>NC_059074.1:136186037-136811037 GCF_020497125.1 Mauremys mutica
GGGAATGAGGAGGGCTAGCGCTTGAGTGCTGCTGAAGCTTGAGTTAGTAATGAAGTTGGGATTCAGTTTAAAGAGGCAATAAATGAAGGCCATACACAAATTCACCCCCCACCTACCAAGCCATATTGGGTATATACTTAACCAGTAATAAGAGATTTAAATAAGAGAATAAAAACAGAGATTTTAAAAAATGAAGACATTTGGAAAATCCAGATAAAGGTTCAATGTCATAAAATTCACTGCCTAATGCCTTCTGTAGTTTTAGCTTAATAATATTGCAAGTTCAGGAATGGCTAAGTCACAGGAAGAAGAGATCAATGGTTTCACTCCTGTGTAGAAAGTGGTACCCTTATCCTGCTGGTCTATAGGAGATGATGTTCTCCAGAATACTTTATGGGCCTGATTCTACAATTTTAACTTTGTAGTTATGTATGCTATGATAATCTCATGCTTCTGGGCATAAACTGTTTGTTGCAGGGGTCAGAAAGGGTTTTTCTTCATATACAACACTGCAGTACTGTACATGATGGCTTTTATTTTCATACTTGATAATTCCACCTAAAAGACCACGTGAAGTTAGTGGAAATTGCCCTGTAAATCAAAGTGTAGAGTTTGGCCCAGAGTTTCCATTCTGCTGGCATTTTTCATTGCTAATAATTAGGGTTGGTTGGGAAAAATAAATGAGATCTTCGTTTTCCAATAAAATGTGGATCTGTCAAAATCGAAATGCTACGTGAACTCATTGATTTTTAAAAAAAAATTCATTTTGGAGAAAAAACAGAAAAAAGTTTGGAATGTCAAAACATCTTTGGAATGAAACATTTTTATTTGTCATTTTGATTTTTATTATATTATAAACAAACAAGGATGTCAAAATGAAACATTTGATTTTGCCTAAATGAAACTTTTTGGTCAGTCCAAAACTACCTTTTTTCAGAATTTTCCTTTGCAGAGATTTTCAAAACTACGGGCTTTTAATATAAATCAGAATGAAAATTTCAAAATCCTGTGCAAAATAGCCTTTCCATATGCTATACAGCTCTACTAATTTGCCATCTGTATTGTGAAATTCATTAGCCCACACTGTTGCAAGTACCCAGCTAAATTGAATCCATTGCTCTTTTGTAAGGGCCTTATGTTGCCTTCCCATCAGTTTCCATATACTTCAGTTCTTACTATTAAAATTATTAACACTGGGATTTTCAAAAATGTTTTATTTAGAAGCGTAAGTACCTTGTTCTAAAGTCAGTTAAACTCTTTGAAATCCCTCTCAGTGCTTTCGGCTGCTCATATTTAATGTAACATTTGTTGCCATATACTGTGGAACATCAAGGGAGCTGGGAAAAGGTACATGTTACTTACGAAGACTGGAACAAAAATGCTCATCTCCTTTCTGCAGAAGAAATCCAGATATATTTCTGGAGAGCTTAAGCTTGGAGACATAAATTCTTGCCACTTAGAAGTTAGAGAATTAACATTTGTACAAAAATGGCAGTTCACTCTCCTGTTAAATTATAGATAGTTTTGATGGGGAAGAAAATATATGTTCAATGGCTAGAAATTAGAAAAAGAAGAGAGTACTTTGTAGAAAGTTATTCAAAAAGGTGGATTTAATAGGATATTTGTTACTGCATAGTAATAATACCTAATTCAAAAATAATAGAAGGATAAATTCTCCCACCAATACTTGTGCTGAGTTATGCTTCAGTGCATGGATAGTCCCATTAATGTCAGTGAGACCAAACATGGCAGAATCTGGACCCAAAATTCTTTTCTCTGTATTTAAAGGGTCTGTTCACTAATGTGCTTTCTATATTCCTTTATTTCCATTTTACTCATTATTTTTATTTAGTTTTTTTCTAATATGGAAGAGCTTAACAGTCTGGCAACAAACTGTGATTTCCAGCCTATTGATTAATGAGCCTTTCTATACCAAATGACCTTCATTTTTTCTTAATTATCTTAAGAGCGACAAGTTTCCCTTGTATACTCTCCCTCTGATAATGTTACCATTACAGTACTATTAGAGCTTAATTTTATGCTCAAACTGAAGACATTTGGAAAAGTGGTAGAGTAGGATTTAGAAACGATGAGTTTTTTCCATCTCTTTGGTACTATAGTTGCAACACTTTTGTTCACATGATTCAAAACATTACCATTTTCCCCTCCAGTAATCTCACATCATAGAATTCTTCAAAAGAGACACCATTTCATTGTCATTTTTATAGGAAGTAGAACAAAGTTCTCTCTTTTTGCTGACTACTCCAACACTGTATCTATCCCTTTAAGGCCCCGATTCAGCAAATAGTTAAGCACAGGCTCTGCAAGTTGGTAATCCCTGTTCAGAAAAGCATTTAATTACTTGTTTGACTTTAAGCATGTGCTTATGTCCCACTGACTTCACATGCTTAAATGCTTTGCTGAATAGAGGTGGAATTACTCATGTATTTTGCTGAATGGGGGTATAAGGCGGGAGGGAATGTGTGCAGCAGAAAAGATTGAAGTGGGCTATTGGGCCACAGAACTGAGCATAGCCCCGTGCCATAGAAATTTGCCCGTTGGGCTACTTGCAGCCTCCTTTTGTATGTACAGTCCCTTTTCTCCATTTTTTGAGCAAGTGAGAGATTAATTTACTTAAATTTATCTAGAATTTCAATCTACTGACCTAGAAAACTTCTGCAGAACACATTATCTCACTTGGCCAGCTTTATAATGGTCACAATCATACCCGTGACCTCTATTATTTTCTTTTATCGTTTTTATATCTTTTAAAAAATGAATAAGCATCTACACAAATTATAGCTTGACAGAAAGACATTAATTATACACTTGAACAATAGACTTCTTTAAATTTGCAAAACAATTTTTATTCTATTTACAAAAGAATTAAAGAGATTATGAACTTCTTTGTATAACAGGAAAAAAAACATTAATTGTGATATTCAGAATATTATGACTGGAGACAGAGTCATAGCACATATTATCCTCCAGGTTAAGCAGTTGGTAGCTGAGACAAGATAGCAGCAACTGAATGAACTAACACACACATAGCTATAAATTATGGAGGTTTCAAAAGCAACTATATCTAGCAATCTGTCAAAGAGTGCGAGATGCTGCAGGCTGAAACTCTTTGGGTAATATGTTAATCTGTCTGTGCTTACCTCATTGTAGCAACAGGCTCCAAAACAGTTCTGCAGTATTTTCATCATGAAACCTGAGAGCAGGCCACGCTTGCTTTGCTTTGGGTTTTGCTTCAAATCTGAAACTGAGGCAAGTGTAACCCTTGAAATATGCATGCAAGGGAAAATCCAAAATATTAAATCAGGGTGCATTTTATCTACTCCTTTAGACTATAGCTAGCCACTTGGGTCCAGAGGAGTACCACTAATAATCCAGACCTCACTGAGCTCCAGAGAATGTGATGACCACATACTCTTTTTATCAGAAAGACCGCGAACAAGGTACCAATATTTACAATATCTTGAACTATTAATTCAAAAAGTAAAAATGTACCTGTTATTCATGGAAAGGATTTGCACATTTATCCTATTAATAGCAAACAACTGCACTAAAACGCATTAGCGCTATGGGTTTAGTTCATAATGTCATAAGAAACCAACACTTGCTGCTTGAGGTTTCAATTCTTCTGCCACTGAGTTTTGCCCACTGTCTTCAAATGAAGTAAGAATGGACCCTGAAGATGCACATTCCACATTCACAGTGAGAGTTAGCACTTAAATCTCAGGGTCCAACTGCAGGTTCTGCTGTGGCCACCGGGGAATATCACTGGCATAAGAGTGATGCAGGAAATTCTTTGGTGTACTCCTCCAACGCCATGCAGAACCATGCACAGAAATCGCTGTACTGCAGCTATTCTCGGCAGTAGAGCTGTGGGCATCAACTGAGCAGCCATTCTTAGGGAATAGATCAACCCAGAATCCTGTGTGCAACATTTTTGTCATGAAATCTGAGAGCAGACCAACCCCTCCCGGGCTGCACCTGTTACGAAGCATAGCACAGAATCAGGGCTTCAGTCTTTCTGGTGTACAGAAAGACTCACATATCCCTAATGGAAGGTTATATTAGTGTTGCCTCAGATTGATTCTCTGCTCTCTTAGGTCAATCTTAACAGAACAGAGGCTCTACGGTTTGGACAACAGATCTTGACTCCACCATGAAAACAAGACATTCTCGGCTTGACAGGAACCAAGAAGGAGCTGAGCACACTAATATGACTATAAAACAGATCAGGAACCAAAGTGTGGCTGGAATTGCTCTTTGCCATGTTTCTTAGAGCCTCACATACATCTCAGTCCATGTGCTTCCCCTATTGGATGACAGCACATGAACTAAGAGGTAACACAGCATAGGAAGTGCTTAGGGGAGTATACAGAACTGAAAGATAAAGCATAGTGCATTCTTGTTAGCCCAGAGCCCAGCCAAGCTGTAGTGAACTCCTTTGTTCAAGCTCTGACCCTCATCTGACCTCTTTTGTCAGAGTCCAGGTAAAAGGCCTGACTCCTTCCAGAAGCCAACACTTATTCCCACACCTCACACCTTCCCTTTTCTTTGTTCTCCAGGTGGGAAATGTTGCTCAACTTCCTTGATGAGAGGTGGGGAAAATTATATCCCTCTAAGCCTTTGGATGCTAGGTGTCCATATCTGGGCGATTAGGTTTGCCTTTGTCTTCTCAAATCCTCAACTGAGGCTTATACAGCTAAATGACACCCACACCTATGTCTGTTAGCCTAGCTGAGAGCAAACAGTCCTTGTCCACCCATTGGATAACAATGCAGCATATAGTGGAAACTGAGGCACAAACAGGACTCAAAAATATTACCAAAAAAAATCCAACTTCATCACACATCCTTATCAAGTTTGTGGAATCTCATGGGGCATCCCATGCAAAATTATTGAACTTACTCCTATACCCAGATCATAACATACACTTCCAAACATACTGAATCTGTTCCCAATTTCAGATACACTGAAGTTAACATGGAGAACTATCCTATAGAATTTCAGAAATTAGCAAAACCACCTAGTCATGGCTATACAAGAGATAGATAATTTTTGTGCTCTGTTCTCATTGAAAGTCTCTTTTGTGACTCACAGCCAAAGGCTACTCCTCCATAACAAAACTTTCAAACATATTTAAAAAAAGACTAAACGAAAAATGAGACCACAACCATCACCTCGAGTCAGAGCGCCTTCAGATTCTGTACCAAAGCTTAGTCAGATACTTCTATAACTGCTTCTACTTCTATAACTGTGCAACCATTTACACAGTGTCATTAGGGTAAGATGTAGCAAAACATTCCCTGAAGAACAATATTGCAGTACTCTTAAACAGCCCGAGAAAACTAGTTATACTTATTAACGGCAGAAGGTTTTCTTCTCTTCCAGCTTTCCAGGTAAGGAAAATGGTGACAGACCAAAACCAAGTGTCATAGCATGGCAGCCTCCAGAGTGTCCCCTCATGGCCTCGGGGTGACCCTGCAAGTGGCTTTCTGCCTCAAGTTCCCTCTTCTGGAGTCTCACTTACCCCATGCAAGCTTTTTTTAAGGTTATTTTATACAAAAGCCACACAACCATAGTCCAGAATCCCCCAGTATAGTCCAAAGAGTACATTCAATCCTTCAAGTCCCACCCATCCACTTACATACCATGTACTGCTCTAACATCTCACCATATTTCACACCTTAAGTACGGCTCCAGCATCGCTCAGGCCTTACCTCAGCCCCACTAGCTAGGGTGTTTCTCCACCCTGTTTTGTCCTCAGGTCTGGTTCTAGCTCTCATCTTGAGATATCAGGGGGATCACCCCTCCATCATTCCCCAGTCTTAGTCCTCTCCAGCCATCTGGCTTCAGCGCTCTGGTTCAGAGAGCCAGCAAGCATCTGCCTTTGTTACCCTCACTAGCCTTTTCTGGCTATTGCTCTCTAGCCTGGGGAAAATTGTAGTCAACCCATGACTGCCTTTTGCTTGCACCAGCCTAACCTAGTTCTACTGCTAAACTCAGGAACTCTCCCTGCTTCCTCTTTCAGGGGTGTCCCTTCCCTGAAGCTCTCAACAAAATTCTGCTCTTCTTCTGGCTTTAACCATTTTTGCCTTTGGGCTACCTCTCATTTCCTTCCCATTACACCACCACACCAGCACTGGAACAGGAGAGCTGGGCTTTGTTTCATTTAAGGGGACAACTACTCTGTGATGTCAAGAAAAAGCAAAAACAAAGAATTAGTGAATGTTAAATGCAGAGCTTCTTGACATTACATTAACTGCACTTGACCACCCACAAATATTTCACTTCCTTGCAACGAGGGATGAGAACAGAACAATCCAATAGATACTCACTGTTGAAAGTTATGGCTCAAAAACCAATCCATGAGAGAGGGGTTAATGGATTGGTAGAGAAGGGGTTGTCCTAATTCTTCTGCAACAGCTGGAGACATCCACAACTGTAAAAAGTCTGCCTGCTGGTAATGAGCTGCTAAACCAAAGAATACATGCTACTCTATGACTTAATCCTGGCTGATCATAGAATTATAGAATCATAGGGCTGGAAGGGACCTTGAGAGATCAACTAGTCCAGGCACCTGCACTCATGGAAGGACTAATATTATCTAGACCATCCTTGACAGGTGTTTGTCTAACCTGCTCTTAAAAATCTCCAATGATGGAGATTCCACAACTTCCCTGAGTATTGTTCAGCCAGCAACATGAATGAATAGTTGAATTTGGCAGCTCCAATTATCCCCCCTCTGAAAAAGTATCTGAGATTTTTAACTATGTTCTGAGAGATTGCCCACCTGGGCCACCTCCACTGACTTTGTTAAGGCGCAAACCAAGACATTGCCAAGGAAGTAATGGGTGTGATTTCCATGTATGTATATGCAGCCTCCCAGATAAAGAAATGGGCCCCACATACAATTTTCATTCAAATTATTCCTTGTCTGTGGGAATTTTATAGGGATGTGAGGTGGGCTAACCAGAATTTGGCCTATGCTCTATATTTGTATGTGGTTCTGCATATTTCTGCACCAGTTTATATCCAGTTAACTCCAGTATTTGGAGTTAATTTGACTTATCCAGAAGAATCTTAACAAAAACTTAGTCCTTGTGCATGATTACATTGGCTTCCTCTAATATTATAGACAGTATATATATAAACTTTTCAATTCCCATATAATTGGGAATTACTCTCTGTCAATCCTTCTCATATAAAAGGGGATTATACTTTCAAAGTGGTTAATCGTTAAATGTATTGGCAAGAATAACTTCATGGAAGAAGCACATTTAAATGCATTGACTTATTTATCCTTGCTTGACAACACTGAGAAGTCACAGTGAGTGAACAGAGTTTTAATTTTCTTTGAGAGAGTGGGAAGTAAACAATAACTTCAAATTCAGTAGCCTTATTTAAAGGCTCTTTTAGGAGTACAGTATTTGTGCATGCTCATTCTACCACTGGGAATCTATGAACTGGGCCTCTACCACCAAGGGACCAGATCCTGCTCCAGTTGAGGTCAAAGGTCAGCTCCCACTGGATTCAATTGGAAGAATGTTTAGGATCATGCAACAAAGATTTCCTTCTGAGGGGAGTGTTGCATTGTAAAGCTGAGTCTATAATACTGTAATATGAGGCATTGAAATGTCAAATACTTCAAAATATAAATAATTTCCCTGGCACTAATAACAGATGGATTTCAAGAGGTTACTAGAGATTACCCAAGGGTAGAGTAGGCCTGTACAAAATAATGGGCCTGATTCTTCATGGCTTTGGAACTTGTGGTGTCAACAGGTGGCCAGTGAGCTGTCTTTCCAGCTGATTTGTGCTGCCAGAGTAGAGTCTATAATAAGATGAGAAATATCTATCACTAACACTACTAATATCAATGCTAACTAGAGAGTTATAAGAAAATAACAGATATTAGGCCACTGCCTGCCAGAGTGGAACAACCAAACAGTAAAGAATGGTTGGAATGTTATCTTTTGTTTCTGTTTATACTCAAGACTAACAGACCAAAAAAAATGCACTATGAACACCATGTCTCCATTCAAGAAACTGGGTGAAAAGTTCTTTAATCATTCTGATCATGAGAGGTCTGCTCAGTTAATCAGAGACTACTAAGAAACACCTTGTGTCTGCCACCAACTGTCCAACCCAATCTGAAATTCTAAATGCATTGCATTAAAGTCAGTGCCATGCCAAGGATGCTCTGAGCTGGTTCAAAGACTTCTGTTCCTCAGGGCCTCAAAACTTCCTCTCCCCTCAAAAAAGAACACAACAAGCAATTACCACAAAGTACTTTTACAAAGGGACCGTCTTAGCCTTCTCTGAACCAATCTCATTCATTAGCTTATCTCGCTCTATCTGCCTTACTTCCAAGTTCTCTATAGAACTGCCAGATTGCTTGACTTTCCTGCCCTATGGACATTCCCAGATATGTCTTGATTAATTTCAGTTTGCTGAAACTCCTTTCATTAGCAGCCATGGTTACAGGAAGATGGCAAAAAATATGCTGTGCTGTTTCTGTGTCAGGGAAACTCACAGCTAAAGATCTTTGTGACTGTATTTAAGGAGATCAATGGGCATAGCACTTTCATTCCCAAGTCATCCTTACAAATTTATTGCAAAAACTGGCAAACAGCTAAGTCTCATTCTCAAAACTTTCAAATTTTAATACTTAAGTTAGCTGCTTGCTAAGTTTAGAGTGTGACTCTTTAGGTCTTTGCTGCTGAGACTTTTCAGTTTCTCAACCATCATAAAAGCAAACCTTTCTCTGACTCCTTATACTTACACATCCTATTGTCCAATTGTGTTTATAATGTGTTTTAAGATGGGGTTGAGACCTTCTTCAGAAAGTTTGTTGGGATCTGATGACCTTTTGTCCTTTGCAAGTTTGCTTGGCATTACGTTCCTCCTTTGACCTGCATGGATATTCCTAATATTTCAGCCTGTAGCAGCAGCTTCCTTACATGCAATGAACCCAGGAGACTGTAATTCTGATAGTGTCTTGAAGGCCACTAAATAAACCATGAGCCATTTGAATGTCAAGATCTAGACCAGGGGTAGGCAACCTATGGCACGGGTGCCGAAGTCGGCACACGAGCTGATTTTCAGTGGCACTCACACTGCCCAGGTCCTGGCCACCGGTCCGGAGGGCTCTGCATTTTAATTTAATTTTAAATGAAGCTTCTTAAACATTTTAAAAACCTTATTTACTTTACATACAACAATAGTTTAGTTATATATTATAGACTTATAGAAAGAGACCTTCTAAAAATGTTAAAATGTATGACTGGCATGCGAAACCTTAAATCAGAGTGAATAAATGAAGACTCGGCACACCACTTCTGAAAGGTTGCTGACCCCTGATCTAGACTCTACAATTTTTTGCTTACCATGTTACTTTTTGATAAGATAATATATCATATTTTGGCCAAAACAAGACATGAAAACTCTGAAATGTTTGCAAGCTATCAGCTTCCAACTTAAATTCTGGTGTAAGATTGTGTGAAACCTTGATATTGTTTAAAGTGTCAAGAACACCCTCAACCTGATTTTGTATTGAATGGATTTCCTCTAGCCTTGCTGAACCTCTCAGAGCTAAACCTAAGTATTGCAAAATATCCAAGAGACAATGCAAAATACTGTGCCAAATGTCTTTCTGCATCTGATAGCACGGTTGTATACCTTCATCAGTTCTCCAGTCCTTTACAACCATTCTACAGGTTCCTTCCAGTATGCAATTGCCTCCAATCATTCCTTCAAATGTTTGACTGGCATACTCACTCACTAAAGTGGACAGAGTTCATGAATCCTATTTTACAGTTTGCAAAGAATGATGAGGAGCTTGGTTGGAAAAGCAAACAAGCAAAACAATAAAGGAGGCAAGAGTGAGTCAGGCTAAGATCGCTGGCATAACTCCCCATTAGGAGTTTTGACAAAGAACCACAATTTTAATACTTATCTTCCTTTGCATTCACTAGGTGAAAAGTCTTGCTCTAAATGAACAGGACAGTTTTCTACCAAAAAACAACAAACAGAATCCATCACTTGTGTCCAAGTAGCCAGATTTGCCTTTGTTATAGTCAAAATTCTGCCAAGTCTTTCAATAATCAGACCAATTCCAGCATCCACATCTATAACAATAACATAGCAACCAACCGATAGCTTTTTGTCCCAGAATCAGAGGCTGTGGCACCCAACAAGCCTGACAAACTCAAATAAATATCCTCACTAGGTAGGGGTTATTGTGAGTAGAAGAACTATCCACAGATTGTTCACCAACAACATGGTCTAACTTCGCATGTTTCAAGAAACTGGGTAGATCCCTTGTGCTTGTCTGATTTTTTTTCCACGGGCCTGCTGCAGCTTGCACTTTTGAGAACCACTCTTGCGCATGAATGTATTTATGGCAGAAATCATGGTTGATAATAAGAATTCACCCACTAAGCCCTTCACAAATGAATTGCTAGGTTTGGAATGACTGTGAAAGATCTAACTAATATCTCTGTGAAACTCTAAGAGATATTAGGTGAAAGGACAGAATATCTCTGTGAAATTCAGGGTTATATCAGGTGAAACACAGCTCAGGAATAAGGTGAATCTAGGTCAAGTGAAGGGAGTAGTTACAGAAAAGGCAAGGGTCTCATGACAAAAGAAGAGAGCAAGCAGTAAAAAATGTAAAAAACAAACAAACAACAACAATGTTGTGGGGTGGTTGTTATGGGCCTCTGATGGGCCTGGTTTCATTGGAACCCTTTGAACCCCCAACCCCATTTTATATGACTGTGATTAAAACTCCTTCTGGTTTTTACTTATCTCCTATGATGCCAAATGGCAAATAAAGTTCAGACCAAAAAATTGGAGAAAATTTGAATACTTGTGAATCTTTAGCTTAAGATCCCTGAGCTCTAAAGTCACCAAGGCCAACATTTTCAGGAACAGAACACTAATTCTGGGTGCTTCAGTTTTTGAATGCCCAGCTGAAGATACCTAGGAGTGCCAAACAAGAAACTCAAAATTAGTGGCCCTCTATTGAACATTTTGACTTCAGGACTTTCAAATTTTCTAGACCTTCAAATTAAATATAGCATTTCTCACAGCCTTCTCTCTTCCACAAGTCAGATATTTTGAACTGCACAGTACACTGTATCACACATTAAATTTAAGCCACTTTCTTCTAGAACTAATAATGATGGAAAAGAGCACTTTGAATAAAAATATTTAATTTAAAAATGGATATTAATATCTTTTTAGGAATATCAAATGTCACATAATATTTGTTTCAATTTATTAATTTTCATTAAGCTTCCTTGACTTCAGATCATTTTCATTATTTTTTCCCCTACCAGGCACACCTGCCAAGTTTCATTCATTTGGAGGAAGACCTCTTCCATTTGGATTAATTTTAAGATCGTTTTAAAAGCATCATGCTCTTAAAATGAACTGCACAAGGGAAATAATGAACATAATATATTTGTGTCAAGTATCAGAGGGGAGCCGTGTTAGTCTGGTTCTGTAGAAGCAGCAAAGAATCCTGTGGCACTTTATAGACTAACAGACGTTTTGCAGCATGAGCTTTCGTGGGTGAATACCCACTTCTTCGGATGCAAGATAATATATGCAAATAATATATTTGGGTATCAATAAAGTATTGATGCAGAGTCTCACAAAAGATTATATATATATAATTCAAATAATCTTTGATATAAACATTCTCTTATAGACTGAAATCTGGTGAAGGGTTGTAAGCAAAAGATGATAAACAGCAAAGAATAATTTCATTAAACTGAATTGACAGCCTCCTATATGTTAAAATGGGGGTCAGCTGTGTCTTACTGATCCTGGCTCATGATGGAAGGGCAGCAGAGTCACCCCACCCCAAGGAGACTTCCCTACAAGTCCCAAATGCTGATTTAGGTTTTAACTCATTTAATCATATTTTGCTCTTTTGAAGCTCTGAAGAGCTCCAAGCCCTTTACAAACATAAAGCCATACAACAGCCAGTTGAGGTAGGCTGTGATATACCCAGTGACAAGAGACTTGCCTAAGGCCAGAAGTCAGTCTCAGGATCAAGAACAGAAGCCTCAAGTCATAGCTTTTGGTCACCAGGTATAACCACCACACAATATTGCCTGATTATGGTCTCTATGTTGTAAGGCCCAGATCCTACAACAATTTGTGAACATGCTTAACATTAAGCACTTGAGTAAGCTCATTGAGATGAAGCTGAGGGCAGGTCTACACTACGGGGGAAAATCGATATAAGATACGCAACTTCAGCTACGTGAATAACGTAGCTGAAGTCGAAGTATCTTATATCGATTTACCTACCGTCCTCATGGCGCGGGATCGATGTCCGCAGCTCCCCATGTCGACTCCGCTACCGCCGTTTGGGTTGGTGGAGTTACGGAGTCGACAGGAGTGCGTTCGGGGATCGATATATTGCATCTAGATGAGACGCGATATATCGATCCCCGAGAAATCGATTGCTACCCGCCGATACGGCGGGTAGTGAAGACGTACCCTGAGAAGGAGATTTGTTTTGCTTTCTTGACTACTGTACTATTTGTCTGTCAAGTTATCTCACTGGGCTGATTGGGATTTGTGCAAGAACTGTTCTGACCTTTTGCCTTCGCACTGTGGTGCTGTTCTCTGGTGAACCAAAGTGATCTGAGGGAATGATGTAGGAAAAGAAGTCACTCTGGTATTAATATATCATTAGTTTCATTCAACACTTAATCATCATAGTATCCACAAATGCACTTAGGGCTACAATTTTAAAAGTTTCAGAGTAGCAGCCGTGTTAGTCTGTATCCGCAAAAAGAACAGGAGTACTTGTGGCACCTTAGAGACTAACAAATTTATTTGAGCATAAGCTTTCGTGGGCTACAGTCCGTGTACAAAGTTGCAACTAGGCACTTAGTGGGATTTTTCAAAAGCACCTAAGCAACTAAGTCCCATTGATTAGGTGCTTATCTTCATCTTTAGTCACCGAATACCTTTAAAAATCTGGCTCTAAACTATGGTGCCACTGGGCTTATTTCCTTCTCCCTTTCTCTAAGCACTTCCTAGGGAGGCAGTGTGGCCTAGCTTATAGATCATTAGATGGGGACTTAAGAAAGCTGGGTTCCATTAGTGGCTCTGCCTCTGGTTGCCCTTGTGATCTTGGAGAAGTTACTTTCCTGCCTGTGCCTCGGTTTCCCCATCTGTAAAATGGCCATAATGATATTGACATTCTTTGCACAGTGCTTTGAGATCTACTGATATTATTCGGATTACTGAAAGAACTACTGCCATCATCTTGTTCCTCTCCAGAATAGACTGTTTGCTGAATAGATTGAAGGGCTCAAAAGATGTTTGTCATTTGCATTTCCTGCTATGCCTCCCAGTTGCTGCATTCTTCCATCTTGTTCCTTTATAACTGTCTTATCCATGGTCTCAGCCTGTAATGTCTCTGACTGTTACACTGTATTCTGTCTAATAAGATTTCCTCAGTTTCTCCCAGTGACTTCAACTGTGAATATTAACTGTTTGAGCTCCTGCTGCTTCTCCTCCAGAAATGAAGTCGGCTCACCCTTGGCACAAATGTAGATCACCTTTCATTCAGGAAAGGGAACATCACATAACTTTGAATTACCTCGGTTCCTTTGGTATCCATTCTGTTATCCCATTGTTTCATGAGTCTTCAATTGCTTGACCTTGTCAGTGACCCAACGCTTCTGTTTCTCCCTCTTAGAGCCTCCCGAGGGAACTACGTCAGTACTTGCCTGTTTGTTGCACACAGAGTTTGCATATTCAAATATCTTCCAGAGCTATTCAGCCCTTGGTATCAACAATGAGTCACAGTCTCTGCCAGTCACAATCCCCATGCTATGCAGAATTTTCAAATACAGAAATCCTGCCTCTACTCAACAGGCCACAAAGCAGTTCTTATCAGTCTCTCCCCACTCTCGGCAGTGGTTTCTGTAGTCCCACTGGATCACTGGTTTTAACTTCTCTCTTCCAGTTCATTGGTCTCTTTCTTCCTGCTCAGTATTCCGCCAAACTAACTGCTATTCTTGATAACCACATTCTGGGAAAAGGAAGCACTTGTCTGGCTTTTGGAAAAGACCAAAATAGAGAATTCTCCCAGGGATAGTGACATATCCTGAAGAGTGAATATTCTTTGTGCCAGTGTAAATAGCCTGGGAGGATCTATATAAATGTAACAAAGCATACATAAGGAAATAAAGCTTTTATTTTTACAGAGTATAAAATTCTTCTTTAATGACACTTGTTAGTCAGGTCAGAACAGCTAATTAGTTGTTGCTATGTTTTACCATTTTGCAATGCTGTATTTAGCTTTCCCTTCTTAATCCAGTTTTTTTGTTTTCTTTGAATGAAACAAAAGCGGTCGTGCCAGTTGATTTGTTCATTAAGCAGAAGGACAAAGGCCATGACTGTTTAACTAAATAGAAAATTCCATGCATTCTGCACCGTTGGCACAATTTTCTTCTGCAGACAAGGAGGGCACCAAACTTGAATAGTGGAGCAGAACTTTCTTTTCTTTAGGGGAGTCCAGAGCTGTATTTGAACTTTGTGGTTCATCCTTCTCTCTGTAATGGATCTGAACCAGAAACCTTAGTTCTTCCTCATAGGGGAAAGTACCAATCCAAAGTATATAGCCTGGGTTCTATTCTTATTAGTGGTACGTGGATGCTGTGAGACTTAGTTAATTTACTAAGGTTTGTAAAAACACTGAGATTCTGAATGGTCAAAACGTTATGCACTTGATTGGTTTGACAGAGAATAAAATTGACAGATAGCCTAAGCTATTCTGTCACTTGTGGAAGTGATCATTTCAGAGTAGTAGGAAGGTAGCTGAAATTAGTATGTCTTTATAACATTTTGTATGCTGTGTAGTTGTAGCCGTGTTGATCCCAGGATATTAGAGAGACAAGATGGGTGAGTGTGACATTACCTAGTGTTCAGTCTGGACTAATGGACAGCTAGGTCCCCTTAATTCACCAACCTGGGTTGCCTCTTTACACTGCTTTACTATGAGAGCAACCACTCCTGATCTGCTCTCACACAGCCTCCAGCATGTAATTCACTCCCAGCTATATTGTATAAGTGCTATAGGCAGGCACTCATGAATTACATTAGAGGGTAACACCAACAAACTCCCAGTCCCCGACTTTCCATCAGAAATGTGCATCTTGTACTGTCCAGCACCCTTCTGGACAATACAAGCTCACATAAAGTCCATCATTTCATAAACAGAAAATGCTATGCACAAATCCTGTTATCTCAAATGGAGTTTCCCAAACACTTCAGTCCAAGCACACTGGTTTAGATAAAACAAGTTTATTAACTACAGAAAGATAGCTTTTAAGTGATTACAAGTAACGAGGCATAAAAGTGAAAACTGGTTGCAAAGAAATAAAAGGTAAAACACAAGTAATATCTAACTTAACAAGCTAAATGAATTCAAAGCAAAGATTTCTCTCATCACATACTGACTGGCTAGCTTCCTTTCAGCCAGGACCCCTACCCCAGTTCCTTGTCCCTCAGGTGTTGTTGATGCCATGGGCAGGAAGAAAGGAGGAATATTTTGGGGCATCTCTTCCCCTTTCCTATAGTTCCCTTTTTCTTTGAAAATGGCCTCCAGCTGAGGTTCTGGAGACAGAAGGTCTGGGGGAGTGGGAACCTCCAGCTGTTTGTTTGCCAAAATGTAGATTTCTCATGTACACCCTTTTTTTCTGCCAAAGAATGGACACTTAACCAGGAGATAGTCCATTTGATTCTGTTGACACCTGGCTGAGGCATCAGTTTGCCATTTGTCTTTGAGGAACTGGTTTGTGCCAGCTTTTCTAAACTTAGAACACGTCTCAGTAATATTATACAGTAAATCTTATAACTTTATGTGAAATGTTGCCACACATATTTTACCAGAACAATAATGATCAGCAAATTATGAGTTTTCAAATTATACTTCAGAAGACGTACTTTTTACAAAACTATGATTAATTTTGTACAAAGGGTGAACATAGAGATACAGACTGTTACAGTGAGGTAATATCTTTGGACCAACTAGGGACTTAGTGGGATTTTTCAAAAGCACCTAAGCAACTAAGTCCCATTGATTAGGTGCTTATCTTAATCTTTAGCACCTAATACCTTTAAAAATCTGGCTCTAAACTATGGTGTTACTGGGCTTATTTCCTTATGTTGGTGAGAGAGACAAGCTTTCAAGCCACACAGAAGTCTTCTTCAGGTTTGGTAAACGTATTTCACCATTACAGCAAAATGCAAGGTAGAATAGATTGCTTGGCATAAATAATTAGCACTTATTGTAAGGGACCATTCAAGGTAGAGTGGCCAATTAACACCTCTGCAGTCATATGACAAAAAGAGGGGATTAGTGGGTTACAGATTGTTGTAATAAGAAATAAATCCAGTGTATCTGTTCTGTCCATGATTTTTAGTGTCTAGCAGAGTAATGAATTTAAGCTCCCAGGTTCGTCTTTAAAAATGTTAAACTCCCTCATAGATTCCACAACTTCAACAACCACCACCCATCTATTAATTTCTCTCTGGAACACTCCCACACTGGCATCAACTTATTGAATGCCACGATCAGCTTCAACAATGGAACCCTACAGATAACTATATACAGGAAACCCATGGATCATCACACCTATCTTCATAGTAACCACCCCAAGCACACCAAGAAGTCTGTTTTCTACAGTCAGGCACTCAGATACCACAGAATATGCTCCAAGGAGGAAGTCTGGGATATATACCTTAACACAAATAAGACTGCCTTCACTAAAAAGTACACTCAACTAGAAAAATAGATAATGGAACAGACCTCCAAATACCCCAAGAGAACCTGCTTCAGTATAGAAATAAACCCCGCTCTGACTGCAGTCCCCTAGTTGTCATCTACCACTCCACTGTGGAATACCTACAGGTGTCATCAAAGAACTACAACTCATACTTGATGGGGATCTCATCCTGAAAAAAATCTTTCCTGAACCCCCACTTCTGGCCTTCCAACAAGCTGTGTGCCTTAAAAACTTGTCTCTCTCGCCAACAGAAGTTGGTCCAATCAAAGATATTACCTCACCTGCCTTGTCTCTCTATCTTGGGATTGACATGGCTACAACTACACTGTCTCTGTTATAGAGACATACTAATTCCAGCTATCCTGCTGCTGCTTTGGAATGATCACTTCCAGAAGTGACAGGACAGCTCAGTCTATATATCATTTTTTTCTATGTTAAATCCATCAATTGAAGTAGGATGTTCATGAAAGCTAATAAAGTTGGTGGTTTGTATACCACAGATAAACAACACATTGCATATAAACTATCAAACAGCTGCCAGATGTAACAACTTTTGGTCACTTATGATTCAAATCTGTTGACCTGGAGGTGAAAGGCTCCATATCCTCTCTATACCAAGCCTCTACTTTAGTCATCTAGTGCTAATACCACATCAAAAGACAATGTAACAATGCAAACCATTATCTATGGGTAAATGTACCCTTCCCCTCAAAATAACTAATTAGTTTCACAAAAGGTAAAAGGAAAGAAAAACATTGCTACTAAATATTTATAACTTATTGAAATATTAATCACAGAAATGTGCAAGCATTGCTTCATGTAAGACTGACACTAACTAATTTAACACATATTACGTTTCTCAGGAAAATCCTCTTTAAGCTAATGGTGGTGACTGAAAAGTGCACAATGGTATCTGCATTTAGTAATTTAGAGCAGTAGCACATTATATGCTTGGAGAGATTTAATTATGGCTTGATAATGGTCATTGGGATAATCAAAAATTTATTCCTCCGAGTGAGAGAAGAGTTTTTTTCAATTTCTTTTTCATCTGTTGGACCTTAATGCTGATTGATACAAACTTTTCGTATCCCTGAATCTCAAATCAGATTCAAATGCTTCCAAAATCCTTGGCTAAACCCTCCCCTAGTTCAGGATTAACAGAATATGGATTTACTAAAGTCTGAATAAAAGGGAATTGCCAGTTTGAATTAATATCCCTTGTGAGATATTTGAAGGTTTTCCTTTTATCCTAGAAAGATTTTAATAGAATCATTATATATCAGATTGGCTGGACAATTTATCTATTTAATTAATGTAATTTCCCTCCTACTGAGATAGTGTTTAAAACTTTAAAAGTAAAACTAAATAAGAATTTCCCGCTATGTACACCTTCAATGTAAGAACTAGAAAATAATTAATGATTAGTAATAGAGAATACTGGTGCAACAATGATCTGTACAAAATCTTTATATCTTTTATAGGCTTTTTTATTGAAATATTATATTGTTAGAATTTATTTGATACATGGTTTTCAGATAAGGGAAATGTTTGTCAAAAATAAGAGTCTAACGATAGACCACTGCATTTATATTCATGCAGCTAAATTATTGGCCTGATTTTCAAAAGTTCTGAGCATGCAACAGCTCCCATTGAATTCAATGGAGGCTGCTTGGTGCTCAGCAATTTTAAAAATAAAGCCATTGATTCAGATGTCTAAATATGGACCAAGGAGCCTAACTTGAGGATCCTACATTTGCAAACCTTTTCAAATAATTTATTTTTCAGTTCACATGGTATTCCTGGAAACGGTCATTTTCAGATAAGATGAGTTTGGATAGAAGTTGTTTTACATATATTCAGTGTAATGATACTTTATTTGGGTTTTTTTGGTTGGTTTTTAAAAACTTTTTTCCTAATGATTTTATTTTATTTCCAGGGACTGTTTTACACCTTCCTGCCTCATCAGTACTAATGTGATAGATTCATCAATGTTAAGGGTCGAAGGGAGCTGTCACATGGTAGCTGGTCCCTGTGAATAGACCAGCCCCAGAATCCCTGTGTCCAAGCAGCTAGACCAAGTTGAGCCAATGGAAGGGGACAGTGCTACACGTGGAGTTATAAGGGTCTGTCAGACAACAGGAAGGGAAAGAGTGAATGGGGCAAACTGTGCTTCAAAATGAGGCTACAGAGTGGAATAACTCCTGTGGTGGGGACCTGGAACTCAGGGAGGCAGCCCTGGGGCTGGTGTTCCAGAAGGAAAAGGGAGCTGGCTGAGAAACTGCTTGTGTTTGGTTTGCTTTGCTTACATTTGAAACATAAACCTATTTAAAGGAGACAGTGTGGGTCACTGTGTGTTTGGGGAGAAGCCCTGCCCTGCAACAGGACCATTATGATCATAGTTTCTGACCTGCTGCCTAACACAGGCCAGATAATATCACCTAGTAATCATTCCTCAAACCCATAACATACCACAACTACAGCCCCTTCACCAGCACTTTTCAGTAATTTGTCTGTCTGGTGGGAGCCACCAACTTTGCGTCTGGCAGGCAAATCACCAAATCTTATCCATCCATCAGGATTTCTAATGAATGACTCCCCTGTCTCCACAACCTATATATTGTCACTGTGTTCCCATCTGGAGGTGCTTCTCTCATAAGAGAGTTTTGTCTCGTCTTTTTGCGGCCTTCCCCCCCCCCGGTAATGAGACCAGCTTCCTCAGTTGGAGAATTGAGGCAGCCATTTTTAAGGTGGGTCTTATGATCTCGATAAATAATTTTCGCTCTCTCTCTCTCTGTGCTCTTCTAGTTGAGCTGCTCTGCTTTCAAGATGCTGCTTTTACTGTTGCTTGTCTTTTAGCTCTATTGGTTTTCTTCACTCTGTAATTGAACATTAGGCAGATCAAGTTTTTTATCTTGTTGTAGATGCTGAGGTTATTTAATTATTAAATTTATTTAACAGATTTTCTTTGCTTTAGTCCCTTAACAACTCATTTAGAAGCCTATTACCCTCAGTGCTAAAATTCCTCTAATTCCTGACTCCCTTGTGCTCACTCTGTCACTGCCTCTCACTCCATCTGGGATCTCTCTCATCTTGAAATATTGTTTCTGTTCCCTGACTGGATGAGTGATCAAGCATTCCCAGCACAAACACTCGTGCATGCAAATTTAAAATGCATTGTCAATGAATACTCATTCATGTGACTTGGACATTCTCTTTTCGTGAACTTTTGTGCTTGTAAAATTCAATCACATGAGTAGTCACAGGAAGCTAACACAAAAGATCCCTGAGAACGAGTGGAACAAATTCACTTCAAAATTAAAATGAATATTCATGGGAAAAATTTTTATTGTTTTCACCTAATATACACTGCTGAATATAAAAATCTGTGGTAAGGTAGTGTTAAAGTAGGATAGTTCAAATGACAAAAAAGTCAGAAAATGCTAAAAAGCTGAAGGGTCAATAACAATGTTAATTCAGCAGCACTAAACATCCTGTATATTTCATGGCATGCATTTGATGGGAAACAGCAATATTTTGAAATACACATTTAGCCAGAAAAGAGGAACAGAAAATACTACCTGTATGCAGTACAGCCCAGTTAACATTGCTGTTGGAATCATAAGCATTTCCTGATTTCTTGTGATTTTGAATCTGCAACCCTAAGACTATATTTAATATAGTTTTATTTCATCTTTTTATAGAAAATCCTTATTACATTTTAAAGAAAAAAAACATTTCGGAGAAAATAGGTAATGTTAGAACTGAATTGTCATGATTACCCTTGTAAATACTCAAGTATAGATAAAGGCATTTTCCCCAAACTTTCCAAAATCATTCACCTTTGAGGTGAAGACAAAGCATAGAAAATGTCAGCACCAAAAGAAGAAGGTTATGAGCCCATGAAAATGGAAAGTTATAATGGAAGCTATTTTGCAGTCTTAACTTTGGTGAACACACTGTAATACACTCACTAGCAGTCCTATATATGCACTATAAATACACGTTAATTATACCCAGCGGCGGCTCCAGGCACCAGCGCTCCAAGCGCGTGTCTCGAGCGGCAAGCTGCGGGGGGCGCCCTTCCGGTCCCTGCGAGGGCGGCAGGCAGGCTGCCTTCGGTGGCTCGCTTGCGGGAGGTCCGCCGGTCCCACGGATTCGGCAGTAATTCGGCGGCGGGTACGCCGAAGCTGCGGGACTGGTGGACCTCCCACAGGCAAGCTGCCGAAGGCAGCCTGCCTGTCGTGCTAGGGGCAGCAAAAAAGCTAGAGTTGCCCCGATTATACCCATGTTAATTATACTACATGCTGTTTCTGGCATGGCAACCCCAAGTCAATCTTTTCAGGGAGTAGGTTTCTGTGGGTGACCTCTCTGAATGGTCTTCTCCGTTGTGCTATGGATAATTAGCTAGACCTAGCTTCAGCTTCTGCTCAGGCTCTCTGTCTCAGAGCCAACCTCTCTCATCCCCTTCATCCCTCAACTCCTTTGTTGTTTTCACAAATGGGACTACAGGAGGCCATTGTCCAAAAAGAGAAGTTCTTCTGCATTTGTGACAGCATAGACCTGGGAGTTCTGGCTTCAGCCCCTGACACTCTCCCCATCTCAGTGAATGGAAAGCAAAGACTGCTGGGAAGTTACAAATCTGTTGTGCTACTTGAGAGCACTCTAAATTGACTTGGCAACTATGTACCGCCTTCTCTTTTCTCTCTCTCTCTAAGTCCTGGCAAACTGGTCCTGATAGAGACCAGCAGTCATTAGCAACACTGCCATATGGAGAAGAGCTAACACTGGGCACAGATGTCATGTCTGAAAACTGAGCTTGGCATTTGATCTGTTTACTTTCTTCCTTTGGATTTGTTCAGAAGGCTTTGAGTGAACAAATCCTGGGGTTTGTTTTCACTAAAGAGACTTGCTGTTGATCAAGTTCCCTACCAACTTCTCTCCTCCATATGTTCTGGCTGAAGCACTCCGTTAGCATAAGCAATTGCTAGTTAACATGAGACCCTGCCATCTCTAGTTGTATGAATCTATGCACACTGTACAGGAACAAAAAGCTACTATGTTTTGACACACACTGACTTCCAAAAAAAATGCATCATCTGTACAATGCAACATTTTAGCAGGTCTAATTCCATCCAGGAGATATACTATATAAGAAACTATGGGACTGATCCTTCTTGCATTGAAGTTAATATAAAAATTCCACGTGAACAGGATTAGGTAGCATATTACACATCAGTCTCAGAGTATGTATGCATTTAGTTACAGCAAAAAATAAATTTTATTTCACCTTTCATGTATGACATATTTTTGTTGCAATAAGGACTATGATACCAATTGCCAGTAGAGCTACAGAAAAGGATGTGAATAATAGTAAGCCAGAGACAGGAAAACAGCCAGAGTGGCTGGTCATCAGAGGATAATGGGGCTAAGCTCTGCCAATAAGTCACAGCAATTTGGCTGATGTACCGCAGGCTGCTGCACTATCTTCTGCCAGTGTGGGATGTCTGGCAGAGCTGGAGTTATCCCAGTCTCCAGAGGTTGCAGTACAAATGACTGCCATCAGTGGATTTCAGGCCTTGCAGCACAGGCTGCAGGTAACAGAGGAAGGAGTCACACAGCCTTTAGCAGGGATAGCCCTACAGTCACAGAATATAGGGCTGTCTGCATGTGCTTACTGCATCCTCCAGCCCTTGGAGTCCTTACAAAGTATGGACTGAGCAAGGAATCCAGCCTTTTATGGAGCTATTTTGGATCACAAGTGCATACTCCCTGATGCCTCTAGTTCCTGCTCCTCCATACCCAGCAACAAGCTGGATAGGGGCTGGGAGAAGGAGATTCTGAATCTGGCAATTTTGGATGTCAGGTAGGAGGAGGAGGAGGAGGAAGAGATCTGGGGATGAGTTTTGTGAGCCTGCATTGCGTGGGAGTGGGGGCTGGGAGGGTGTATTCTGAGCAGGGAGTGTTGGGTTAGAGAGAGTTCAGAACTGTGAAGAGGAGCTGCCACTTAGTTTATGTGCCAGTCACCAATGACTGTAGTCACTGTTACATACATTGAAATCAAATGCATTTCTTTGTCTCTTCCTATATACAATTCACAACTGAAGTACAAATGTTGATCTACTACACACTATTTTTGCCATATTAAATTTCTGTTTGAATAGTGAGAAATATGTTTACAAAAACTTGAAGGTGGCTTTCTTGAAACTATCATAAACAAAATTAATTATTTAGGGGGGTGAGGGTTTGTAAACTTTAAAGCCTTTAGACCAGGGGTAGGCAATCTATGACACGGGTGCTGAAGGCAGCACACGAGCTGGTTTTCAGTGGCACTCACACTGCCTGGGTCCTGGCCACCAGTCCGGGGGGCTCTGCATTTTAATTTAATTTTAAATGAAGCTTATTAAACATTTTAAAAGCCTTATTTACTTTACATACAGCAATAGTTTAGTTATATATTATAGACTTATAGGAAGAGACCTTCTAAAAACGTTAAAATGTACTACTGGCACGTGAAACCTTGAATTAGAGTGAATAAATGAAGATTCGGCACACCACTTCTGAAAGGTTGCCGACCCCTGCTTTAGACAATTCCAATTTAAACAACAACAGAGAATTTAAGCCACTGACTGATCTCTAGTTTTAATGATTGTTTTTCAAGTTACTCAATCATTTTTATATCCAATGTTAAATAGTATATAGCTTAACACGTTTTGTAATATTAAGGTTCATTCTTATGAGGATGAGCTAAGAGATTAAGAACAAAATATGGAAAGTGCTCAAGAAATAAAGTGCTATGTAAATAGGAATCTGCACAGTTTCTTCCATGATATCAATAGTTTCCTGCAAAAATTCAGCCCACAGTTCTCCACAATTGGGAGAGGAGGAAGCACTTAGAAGTAGAAGCACTTACCATCTAGGTAGCACTATTCATCTATAGATTTCAAAGATCTTTACAAAAGGGAGTGTCATTACTGTACTTGATAAAACATGAGAAAAGTTAAGTGACTTTTAGGTCACACTCCAAATCATTGGTAAAACTGGGAATACAATCCAGGTCTTCTCACTCCCATTCTTATAATCTGTCCTATGGCCCATAATGTAACTGGCCCATCAGAATGATGGGCCCAATATGGAAGTCTGTCACTAGGAGACATTGTTAGAAAATTGCGTACGAGAAGGTGGGTGGGGAAAGGTTTTTTTTGTTTTGTTTTGTTTTGTTTTTAAAATGGGTGGTATGTTAATTAGAGCTGGTGGGGGAAAATCTACCAATTTTTTAAAAATTTATTTTAATGAAAAAGTTTTTGTTTGTTTTTGGCAAAAGACATTCCCATTTTTTTTTACCATCTCTAATTTTAAAGAAGAGGGAAATAGTGAAAAAGGAATAATATAGCTAAGTGAAGAATTAGGTTGAATTTGAAGACAGGAGTGAAAAGGAGGCAACCTGGACAAAGCAAAGCAGCATAGAAAGAGATACATTTGGATATGTATCTAATTTTTTATGAACCCTACTGAAGACCGTTTGAGGTTGATCAGTCACTGTTAAAAAAAAAAAGTTGGCTTTCTCATCAATGTTGCCAATGTCAAGAGATTCTTGATTTCATGTTTTCCTACCTCAGTTACCATTGTTGTAGGGTGGACGTAATCAAATGGAAAATGGATACCTGATAAAACTATTGTCATTTTATCCTTCAAATACAGTTTTTTATAAACCACATTTTACATTTGCTTAAATTTTATTTTCAGCTTTAACAGAGATTCCTGAAATATGTATTATGAATTTGATTATATACTACATTATCACATAATTTAAATTATATTGTATTGCTCCTGAATTTCTACTAGTCGTATTTAGAACCACTTTTTAAATTCAATTTCCTTCTTTACCAAAATTCAGTCTCACTCAGATCTGGACTGAAAAAAGAGAGTTTACATATATTGTGCACCCTAGAGAGTTGTTAATCATGTTGTGAAAGAGCCTGAACCTAGAGCTTCTAAATCATGACTGTTATAAGAAATACAAGACTTTGGAGCTCTAATTAAAGAGTAGTAGATACAGTTTTTCCTTCCATGGCTTTCATCACACTGCACAGGAAAAGAAGTTATACAGCTTGTTTCTCTGATGGTAAACAAACAAACAAACAAAGGCTGTTATTCATTAATGTGTGTTCCTGAGCATACTTCCTGTATATTTACCCTTACTGTGCTTCTGGTTAGAACTAGGGACTAGGAATCAGGACTCCTAGGCTCAACTTCTGGCTCTGCCACTGGTCCTGGGTGTAAGTCATTTAACCTCTCTGTACTTCAGTTTACCCGTTTATAAAATGCGTATAGAACTACTCTCCTACCTGATAGGGAGATGTTGAGTATTAATTAATTGGTTGTAACGTGCCTTGAGAGTCTTGCAAAAGATATACAAATGTGAAAAACACTATTATTATTGCATGGTAAAGTAGAACAGTAATGGAGATGGAAAGGAAGAAAGCTCTAAGTACTGAGTTGTATATGTGCATACTGAATCACTACTGCTGTCTACAGGATGGGAAACAACTTATTCACTTTATGATCCTCTAATGCTAGAAATCAAAAGGAGGAAGTAAAACCAAAGAATAGAGGAAGATCCTTCAACACCAAGGGTAGATGACAATGTCATTGTAGCAGAAAATCATGAGTCCTCCTCTCTTTGATAAACACCTGTAGTAAGCTGATTATTACAGTGTACATGTGCATGCATTTTCTACATGGATCATGCAAAATATATAAAAAAAATTCCAAGCAACGATTTAGAATAAACACAATTAGGTAAGATAAGGCTCCATTTTCCAAGTGAAAAAAAAACAAAAAATACCTGAAGGCAATGCTCACAGACTCCAATGTGAGTAACATTCAGTCCTCTGCAGCTAGAAGAACAGCTGTGAAACCAAGGCCTTCAAAGGCTGGTAAAAGGTATAAATAGGGGAAGAAGTAGAGATACAGAGGGTTTACAGTGCCCAGCACAATAGGGTCCTGTTTTCACTTGGGCCCTAGGCACTAATGCAATAAACATGATTAAGAACAGAGATTTAAAAAAAAATACTCTAATGAGAGTGTTAAGTGATTAGTAAGATAAGAAGCAAGTAAAGCTTGTTTTAGGTGCCAGATGTGTGTATATAGGCTAAAGAGATGCTCTAAATGAGCAGGGCTTTATAACCTGCCCTGCGAATCCTGTCACTGCCACAACCTTGCTCCTATGTCAAGCTTCAGTATTTCATAACACTTCCACATGTAAACTACAATAGAATCTCAGAGTTACGAACTGTCTGGTCAACCACACACCTCATTTGGAACCGGAAGTATGCAATCAGGCAGCAGCAGCAGCCAAAAAATAAAAAGGTAAATATAGTACAGTACTGTGTTAAATGTAAACTACTAAAAAGATAAAGATAAAGTTTAAAATAAAAGATTTGACAAGAAGGAAACTTTCTGTGCTTGTTTCATTTAAATTCAGATGGTTAATAGCAGCACGTGTCTTCTGCTTAGTAAAGTTTCAAATTTGTATTAAGTCAATGTTTAGTTGTAAACTTTTGAAAGAACCACCATAACATTTTGTTCAGAGTTACAAACATTTCAGAGTTATGAACAACCTCCATTTCTTAAGTGTTCGAAACTCTGAGGTTCTACTGTATGTCTTTTCCTCTCCATGTTTTTATTTACACGTGTACACACACACACACACACACACACGTGCACGATCAAAATGCCAATTTCCCCCTTCCCATACTAGTCTCTTCTTTATTTCACTGGTGTCTTGAGAATCATCTAAAAAATTAACAGTTAAACACAATCAGAGAACGAGAGAGAGAGAGAGATCAAGAAATCATTAGTTATGAAACTTGCTAGCTGTCATAGAATATCTATCAACTTTATTGTACAGACCAGGGAAGAAACAAAGGCAAGAAGATATTTCCCACTTTACCCATGTCACTGAGAAATACAACACCCCAGAAAGAAAAAAAGAGTGTTTGCAAAGACCACACGTCAGTAGCAATAGCAGCCTGTTCAACAACCAGCAATTTTTAATCTCTCGCTCTGCTGAATATGTTCAATGCTGGAAGCAGCCTCTTCAAGGAAGCTTGAAGATTCAAATCCCCATCCCGCTGATGTCCTTTCTGAGGACAGGGCAGTCTGCAGTCCCAAAGAAGCAGCTGCATCTTCAAAGGACTGAGCTTTTGTTTTAATTCCCATCACCTCTTACATCATCTAGAGGGACTGTGGAAGTTGGAGACGCAGGAAACAGAACTGGCCTTTGAACATGAGTGAGTTTGTGTGTGTGTGTGTGTGTGTGTGTGTGCGCGCGCACGCGTGCGTGGGGGAGGAGTGGATTTAAACACTTTCTACCCTATCATCATCTTTCAATGTGGGTGACCCAGAAAGCAGCAGTAGCTGCAATCTCACCAGCAACAGTATGAAGAGAGGTGCTAAAAGCAGAAACGGCCAGGAGCCAGAGGAGGAAGAAGAGTGCTGTTAATACTGCTCCATTCCTTCGTACAGAGTATTCAAACACTAAACAGTTATTAATGCTGTACTGCTTTTGTAACCTGATCCCTGATTTGGAGCCAAGTTTCCTACTTGCCACACTTGGCCTGGACTAAGAGCAGCAGCCAATAGAGCAAGCGTATGTTTGTGCGTGTCTGTGATCATTCCAAAGCATAAACACATTGCCTTCAGCTAGGTGGGCTGGCTGGGTTTGGAGGCAACAACAGCAGCAGTTAGTGTAGCCATGAGAACGGCCGCTTATACTGCCCCAATCCTCCTAAATCAGAACCCACTGAAAAATGTGAGTGGTATGGAAAGTCCCAGGAGCAGCAGCTGCGCCTATTAAAAAGAGCATCCTTGTACACAGAATACATTTATGTAATACCTAGAAATCTCTCCATCCCATTTGTAATGGAGACAGAACTTATTTCCTCCGGACAAACATAACATTAATTCCAGTATGTGTATTTTGAAGCATATTCACCAGATTGTCCAGAAGCAACAAATTTGTTTTTTGTCAGGTATAAAATAACTGGCAGATGTTCAGCAAACTGTCCTTCCTCATTATTTATATCTTCAATTTGGGGTCATTCTTCATAGACAAAGATTCTGTTCTAAATAAAAAAATAAATCTCACTGTTAAAAAAAAATCATACCAACAGCTTCTTTAAAATAGAGTGATTTAAAGGTGAAGTGTTTTTTTAAAAACAACATATTTTAAAATCTATTTAGAATCTATAATCACAAAGAGGTATATAGTAATTCAGTGAAACATGCCTGTGATTCTCAAACCTGTTCAAAACTCATGAGTCATACCACCAACAGGTATCATGGATTGGGTTAAAAATCATTTAAAAGACTATTAAATGTAGGGTTATTTATAAACACCTTCTGGGTTTTTTACTTTTGGGATGCAATCGTGTCTGCAGTAGTGCTCAGCAGAAGATGGGAATGCCTTTTTGTGAAGGATGTAAAGACTGAAATGTTGCTTTATTCCAATTTGGAACAACATTGAAAAATGTTGAAGCTCTCTGCCAAAGACAGTTCTGAACTTTGGTTTATTTCAGCTCCATTTAAATGTTTTATATTGATACAGTCATTTTGTTTCAATTTTGATTTTATAATTCTAAAATAAAATTTAAAAAGTCATTTCAAAACAATCAAAACATTTCACTCCAAAAAATATCAAATAGGAGATTTAGACTTTTCAGAATCTTTTCCAGCTTTTTCTCCTAACCCAAATTTTGGCAAAATCAATATGATTTGGAGAAGTATTTTTATTTTTATAGAACTGCACTTTCTGATGCAAAATGGTTCAGACATTTTTTTTCAACCAGATCTATTCTTCAGGCTTTCTGCTGCAACTATGAAGGCCAAAAACATACTTTAATATATTAAAGCTGAAATTCTCACAACGTAATTTATTTCCAAGAGTGAAAGCTTAAAGAAAAAACATATTGCAATGAAATATTGTGATGAAATCATGAGCGCCGGCAACAGTTTGAATGTATGAAATTCTCCCACTTCCTCCCTCCCCTGCGCACTAATCTCCAATCTTACAATGTTTAATTCTGTTTCAATTTCATTAGATAGTTACCTTTAGTAAAGGTGGTTGTTTTTTTGTTTTTAAATTGGGCTTATGCCTTTTATTGCGTCTTTACATGTATAAGAAACTTTTCTGAGCTGCTCATCTGCTCTAACTAGAGGACTTCTGGAGGCCCAAAGTATGTTTATCGTTACAGCTGATTTCTTAGGCCTTGTCTAAACGATGATATTTAAAATTTTGACTGAAATTACTTGTCCAATGCAACATATTGACTGAGTAACAAAGCCCGGAAAAGAACCCAGGAGTCCCGATTGCACCTTCCAAATGTAATTGTTTGACAAACTTCCCCTTCATTAAATAGAATTAAACTAAATATTTGGGTGTGGGAGAACAGAATTCACATTTAAGTATAGTTAAGACACTATAGGAAAACTACAGTCTTTTTGCAGAGCTATGTGCAAGAAATGCACAACTAGACCACACTTCTTTCCCTCCACACTGGGTATACTGTGACACAGTAAAGGAGAATTTCACTCCCCTGGGCAAGGACCCACCACAAAACAAAGTTTGTCTTGAAAAATTAAAGACAAAGATGATAATTGGAGATGCATCGAAAAGGGATACTGAAAGTTCAGCTATTTGAAAACTCTCTATAAAATCTAATAACCAGAACAACGGAAGTGTCTCAATGTCTACATTTATGGTAGGATGTAGAGTACAGACGCAGCAGCCCCCCCAATCATGGGTATAGATCGCAGCATAGGCAGTGAGGGACTACATAGGAGAGTAGAGTGGAGATTCTATACTCGAAACAGCTCTTTGCATGCCCAAGCAGTGTTTCCCATGTCTACACTACTATTTTTAGCAGTGTAGTGTCCTGCTGCCTCCTTGCTGCAGGAGCCTTTCCCTCAGACAGACTCAGGCAGTGGGGAAAGGCTCTGGCGGCCCCCTACTATCCAAGCATTTCCCCGCTACCTCTCCACTGCCAGAGCCTTTCACTGTGGCATGTAGCTACTTGTACCCGACACACCACCACCAGCGTACACAAGGCCAATGAATGAGAAGGGTGATACAGAAAATATTAAATCTACTGTGGAAATTCCAAGAAAAAAAATCGTCTACATTCAGAAAATGATTAGCTGTAGAAAATAGATCAAGACAAAATAATACTGTAAGTTTAGGATTCCCAGAAGATGTAGGGAAAAGTAATTCAATTACATCAATAGACAACACACTTAGAAAATGACTTTAATATGCCAGCTGAATGTCTCCCTTTAGAAAACTGAGTGAGCACAATGCCAAAGTCTTAAAAGAAAGAAAAACGTCAACTGACCAGAAATCACAACCCTTTCTGATGAAATTGAAGGGGAGTCAAGAAAGGAGCAAGTAGTGCAATTGGCAAAGTGGGGATTCCCCTAGGGAAAGATGACAAAGGAGCCAATTTTCCAAGATTTTATTAAGGAAGTAGAAAAGTTCAGATGTTAAGAAGGAGAAAAGATTTCAAGAACTAAACTTAAATGAAATTTGACATTCTGTGTTATTTTCTCAGCTAAGCTTAAAATCAAGTAGGAAGATAACATTCCTTAGCCTTTTTTTTTGGCCCAGAGGAATTTCAAATATTATTGGTCTACAAGTTGCAGAACTTGAATGAATCTCTCCACTCACACATACAGCTTGCAACTCCACTGAGCAGCAAAATGTTCTTCCCTTCTGAAACATTTGTGTTCTTGGAGGCTCATTTCTGGGCAGAACAAAGTGCTAGATGTTTCTTGGGTCTCATCCTTTGAAACATTAAAGGTGAGCAGCAAAAAGATTTAAAAAAAACCGGACTTACTATTGCTTCATTAGGATGCAATGAATGCATAGATTCCCTCCTCTCTCCAAATTGTTTTCCGTTTGTTGATTTTTACTTTAGAAATGTCAAGTCTGGTGTTCTAATTTCTTTATTGGTCACCTTTAATAAAGAAATTATATAAAGGAACAATCCAGTTATAACCGTACATACCTTAGACATGTTTGAAGCAATGCCTTAAGTTTCTTTGATGAGTAGTAGAAAAGTACATATGAATTCATAGTCTGGAGCCCTCTCCAATGATTTTTCATTCAGGTTTTGACATTCAGAAGTAATTTGGCTTTCCTCTTATTTTACACACTTCAGCAAGAAAAATTGCCCTGTGGACTAGTTGTTTTATAGTTATCTCAATTCAGGAGCTGTAGGTGCATGGGATTTCAATGTCTGTGATTTTGAGGAAGAGTTGATAAAGTATTAGGCTAATATTTATTTAGAAAAATTCTGACCATTGCATAGGAAATTTCAATAATGTTAGGTAGAGGAATAAAGAGCCTTCTGGAATGTTGTTTATTTTGTATTGGTTGGGGGTATTCACCATTTTTCCAGCGATTTAACTGAAGTGACATTAAAAAAGGTTAAATGTTAATATAAAACTCTTCCTCAACCTAGCTAATACAATGCAGCATAGAAATGAAATTCAGAATGATTTGACTGGTTGCTGAAAGAGTGCTTCATAAAGTCATTTGCAGTTACCTTTTTATTATATTCACTAAGTTTGGGTTCTAAGCCAATTTTTACAAATGGTTCAAATTATCATATATCAACAGAGAAGCAGCTTTTACCTGTAACGTCTGAAAGAATCGTTTAAGACAATTCCCCTCTGAATAGCAGCACAAGAAAAGGATTCTTATTGTCTTCCCTTATTTTTGACATTAGTACTGAGCTCCTAGCAACTGGAATAAGACAAAAACACCAATATAAAAAGAATGGAAGCGAGTAATATTTGCTGATGGTACTTGCTTCCTAGTCAGTAATCCATATTTTACTATTCCAGCAAAACTTTAATGAACTGACTAGTTTACCATGAATATTCCAACTAAGATCCCGCTCCTGCACTCATGAAAATAAAGTTACGCACATGCATTGACCTTGCTGCACAGAAAGAAAAACTAGACACAACGGATGTGCTTTAATTGGAGTGCAACCATATTCACTTAAAATATCTTTACCAGCAATAAATCATACCACGCAGGTCATTTTTTCCTTCATCATTTACACATATTTTGGAGGGCTGCCATCAGTCCTTGCCCTTTCCATCCTGGTCCCAGAAGCTGATTGCTGAGACCCCATCTCTCTCCCCTCATATGAGGGGTAAGGGGGGGGGACTGGAAAAAGGGAAGCAATTGTCCCTCTACTTTATCAGGCATTCAGAGTCCAAATCCTCTTTTTTCCCAATTTTTGGAGAGGATTCCTCTCCCCAAACTCCTTTCCAACTCCTGTTTATCTGTGAACCATATCCCTTCTGTAACAAATGCCTTCATGGGACACCAGTCAAACTTATTACCTATTGTGACATTTCTGAGCTAACAGCAGTCCCTCTTTCCATGGGTCACTGACCAGCTATGGAGAAGGTGAAAAAAACAAACAACCCCTTCTGGCAGGGCACGAAAAATTCCTTCCCACCCCCAGAGGAACAAGGGAACCAGCATAATACCCACATCTAACCCCAGAAACCCGGTCCTACTCTGATTCCATCGGTTGGCAGGTGGGTGCTGCTGGCCCAAGGTAGAAAGAGAGAATTCCTCCCGTGTTGCATGGGATATAAAAATGCCTCTGCCAAGCTCATGCTGTGCTAGTGTTTCCCCATACCTTGTCCCACTACTTCCCTTTCCTCCCTGATTCTATTCAGGTGAGTTCCTCTTAGAACTCCTTTGAGTGCAGCTCCCTATATTGTCCCCACCTTCTTTCTTTCTGTAGCCAGGCAAGGAGTAACTGCATTCAGTTGCAGTGAGCACACTTGCAGGATTGACACCTATAAGTGGGGGAAATATGCATTTAGAAAAAATGCACAACTGTTTGAAATCCAAGTTACCATATTTTCCACTTTAATATGAAATTGTGGAAAATTGCCCAGCATCCAGGAACTTTCATATATGCAGAAAATTTCACTAAGCATAAATGGGTTCATCTATGAGCAAAAAATTGTGAAAATTAGTCCTTTTTGAGCAAGTGTGCTTTTTGCATTAAATACATGGACAAAAATTGCCTGAAAGTTTCACTGTCCTATCTTGCACAGTGGCAAGCACTAGATGCTTCAGTGAAAAGTGCAAAAACCACTACTATAGGCAGATGTGCACATGATGTACCTGCTGTAGAGATGAAACAGAGTTGGTGTTGTATGTAGTATCCCTGCTTCATGGAAATTGGAAGGTGTGTAATGAATGAAGCATGGGATTACAGGAAGAGAAAGTTCCTGGATGCTGGGCAAGTCACTTAAACCAAAATGTTCACAGATGAGCATGTTGCGCAGAGGACCGTGCAGTAAGTTGTTTATAAAAAGTAAACAAAAAAATTAAAAACAAGACGACTGGATTAGTCGAAACAAAAAGGCCTACAGGTACCACCCAACATCTCAAGATCACGTTCGGTAGAACTGGGCTACATTTTTTGTCCAAAACTTTTTTAGATTCAGTTATAACAAAATATTCCATGAATTTGTGTTGATTTTGCCAATTGTTTCAGTTGAAAATAAATGGCAATATTTTTGTAATTGTTTAGGGTTTCATTTTGACATTTTCAAAACAAAATGTTTATATATTTTTTTAATCCTAAACAACTTTTAGTGTCAAGATTTCCTTTGATTCTATTTCTTTAAATCAAAAATAAAAGTCTAATTTTGAGCAGAACAAACATATTTAACTTTTCAATTTTCCACACATTTCAAAAGTTTATTTGCAGTTCAACCCAAAATGGAATTTTTTTCTCATTTTTTTGGGATTGACAGAAAACCAAAAAACCTTTTATTTGTACGGCTCAAGTGACTGGTAAGCAAAAGAATAAAATCAATGGACGAAAACTGGTAGACAAAATAATGAGGCAATGGGCTATTCCAATCATTGCCCCCTTTTGGGGGTCCTTAATAAAAGGCTTGGGGTGGAGATAAAAATGATGGGACAGGTAGAGTAATAGCTGCTACTTCCCCCCAGCCCCTATATCCCAAACCTAGGATCCAGAATGACACCACTGCACCTTCCTTGTCCTGATCCTGAGAGAGATTCTGACTAGATCAGGCCAGGGTTCCCTAAAACACCCTACCTTAATCCAAATTAACTTTGAAGTGTAGTACAAGTGTATGGTACAGTTGGTGGTATTTTTACCTCTTAGCCAGAACATCATAGATTCTAACCCCCCTTAAGTCTACATTGCAATTATGCTAACCCAGGGCTCGGACTCAGGGTCCCAAGACCCTGCAGGCCTGGAGGGTCTGAGCTCAAGTTAAGCTGCAGTGAGAACAGCCCTGCTTGACCCAGGGGCTCAGGAGTCAGCCGGAAGTATCCCACAATTCCATGAGACAACTTTCTTAGTCCTCTCTATCCCGACAATCTGCTCTATTGAAAACGGAAATCAGACCTTTTGAGAATGGCAGCAGCTCAGGTTAGTGTTAACCCATTCTCTTCTGACCAACAATCTGCAAGCACACTATCAGACAGCCTCCTGGGTTTGCAATGGAGAGCAAACGATCAAGCCTTTTGCAAAGTAAGCTGCATCCTGGTAATGTGCAAGACGGACAGAAAAGTTTTCCCACAGAGCAGCACAGTCCTAGGGCTACAGTGGCCACGTTTTTGGGTGGGAGGGGAATACGGACCCTGGGATATGATTACTTTGGGACATGGCTTGGTTCCCTAATACAGGTCAGCTGATTTGAGTCCCACTAAGCCTAGGGTTAAGTTTCAGTGTATACATATCCAATGTGGCACATAAAAGGATGTGCTGTGCCAGTGTCTTAACAGTAGTGAGGTTGCAAGCAAGTATCAGCACCAGAGTCAGAAACTTAATTTTCTATCTTTGACTATAGCGTTAATAAAAGATTTAAAACATTGTTAATGGTGATTGTTGCCATGGAACTAAGCAGGCTGAGGCCTCTGTAGTTGAAAACCTGAACCATGTTTAACGGTGTACGGTGAAAGGGTCATGTTAACACCTTTGACTCTTTGAGCTCAACTATTTCATCAACATGTAACACGCAGTCACTAATTGTGTGTTCTTCATTTTCTAAGTGCCCAACTCAATACCATGGGATCTGATTGCAGAAGTGCTGGGCATTCAGAGCTCTTGCTAAAGTCAATGGAAGCTGTGTTTTGAAAATATGAAGTAATGCTAAGTACTCTGACACATCAGGTCTGAGAAAAGAAGACAGAGAGGACTTGATAAAAGTCTTTACATATGTTAAAGGCTGTCATGAGGACAGTGATCAATTGTTCTCCATGTCCACTGAAGGTTGGAAAAGAAGTAATTGGCTTTACCCACAGCAAGGCATATTTAGTTTAGATACAATATTACAAAAAAAATTTCTAACTGTAAGGATAAATTAGGCTTCGAAGGCAGGTTGTGGAATCCCTGTCTTTAGTGGTTCTTAAGAAGAGGTTGTCCCTGCCAGCAGGTATATGGGATCTTGGGGAGCAATTACCACACGGGTGGGGTGCAAAATAAACTTTATTAAAGGAAAAAGGGAGTGGTGAGAATTTAACAATGAAATACGATGGAATGGGGTGTATAGGGTGTTTACAATAGACAATGATGGTGTGGGGGGGGGGTTTGGGAAGTTCAGATGGTGATGCAGACACAGGGGAAAAAAGCAGCAAGGGGTTTGGGAAGTTCAGAGGTGATGCAGGCACAGGGGAAAAAAGCAGCAAGGGGTTTGGGAAGTTCAGAGGTGATGCAGGCACAGGGGAAAAAAGCAGCAAGGGGTTTGGGAAGTTCAGAGGGGAAGATTGGAACAGCAAGAACCTTATCTATCCTCTAACTTAATCAAACTTATATAAAATGACAAGCAGCTTCTACAAAGTAACAAAACAGGTACAGAATACAATCAGGCAATGACTTTTTAAATCTATCTTAACCAATGACTAGGCAAAACAACAAATATCACAATTCTAAGCAAACTGCAACAAGCAGCTATATGGAGCAACAAAACCATGAACTATAGCAAGGCAGGTGAGACTTACAAGCTTTACAATCTTAACAAACTATGACTTATTAAACTAAAGAAACAAATCTATGGTGCACCTTATGCTATGGGGAAGTTACAGAGGGCAGAGTGGTATGTGCCCCAGAATACAGCTCCCAAGGCAGCCCCCAAGGAAGCCAAGGGAGGTGGCTGCAGCAGTGGATACAGCTGAAAACAGTGAGCCCAAGGCAAAGCCCACAGGAGCAGAGCTTAGCAGCAGCACCAACTTACTTTCAGTGGCAGAGTGCCACGGGGTTTGAGAGAGAGGTTTTAAAACACAGACCAAGGTTTAGCTTGAGTCTGTGTGCTGGGGAGACAGAGCCAGCAGCTAAAATAATAAAATAAAAGTATAGAAAGTTTCACAGAGGGATTCTTACCACCCCCCAAGGCAGCAACAGAGGCAGAAGCAGCATGAACATCAGAAGGCTCGGTACAGTCTAGATAATCAGGAGATCTCTCAGGCAGCAATTCGTTCTTCGTGGGAGGGGGGTTCAAAAACGGGGGTACGCTCAAAAATAAAACGAGAGCGGAGAAAGGACCCCCAGAACCCCTGGCTGATCAGACCAGGCAGCAATGCAAGAACCTTTCTGAAGTCTGTTCAAAATGTCTGTTTTTAAAGGCAAACCCTGGCAGCTTCCCGCCAGTAACTCTGATTGGTTCCCCTTCTCACAGGGAGGAGAGCAAGCAGGGAAAAACTGCAGGTAGCCACAGAGGCATGTTAGGACTAGTCCTGAGCCCAGAGGTATGACTCATGCCCAGGATCTTAAAAACACAATAGTCTTGCAGCTCTGGATAGAGCCTACCCTACACCCAGCCCAGGTTTTAACAAGGTGATAACAGGACTAACCCTTTGAACAGGGCAGTGGTCCCACTTAGCATAAGTGGCCATTCCTTTGAGAAGGGCAATGGCTTTTGTTAAACAACTTAAGGGGCCCTCCCTTTGAGAAGGGCAGAGGCCCTGGTAACAACTTAACAGCCAGGGAAGGGCGGCCACAGAGGAGAACAAGAACAAAATGGAGTAAGGGGACAGCTTTAAGAAACAAAATGGAGCTGTAACAGACAGAGGTTAGACAAACGCTTGTCAGGGATGGTCTAGGAATATGAGTTCCTGACTCAGCACAGGGGCTGGACTTGATGACACCCCGATGTTCCTTCCAGCCCTATATTACTAGGATTCTATGGTTTCCACGATGTCATGAAAAATGGTAGTACTATTTGTAATAACTTTTCATTGATGCATCCTCCAGTCATACTATTTGCTGGACTCATCAACTGATTTGTTTTTGGTTTCTCATTCCAGTGCCCCTCATAAAATTCACCCATACTATCCTCTTAAGGGATCCTCTATCCTCTGGCATATGTCTTTAATGCAGAAGCTAGGGAAATAATTTCCATTAGCTGGGCAGAACATTAGTGACATGGGTATAGTGCCATCTAATGCCTCTGGGAATTCAGTAGTCACCGGAATTACCACCTTCAACACTGGAAGGAGTTATGGGAAAGAAAACCTTAAATGGTCACTAGAAAATCCATACGATAACTCCTTGTAAAATATTACTGTATTATCCAATGTCTAATATACATGATTTTCTTTTACAAAGGCATGGAAAAGATTACCTTGAAGATATATAACATTTTAAGAACCCTTTAGTACAGTTTAGTGATATCTAGGTAAAAATCTGATGCGGTTCAACAAGGACAAGTGCAGAGTCCTGCACTTAGGATGGAAGAACCCCATGCACTGCTACAGACTAGGGGCCAAATGGCTAGGCAGCAGTTCTGCAGAAAAGGACCTAGGGGTTACAGTGGATGAGAAGCTGGATATGAGTCGACACTGTGCCCTTGTTGCCAAGAAGGCTAACGGCATTTTGAGCTGTATAAGTAGGAGCATTGTCAGCAAATCGAGGGACATGATCATTCCCCTGTATTCAACATTGGGGAGGCCTCATCTGGAGTACTGTGTCCAGTTTTGGGCCCCACACTACTAGAAGGATGTGGAAAAATTGGAAAGAGTCCAGCAGATAGCAACAAAAATGATTAGGAGGCTGGAGCACGTGACTTATGAGGAGAGGCTGAGGGAACTGGGATTGTTTAGTTTGCAGAAGAGAAGAATGGGGGGCGGGGGGTTGATAGCTGCTTCCAACTACCTGAAAGGGGGTTCCAAAGAGGATGGATCTAGACTATTCTCAGTAGTAGCAGATGACAGAACAAGAAGTAATGGTCTCAAGTTGCAGTGGGGGAGGTTTAGTTTGAATATTAGGAAAAACTTGTTCACAAGGAGGGTGGTGAAGCTCTGGAATGGGTTACCTAGGGAGGTGGTGGAATCTCCTCCCTTAGAGGTTTTTATGGTCAGGCTTGACAAAGCCCTGGCTAGGATGATTTAGTTGGGGATTGGGTCCTGCTTTGAGCAGGGGGTTGGACTAGATGACTTCCTGAGGTCCCTTCCAACCCTGATATTCTATGATTCTATGGGAAAAAAAATCACTGCATTTATGTGAAAGTAATGATTTTGATAAACCAAATGTGAGTTATAGAAACAGAAATCTCTGCAGAATAGCAAGAAAGAAACGGCTGAAGTGACCATAGGACATTGCCATAGTAAGACATAGATCACTCTCTTTTTCCAAATAGATTTTAAAATATGATGGCTTTCCGCCTAAAATTGCCTGTGCACTATTTATGCCTCTTAGTTATTTGATTATTCCTTCTGAAAAAAATCTTGAAGATATTTTTCTGCTCCATTTGTATTCAGAATATTTCTACCTTTCTGACTTTTTTCATTGAATCATTCTTCCCTCAATTTTCTGCATAGTATTATTTTCATGTTCATTTTCACTGATATTTTCCCTTAACATACCAGGATGACAATCATATCCATCTTTTAATATGTCACTGTCTCTGTCATGCTATGTGGCTTCACAGCCGATTTCCACAGTAGTATATTAACAGAGTAGGAAGTTATTAAAGCTACATATATTTTCTCATGAAGAAAATTGACTGTCACGTGGGGTATGATTGGTTCACATAAGCATGTACGTCTTTCAAATTTCCTTTTCCTTTGCCTCAGCCCAATGATTGGTATCTTCACAACTCATTCCCACAACACACACACTAATTTGTGTCTAAGCTGCTGTGATTCAAAGCAAAAGATTTCTTGTCAATTACTTGACAGAAGCTTTCTTGTCAACAGCACAATGATGGTTTACCAAATACGGTACATTATTTCAGCTGCCCTGGAATTTAAACTGATTGGAAGTTTGGGCAGCACAATGTACACATGGAATTTCACTGACTAAGTTTTTGCCTTCTGTTGAGAGTTAGTTATAATATTGGAAGCATGATACCAAACTAGAGAAAACAGTAATCTGATCTAATTCATTCTCCCTGAATCCCTTCAGCAATATACAGATAGGAAGGCCAATCAGGGTTAGTTACTCCATCCTACTACCCTGTTATGCTACCGAATGGTTGAGGGGATCAAGATGACACAGGTAGCATCTATTGGGAATAGTTTCAAAAGACAGCCTATACTTTATTTTATTTGTATAGAAGAAGGTAACTTATCTCCTGTCTTAAACATCATAATTTAAACCTTGCAAAACGTCAACCTACTGGGCCTTTGTAGCTTATCTCTCTCCTACAGTCAAGGTTTATTGCCTTGTGCCTGAGCTGTAGTTGGTCAGAGAAAATGAAAAATATAGTGAGAGTCCTCCACAGCTACCAGGCCTTGTATTGTGCCATGAACAGCTTTCTCTGTGTGCACAATCTATTCAAATTTAAAGCTTTAATTTGAAGATAGATAGATGATAGATATGCCGACATCTGTACTGTACTCAAAGAGCTTATACAAAACTTACCAAAACTATTAACCTTACAAGTTTAAAAGATGAGTATATCTTCAATTCATGCTGGATATACTGATGGGGCATGTACATCAAGCTTTATTGCATCTCCTCTCTCACTAGAAGAATACTACAGTATTCTTCACTAATGCTCCAAGACACATCTTAGATTGGTAATTGCCATTTCAGGGGGCAATTCCTCGTATGGTATTTAGTTTTAAAATGAACAGCACAATGTGGATCTTTGATAATGTATGTCCTTATTTGCTTTTATAAAGAAAAAAAATCCCATGAAGCGTTGGTCCAGTAGTGCTTATTTTACCCTCTACTTCTGGGTTCCATGCCTGTTAGAGGAACTGTCATCCCCTAACTGACATATCCCATTTGTCATCTTTCTCAGAGCTCCTTATCAGACTGCTGATGAAGAGCATCAGCGTGTATCTTCGGAAATAGTCATGACGACAGATTTACATTCATATATAGCTTCTTACCCAGAAGAATCCAGAAATGTTATACAGCATATAGTTTGTAAAATCATTACAGTGGAATCACTTTATCCACTGCAATGTGGTGAAACATGGCAGCTGCTTTTAGTAGCTAACTGCACCACTAATACTAATGTTTATGTCCTATTGAAACATGGAGAATTTGAGAGGTGGAATGTAATTGGCCAGGACACCAGGACTAATTCACACACTCTTCCAGAAAATGCCTTAAGATTTTTAGTGACTACCAGTCAGCACAAATGATCACGATATCCATGTGAAAAAAATAAATCTAAATTAGCACAGTATCCTCTAATATGTTACAGAAATATTCATTCACTACTGACTCAGAGACAAGAGTGACACCTACCAAATCACTACAACTACTTCCTGGCCCTATGTTTTTTTATTAAAAGTCTCCTTGCCAAGTACAGACCACAGATCAAAATGATTTTTTACCTGTGATGTTAGTGAATAGGTATCCTTTAGGGGGAACTTTACAACTAAATTGTAGAAAAATTCTTACTTTTGTTGAAACAATAATATCAAACATGAATATTAGATCTAACTTCAATTAAATTTAAGATGGCTATAGATCGCGGTGTGAAAAAAAGAGATGATTTGTATGATATTAACTATTATCAGTATCATTATTTTCTTGCCATTCTACTGTATTAACTGAGTATCATGGTAGCAAAAACAGTACTTTTAAATAACCATTGCCTTTAAACAAAGACTGGGTGAAATCCATGTGCTGGCAGGAGGGGAACAGAGATTAAAGTCCTTCTATAAACCAGAGACCGAATATATCTGGATGGAATCCCGCCAGCCCTCCCCTCAGTCTCTGAAACTTGTGGAGTCCAAACTAGGGTGACCAGATGTCCTGATTTTATAGGGACCCTCCTGGTTTTTGGGTCTTTTTCTCATATAGGTTCTTATTACCCCCCCGTCCTGATTTTTCACATTTGCTATCTGGTCGCCCTAGTCCAAACCCTTAATAAGTAATCAAGAGCTCACAGCCTTCCTTATCCACCATACAGTTATTGATATAAAAGCCCCATCTACCTCCTCCATTCACCCTATACTGGAGCACTCATGAGTTTCTAGCATTTAGGAGAAGCTTCGTTTGCTAAAAGGCAGTATAGTCTCAACTTTACATTTGTTATAAGCTCTTTGGGACAGTGACTGTGATTAACTATAATTATGTGCTAGCACAATGGAATCCTGACCTTGCTGAGGCCTTTTGGTGAGAACACTGATTAAATAATAGGGAAGATACCCTTGAGATCTGCACACAGAGGGCTGGTCTACACTAGGGGTGGATCGATCTAAGATATGCAACTTCAGCTACGTGAATTGCGTAGCTGAAGTCGAAGTATCTTAGATCGATTTACCTCTCGTCCTCACGGCCCAGGATCGACGTCTGTGGCTCCCCCTGTCGACTCTGCTACCGCTGTTCGCGCTGGTGGAGTTCCGGAGTCAACAGGAGCGCTTTCGGGGATCGATATATCGCATCTAGATGAGATGCGATATATCGATCCCTGAGAAATCGATCGCTACCCGCCGATATGGCGGGTAGTCTAGACGTACCCACCAGGCGTACTACCCATACCGATCTTCCCCAGGTTCATGAGGAAGCAGGATGGAGGGAAAATGCTGCCTCCGTTTCATGCTGCCTACTTTCTTACAGCTGTATGGAAGCATCCCTTTAGGAACCTCAGAGGGTTTATTCTCTATGGGTTTCAAAGGACTGGCAGGCCTCCAGCAGACACCCACTAGCCAGACACACAGAAAAGCTAGAATAAAGTACAGCAGACTTCTTATAGTAACTTACACCATTTCCATTTCTTTGATCTGAAACCCCCCCCACCCTTTTTGTGGGAAGGAAGGGCTCATTTAGCAGCCAGCTCTTGGGGAGGCTCTGGAAGCATGGCTCCTCCACAAGCAGTACTGCAGCAAGAGGAGATGGGATATGGCTAAGTAACAAAGGAGTTGCCTCAAGTGCACCCCCAGAGATCCAGTGGCTTTGGGGTGGAATTCTCATCCTCCTCCATAAGGGGCAGAAAAATGTCATGGAAAACGCATGAGTTAAAATTTGCAGTCTTCATTCTCTCGCATGCACTACTCTTGTGTAAGGGAAAATTATGTCCTTAAAATTTTTGTCTGTAAATAGTGATCTGTAATAGGAGTGCTTAGCGTAGAACTTAGCTACTTATCCTCTGATTTCAAAATGATTCAGTAACCAGTCTTTGCCATGGCTGTTGCATTCTTTTTTTTAACTCACACAGCTCTCTCTCTCTATATATATATCAATAAGCTCCAGGAGGAAACAATTGTTCATATGAATAATGGGAGCATTTCAAATGACGGTGGATCCAGAGCTTGTCTCATGAACTGATGGAAAGAGTAAATCTGAACCCCTGTGCAGTTCATTTGGATGGTATCATTGGACTGACACACCACAAATAAAGGTTTTCTTACTGCATTACCACAGTCTACTGCACTACTTTTGTAGGCTCTACAGCTACGGATACAGAACCTGAGTGGTGCTGAGAACCTGCTGAGCCCCTAAAACTCCCACCCACATCACTGGGAATTGCAGGGCTCAACTTCTCTCAAGATTAGCTCCTTTATTTCTGGATATTTTTAGTTACTTCCACATAATAAGTCCATTGCATACCTAGATGAAGCACAGGGAAAGGAATTGTATCTCAGATGTGGATCCCCAACTGATAGAAATAGTCAATTTCCTCCCAACCCCCCCAAATACTGGTTTAACCCATTCTTCTTATAACTCCTTCTTCCTGTAACAAATGTGAAGAGATATCTTCTCCTACTGTGATTCCTTTTACAATAGTAGTGCTTCTCAAAGCCTCCCCAGGCACCATGCACAGTATGATCAGCTTTTCATGTTGTGCCCTTTTCATTGATGATCTGTCTGAGAAATTTCAACAGCTCGTTGCCAAAGCATTTCAGGAGATGATCCACATGCTCTGTGTGTGGGAAAGCATTATTTTAAAGCAGCGTAGACCCATGAACTGTGCCCAGCATAGGGGAAGTGGGAGGAGGGGAGGAGACAGTCAAACTGTACAAGAGTTTAGAGAACTCTCTTGGGGACATACACGGCTTCAGGATATAGACTAACAAAAGCTACAATTTTCATGGGCTATATGTAAACTTAAATGTGACAACTGTGAGCAGAAGGATGCTTCACTCAATTTAAGCCCCAGTCCACGACTTATTGTTCCCTCTCCTATTGCATTTCATAGCATTAATAAGATGGTTTTATTATTATTTAAACCTACATAGATAAAACAATCTTTATACAACAGAAATCTGAATATAGTAAAAATATGATCATGATAGTTTTACCTGAATTATTAAAAAATTTGAAAAGGCTAACATTTACCCTATATAAATGAAATTAACTCCTTTGCAAATAAAAATATGGATCTCTTTGCTTTTGTGTTTGAAAATTCAAGGCTCATTAACTTCAATGTGGCCTAAGCTGGGTCACCCTTGTAAGATCTGGAAAAATATGATTATAACTTCAAGTATTAAACTCTCTTCATAGGGTAGGATCATGCTTCTATTATAATAATAGGAGATATACCAATCTCCTAGAACTAGAAGGGACCTTGAAAGGTCATCGAGTCCAGCCCCCTGCCTTCACTAGCAGGACCAATTTTTGCCCCAGATCTCTAAGTGGCCCCTTCAAGGATTGAACTCACAACCCTGGGTTTAGCAAGCTAATGCTCAAACCACTGAGCTATTCCTTGGAGTTAATAGGTTTTTTGTTTTTCAAATGGGGAAGAATGATCAGGACCGTAGTTTATAAAATGTGGTCTTTATCAAAGCATCACAGGAAGTATGCTTATGGCACCATTGGTACTTTTGGGGGGGAATGTCATCAACCAGTGATGGACTCTGAGTGGTAACAGATGGACTAAATGTTTGAAATGCCCACTGCATCATATTATACTATCTGGATAACTATAATAAAAATGGTGCAATGATTAAAGAACTAGTCTGGGAGTTGGGAGACCTGGGTTTAATTCCCTGTTGTGCCATGCACTTCCTATGTGATGTGGGGCAAGTCAATGAATCTCTCTATGCCTCAGGTCCCCCATCTGTAAAAGGGGTATAATAGCACTTCCTTGCCTCACAGTGGTATTCTAGTACATTAAAATATAGTGGGATGCTAGATACTATAGTAATGAAGACCATATGTGCATTTCAATAGATTATTTATCAACTAAAGGTTCTGTACCTCAGTAATTAAGTATCAGAACTGGGTGAAATACTTTTCACAAAATATTTTTGTACACATGTCCCTGTTTTATGTTTTTAAATGTGCCTTTCAATTTCCTCTAATCAAAGAGGCCTTAAACAAAAGCAAAGTGGTTGGCCTTAATTTAAAAACAAATAGGAGCCTTTTTTTGTACTTTTGGACCTGCATTGCACAAGGTTGCACAAGATATTAGATCCAAAGGCCTGCATTGCATAAGAGACTATTTAGCAAAGGTACAATTTCCTTTCAAGACGAGCTCAATAACAAACACCCTCAGGCTGTGCTGTACCGTACAGTCACATGCAGGAAAGGATAAATCAAAATGTTTGATGACATTAAACTATAGCTTATAATAGAAAATACTCACAAGAGAAACCTAGAGAAAAGGCAGTACAATGACAGCATTTCTATATTCTCTTACAATAATGTAGCTGTATGAACACTAAACCAAGGTTAGCAGGTTTGATCTAAGTTCCAAGATCTACCATACATCTAGTATTAGACCTGGGCAGGAAATGGGTTTTTTTGTTTTTTTTTGGGGGGGGGGGGTCAGCAATGGAACGAAACTGACCTCTTGAAAATTTTTGTGGAAAAACAAGAGATCATCCCAGTGGTTATAGAATTCACATGAAGTTCAAGTTTGAATCAGGCTGAGTTCCCACACCATATCTCGATTTTGGGGTCTCTCTCAGTCACTCACCAGAAATTCCATATTGAACCCAAGAAACTTTCCCAACAAAAGTTTCATCGAAACTGATAAATTTCCATAATAAGTTTTGGTGTCAATGAATTGGCATTTTCTGACAAAGCCTTTTCATAAAATAATTCCTGATCAGAGCTATCCACTACATGTACCCCAAAATTTTCCTGTCAAAACGTTCATTTGTCTGCACATTTTTTATTATGCTCAGGCATTTCAAAGAAACAAAGTAATTTTCAGTGTACTGTATGAACGTGTTTATGAAAGTCAATGTTTGGAAGGCTTACTGTGATTTCCAGGCTTACCCATATAAAATAGCCTGTGCACAGAATTCTATTTTTAATTTTACCTGAACTATGATAAATGTTCAAACAATTATTTTTTTTACCAATTCAGGAAGAAAAAATATTTTTCATGGAATAACAAGCTTCATAAATTAGGGATTAGTTCCTAATTTCTATAATATCATAAATTAGCTTTGGGGAAAAGGTCCTTGATTGGATCTGTGACTAAGATGAGAACTATTGTGCATTCCTTAACACCCCAATATACCACTAATTTTAATGGGAGTTTTGGGTATGACCAGCTAAGGGGACCAACCTACATCCTGGAAACGATGAATCTGATTTACAGCCTTTGCACTATAAACTACTGTATTAGAATTTTGAGAAAGACCTAAGATCCTTTGAACTAGAAGAGCCTAATGCATATTGGGAATCTTACAAAACCATTGCAAAAAGTGAAATTTAAAGACAATATAGTTCAGACAGTTTAGAAAATAAAAGTAACAGACACAACGTACAACAGGAATCCAGGACTGGCCACAAAGGGCATTTCTGCTTTTGTGCTGCAGGAAGCCAAAGCATTCATTTGTTGGGTTGCTACCATGCAACTCTAGTCTAATATTAATTTTGGAAAAAAGTTGAAAACAAAAAAAAAGTCAGACTGAGATTTTCTTGCCAGAAAATGGTATTTTAAACCCCCCAGGGGTTTTCATTTTCCCAGACGTACCATTGACTTGCTAGTGACTTTGCAAATGTAATGTTTCTAAGTGTAGAATTGCTTCAAGCTAAATAAGTGGAAGCTGCATCTTAGCTCTCAAAGAGAAATGTCACAAAAAATCTTTTTCCTATTCAAAGGCAATTTTCTCCCATCTTCAACTTTCTTCCCAAATTAAATAATATGGTAAAATAGAGGTACTCTGTAGAGATGTAAGGTAGGATCATAAATTATGCATATTTTCACAGCAAAGTCTCATTAGGAAGAGTGCCTTGAAAGCAAATCATTGCACTAAACATTGGAAAGAATTCTGAATCAAGAATGTGCAGTCCATCCTTCCCATATTAATGCAATGCAGTGCAAGGAGAGAGAAGTTACAACTGACAAAGATGTTTATATATAGTCTATAGCCACCTACTACCTGCATTTAAACTTTGAGATCTGTGGACTGTGATGTGTACCATACATGTACACTATGGCAGACTATGAAAAAACAGAAAAAGTAGCTGGAATTACATGAAGGGTCCAGTCCTGGGAGCTGTTTCAAAGGGAACCAGCACCTCTTAGGATCAGACTCCAAGGGGTCAGCAAGACTGTTGCTGACGTTGATCTTGAGTATTTTTACAGGTACTTTGATATATGATAAACACGTTTAAAACACACATTCTGTTTAGCAAAGCTTTATAAGCCAGACCACCAATCAGCTGTGTGGAAATCCCTAGATGATGAAAGGTTAATGCTCTGACTGCCCTGTGGGAAGAGCAGACAGTTTCTATAAGTTTCTAAGTGGCGAACCAATTTGAGGACGCTTGTATTATTTATGTTCATACATTTCGTATTCCATTGGGAAAAAGGAGCCAGACCCATGGGACTATGCAGCAGCAGTCACTTGTTCAACTGCTAGCAGGACACCATCAGGGCTAATGAGAGGGAATCACACAGCCTGCTCTCTGTACGGCGATAAGTCATTGCAAGTTTGTTTAGAAAGTCTTTGGACAAAAATTACTATTTTTTGCTAATGGATTTTCTCTATTCTTCTGCCTGTCGACCAAGGGGCAGGGCTGAGAAAGGGTTCAAGATGGAGAATCTTAGACAGACACACTTCGCTTTCTTTCCCATGGAAATCGTATATTTGTTCTTTGTATGTCTGTTGTTTCCCTTGGAATCTAGAAAAAAGTCAGCTTTTGTTTGATCTAGAATGTGATTATTTTATCTAGAATAAAAGTCAGAAATAGTGTACGTGTTTTTGTATTTGTGTAGGGAAAACAGAAGAACCACAAAAAGATCAAATGTCAGATTTTTTTAAAAACATGAAAACTAAAGAATCCATGACTTCTGTGACAAACATACATTCTTAACTCCTCTAATTCAGGATTCTTCCACACTAACATCCATTTTTTTCCAGTGGGATATGTTGTTGGATTCTTGCATGTGGCTTTCAGGGATGCATGTTTATTTGATTGTATTCAATTATTTAAAAGGAGGAAATAGCTGACACATTTCTGTACTGTTATGCATAACAGACATTCAAATAAAACTTTATATAGTTTATTACAGTGACATTAGTTTTGTTGAATGTTATTATGAGGAAATGCAATATTATCATTTTTCCTCCATAACATAGCTTTTATTAGGGTACATTCAAATAAACAATACTGAAGCAGTGAATTCAAAACAACAGAAGTTTGAAAAAACAAATCAAACTGAACTTAATGCTTTCAAATCAAATTAGAAAAATTTAAAACTGTTTAGCCTCTTTTTTTTTAAAAAGTACATGGCAAAACCACCTCAAACTCTGCACGTGAAGAGAAATAGATGAAAAATCTAAACTGAATCTGAACTAAAATTAGTTCTGTATTTTAAAAAAAGTCAAGAGCTTGTGAAAGTTGGGAGTGCTAAGTGTAAATGGAGTGGTGGATTCTTCTGCAACTATATAATTGTTTCTTAATCTACAGTACCACCAAACTGTCAGCCCATGAGAAGTTTAAAAAGAAAACAACTTTCCTCCATTTGCAGGCTGCCTAGGATACAACAGTGCTATGTAAATCTATCCTTTCTTCAGGCTCAGACAAGAAAAACAGATAGGAAAAAAAATGCTCCCTCCACAAGGACAAGGGTACAGCAACTGACTGTAACATAGCCACTTTAGGGCTGCAGCTGTGTGTCTCTGCCCAGTTTAAAGGGCCAGCTCTTCATGCCCCCATGCTGTGAAAAAAGTTCCTATAAGAGAGCAAAACTGCTGTTTTGTATCCATCAAGGAAGTTTGTTCTTTGTATTACATTGTAATAGGGTGGCTCCCATCTCTTACAAACACCCCTTTCTGGTCAGGTGCATGTGCATGTCATTCTGTTTGTGGCGACCCCTGTCGGTTTCTCAGGTAGGTCTTCAGTGACTCAGCTCTCCAGCCAAGTTACACAGTCTGACCTTCTGGGAAATACAGTCCTCCAGGGGCCTATCCCAATAGACCTCTGTTAGCGTCTCTGTAGCTCTCCCCAGGCTCAGTCTTTAAATAGTCCCATCCCTAGTATAGGACTGTACCTCCTGGGCTTTCTCCTTGACGATACTGTCTTCCTGCAGCCCTTCCTGGGCTCAGTCCTTATTCAATCCCAGCAGCCAGACAAGAGCTTCTTCTTACTCCCCCAGTCCCTGATCTGTCCTTTAATCAGTCAGCCAGGAACACAAATCCTCATTCCTTCATCTACAAGCAGCAACTAAGTGAGTCTGGCCCTGCAGCGCCTTTTATTTGAGTCTTCTGGGTCCTGATTGGCTGCTCCCTACAGCCTCTCTCATTGGCTGCTTCCACACAACCACTCTAGGCCACTTGGAGGATCTCTCTTCTGCTCCTCTCTGGGATGGGTGTGACAGGACTCTGAGGCCTCCAGCATTGAGCTAAATCTGGCAAGCAGGTAAGATTTAATGTAGATTCAGATGTATATTTCAACCAGTGTCTTCAGTGATTCCAGAGCCGTGCATTATTAAGTTGTAGAAAAACAAATTACTAAGTCACAGGAAATGATACAGTTTTCAGAAATGTCATCTGTGTATCCTTATTCTCTGCACAAAACTACTGGATGTTGCCATTCACCTAGGCTAGATTGTGCCTGGCACTTGTGGTGTGTTGGGAGTAAGTACAAGAATCTTTCACATTCCTCACTTATATCCTTCCTCCAAGCCTGAGCAAACTGATAATCACATACTGAACTGAGTCCAGGGTCTCCTTCCATACTTCCCCAAGGGTTGGGTGCAAGCCCTGAGCTCCTCTCTGCATTGGCTAATGGTGCTTTCCAGCCTCAGAGAAGTGAGGCAATGTAAGAAAGCTATATGCAAACTTCCCTGGATTTCCTTGAGTTACTCTACAGCCGCACTTCTCCTTGGCATGGTGCATATCATTTCTGCCCTATGCAAGCCTGTGTCGTGCCCTTCAAATCATTGCTATTAAGCTTGGCACATGAGATACATGTCACTGTGTGTGTAATTAACAGTATGGCTTGCCACTTTGTGGTCCAGAGGACTGGGCCCAGCCAAGTCTGATTACTGAAGAGGCACCCCTGAGCGAGATCAGCTATTTCCCTATGAAGGGTAGCAGGAAGCACAGGAGACTGTAGAGACTGAGCAAGGGTCCTTCAGGGAAGACCCTGAAGCTAAAGGAGAGTCTACAACTAGGAAGGCCTGTTAAAGTGGGGGAGACCCTGAGCCACAGGGGAGTGTGGGGATGTGCTCAGCTTAAAACTGAAGGGGAGACTTGTTGACTTTTGTATTTTAAGTTAAACCAGCGTCTAAGGAGGGCTGCTGTTGTTGGACTTGTCAAAGCCTCTTTTCTGAGTTTGAGGGGTCACTTGCAAGGCGTCCTTGTGGCCATGAGGGGATGGCCAGGACGAAGCCACACAGACTAATTTGTGGTTTTGTGAGTAGTGCCACCCAGGCTGTTACTGATGGCACTACAGCCAACACAAACTCTCTCTTAACTAGCTGGTTAAGCAGAACAGGCTTATAGTTTTCCGAGTCAGTAGGGGCAGCTCAGTCAATACACTGGGAGGTCTAGTGAACTGAACAAGGGATTTCTGAAGTATAAAACTGTTTTTTCCTGACACCGACTTCGTGGTGGCCTTAATCAAGTCACTTAACCTTTCTGCCTTAGTTCTCTGAACTTCCAGTCAGACTTAAATAGGGTGGTGCTCCAAAGAGGCCACATACTGACTCTCACACGACTGCCAAAGCTGGCCCTGTTCACTATGCCAAGGTCAATATGGACAGGGAGTTACTTATGTTTTGGTAAAAGAAGAGTATTTCTCCAGAGAGTCAACACTATACTATGGTGGCTTTTGCTCCTCCCCTCAAACTATTGAACTTATTTGTGTAATGCTAGTTGCTAAATGAAAATTAAATTGGATTTTTGTTTTAGATGAAAGTTTTTGATTGATTGTATAAATAAGAATAGAAGAAACAGAAGAAACAACCATTGTACACTGCATTAGTCAAACTGTAATCAACTGGGGATAAATAAAGATGCTTTACAGAGAGATACTACTGTATCTGCACACAACTCTACAAATGTCTATATTAAAGCCATGGAATATTTTGTTTATCAGAGTCATTAACAAAGTGCTGTGATTTCTACTGCTTTCTTAGGAACCCAAACTCTTGGCAACAGAAGCATGACTTAACAGGGAATTCAACACAGAAATTAGGTGGCATTTCACTTCAGTGTAATTGTCTTTTGAAGTTTGTCTTTTAGACTAGGAATCCTAGACTTTTGTTCATATGAACTAAGAACCCAAGAGGGGAAAGAACATTAAACATTTAAAAATGTGCAATATTCAGACTGTTCATTTTTGCAAAATTCCACCTCAACATTTTTGCCTATTTGATGCTAAATGTTCCTACCTCGAAAAGTGACCTTCATTCAGAAATGTCACTGAAAAACATGGGTTCCCATCTTTTTGATGTGAAGACATATTTGCTTGAACGTGACCCACACTCACAAGAAACTGAGACCATTTGAAAATGGAATCATAGCTGTTTGAAAAATGCATATAGCTCAAGCCCTTTTCTTGAAAAACTGAGTTAATAAAGTAATGAGAAACACTTTTCTTAGAGTTTTACAGCTAATGAATGCTTCTAACTCATCTAGTAACAAATAATAATTAATATAATTTCTCTTTTTTTCTTAAGGTTGCTGCGTACAGAAGGGTCGGGGGATAAAGGGAACATCACACAATGTATTCCCTTAAGGACAGAACAGCACCTACACTCCCTCTTCAGTCATAAGGCAGATCCTCAGCTCTTGTAAACTGTCATAGTTCTATTGGAACCTGAGCCTATGCTTCGATAGAGGCAGGATTCAGCACATCACTTAAGCACATGCTTAACATTCAAATTATGCCGAAGTCCATTAACTTAAATGGAACTTAGGCACATGTTTAAGTTCTTTGCTGAATTGGAGCCCTAGAGCATTTTTTCTGCTTGATACACTGATTTTTCAGTTTGCTGTAGTTGCCAAAAAAGTTTCAGTTCAGGTCAAACCAAATCCAAAAATCCTGAAAAGTTTTCGTAAAACAAATACATCCATTTTGGGTTAAAGGAAACATGTTGAACATTCCTCTTATCCTCCCCACACCCAGATCCTGGGGTGGACCTCTCAAGCTCTTTCGCTTTGTATAAGCAAACATTCATTGGAGCAGGGACTTCCACTTGGAGCTCCCATATCTCAGGTAAGTGCCTTAACTACTGGATTATAAGGTATTCTGGAGCGAGCCTCTCACTCTATCTTGTTGAAGCTGTCTCCTTTTGTATAAAATACTTGCATAGTCATTGGGCCTAAGGGAGAGTTTGATTGTGATAGTCTGGTGGTTTGGGTTCCCACCTAGGAGTGGTGAGACCCAAGTGCAAGTCCTGTTGTGATCATTGGGCCTACAAGTTTACCCTATTTGTGAGTTCAGCTGTAAAAGGTATATGAAAGTAAGATGTCACAATAACTGATAATAACAAATGTTGCTGGGAAAAGATACAAATGTTGAATTAGTCCAAACAAACAGACTTATTGATATAATTCAAAGACTGTAATAAAATCAACCTTGGTAGACAATTAAAGTGTGGAACCAGAAAGCAATTAATCAAAATTGTTGTGCCAGAAATTAGGCCTAATTGGTGGACAAAATAATGAGAGAACGGGCTATTCTGCTCAATACTCCCTTTGTGGGTCCTTTAAAAGGACTTTGGGGGAGAAAAGTGAGTTTCACCATCGCAGCTGCCACCCTGGGCCTTCGTCATCCTAATCCTAAGAAATGGCCTGACTGGATTGTGCCAAAAAGAGGGACCCAGCTGACATTGCCACTTTTACTGGCTCCGTCTGAATCCTGACCACCATCTAGGATGAAACAGCATTGGACTTTAAAAGCAACAGCTCCAACTCATCTCAACTAACTTCTTTCCTTTCTCCAACAGGACAGTTATTACAAAAACTTTGATACCATCTAAAAGACTCAAACAAGGGTTGTTGGGTTTTTTCTTTTTTTCCTCCCCCCCCCCCCTTCTAAGAACTCTCTCCACCTATCAGGAAAGGGAACAAGGGATGTTGTTGAAATGAAAGCCTTACTTAATACTTTACATTTCAAGTGTGTTAACTTGTTATCCTTCTTTTCTTTATCTTTAATAAAACGTTAACATGATTTTAATGGTGTGTTTACCATTGTACTAAGCAGGCTGAGGTCACTTTATACCAAACTCTGAATCTTCTGAAATGTTTTTTTTAACTTTGGACAGTGACTGAGTCATACTAATACCTTTAGCCCATCTAAATTAATACATTTGCTACTTCAATGACTATTTAGTTATTCATCCAAAGTGCAACAGCTTCAGCAGGAGAGACTGAGAGAATTCTAACCCAAAATGGCTAGTACTCATGTGCCAGGGAGATCTGAGTTCCAATCCCTGTTCCAGAGCAGCAATTTGAACTCGCATCTTCCACCTCCCAAATGAGTGCAACAACCACAGGGCCAATAGTGGTAAGAGACCACCATATTCCCTCCCCTGTTTTGTGAATGGCCCCTAGCTCCTGAATATTTTTCTGTCTGGCCACAACTATATAGCAAATTAGTATCAAATTAGCAAATAATTTGGGGTTGACCCAAACTGCATTTTTTAGCAAAGTTTCTGAAACATTTTGCCTAGCTCTGCTCCCAGGGCTGAAGCAGTGGGTTTCCACACCTTCCCTTGTTCCAAGCTGAGTCTCAAAGGCTCACCTGAGCCATAAGGATACAGCATGTTAGCTGTTATATAGCATGCCATAACTAGCATTAGCAGTCATTATAAAGTGACTAGTAATGATGCAACTACATTCCACACGTGCACTTCCATTATTTACATCTAGGGCTAAATTACCATATTCTACATATTATAAAGAAGAACATTATATAGATTATAAAAATAAAACAAAAAAAGATAATCTGGCGCCAGCTGTTTAGTTTGTGTTTCCTTAATAAAAATCACCCACTTTAAAACAAGTTGAATTTCTCTCTCATCCGTCACCCTACCATGTCAGTGGAAAAAAGTCATAGCTGTTTGTTGATCGTTAAATCCACAGAACATGTGTGGGTGTAGTGGGGTCTACAAACCCCATACTGAGTATAGACAGGGGGGGGAAGGAGACAAGCAAGCAGCTTGATCACACCCCCATGCAGCTGCCAGAGCTGCCAATCATGGAGACAGGCTCCCACAGCTACAACCAAGAGAGAAAACAAATGCTGCTATAAAGAGGAGAGTAACGGAGAAGGAAAGAGAGGCGGAAAGGCATGGGATGGCAAAGGGGACACAGCCCTGTACCAGAGTGCCTCTAAGAAAAGAGCCAGCAGTCTGCAAGCTCTAAAATTGAAGGGCTGATGGACTTAACCAAAGATGAAGGTCGAGGAACTGACCTGGAAAAGCTGAGCCCCTTCCAAAGACCACACCAACAGATGGTGAAAGTTGGTCATATGAATAAGATCATATGCAGTCAGAGTCAGACTTTGTGAGGCGTAATTTAATTGACTTCAGTAGAAGTGCACCAACTGACCTCAGCCCTGAATTCAGCCCACTGCTCTGTTGGATTACAAGGAAGTGTTTAACAAAAAAAAAAAAAAGTGGCCTGTTTTCTTTCTGGCTCATAAGATCAGCCTCAAGCAGGTTTATAGCGTGCTATGGATTACTTGATCAGCCCAACATCTATTTGTGTACTCCTGTGTTATTTCTGGCATAGAGATGCTGGAAACGAACCAAGGAAGAATCTTTGCATTAATAAAACTCTTTGTAGCTAGACCCTGTCAAATGAAGCAGATTGAAATGAAATTTAAAAAAGGAGAAAAAGAAACACAAACAGAGCAGATACATTATTAATAAGTGTGGAGATGTATATTTCATACATTTGTTTCTCCGTATGTTTCCACTTTCTATCTATATCCATATAGGAGGAAGGAGAGGAATGGAGGTGAAACATATGTTTAACAAAACCTGTTCTTAGATATAGCTGTTCACAAACACCCCCCCCCCCCCAACTAGCTCAATGTGACTTGTACTGAAAATATCGTATTGTACAGTATTGGTGTTTTGGGCCTCAATTCAGCAAAGTTCTTAAGTACATGTTTGCATTCCATTGATTTGAATGGTACAAGCACATGCTTAAAGTTAAGTACACTCTTGGAATGCTTTGCCAAATAGAGATCACTTTATGCATACGCTTAAGTAGTTTGCTGAATCAGGGCCTTAGTGCTGAGCCTTGAAAACATTAACTATCTTCACAACAAAAAGGGTAAATACTTTTGGTTCTAAATGAAAGATGTTTGCCTTCACACTTGGAAATTGGGGGTCCTGTAACCGTGAGCTTTGCAAGCCCTGAACTCTTGTAGTGAAAAAGTTTGTTCATTGTGCTCAAAATGGAAAAGTCTCTAAGTGCTTAAAAATAAAATCACAAAAATCCAAATATGCATATTGCCCCAGGGGTCTAGGATAATTTTTTTTTAAAAATGCCCAAGTTCTATTTTCAGAAATGATGTAGGCACTTAGGAATGTACTACCCCTTTGAGGAACAGGTTGGAGCATACAATCAATGCTGTCAAGGTGGCCTCTGCTTAGCCCTAGGCCTAGGCTATATAAGCAGGAACAGGAAGCTAAGCAAGGGAAAGGGGACTAGAGACTATGCAGGGTGCTGGGGGCGGGGGAGGGTCTCTCTTAGGGTCTAGGAAACAAGACATGACATACCAGACTCAAGTAGTGTAGACTTTGTTTGGCTGCTCTGAATCAGGGTCCTGAGGTAAGGTCCTTATGAAACTGCACAATTGCTCTTTCCTCGAGCCCTTATTAAAGGGGGCATGCTATTGCGCTTACAGGGTTTGGGCTTCTCCTTATTCAGATACTTTGAACTAAAACTACTGATGCCCAGTCAGGGAAATTAAGGTGGGGGTACACCCACAGGGCTGCATTGGATGGAAAGGGGTTTGTGGGGATGGCATATGCCTTTTCTAAGGAGACTAAGTCACTTTTGAAAATGGGACTTATACACTCCAGAAAATTTGTGTTGTAGTCACAAGGTTTAGGAACACCTAGAGCATGGGGTTGCAGCCTTCACCGTCTTGGCTAACAGCTGTTGATTGATCTATCCTCCATGAACTTATCTTTCTTTTTCGAACCCAGCTATACATTTGGCCTTCACAGTGTCCCCTAGCAAAGAGTTCCAGAGGTTGACTGCACTGCGTGAAGAAATACATATTTTTGTTTTAAACCTTCTGCCTATTAATTTCATTGGGTGACCATGGTTCTTGTGATATGTGAAGGGGAAAATAATACCTCCTTATTCACTTTTTCCACAGCATTTATGATTTTATAGACTTCTTTCATATCCCCCTTTAGTCGTCTCTCCTCTAAGATCCCAATCTTTGTAATCTCTCCTCATATTTAAATAAGTAGGATTAAAAAGCAAGGCCTACAGGTTGAGGCCTGTAAGATTTTAGCTTAGCCATACTAAGCCAGAGTGTTAAGAAATGCTTAACTTAACATAAGTTACCAAAAAATGCCACCGGTTTATGGGGAGAAATGTACCAATGGGTGATATTGCAAAAAAAAATTAATAGTAACAGTAATTTTTTGCTTACAAAATACCTGGTAGTCAGATTTTTTTTAACATATCCTAAACGCAGAGTGCACTATGTGCATAAATGCTAATTAGGGAAAGTCAAAAATCACATTATAAAAAGAGGGTGCCAAGATTAAGGAAACTGAGCTCCCTCCCTATGGGAAACTCCAGCAGGAACCATCACTCCACCGATAATCAATCCATAAAAAACCCACCAGACACTAACACTATCTAGGAGGATGTAAGTATAACCATATTTGTGACTAAATCTGTATAAAATTTCTATATGCTTGGGTAATCATAACTTTAATTGTAACTTTAATAAAACTTGTAAAACAAACTAAACCTTGTACTTGTGAGTGTATGTGTTTTTTATGTGTTCCTAAAGACTCTAAATCGAAAGCAAGTAGCAAAGGTGACTTTCACTCTGTTAAGCTTAAAACTGTAGCCACCAAAGCTGAACCAATAATGGCGTAATACCACATTACAAAATTCACTTTACATAAAATAAAAGGCTACGTAATGGTTCCTAACATTCTGTAAGCTTTTTTATTTCTGCCATACATTGAGCAGATGTTTTCAGAGCACAATCCATGATGACTCCAAGATCTTTTTTTTTGTGTGGTAACAGTTTATTTAGACACTATCATTTTGTATATATAGATGACATTATGTTTTCCAATGTTCATTGCTTTGCATTTATCAGCACTGAATGTCATCTACTATTTTGTTGCCCAGTCACCTAGTTTTGTGAGGTCCCTTTGTAACTCTTAACAGACAGTGTTGGACCCAATTATCTTGAGTAATTTCACGTTGTCTGCAAACTTTGCCATCTCACTCTTAACCCTTTTTCTGGATCATTTATGAATATGCTGAACACCACTGGCCCCCGTACAGATCCTTGGGAAACCTTGCTAATTAACCCCTCGCTCCACTGTGAAAACTGACCATTTGTTCCCACCTTTTGTTTCCTATCTTTTACTGATCCATAAAAGGACCTTCCTTCTTATTCCATGACTGCTTACTTTGCTTAAGACTCCTTGGTGAGGGACCTTGTCAAAAGCTTTCTGAAAGTCCAAGTACACTATATCAACTGGATCACCCTGGTCTATGTGCTTGTCACCCTCAAGAATTCTAGTAGATTGGTGGTGCGGCATGATTTTCTTTTACAAAAGCTGTGCTGACTCTTCCCCAACATATCACATTCATCTATGCCATAGACACCTATATATAAAAACAAGGTGTTGGTAGGGGGACCCAAACAAAATAATTCCTATTGAAGTCAAATGAAAAAAAAACAAAAACACTTTCTTTTGCCTGAATGGGAGCTGATTGGATCCTGTGACAAAATATATATGACCTCAAGTGCCTCTGTATTGCCTATTTTTATGTGTATCTCAAAATGCTGCGTGCTTGATCTCTAATCTTGTTTCTTAGACATACAAGAGGATCTCGGACCTCACTTATTCAAACAGTTTCAACAACCTCCCTCATGGAGAAGACGATCACAAGGACAGTGAATACAAATCACCAGGAGTGAATGAATCCAACCACCAAGACAATGGAGCAGTCAAGACTGGGATATTTTCCTAGATAGGCTTTCAGCAGGGCCTATTGTAAGGTTGTTTGGGGGGGGGGGGACAACAAACAAACACCCTACAGTCTGAGGCACAAGGATTCCATCTGGACCCTGAAACAAAAACTTATTGATCAACATGGTAGTGAATTTCCACTGGAACAGAAGGGACGATCTACCTGGGGACAGAGGAGCATGCTGGCAACTGTGAGACTGGCTCAAAGGAAATGATATCACTTGGTTCAGTTCTATTCCTGTAACTAAAGAAGAAAGCCTATCTAACCTAGCCTGTAATGAGAAATTTAAGATTAAAAGTGACTGAAAGTGCATCTAGGTTTTTTTTTTTTGTTTGCTTGCTTTTTTATAAAGTCCTCTAATGCCTTATTCCACCTGCTACATAAAAAAGTGGGTTTTTTAAAGAGGTCGAGTGACTGGAAATTGTTCCATCTTTGAGGAGAATCACTTAATCACCCTAGCTACAGAGACCTACAATGTAATACGCGTGAATACTGGAACATTCACCATTATTTTGGTTTGGAAGAGCCTGGAATGTTGAAGTCCACAGAGTACTAGGATTTTTCCTCATACAAAAGACTCAAGGGAAGGTGTGGTGTGAGGAGAAAGACATGACTCAGACTCACGTTAACTGGTTATACTTTGACTCAGTTCCAGAGATATTTGGATTTATAAATAAGGTGGTGTTCCTAATAAAGTATTACATTGGATCCTAACGTATAGTTGTTTTATTCACTACCTTTAGAGAAGAAACAACTAAGTGTCACAGCTCAAACATGTAAGAAAGGAGAGAAGTACCATATTGGGAAGGACTACAGGGAATGACGACTCATTTTGATTAGGGTTTAACACCACCTTGCAACATTGTGCAATTGGTTTCATTTTCCTGAAGGGGGGCTCAGCTTATAGAAGTTTAGGAAAGCTTAGCATAAGGAATGAGTAAAAACTGAGTCAGGCACCCTATCAGTAAATGGCTCAGTATTTGGCTCCATATACATATGTACATAGGGTAACCAGATGTCCTGATTTTATAGGGACAGTCCTGATTTTGTTTTTTTCTTCTTATATAGGCACCTATTACCCCTCACTCCCGTCCCAATTTTTCACACTTGCCCTCTGGTCATCCTATATGTACAACTCAACGTTTCTTTTCAATTTAATAAAATCTGTTGGAAAAAAGACATGTGATTTTAACTATCCCAGAAAACATAATTAATGGGTCCATCACTTACCTACTAATGTGCATACCCTATATACTATGGTCCACATTTGTCCCTTTTGGACTTCCACTAAAATCAATGGAATTATACTAAGGATGAATTTGACCATTTGTATATTGTTTATCGGAGATGTGACTTGCAGTACTTTTCCTAGCGCTCACAAGCCAAAAAAATTGTATTACAATGTAGGATATTTCTCAAATATGTTCATAACTTAGTTCCTCAGGCTTTTTATTTTTTATTCCAAAAGTATGTGCCATTGGATATTGGTTATCAGGCATGAGATTAATATTTTTACGCTACAGCAAGTGACTGTTTGTTTCCATGTAACAGCCCTGGTTGCACATTCTGAGGTAAAATGTTAGTAAGACTGCATATAGTCCTCTGATTCCACTCCTCCAGAAAAGGGTGGAGGGAGGGGGAAGATCCTCTACTGGTGTAAATTGTCATTGCAGTCAATGGAGCTAAGACAATTTACATCAGTAGAGGACCTGCTCCAGCAAGATATTCCAGACCTCCAGGGAAGCATATTTTTAGTTTCTCTGTTCTTCATAGATATATCTGTAACTCACTGAGCGATCATAACATGCCTTAGAGATAGATTATTCTAAGTGATCTGTCCTGTCTCTCTCCCTGCAAATGCAGGAATATTCCATCCAGTATTTGACAAGGCTATATGTGGAACTAGTTCCAATATAATAAGGTAAGGACACACTTTATCTTTGAGCCTGCAAATGTTTATGAATTGAAGTCAAGGGACTGCTCACAGGAGTCAAGTTATGCACATGCACCAGTGTCTCCAAAATTATGTCCTATATTTGAATTTTACTTTGTATTTTCTATGGTTCATTAAAATTCAAATATTCTCCTGAATTAAATTTCTTCTTGAAGAGGAAATAAACCTGCAAACTTGGTACTATTAGCAGCATAAAATAACCAACCAGTTTTGCAGCTCACCAAACCAACCAATGATATCAGCAGCTACTACTGGGAATATAAAATTGTATCTAGCAAAGTGTACCATATGTTCCAAATCCTACCATAATTTACACCCCATATAATCCCATGTATTAATGGGAAATAAATTTGGGGCAAAAGTTTGTTGTAATTAGGATATTCCAACTTTGATATTTTCTACTCATGTACCCGCATTTTTATTTTAAAAATACTCATGTGTAATACATTTTAGTAATATTTTACAATTTTATAATTCACTTGATTTCTATCAAAAGCATACACCTAAAGACTCAGCTGCCTTCCAAATGCACTGAAGCCTCCACTGACATCCAGAATTTGAAACATATTACTTGTGCCTTTTTACTGACATGTTTTACAAATAAAAAAGGAAAAAGAAAATTGTACAAATACTACATTTGCAGACATGTCAGGAATAAGAAAACAAGTCTATTTCATAAAAATAAACAAACATTCTGTCTTCTTTATGGAAATGTCCTAAAGACTCAAATAGTAAATAGATAAAAAAAAACCAATGGAAAGGTTATCTTGTAACATTTGACAGAGAATTTTATCAATGTTATAGAATTCTGTAGGATAGTTAATAAAACCTTATCGTTCTATAGATCTGTGAGAAAAATGTCTATAGAACCCATTTGGATCCTTCCCTCTTCAGTTCAACAGGACTTCCCCATTTTTTAATGTGTTCTTGTTTTCAGAATCTTTTGTGATAATTGCCATCTCACAATGCTAATGAACAACGATTCATATTTTTAAGTTTGTTGCATCACACACTCCATAGTCAAGGGAGGCATTTACATTTAATTACATATACATTTCTAATTTATGAAAAACAACTTTATATAATTTAATTGTAACTGAACATTTCATTAACTCTGCATTTTCCAATGCTATGTATTCAATACGCCTAATTACAGAAGCTAACTATATTCTGAAGGTTCATTCAATCATAATGGCTATACAAATTATTGCTTTAAAAATAAATTAGATTATGTAGATGTTATAGCCACCACCACCAAGAAACTGGGTGCACGATCTACCTTGGAATGTGTGGTGACATGATTTAGTCCCCAGTAAAGAAGGGGTTAACTTCAACCTCCCTTTCCCTCCCATGAGCAAAGGGATGATCAATAAGATGTGCTGTTGGGGAGACAGGAGGAGAATGTCTATGAAAAGATATGCTCCCTCCACAAGCAAGTATGAGAAGTTTTTGTTTGCAGCCCTTTTGGCTCATGCTACCTTGTTTGGCTTGTGTTTGTAAGGACTTTCTCCTGATGAAGAGACCTTGCCACCTGTTTCTGATCACTCATCCCCATCAGCTTATTGTGTCATGATGCTACAGCTGAAAATTGCTTAGGTGGAGAATGGAGAAAAGAAGCTTCTGAACTCTGGCCTTAATGCTTCATGTTCTATAAACAGTTATTTATCAAGTCACGCCTCAGATACGTATCTTTTATAGTTTAAATTGGAGAAATTTGCCCAAGGATTAGGATCCCAGTCTCCAGCCTGCCAGAGCTGTGTCTAATCCACTACAGTATTGTTTCTTTAATGCCCAAATTTTCAATAGAGGCCATTCTTTTGGGGTCCCTCAGCTTTTAAGTTCCTGACTTGAAACATCTTGTTTGTTCTTCAGAAGTTCTGAGCACTGGAAGCTCCCACTGACTTTATTTCTGGTGGTGGGGCCTCAGTGCTTCTGAAAAATCAGGCACAAGATGCCTCAAAATCCAAGGCTCCCAAAACTAATGGCCACTGCTGGAAAGTTTGGCTATAATAAACTTCTCTGAAAGCCTGCCTCCATCTATAAAATTATGACAAAGCTTGTCTCCCTCCACAGGTGGCTGTGAGGATTAATAGTTAATGTTTGTTCAGAGCTTTGAAAAAGTGAAGCACTATGTATTTCTCTTATCAGGGTTTCTGCACCTTGGCAGAAAAGAGCTGAAAACATTCCCCCTTGACTCTATCCTTGTTCTAGACTCAGGGAAGCAGCCAAGGATCCCAACCCAGTAGGCCTGCATCAGACAAAAAGTCCATAAATTGTAGTGAAGGTAAAGGAAGCCAAGGATAGAGTTTATTTTAGTACCGAACTCAAGGTGGCAACGCAGTAGTACATACATATTGACCTCACTGTGAAAATTTAGAGAAACAACTGACTAGGTCTTATGATATAACACAGCATCTGTTACAGCTTACACATGTTAGTTTTGGAGGGCCATTGGGCATGGGAGTTGGTGAAACAAGCCATTATTTGGAATACACCAGTACCTAGAGGTTTCAGTTAGGAATTGTGGCCCAGATCCTCAAAAGGTATTTATGCACATAGCTCTAATTGAAATCTATACCTAAATATCTTTGAGGATCTGGACTCCATTTCCCCATTGTACAGACATTAAGTAAAAGAGACACATTCCCTGCCCCAGACACAGAAAAAGGATGACAAGGAGAAGGAACGGATGACTAGGTAACACTGAAACCATCATGTTTCACACAGTAAACAAGAAGTCTGTCCACATGCCTGCCCTGGTCACCTGCAAGGAATTATAAACATCATGACAAAGGTGGTTTTTGAGAAGGGATTTGAAGGATAAGGTTGCAGCCAGTGTTGCCAGGGATTTTCCCGTTCGTAAGAGGTAATGGGAGAAAACAGAAGGGTGTTTGAGCGAGGAGAAGCTGAAAGGTAGATAGTGAAGGCTAGGAACACTGGCAGAATGAAGGCAACCATTGCTGAGTTAATAGAACTAGGGATAGACACAAAGTTTTGATGTGATAAATGGAGAAGGGGCAACAGGTGAAGTGATGAAAGAGGGAGTGGCACCAGACATGGTCAGAGCAATGAGCCAAAAGCAGCATTTTTGAATGGGTTTTGAGATGATCCGGGTTTCATCAATCAATGTCCGGAAGGAGGAGCTTAAAATAGTCAAGAAACAATACAAGGCTCTGGATGAAACTTTTTGTGGTGAGAACAGTAAAAAGAATAAAATCTTAGAGATGTCTTATAGGAGAAGCGATGTAATTTGGATATGGCATGATGTCCGGATCTAGAGAGAGAATTAAGTGAGGGATGACACCAAGATAAAAGGCTTTGTAAGTGAGAGGATGATAGTGTTGTCTACAGTGATAGAGCAAAGGAAGAGAAATGAGAGCTAGATGCAGAGGGGAGGAGGTCAGAAGCTCAGTTTTGGATATGTTAAATTTCAGTTGTGGCTGGCCATCCACAACAGGATGATAAAGACAGGCCTTCCAAGTCCTTGACACAGTACCACAGTTGGGATGATCTAGTCCCAAGATCTTGCACACATTTGTGAAAGATATTAAGTCTCTGGAAATTTCACAAAAAGTTGGGGAATGCCAGATGAAATATCAAAAAAAGTGTCACATGAATTTTCGTGATATTTGTTTGACTAGTTTTACATAGATACATTTTAGCCTCTGAATGATAAAAACCTCAGGCTAGTTTTAAATCCTTTCAAACTGAAGTAACCTGAGTTGTGAATCTTGTACGTAGGAGATATGACATTTGAACAGATTACAGTGTTATATTTTAAAAAATATAACCTGTTAGGCTCATGCCAGTGCAAATCAGGACTGAAGTCAATGATGTGATACCAGGATAAGTGATAGAAGAATTAGGCCCTATGTCTGAATCTCCCCATACTTCAGGGAAGTTCATATTTGATACATAGTTGTATCCAAACCCTGCATATCAGGCCCATTTCTACTCATCATTCTTACCAAGATTCCAAATGGCCAGAGCACAGTCAGATGCATGTGAAGATGTGACATCTCTGATGAAAGCTTTGCCACTTACTTTTTGCAAAATTATTACACACTTAATTGTCAACTGATATTTCAATTGCCCATATTTTCCCACCCACATATTGAACCTTGCACTACAAAAACAGAAGTGCATGTCAGTCAGAATGTCAAACTGTCAGCAATCAAAATAGCACTTCACTGTTTTCTGTGTTGTACAAAGGAACTTTAATATCCTTTGGCATTTGGGATATCCTCTAGCTCAACTGTGTCACCAGCACTCTGGGCATAAGAGGTGAATTATGAGGGGGGAGAAGAGAGGCTTAGTTTAACTTGAATGGTCTCTAGGAGGTTCTTGGTTTGCTTTTTTAAACACCATGTCACTGTATGATATTTAAAATAAATCAAGGAAGTTTTGCCTTACATCTTTTGCTATAGAAGATGTGTCACTGGGGTCCAATAATCTGGATTGAGCTGGCAAAAGTGAATCTAACCAAGAACTGCTAAAGACATGTCTACATGGGGACACTCAGGAAAGTTAAGGCATCAGTTGAAAATATAAACTCAATGTGCTTAAGTTAAAGCACATTAACCCCCCTTGTGAATGCTCTCATTGAGGAGTAAAGTGGTTTTATATCACTGAAATTTAATCTTCCCTGGACAAGCCTAAATTTCCAATATCTGATCACCAAGTAAAGCATTGCTCTGATATTGTGTTGAAAGGTTTGAGCCAAATTCTCCTTTTACACTGATTTCAATGAAGTTATTTCTGATCTACACTTATGTGAGAAGACAATTAGGCCTATAGAATTTGTGACAAAGTTCCTCCTCTACCTTGGTGGGTCCTGCACTTATTGGCAGATTTGCTCACCTCAGTGATCTTCCCCACAGTTTGGGTCAACTCCTGCTGTGTCTGATCAGGAGTTGGGAGGTTTAGGGGGAACCCAGGCCCACCCTCTACTCCAGGTTCCAGCCCAGGGCCCTGTGGATTGCAACTGTCTATAGCACCTCCTGTAACAGCTGCATGATGGCTACAACTCCCTGGGCTACTTCCCCATGGCCTCCTCCAAACACCTTCTTTATCCTCACCACAGGACCTTCCTCCTGGTGTCTGATAACCCTTATACTCCTTAGTTCTCCAGCAGCACACCCGCTTCTTGCTCCCAGCTCCTCACACACACTTCCTCTCCTCTGGCTCCCCCACACCTGACTGGAGTGAGCTCCTTTTTAAACCCAGGTGCCCTGATTAGCCTGCCTTGATTGGCTGCAGATGATCTAATCAGCCTGTCTGCCTTAATTGGTTCTAGCAGGTTCCTGATTACTCTAGTGCAGCCCCGGCTCTGGTCACTCAGTATATTTGCCCTCTACCAGACTCCTGTACCCCACTGGTTTGGGTCTGTCACAAATTAAAAGTCCCAACTTTCACAGCCCTGGCAGTGAAAACAGGGTTGTGGGCTTTGGTCTTTTCCAGACAACTTTGCCCAGCTGTTTGAGGGCCTCCCAGGACATGAATTTGTGACATAGCTCATCATAATGTTCCTGAATTTGTATTCAGGCTAAGCAGAAACCCAGAGCTATTTATTCATAGCCATCATAGAAAGCGAAAGTTAGACATTCTTATAGTTTCACAAGCTCAGTTGTTGTTAAACTCTTTGCTGCTTGATTATGGAGCTTGAAAATAGCAGGAATGTGACATTTCAGCTCAGTTTAATCTCTGCGAATGGTGCTTTGCCTTTAGCTTACTTAAAATCAGTCTGTGTCTGCCTGACTCTAAAAGAATGAGGGATTTATAGATAATAATTTAATGGTGTAAGTGTTTAATATCAACACTTGAAACTAAAACAAAACTTTCCTCCTACCCCCCAGATGTTAGAAAACAAGTAATAGAACAAAAGGGAATTAACTCGGCTCCCATTAAAGTAAATGGGAATTTTGCATTGATCTTAAGGAGAGCAGGGTCGGGCCTGAATGCTGTTTTTCTCTCTTGAAAAGGGAAATTGAAATTCGTTTTGACAATTCCCTACTACTAGTCTCATTTCCTTTTATCTCGCTCTCCTCTCTAGGGATTTTATGAACACATTACTGGGTGTGAGTTGGATAGCTGTACAAAGAAGGTGCTAAGGCATGTTTAACATGCCCTGGGTCCCCTGGCTTGGTACTGCACCAATGCTCTTCTACAGGGAGCTTTTGCTATTGTACATTTTAATTTATGATAGACTGTCTCACACATGCAGGTGCTTTTACATAAACTATTCTCATGAAGGCCTAAGGATTCTGAAACACTATTCAGGAAAATCCGCCCCCCCCCTCATTTTGTGCTCATTATAAAAAGGAAATACTTGTAATATTTTGAACTGAAGGCAGTGCGATCTAGTGATTAGAGCACTGGACAGGCCATTAGGAGACCTAGATTTTAATCTTAGCTCCGTTACTGACTTGATGTGTTACCTTGGGCAAGTCATTTCACCTCTGTATCACCTCCCCCCACCCCACCCCCTTCGATGTTGTCTGTTTTCACAGCAGGGATTGCTCTCATTATGTGTACAGACAGTACTTACCACAGAGGGGACCCAGTATTGGTTGGGTCCTTTAGGTGCTTCTGTAATACAAATAGAAAATAAAAACTCGTGTTCTAGAAAACCTGACTGACTCAATGGTCACAATGGGGACTCTCAGAACCTGAAGGTCACACTGAAACCTTGATCTTACAATCAAAACCATACAGGTGGACCCTTGTTCATGGGTGGAGCTGAGTCAATGGGCACAATATAGCAGCAGGAATCCCAGTGCATGCGTCTGTGCACATATGCATGGAAACAAAGCATGTAGCTTATCTCCAAAGCTATTTCTCGTTATAGTAGAATGAGATCTTCTGCAAACTAAGACCAACTCTTGTACATTTGCTGCTGGTTTATTTGCATTATTAATTCTAATCTTTCACAAAAGGAAATTAATTAATTACACAACACCAGTTAAATTGAAAAGCAAACAGAGCAACCTAAAACACAGTAGAAACAGTCATCAAATATTGCTTTTCTCTCAAGCGATATATGTGAAATATTGAATATGCTTTTACATCATAGGTTACAATAGTTTTCAGCTGGTCTTTCATTTCCAAACTTATTACATTAGAGTTTGAGGATCCAGTCATTTCCGTAAGCATGTGTGCATACATACATTCTTTCATAGTGCAAAGAACCAGTCACATCACAATGAACAGTAAACAACACATGGGAGTCACTTGCCAGTGATCTTCCTCCAGATTTCATGGTCTACACGGAGCCTTGAGAGGTTTGCCATACCATATCCTGTCCACTCAGCTATATCATTGAACCACATTCACTGGGGGGCCCCTCTTCCCTTTGTACCTGGCATCAGTCCCTGAAAAAACTTGCTTCAGTAATCTTCCTTTACTCATCTGACCCACATGGCCCACAAACTCAAGTTTTCCTTCTCTGATCATATTGATGATATCAGATGTCACTCCAATTATACCATAAATTAGGATGATTATCTCTGCATTAGTTGTGTGAGAGATATAGCTAACATACAGAAATTACCTGTAATTTCTAATTTGAAGGCAGAAAGTCTCAATGCCCTCTTTCCTTAGCATCTGCATCTCGCAAGTATATAGCAAGATACTGAAGACAAGCGATTGAAGCAATTCCATCTTACATTTCATGGTAACACCTTTGCTTTCACCAAATGTGGCTGAGTGTTGCAAAGGCAGCACTCACAAATTCAATTGTATTTTGGATCTCTACATGATATTTTGCATCCCTTGTAGTAATACTACCCATGTATCTGAAATATTGAATGCACTTCACGGTCTCCTAGCCACTTCAGGGGCTTTATTACTCTTCAGTGTCCACACTGCATCCTCAACTTCTTCAATCGCGGGAGGAGATTCACTGGGATAAGTCCAACTTCTCATATAAATCTTTTCTGCTTTTTCGCTTCCAACTTTGAGTTAATTTCTCTCATATTATACAGTTTTTAGCAATGCTTACCAAGTATTGGGTGAAATGGTACTTATGCTGCCAGGGAAATCGTTTTAAAGAGTCTTGATGGTTTGGGAGTGGAATTTGCTGCAAAGGAGTTCTGTTTACAGAAGCACTGTTGTTCATACCAATCTTTGTTTGCCACTTTAATCAGTGCATCTACTTTTCATAGCATATGGGAATGTCGCTTTCTTGCAGTAGCATCCATCTTTCTTTGTTATCTTAATTTCCTTCATTGATCACACACATAACTCAATCTTCTCCATGATCTACGGTTTCTTCTTTAGGATGCACTTGCCCAGGAGTTCATCCATGATCTCAGTAATGCTGCAGGCGATGTTGTTCTCTATCAGATCTATGCTACTCAGGGAGAGGTTAGCAGCTTGCAGCTATTGTTCAGTTGTCTTCTTAAATTCAATTAAAGTTTGTTGATGTTACAACAAATTCTGAAGGTACCTGCTGGTCATTTCTTGTTTCACAGTTTGAGCTCTGTGTAGGCTATTACTAAGTTATGATCAGATCGTATGTGGGCCTTCTTGAAGGATTGACTCCCCATCACACCAGAATGCCAGCTCTTCATGATCATGATGAACTTGATCTAGTTCTCAGTGCGCAAATCCAGTGATGTCCAGGTCTGTGCTCTTGATGGTTTTGCTTGAAGAACTGTTCATTAATTCTAAGACTTTACCATTTGCAATTTACATGAGGTACAGTCCTCTGTTCTTTGTCTTGCCACACCCAAACTTCCCAACACATCTCTGCTATCCCGGGTAAATCTCGGGACAAGTTCATGTGTTTGTCATCTTGTACTATTAAGATGTCTTTGTGGTGAACAGCTGCTAACTCCTTCTTGATGTTACCTCAGAATTCCTCAACCTCTTCATCATAACAGTCACTAGCAGAGGTGTAGAACTGTAAACCAGTTATGTTATAAGAATGGGATGTCAATATGAGGGTTATCAACCTGCTGCTGACCAGTTTGTAGGCCATTAGGTAGGGGCTGGTCTGCTTCCTGATGAGCAGCGCAACTCAATGCTTTCTTATTCTGTCATCACCACTCCATATCAGAATATTTTCTTCCATAGTAATCCTTGTTCCATTCCCAGTCCATCTAGACTTTCACAAACTGTCAGTCCTGGGTGCCAGCAGTCCGGCTCAATGGTTAGAACTGGGCTAAATGGGCTGGAAACCAGAGCCAGAGTCAGGAACCACAGCCAAAGGTCAGAGCTGGAGTCAGGAATCAGGAGCAAGGCCTGAGCAGGTCCTAGCGGGATGAGAACAAGGCAGGAGCTGGCGCTGATTCAGGACAGGAGCAAGGCATGAGCAAGAGTGATCTCAGCTGCAGGCTGAAACGTTGCACAGCCTGCGACCTGCTGCTGAGCTTAAAAGCAAGACTTCTGGCGTCTCTCAGTCCTACCACAACCCAGCTGAGCTCATTAATCTGCCTAGATAATGGGCTCGCTAGTCCTCACACTTAGCTAAAAGTGTTCAATCCTGACACAAATCAATGATATCCCATTTATATGACAAGAGCTTATTTTGTATTAGTGAGAGGGTAACTGGCTTCCATAGTATGCACATTCATTGTGCTGATGGAGAATGCTTGCTTAACCAATTTCATTTGCTCAGAATCCAGTCATCCCTTCTCGAATACTCCACTGGAATTACCTAGTGCAAATGTGTCCGTTTCCCCTGAACACAGCAGCCAATGCTGAAGCCTCTCTATGTCATCATGAATGATTATGGACAATAATACTAGTGTTGTCCACCTCCTCTCAAGCATCTGCTGCCATTGCATCCAACCATGATCATCCACTTTGAGGGGCATAGCACCCAGTTTGAATGAGGAATTCCTTTTCCTACACAGACTATCTGCCACGGCTGAAGAGTCTTGCCTACCCTGAGCAGTCTGGCTTCTTTTAAAGGGTACCAGACACACCTTTCACATCCCGACATTTAGCAGAAACAGCTCTGCATGAAAGCAAATGATGTGCCGCATGAAAGCAAGTCAGCCCCCTGTAAAGGGAGCCAAGTGGAGTGGGCAAAGCTCCTTGTGAACTGCCCTCCCACCTTGCACGCCAAAACATAAAAACTACAATGTGGTACATTAAAGGTCCTTGAAACCAAGTCACTCAAGCATAATGACATACTCTAACCATGATCTGAAATCTTATGAGAAAATACTTTTCTAAGACAGAATTCATACATAGAATAAAAAGGAAAAGAGTCTCTTCAGAGATTGTCCTTGTACACTTCCCCCCTCCCTTCTCTTCACATTTGTGCTCTAGCTTAGCTTGTTGCTCTGGTTTCTATCCCTTTTTCCCAGAAGGCAGGCCTTGTTCTCATTCATACAGAGCACACTTGGTGTGCTGGACAGTTGTTGAGGGGTGGAGGGAAGAGTACACTACAGTATTTCTGTAATTAACAGGTTTATTGGCTGACCTCACATTTCTCAAGACACCGAGGAAGCCACTAAAGAGGAAAAGAATGAAGACAAACACTAATTAAATATGCTCTTTCCATTCCAGATTAATTAACAAGTAGAGATTAGGCCCTGGAGAATTTAAAGTATTGAATAAAGTGTACAGCAGTGAAAGTTTAATTGACAAATGCAATGAAGAAGCAAAAACAGACTCTTCAGTTCCCTTATTTGGAAATATATTTATCCTTGTTGTTGCAGGTTCATGCAGTCCGAAGTTTTGGTTTATATTTCAGGCTGCAAAAAACAAAAGTCATAGAGTTTCCTTTGGTTTCACACTGACACCACTGATACTGGAAATCATTCCAGGTTCATTCAAAGGTTTGTGATCCTTAGTTAGTGATTCACACGTAATGGTTATCACTTCTGTTTTACATATAGAAGAGCCTGCATTCAAGTCCTGAGTGGAACCAGCAGCTCCTTATTTGTGAAGCAGACCACTGGACTGGGACTCAAGGGCTATTCTTAGCTCTGCCACTTATGCACTGTAGCTTGGGGCAAGCCACTTAACTTCCATGCCTCAGTTTCTCAATATGTAAAACAGAGATTATGACTACCTTCCTGTCTAAAGCATATTGAGATCTATAGATGGAAGGTGTTAAGAGCTAGTTATTATTAAATGACTGTTTTAACATTTCAGATTTGTATCAAAATCTTTTTGCATAGTTTTAGGTTTTACTGGCTACAGTTTCCACAAGTCAGTGACCAATTCTGAAGCACTTAGAGGGGAGAAAAGTGATCAAGAACAGTCAGCATGGATTCACCAAGGGCAAGTCATGCCTGACTAACCTAATTGCCTTCTATGATGAGATGACTGACTCTGTGGATGAGGGAAAAGCAGTGGACATGTTATTCGTTGACTTTAGCAAAGCTTTTGATACTGTCTCCCACAGTATTCTTGCCAGCAAGTTAAAGAAGTATAGGCTGGATGAATGGACTATCAAGTGGATAGAAAGCTGGCTAGATTGTCAGGCTCAACGGGTAGTTAACAATGGCTCCATGTCTAGTTGGCAGCCGGTTTCAAGCGGAGTGCCCCAAGGGTCAGTCCTGGGGCCGGTTTTGTTCAATATCTTCATTAATGATCTGGGGATGGCGTGGACTGCACTCTCAGCAGATTTGCAGATGACACTAAACTGGGAGGAGTGGTAGATATGCTGGAGGGTAGGGATAGCATACAGAGGGACCTAGACAAATTAGAGGATTGGGTCAAAAGAAATCTGGTGAGGTTCAACAAGGACAAGTGCAGAGTCCTGCACTTAGGACGGAAGAATCCCATGCACTGCTACAGACAAGGGACCGAATGGCTAGGCAGCAATTCTGCAGAAAAGGACCTAAGGGTAACAGTGGACAAAAAGCTGGATATGAGTTAACAGTTTGCCCTTGCTGCCAAGAAGGCTAATGGCATTTTGGGCTGTATAAGTAAGGGCATTGCCAGCAGATCGAGGGATGTGATCATTCCCCTCTATTCGACATTGGTGAGGCCTCATCTGGAGTACTGTGTCCAGTTTTGGGCCCCACATTACAAGGATGTGGAAAAATTGGAAAGAGTCCAGTGGAGGGCAACAAAAATGATTAGGGGGCTGGAGCACATGACTTATGAGGAGAGTCTGAGGGAACTGGGATTGTTTAGTCTGCAGAAGAAAAGAATGAGGGGGGATTTGATAGCTGCTTTCAACTACCTGAAAGGGGGTTCCAAAGAGAATGGATTTAGACTGTTCTCAGTGGTACCAGATGACAGAACAAGGAGTAATGGTCTGAAGTTGCAGTGGGGAAGGTTTAGGTTGGATATTAGGAAAAACTTTTTCACTAGTAGGGTGGTGAAGAACTGGAATGGGTTACCTAGGGAGGTGGTGAAATCTCCTCCCTTAGAGGTTTTTAAGGTCACGCTTGACAAAGCCCTGGCTGGGATGATTTAGTTTGGGATTGGTCCTGCTTTGAGCAGGGGGTTGGACTAGATGACCTCCTGAGGTCCTTTCCAACTCTGATATTCTATGATTCTATGAACATGGATAGTTATGTCCAGTGGTCAGAACAGGAGTTGGTAGCCAGGAATCTGAGCTAAGGCTCAGAGTCAGAGGCCATGTGCTGGAGCCAGGGATCAGGACCAGGCTACTTGGAATGAGGCAAGGCAGGGGTAAGGCTCAGGTCAGGTCAAGGCAGTGGCAGGGCTAGGATAGGGTGAGAGCAACGCTGAGGACAAGCAGGCGCAGGCACTAATGCAGCTAGGAGGAAATGCTTTGAGCTGCCACTGAACTGCAGCTGCTGCTGGGCTTCAGAGCTAGTCTGTTGACCCTTCCAGCCAATCAAGTAGTGTAGTAAATCAGGCAGCCTATTACAGGCCAGCTGCACTTGTCAGGTTGGCCAGAGACTGGCTCTGCTACAGTCCCTGCTTCCTGACACCACAGCTCTCCCATGAGCATGGACACACATTTTTTGTTTGCCCTGTTGATATTGCAATAGCAGCAACCAGACTTCAATACAACTTCATTGTATTTCATAATGGATATTGGTATTTTCAGTCTTACTTCATCACTTATCATGTACATACCTGTGCTCTGCATTTCTGTTTGACTGTGTTATGTTTTTTGTACACAATGAAAAGTGGCCTGCGTGTGCACAGTGACTAGTGATTTTTGGATGCTTCAATTCTGAGCACCTGTTTTGATGAAAATCAGGTGTCTCAAGCTGGGCACCCAAAATCACTAGTCACTTTTGAAAGGTAGATAATATCCTTTTTTCTTCAGATTTTTTTAAAACTAAGGAATAAAAAGAATGAACAAAGGTCAAGTCTCCATAAAGTAACATGCATGTTTCCTCTAACATGCTGCTCTGAACTGAACGCAAAGCAGGCACCCTAAACGGCACTATAAAAGGTGAAGTACACAGACAATCATAAGGCTACATACATCAGATTCTATCCCCCTATATGTATAATAGATGGGCTCTCACGTATAGCCTGGGCGTGAGAAAGCACTGTCAAAAACCAAAGTTTCCACAAAGCCTTGGTTTTAACAAATCTTCATTTTCTATTATAAATGTAATTGAAAACTTCCCGGTCAGCTCTATCTATTCCGGGAATATATCTCAAAATCTTGGGACTTTAGCTCCTAAAAGCCCAGGGTGTTGGAGGCTTTCAGTGTAGGATCTGTCTGCTTCCTTTCCTCCAAAAAGATCTAGCTGTCTTCCTCTTCACGGGCAGGAGCCAGACAGGTATGCATAGGGTCCATTGTTCTGGCCCAACTGCATTTGAGATACCAGTGTAGATGTTACCCCTAATGCTCTGACACCTGGCCTCTTTCCTCTTAAAGGGCCAGTGCCCCTCCTGTAACATTCCAGTAATAGGGGATTTGCAAAACCTAGAAAGATAGTTTTCAGTACTGATGGCTGAATTAGTTTGGAGAATCATTCCAAAGTTCTGAACCTCATTATGTGGGAAAAGATGTGTGATTCACCAGCAAATGACTCCGCAGCCACATATACAGTTTATTTGCCACATTCATAGCATTTCCATAATTTACTGAACTTTAAGAAGGGCAATCACAGTGGCAGCTGAGTGGGAAAGCAGCAATTCATAAGCAATTGCCATTTAGGCAAGAGGCATAAAATGTTTGATTAGGCAATTCAGGCATTGTTTAAACTGAAGTTGCAATTAGGTAACCTTCACTTACTCAATATATCATCGTTAATTTTAATCAGCCATATTAGTTGGTATTTCCAACATTGGAAAAAAGCTAATTAAATTCTAATTCAACATTTACATCTATATCTTGATGCACGGAGCCAGCTGAAGTGTTGCTTTCATGAAAATATCTGTCTCTTTCTCTTGACATCATATTAATGAAATGACCCTAGTTGACTTTGTCTGTAAAGCTGTAGTTGACATACATAGCATAATGATGCTGAATTTTACATTTCATTCTTAAAACTACTAAGGAAGACACTATCAAAAATCTGTTTTGAATATTGAATTATGCAGAATTATGCACTAGACCAATTTGGATCACTTATTCAAAATTATTCAAATAACTTCTGTGAATAGTTCTTGAGCAATCTGTTGCAAGCATTAAAGTTGTGAAAATGTTCCTTTTTGGTAGGACATAGTTCACATGACCTATTTCCATTCCCAAATTGGATGAGCAAAACTTTTATCATTAGGTTTCTGGTCAAAATACCTGCAAAAAATCAGAATTTTGTTTTCTGTGCATAGACTCCAATATTCACATAAAAGACTCTTTCTGAGACTATTAATGTTGGCAAACAAGTTTACCAGAATATTCACAAAGTGGAGACACAAAAAGATGTGTGACAATGTAGACAAAGTCAATACTGGTGGTGTTTGAAATCTATACCAAGATCCATATCAAATGTAACTAATGGCCTCCGTTGTTTGAATAGTCTGAACCACAGCCCCAAAATGCAAACACACCTACATTTTGGTGACATGAAATCTAGTTCTGTTTTAGATTTCAATTGAGTTCAATTAATTAGATTATTTTTAATCTAATTAATATAATAATAATAATTAATATTTACCCTCTGGCCTCAGTCAAAGAAAGAGGTGAATATATTAATCAAATTCTGATACTGGTAAACTTCTGAATATTACTAACCTTGGTGCTCCTAATAAGTCAGATGTTTAGTTGGTCAACCTTTCTTAAAAAAAATATTAAGGTCCATAATTCTATCCTTGTGTGTATATATGACACTCACTAATTTTATGGGAGGCACACACACATCTGAAAACAGAATTAAGTCTTAAATCTGCTCTAGTATCTGCCATGATGCTGGTTTTAAAACATATGAATTCAGATTGCAATTAGAACGTATTAAGTTAAAGACATAAAATAAGTGTGTTTAAAAGGACCAGCATTGAGTAGCTGGTTCACTAAGTGGAAACAGGTTTAAAAAAAGCCATTTCAAACATTTTCAACACTTCAATTTTGACCAAGTGGCTTGGTGAAGACTTAGTCAAAACTATTTTTGAGAGAGGCTCATGCTATAGGGCTTGCCTGGAATGTGGCAGAGCCAGGTTCAAGTCCCTCTTCTGCCTGAATCAGAGTGATTGGATATGAAAAAGCTCTGCTTGGAATTAAGCAGAGCAAAGACTTGAACCTGGGTTCCTCTTATCTCAAGCCAGTGCCTTAACAACAAGTATCGCACATGCTCTCTTGGACACTGTGACAAGCACACTTTTGCAAAAACGGTTGCAAGCTTTTGTTTTCATTAAAATGCAATTAAAACAAACTTTGAAACCACAAAAGGTGCTGCAAAACAGAATTGCTATCCTCCATCAGCTCTATTTAAAAGACCACCTTCATAAGACTGTTAAGGAGCAGATGTCCTAGCATGATTTGTAACTAGTTGTCTAACTCTGGGTTTGGGAATGTACTTGAAGCCTTATTGTTGGAGATCACCCTTCTTAAGCACTGTGGTGTAGACATGGAAGTCTTTGTTAAAGTTAATAGTTTAGATAATTACAAAAGTTCTAGAGTGCTCTTTAATTTAATAGGTGATTTAGAAGATTAAGGATGCTAAAAATCACTAGTGATAACATAGAACCCTTCCAAAAAGGTGTTTTATAAATCCATGGTATGCCCACATATTGAATACTGCTTGCAGATGTGGTCGCCCCATCTCAAAAAAAGATATATTGAAATTGGAAAAGATTCAGAAAAGGGCACAAAAAATGATTAGGGGAATGGAATGGCTGCCATATGAGGAGAGATTAATAAGACTGGGACTTTTCAGCATGGAAAAGAGACGACTAAGGGGGCGTATGATAGAGGTCTATAAAATCTGGTATGGAGAAAGTAAATAAGGAATGTTATTTATTCCTTCTCATAACACAAGAACTAGGGGTCACCAAATGAAATGAATAGGCAGCAGATTTAAAACAAACAAAAGGAAGTATTTTTTCACACAACGCACAGTCAACCTGTGGAACTCCTTGCCAGAGGATGTTGTGATGGCCAAGAATATAACAGCATTAAAAAAGAACTAGATAAGTTCATCGAGGATAGGTCCATCAATGGCTATTAGCCAGGGTGGACAGGGATGGTGTCCCTAGCCTCTGTGTGCCAGAAGCAGGGAATGGACGACAGGATGGATCACTTGATGATTATCTGTTATGTTCATTCCCTCTGGGGCACCTGACATTGGCCACTGTCAGAAGACAGGATACTGGGCTAGATGGACCTTTGGTCTGACCCAGTAGGGCCATTCTTATGTTCTCTCTCTCTTTCTCTGTGCTTCACTTCACTTCACTTTTATATTTCCTACTGAAATGACTGAATTGGAAACATCTTTGAAATAACAGACTTCCTTTGTCTGGGGAGAATTTCATCTTTTCTGAATGACTAGAATATTGTCATGACAGTGAATCATTATCGTCCCATGATGACTGTTTTTGTGATCTGGGAATATTATGTATAATTAAGAATTGCCAGTCAATTTCAAACACATTCAGATGTAAAAGATTTAAGAGGCAATTTAAGATGAGAGAAATTTTAAAATATTCAGACATGTCTATGATGGCCTTGTATTTAGACCCCTATCAGGAAGAGAAAAATGAATTTCTCAGATGTCTATGAAGTAATTTTTATTATAGATTATCTAATAATTTCTTCATAATTTCAGATTTACAATTGTATTGTTGTTGCTTCTGCTCAGGTTTAATTTCAGTCATAGTTGTCTAACTGAACCCTAACAGCCTGTGCAGCTTGTCACTTCCTGCCTGTTAGAACTATCATTCACTATGTTGGATTGAAATTCAAGTACGTGTGCCTAGAGTTTATAGACCTATGTTTAGTTCAAGGTCGAGTAACATCTTCTAACCTGTAGGCACTGGAAGTAGCATTAATGAATACCTCAGAATGCTTGATCCAGTTCTCCTTGGCTACTGGTTGGGTAACAGAAAGGTGTCTGATTGTTGATTGCCATTGGCGGGGTGGTTAATAATGAACCCTTGTGCTTCACTAGGCAAATCACACATACAGTTACAGAATTGGGACTAGAATGCTGGTTCTTGAGCTGTCTTTAAAACATACAGCTACAGGCCAGTGCCACTTCAGCTAAAGGCACTTGCCCTTGATAACTAGAAGCCCTTATCCTATGTACACAAAGCCAGCCAATTACAAGTTTATGGGTGTGTTACAACACTGAAACCAAACTCAAGATTTATCAGCGCGGTGCACTTTCAACATTATTTTATAGTGTAGAATGCTGGGGAATGAGAAAGTATGACATGTCCAAACAGTCTTCATTCCATACAACCTACTTAGAAAAATCTTCCATATCTTTTGGCCCAGAACAATCTCAAACCAAGATCTATTGACACAGTGCAGCCAAGAGAATATGAGCACCATCATTGCCAGAAGGCACTGGAGATGGATTAACCATGTGCTTGAGATGGAAACTGATTCTATCACCAGAGTAACAATAAGATGGACACATGAAGGTAAGCGAAGACGAGGCCACCCGAAAACAACATGGTAAAGAGCTGTGGAAGCCAAGTTGAAAAACCTGGGTCACAGCTGGGGTACCATTGACAGACTTGCCAGAAACAGACAGGAGTGGAGGAGCTTCCTTGCTGTCCTAAATGCCAGAGGCGTCATGGGAACATGATGATGATGATGATATTAGCATCTGTAAACAAACAAGTGAAGTTGAACCACTGTACTTCACACCTAAACTAATCTGCAGTTCAGTTATTAGGGTACTCCCACCTTATCACAGTCACATTTCTTTGGCTGAAATATCAGTGGATTTCAGCCCAGTTCAGTTTTGTTTCTCATGCCAAATACTTTTTTTCAGAGTATTTAGTTAATACACCACCTTTCCAGAGTTTACCTTCTCACAATGTTCATTCAATTCGCCTCGCCTTCTCACATGGTCCTTAGAGAGTCAGATATTCAAAGCATAGTTGTACGCTGCTATTTTGCAAGGAAACAACAAAACAAAGTGGTACGGTTTGAAAGCCCTTTGAGATGCCTATTTGTGTGAAGCACCAAAGAAGTATGTTTCAATGTATACTATATACATTCTGTCTGACATTGATCCAAATCATTTTGGACATTCCATTAGTAATGGTGTAAAAGGGAAAAAAAAGAAAAACTGGCAATTCTGATGAATTCTTGTGACTGGCCTGTGTTGCCCCAGGCTGGGTGGGCTGACACTTTGGACTTTCAGTCCCTTTTAGTCATTGGCCTGAGGGTGGGCAGGGAGGCTGAATTCATGGAGAGGTTTTGTTTGTTTGTTTGTTTGTTTTTAAATATTCTAAGAATTTAGAACTGAAATATCTTCAAGTCCAGTCCCCTGCTATCACAGGCAACACTATCATATAATTCCATTAATAAATTTACAAATTGTAATCCCTACCATATTCTTACCGGGTCAGATTGTTCCCTCAAGGGAGGAGACTAGGATTTTTACCTTGCAGCATGAGCCATGGGTCTTGCCCCCAAACTCTGCGAAGGTGAAAGGATCCTTATGTAGCCTTTCATCTGCCTTAGTAGGGCCCTCGCAGGGTTGATGACACAGACTCCTGTGCTGGTGATTTCCCCCAACAACTGAAAGGAAGGAGGGGAACATGACTCCCTCCCAATCACCTGGGCAATCCTTCTCCCTCAATCTCTGGGAAGAGGGGAGACAAGAGCAGTCACCCGCAGCCTGTTAGAGGACAGCCAAGCAGCACTGCAAGCAGTCTCTGAGCCTGTGCAGAGCCTTGGATGCCCAGGGAAGTAGGAGGGAGGCTGGGAATAGCCCAGCTTTCCCTGCATGTGGCAGAGACCAGCTGGGGAGCATAAGGGAGAGAAGGTCACCTCACAGCCTGCCAGCAAAGCACTTCCAGGCCCAGCAACTCGATTGGCTTTTCCTTCAGCCTACCCAAAACCTGCTTGTGTCTGATTTCATGGGTTCCAGTCCCTAAAGATGGTCAGCACAGTTCCAGAGAAGAGCAGATGTAGTCCCTCTCCATAAATCCTCTCCCCTGGAAGACTTGCTTTCCTGAACCAACCTCCTGACCACACAGCCAGAAAAGGAACCTGAGTTAGACAATTAGTGCATTAATTGTGCATTACATTAATTGTGCATTACTATGGCATCTGCCTAAATCATCAAGATCATTTCCCAGTATAATTAAGAGTGTTTATAACAGCATCTTCTTATAGGCCTACAACATGTCTCCACCTGTATCACCTGGGTATCTATCCTCCATGAACTTATCTAATTCTTTTTTGAACCCAGTTATAGTTTTGGTCTTCACAACATCCCCTGGCAACAAGTTCCACAGTTCTTTTTTTAAAGAACTACTTACTTCCTTTTGTTGGTTTTAAACCTGCTGCCTATTCATTTCATTGGGTGACCCCTGGTTCTTGGATTATGTGAAGGGGTAAACAATACCTCCTTATTCACTTTCTCCACACCATTCATAATTTCAGAGATCATAATTGCTCCCTAGTTATTTCTTTTCCAAGCTGAAAAGTCCCAGTCTTTTTCATCTCTCATAATATGAAAGCTGTTCCACACCCCTAATCATTTTCATTGCCCTTCTCTGTACCTTTTCCAATTCTAACATATCTTTCTTGAGATGGAGTGACCAGAACTACACACAATATTCAAGATGTCGGCATATAATTGATTTATATAGTGGTGTGATGATATTTACTATCTTATCATCTATGCCTTTCCTAATGGTTCCTACTATTCTATTAACTTTTATGACTGCCACTTCACACTGAGCTCATGATTTCAGAGAACTGTCCACATAGACTTCAATATTTTAGTTTTTTAGTGTAACAGCTAATTTAGCACTGTGTATGTATAGCTGGGATTATGTTTTCCAATGTGCATTACTTTGCATTTATCAACACTGAATTTTGTCTGCCATTGTGTTACCCAGTCACCCAGTTTTTTGAGATCCCTTTGTAACTCTTTGCAGTCTGCTTTGGACTTAACTCTCTTGAGTAAATTTATATCAGCTGCAAATTTTGCCACCTCATTGTTTACCCCTTTTTCCAGATCACTTATGAATATGTTGAACAGCATAGGTCCCAGTACAGATCCTTGGGGGACACCGCTATTTACCTCTCTCCACTGTGAAAACTGACCATTTATTCCTGCCTTTTGTTTTGTGTGTTTTAATTGGTTACTGATCCATAAGAGGACCTTCCCTCCTATCCCATGGTTTTTTACTTTGCTTAAGAGCCTTTCGTGAGGGATCTTGCCAAAGGCTTTCTGAAAGTCCAAGTACACTATATCCATTGGATCACCCTGGTCCACATTTGTTGACTCCCTCAAAGAATTCTAATAGATTAGTGAAGCATGATTTCCCTTTAGACTTCACTTGTCAGAGTTCATGCTTCTTTCTAACTTAACTGGATACCACCTGGTGGAAGGTGGAAAAGAGGAAAACCATTGACAAGGATGTCAGAGTCATGGAGCAATAAACGTGACATTAGACAGGTGGAAACAGTGTGTTGCCTTATGTCACACGGCATGGGAGCATCTAATATAATCCTTTTCCTACAGGTAGGTGTAAATAACTTCACAAAGTTAAAGGTGGTGGAGCATCAAGCCCCAGGGGGGTTGTAGAAAAAGTATCAGAAACTACTTGATTCTCCTGGGAGACAGTTGTGTTTCTGTTGGAGGTCTGAAGGTGAATTTACCAATGTGCAGTTTTCTTCTTGCCTATGCTATCTTTGTTCAAAGTGAACAGGAATGGTGTATATATTCAGCATCAGTGTTAGGCCAGACTGGGGATGGAGAGGAGGTGGCATGCACTTCCCAGATTTCAGTATTACAGGCAGTTGTTTGCTCCCCACTCTCACACTGCCATAGTCCTTATGGGTATTATGATAAATGTATCAAAAGTAGGATGCTTTGGCTTGACTTGCTTTAAAACAATCTCTGCTCACATAAAACAGATCAAAATAAAACATAACTGGGACTAACATTGAGTTTTAAATCTTTTGCTATTCTGGAGATGAACTCACCATACAGAACATAATTTCACAGTCTATGGTCAGTGAAAGGCTGGGCTGAGCCAACACTGAGATATTGAATTAGGTTTCATTCAGGACTGCAGGACACTGACATATCATATGCTGCATTAGAGGAGTGCCCAATTGGGTATTGTTTCTTTAAATAAGGTCAGGGCAGAGGGAACAGATGAAGTGCCAGGCCACTGTTGAGTATAAAGTTGTAAATAGTGGAGATGCTAACAGATTTCCAGAATAAGTCCCCTTCAGGGACTTTGGAAGATAGAATCTCCTAGTTGTAAAGAACCTGATTTTCCTGTGCCTTGAACTTTGAAGTTGATGAATAACATGAGCTCTGAAATGGATGTAAAATGCTACCAAATCAGAACTCTTGCATTCACGGGCTGACAGTGTTTTGGCCTCACTTTGCACAAGTGTAAGTTACACCAGGTATAGTCTGAAATTGGTCTTTGGTCTCATCTCAGGACGCACAATAAGTAACAGTAGTTTGTCTGTCAAACTTGATGGGAGATTCCATCATCAATCATCATCATCATCATCAGGGCAGTGGAGAATCAGGCCCTTCCTGAAAATATACAGATGGGAGTTGAGAGAGGAGTCTGAATGAGGAAAGTGATAACTGGATTGTGATAGATTCACAGTTAAACCGAACACCAGGATCTGTGGTGAACTATATTGTTACAATAGCATAAAATATGTCTTGTATTGTGCTTGTTAAATCACACTGGACCTTCCAGCTCATTTCATTTTTTTCCCTGGAGCCACTTCAATCTTAACAACCTGTAGTAGACAGCTTGATGCTCTTCGGGTGCCAGTTTTCATGAACTGTAGACAAACTGTTATATGTATGGAGCAAGGAATGGGGCAGCAAAATGTCCTCAAACCTCAGTAAAGTTGGAATTCTGTAATTTTAGATCAAATAATCACTGTTCTTGCATGATTTCAGACACATCCAAACTACAATCAGCAATGGGCCCCTTCTACTTCTCAACCCAAACCTAAATCAAGGATTCAAATCTGAAACATATTGAAATTTGAATGGGTACAAATTTAGAGTTCTGCCTTGGTCCCTCTCTAATTACCATATTTGCATTCATATTTAGTGGTTTTTGAAAGGAGTGAGGATGATATCTCAGTAAGGAAGCAGGGAATTTATATAAAAACCTTTAAAAATTAAAAAGAACTCTGGCCAAAAACAATTGACTATCACACAGCTGAACTCCATTGTCATCCAATTTATATCACAAGTTAGCATTAAAGTACCAGTTCACTCCTCCTTCAAGTTCACTCCTCCTCCCCCCACAGTTCTACTTGCTCCCAGCAATCCACAAGATTGACTAGAACAGGCTTTCAATACCTGTTCTACTCAGGTCTTTTTATAGGAAGAGATTGTCTATAATTTCTCCACCTCCCACACAGGCAAGACCAAATTTTTTAAAAAATGCTTTGTGATGCAAACATACTAGGCAATTCTTGCTCCATATCCTTTAAGTAGGCACTTGAATTACATATTCTGTGAAGCACCCATGGCTGCATTTGAGAGTTAAAACATTTTCAGTTTGGGGCATTCAGGCTTTTGAAGGGGAAAAAAAAATCGAAGTCTTCCTCAAAAAGCGAACATGAAAAAAATGTTTAATCAAAAACCCAATTTTCTGTCAAAAATCAGTTTTGATGAAAAACTTTTGACCAGCCATATCTCTTACCTTGCATGTTGCCCCAGGATACTGCAAAATCAAGAGGAAAATGCTTATTGGAGAGCAAATAGACCAAGAAAGTCATTCATGTATAATCCACACACATAGTGCCTGTGACTTGCATTTCCTATTTCATGTATTTCTATCCACCTCAGCATCTCAGGATAAATCTCACACAAAGGATTGCTTGCTGGCTGGCTGGAGCCTCAAAGTAATGTGAAATCTTCTGCAGCATTTTGATATATTGTTCTTCAGCTACTGTCATCTTAACACCTAATGTTACTAATTAATCTGTTTCCTCAAGCAAAACAGAGCTCCAATCCTGATTGGGGCCTGCAAGTTTTATTGTAAACACACACAAAACCTCCTCTCCTATCGCCATATACTGCACTTGGCCCATAGACATCTCCCACAGCTGTCAATGTGTCAAGCAGTCCATTCATAAATGCAAAAAATGTCTTTAATGTGAAAAATGTTCATCGCTCACCATTAAAATTTCAGTATCAGCAAATAGTTACTACAAAACAGCATGATTCCACAGGTTCTCCCTTTACTTAAAACTGCAGCTTCTTGGCTAGGACCATAACTATTCAAGTGTCAGTGTTGGTAAGCTGTAGTTATTGTTACATACGTGGGAAAAGGACGAGGGGGACATAGTCATTAGATCCCAAATAAGCTAGGTTTCTGCCAGTTTAGACCAGTGAGATCTGAGTTACTATAGAGAATTCTTTCCTGGGTGCTGGCTGGTGAGTCTTGCCCACATGCTCAGGGTTTAACTGATCGCCATATTTGGGGTCGGGAAGGAATTTTCCTCCAGGGCAGATTGGCAGAGGCCCTGGAGGTTTTTCGCCTTCCTCTGCAGCATGGGTCATGGGTCACTTGCAGGAGGATTCTCTGCAGCTTGAGGTCTTCAAACCACAATTTGAGGACTTCAATAACTCAGACATAGGTTAGGGGGTTGTTATAGGAGTGGATGGGTAAGATTCTGTGGCCTGCATTGTGCAGGAGGTCAGACTAGATGATCATAATGGTCCCTTCTGACCTTAAAGTCTATGAGTCTATGAGAGGTTTTCATGGGAACCTGAATTGAATGAGATGATACAGTTTCTTTAAACATAAATGCAACAGATGAATGAACATCTACTTACTATATCTTGTTCACTCCCCAGTCACAAAGACTAATGTGATAGTTGTCTTTTTGACAGCAGAATACCAAATGCTAGGAGCCCATATCTAATAAAATGCATTTGCCTGTGTGGTTGCAATATAAAATTCCATCACTTAGGAGAGAATAATTTAAACGTGGAAAGCAAAATCAGAATGCTACTTCACTGGGAAATCAGAGATAAGACGTTTGCTGTAAAATATTTGCTGTAGCTCTCTCTCTTGCTTGACTCCCATACATAGCCTGAGGAATGTTTCATTCACTGTGACTTTAAAAAAAATAGTCAATATATCATTTTAGCATCAATAGATAGTTGGAGAGTTACATTCTTAAATCTGTTTTTTTTAATGGAAATCAATAAGAGTTTCAATTCCTTCCTCTGGGATGTGAAGACAATAAGTTAGCATTTCTGAAATGCCAGCCCATACTAACTGGCTAGAATGAAAAATGTTTCATGGGGGGAGAGGAGAGAACAATATCATTATTATGTTCTGTGGGCCTAATGGATCTTTTCAGATGGAAGCTTAATTCAGGCAATAGAAACAAAGTGTTTGTCATTGTGACAGTCTGTATTGTGTTTCCCATAGTGTATTGTCAGGGAGAAGAATTTGGAGGATTTCTGTACTCAATTTAAAACAGGTTTTCACCGATTTTGTCCCTGTAAAAGTAGCTGTCTTTCAAAAAGCACTAAGGTGCTACTGAAGTGGAAACAACAGAAGTAGGAGGGAATGCTGAGTTCAGAGTCTGTTCTAAACATCAGTGATATTGTGCAAAAGTAGAACAGTTTGTTGCTTACAAAACTGCCTGTTATGATGAACCCCCTTAAAAGAAATGCAATGATAAAACAAGAGCTTCATAGACATAAACTGGGCTACTGGAGTTGTAATTCCTTCCTTCCTGATTCATGTATTTCCTTTCACAATCATCAAATGCTATAGCTATGGGGTTAGGCTAAGGAGCAGCCCTGTGCAACTGAGGAGGGGGATGGAAGAAGCTGTGGTCCACCACTTGTGAGGCTGTGCAAGAGCCACACACAAAATAGTAACTTTGTGTTCTGGGAAGCCCAGAGAATTCCTGCGGCAACTCCTCGCCACGGGGTCAAGAGGCTAAAGAGGGGCAAAGCCATAGCCCCAGCCAGCCCCTTGCACCAGCCCACAGAGCGGGGATAGTGCATTGGGGAGTGCGGTCTGCTCAGTTTTAATGGATGGAATGGACTGTGCATCCCCCTACATGCAAGGAGGAAGTGGGGTAACAAGGTAACTCAGTCCTGAGTACCATGAGAACCATCACAACACTATAGAGGGCAGTGGTGTAAATAACATGATCAAGCCCAGAGGGCAAAATCCTGCTCACCAGGCTCTCATTTGGATACCTAACTGCACCTTATTTCATCTAAAACTGGACCTGTCATCAACCGTTGATTAAAGCCCATTGGTTTCTTCATCACGTCCAAGCTTTAAACCAAGACTGGATTTTCTGAAAATATTTCTACATTGGAGGGATGGACAAGATGACCTAACAGGTCTTTGCCATCTCTCAATTATATGATTCTGTAGGTTATATTACTATTCCCAGAAAGTACAGTAGGTAGCTGATGATCATTCCAGGAATTACATTGCTTAGAGCATTAGAAACTCTGAATTGCTGGCACTGTAATGTTATTTCCTGAAGTCAGAGACAGTATTTCTGCAAATGTCATTATACTTTGACAGAGAGGAAAACATAAATTTGTGGAGGAGATGCCTGAAGTTAGATATAGGCATCATGTAATAAATTACACGTCTCTCTAAGGCTAAAACTGAGCCAGTCAAGTAATTTCTTCCCATTAAAGGCTCTGGAGCTGTGCAGATACTGCAGTTTGGTATTCACAAATATTCATTCTAAAAATGGGAAGTTCACTTTGCACCCCTTTTTATTTATTTGTTGCAGACATTGCTCCCAGAGAAGTAGAATGGTCTAGTGGCCAGTGTGCTAGCCCAGGTTCTACTTATTGCTCCATTACCCACCTTCCCATGTGACCTTGGTCAGTAGAAGTTAGGAGCCTAAATACTAGGTGGGTCTGGGCCTCTGAGCTTCAGTTCACCATGTGTAACTTGGGGATGATAGTACTTCCCTGCCTCACAGGGGTGTTATGAAGATAAATTCAAGATTGTGAGGCTCATGGATACTATGACAATGGGGGCCATATAAGTACCTTGTAGAGTTATATGCATATAATGGTTAAGAACATTCTCAGTGAAGCTACCACCCTTGTGTTGCTTCTGAAATTCCAGTCCCTCAGTCAGGAACTCAAAAAGAGAGCGCAAGCAGTGGCAGTAACACTGCATTCCCTCTTGAGTTGAATCCCATCCCACTGAGGTACACGGTGTTTTGCTGGCACAGAAAGGTATAATTTACTAATTATTTTGCCTTCTCATATTTAGTTCAAGTATACTTGGAATGCAGTGTTGTGCCTCTTCCAGTTAATGATAAACATCCAGATGAAAGCACATAAAAGGAAAGAACTTCTTAATGCTACATCTAGAAGGAAAACTGACAGTTGGGAGGTTTAGCCCTTCTCAGCTTCCATCTACTCCCTCTTTTCAGCATCTCTTTGACCTTTAATACTGTATCTGTTCATATTGTGGAGGAGCAATGTAATATAGGAATTCTACAACTTTTTTTTCTGTAATGCAGTGTGTATATTTGATTTAAAGCTTATAGTGCACTGATTATTGTGGAATCAGCTTCATGAAACACAAAAGCAAAGATCAACCTGGAATAACCCACAATGGGCAGCAATACTAATCTTGCTTCCCTAACTTAATTATCCACTCATTAGTGTGGGGGAGACAGCATCTTATTTCAGAGCCATCCGGCTCATGCTCAGCTGAAAAAACAGAGTCCTGTTCCTTCAGAACCTCTGTTGGGTCAGAGCATTTTAATTTCCACAGCATAGAACACGTTCCACAGATGGAGTCTGGGGTGCTGGAACAATTTGTATAGAGGGGGTGCTGAGAGCCATTGAACCAAAATGTAACCCTGTATTTGATGGAAACCACTTCAAGCCAGGGGGCATGGCAGCACTCCTAGCATGCCTAGTTCCAGCACCTCTGGATGGAATCACTTCACTCCTCAAAGAGACACAACTAGGGATTATCATGAAAAGCAACTCCTCAGATCTTGGCAGTTTGTGCTGTAGGGAAAAGAGGCAGTGTGCCTAGTCTCTTTTTTTCCTATAGAAGTGAAAAATACCCAGCAGAGTTGCATATCACCTTACACCAGTGGTGAGCAACCTGAGGCCCGCGGGCCACACGCAGCCCATCAGTGTAATCTGCTGGCGGCCCACCAGTTTGTTTACATTGACTGTCTGCAGGCACGGGTGCCCACAGCTCCCAGTGGCCACAGTTCACCGTTCCCGGCCAATGGGTGCTGCGGGAAGCCACGTGGGCTGCAGGTTGCCCACCACTGCTTTACACTCCTCACCAGAAATGCTCCATGTGGTTTATGTGCATGTCAGCTTCCATTTGGATTAGGTTTTCTCTCAGCAGGTATGAGCATGGACAAGGGACTGGAACCCAGCTATAAATGCCCAGCATAGAATTCTTCTGTTGATGTGGACCACCCTGGTGGCAAATCCGCACTGTGGCCAGGCCCTGTTCCTACACACTCTCTCTGCCTGGCATAGAAGGTGTGTTGAGGGAAAAGGAGGGCATTTATGCTATTAGCAGGAGGTGCCACTGCAATCTTGCACTTACACAAGGTCCATTAAGGACTCTCAGCTGATAGCACAATTTAAAGATGCATGTCCTAGAGAATCAGGGAGTCAGGATTGGCTGCCTGATACCCTTACCAACCTCCACACTCAGCAAAACTTGAGAGAGGAGGGAATTAGCCCTGAGCCAGAACCATTTCAGTCTGAACATATTAGTACCAAATATTCCTCCCACTGTCGCACAGTTCACTAGAGGCCCTTCAGAATCTCCCACAATCCACTGCTTCTATGAGTGCCAGGAGCTATGCTGGAGATACCCAGAGGACATTATGACTGAACCAGTTTAGAACAACATTAATATAGCTGTGGGGCAAAGCTGCAATGGTTCAGAACATAAATCAACATGGCTCCTGCTGGCCTATTTGCGCTTAAGCCGTTTCTACCTCTCCAGTTCACGTAGGAAGCATTCTGTTCTCTAGAGTTCAAATGGCATTAATGACTGGCTCCCAAGCTATATGCCACCAATAGCAGTGAGTCTTAGTCCACATGAGTTCCTCTGTATACTTCATTCTAGTGATTTCATTGGTCTAATTATTATCAGGGCAGGTAATTTTAGCTTACTGAGAGGAATTTGTGGGGAGTTACTGTGGAAATATTAGGAAAGGTAACTTTACCTAATGAAAAGTGAAGGCAGGTGACATTACTGGTTCATGAAATGCCAGGAGATATGTTTTTGATTTATTGCACAATTTTTTTTAGTTACAACTCAGTGAGTTCTATGTGATAGCACAACTGAGTGCAATGGCGTTATCGTTCAGCATATTTACCCTTTTGTTTTAAATTAACTCCCAAATAATTTTAACCCATTCTGAGATCTAACTGAAATAACAGCAGCAGCAGTTCCCTGCTCTATATTTTGAGCTTGCCCTTTTACACATGGCCTAATGGATAGGCCTGGGACTAGGAGTCAGGAGATCTGGAGTCTGTTCCTGACTCTACCACTGACCTGCTGTGTGTCCCTGGGCAAGTCACTTCACCTCTCTTTTACCTCCCATACAATGTCTATTTAGACTGTAAACTCTTCAGAACAGAGATTGTCTTGTGCTATTTTCTGTCCATTCTCTAGCATAAAAACAGTCTGATCATGGATGAAGTCTCTAGCTGCTACTGTAATACAATATTATACATATAATAAATACGAACAAGAAAAATTCAATTTTTAAGGGCCAAATCCCTATTTAACAGGTAGCGGGTACAGTAGGGTTATGGGCCAGGCTTCTCCACAGAAGATCTTCTCTCCATCAGGCTACAGAACAGCAATAGAGCACACAAGGCTGCTGCTGCAACCTCAGATGTGCAGTATCCCAGCAGATGGCACACCCATACTCTGCAGGGGGAAAATGACTGGTGCATGCACTAGAAAACTCCTCCCCTTACCCCTTGAGATCTCAGTGCTTGGGACTCTGGGAATCCCAGTGATAGAGAACTCTGTGATACACAGAGGGTGCAGAGCCCTGGTAAGTGATCACCAAATCCTTTTATAGGACTATGCCAAATCATCCCCCCCACCCTCATTCCCTCTTTCAAGGTTAATTTCTGAATAGGATTGTTTGTAAATATTTCATACAAATATAATCTAGATGTTTATATACAGGACTGGAACTTTTGACTCTTGTAGTTAAATCCCAGCTCTATTATTGATGGTCTGTGTGATCTTAGACAAGGTATACAACCTCTTTGCCTCCATTTCCCCACCTGGAAAATGCTAGTAATATTTGCCTACATCTCGGGGGGGTGAGGGGGGAAGAGGGCGGGAATGCTGGTGATATTTCTGAAGTACTTTGAGATCAACAGAGGAACATCACTGTGGGTGAAATCCTGACCCCAATAAATTAAGTTGCAAGACTTCCATTGGCAGTGTTTGAACCAGGATTTCACCCCATGTGTATAAATATAAAATTAGTACATTAGTGACATCTAACACACATGACCACAGCTACCTGCATCTTATACAGTATTATTTTTTACCCAATATGAAGAAACTTTCTAACACAGTAAGTTTTAAAGCTAGTCAAAACTCAGAATTTCTGTTTTGCAGGAAATTGACATTTCAACAATATTTTCCATTCTGAAATGGAACAAAAACATTTTTTTTAATTTCCTCACAAAACTGCAATTTAGAAAAAAATCCATTTGAGAGGAAAGTATTTCAGAAAAAAAGGACTTTTTTGTTTTGAAACAATTTTCATTTCAAAATTTAGTTTTATGTTATTATATTATTGCATTACTTAGTAATGGAGCAGAGTAGTCAAAATATCATTGTATTATTATATTCTTAATAATTAAAGGGCAATTGCTACATAGTGAAGATGGAAACATCTTATCCTATTCTAGATCAGTATCTCCTGTTTGTGTTGTAATGAAACTGATGCTGTTATTTAGAAAATAAGATGAGCACTCGGAATACTATTAGAGGAGCAGATAATTTCTATATCCATGTGTTAGTCTGGAATATTAAAAACAGCTTCTCCCCTAATTAGTACACAAAGTGCTTATCTTACGTTTGACATTACGATCTAAAAAAATCTCATCACATAATGACATAGTTTGACGTGATCCATTTTGGTCTACTACTACTGTCACGTAATAATGTAGAAATAATAAGTGAAACAATGGAAATGTAAATTGTTTTAGAATGCATTTTTCCCCAAAACAAAATGTTTGGAAATAATATTTTCATATTGTTTGTTTGTTTTTTCCCCACAGGAAATTTAGTTGAAATGATATTTTTCTAAAACTTTCAGTTTTGTCAAAACAGCATTTTCCAGTGGAAAACTTTAGATGCAGATTTTCCAGCCAACTACAGTTATCATCCTTTACACTAGGGATAAAATGTTCTCCCACCTTTTTGACACTCCCTTATATCTCTGTGCCTGCCAAGCAGTTGAGGCATCAACCTGGGTGCATTGTTTGTTTAATGCTATAGCAGTACTTTCTCTCCTCCTTCTCTAAAATGAGCATTTGGAGGCTTGGGAAATACTTTACATCTTTTCCTCATTTGTTTCTCTGAATTACAATTGTGACCCCAGGCCCAGTTTTATAAAATAGCTCCATTCCTGCTCACAGAAAACTGTTTTTCCTTTCCTGCCTTGTTACTTTCAATAAAGGGTGGAAATGTGCTGTTTCAAAAGATAGTGCTGGGAAGAGGGGAAGGAGGAGTTTCCCGAGAAGGATTTTTGTTTGTCCGTTTGTTTAGGAATTCCTAATTGTTTGCTGAAGTGATTATACTTTAGTTAAAAAAAAGCACTCAAAGTGGGAGTGAATCCAAAACAAACTATACTAATGTGAGAAATCTTATTTAAAGATATATAACAGAGTGTTGTGAGGGAAGAGTTAAAGGGAATGTAATGTTAAAGATGGATCCACAAGGCTCAGTCCATGAATAGTGGATGTGTGTAAACATTTCTAGGGTTCTGAAAGATTCTGTCATATTCAGTTCTATTCCCTGTGTCTCTACTGGGGAAATCTGATGGCATTTTTTCCAACTGTTACTCAAATCCTATGGAGAATACAATAAAGGGAGCAGACAGCTGCCAAGCCCCCTTCAGAAATGCTTTATTTACCTTGGTGGTATATTTCAGTACCTATTATCCCATTCCCAACAGACCTACAGCAAGATCCCCCAGTCCTGAGAAGTGCCTCTTGGGACTAGTCAGGTATTTAAAATTAAGCACACATATAAGTGTTTGCAAAATCAGAGTCCAGATCAATAGTACCATGTCTGGACTCTTGGATGAGTTTTCCTGTCCCCAATTGTTCCCTACCTCAGTGCCACATTGTGACTTAAGAATTATTGCCACCAAATCCCCGGGGACTAGTAGTTAAATGCTATAGAACATTTTTCCACTCTCTGTGAGCGTTTTACCAGAATAGGCTTCTCCAGGTATCAGTAAGTCTAGATATCTTTGTACCATTATACCTCTTCTGTGAGGCCTCACATCCCTAATTCCTTGGGGTTGTGCAGACATCACAAAAAAAATCTATAAGGAAATCTTAACCTTTTATGCCAGTCACACATCTGGTTGAGCACCTCCTCTTAGCCACTCACTAGATTTCTGAGAGGGGAAATCCAGCCTCTGGGTCCCCTGCTGTTTTAAGCCTGCAGATTCTGAATGGGCTCCAAGCACTGTCCCAGTCTTGGGGTCCGTAGGCATACTCTTGAAGTCAGGGGCGGCTCTAGGAATTTCGCCGCCCCAAGCATGGCGGCACGCCGCGGGGGGCGCTCTGGCAGTCGCCGGTCCCGCGGCTCCGGTGGACCTCCTGCAGGCATGCCTGCGGATGCTCTGCCGGAGCCGCGGGACCAGCGGACCCTCCGCAGGCACACCTGCCGCCGGTCCAACGGAGCCGCCTGCCGCCCTCCCGGTGACAGGCAGAGCGCCCCCCACGGCATGCCGCCCCAAGCACACGCTTGGCGCGCTGGGGTCTGGAGCCGGCCCTGCTTGAAGTACAGACCCTCTAACATTCCCTCCTGTGAGCTGTGAACACACAGTCCCTGCTCTGCCCAGCACCTGTAACGGTTGCTGACCCTTCAGACTCCTCCAGAGCTTATAAACATCCTCTATGGTTAGGCCTTTGCCACTCTCTCTCTTGATTTTCAGTCCAACATGGAGGCAAAAGGACAGCAGAAGACAAATGACCACACCCTCAAAATGAAGCAGCAAAGAATCCTGTGGCACCTTATAGACTAACAGACGTTTTATAGCATGAGCTTTCGTGGGTGAATACCCACTTCTTCGGATGCAAGTCAAAATGGAATTTGCAGCTCTGTAAAGATATGTACAGAGTCCATAATCTCACACAATTCATAAATAGTACAGACAGATCCACAAATCATCACAGTGCCCTACTAGATTTCTTCTCCCTTTCCTGTTTTCCAGCTTGTTCTCAAAGTCAGTGATAAGATAAACCACTCTGCAAGCACTTTAGTAGAACTGGTAACTATGAAGGAAAATAAATGCAGCACAGCTTAATACAAAAATACAACATCCTTTTTTTAAAAACTGGCTTTTCTTATTTCTAAGTCCACACACACAATCCTTTTTTACAGGTATTAAAATAAGAGTAGACACATCCAAAATCAAGTTAACATTATCAGTCTTGTCCTAGAAAGGACAAATAGCTGCACAACACTATTCAATTGACCCTCTGCAGGAGGGTTGCTCTAACATTTTATTTTTAATATTTAGTCAGAAAAAAATCCAAGCAAAATATTATGATTATTCTGTGTTTTTAAACAGTATATCTAACAGTGAAACAGCACATAATCTACCAGTTGCCAGCACAGTTGATTACTGTCATGAAGTGTGCATGGCATAATTTGGACATCTCACCAAGTATTAGCTATTTCATTTTGTCTCTCTCTATGTACTGCAATAAGGACTTAGGGACTGATTCCCATTCACTTTACATAGCTCTGGTAATGAAAAGAGGCATCAAAGTAAGCATGAATTATTGTTACACTATAATGGACATAGACTTTTGGTGGGGAAAGTGTGTTTGAGTTACAATAATATTCTTGACTATCATTGGAGGAATTTTGTTCTCTTCTGCCCACGAGGTTAACATCTTTTGATGATCTTAGCTGCTTGAAATCCCTCTCTCCTGGGGTATTAGCTGGCCCTTGGTAGTCAGAGCCATGTTGAAAGTCTTCCCAGCTCTGGTTTCTTTCTTCCCTGGATGGGATATGGCTCAGCAAGCAGGGTCTTCTCTTTTTGTGAGGGGAATTCTGTGTACCAGGGTGAGACTCATTTGTCTTCTTCTTCCATTCTTTCTGTTGTTTCCCTCCTCTTTTTCATGAAGGCTACTGATCCTCTTTCTCTTTGCATGACTATTTTTGATTCTTCTCTCTTGGGCAACCTGGGATAGGTACAGGTCTGGAGCTGACTCCCAGAGCCTCCTGATAGGGTCTTCTCTTCTTCCTTCATTTGTGCACCTCCCCTCCCCATGTTGTGACAACTGGGCCTTCAAATATACTCTAATTGTGAGCTCAGCTGTAAAAGGTATAGGAAAGATGTCACAATAACCTATAAAAACAAATGTTCATGAGAAAAGGTATGAAAAGGAGACAGATTAAATTGGACTAAACAAAAAAGCCTAGTGATGTAGGAAATTAACGAAACTAAATTTGTGTCTCAGATGTTAGGCCTCATTGGTAGACAAAATAATGAGGGCCTGGACTATTCCATCCACCGCTCTCTTTATGAGTCCTTAAAGAAAGAAGTTATGGTGGGGAAATAAAGGAGAACAGACAAGAGGCTACAGAAGCAAGCTTCACCATCATGGTTTCCACCGACACCCTTTCGTGGGAACCCAGGACTTCATCATCCTGCTCCTAAAATGTCATAACCAGACCAGGCTAGAGAGAGGGACCCAGATGACTTCCCCACCCCTACCCAGCTGTAGTTGAATGCTAAGTACCAGGGTGAAACAGGATTAGACTTTAACAGCAGCAGAATCTCCAGATCATCTCAACTAACTTCTTCTCTTTTCTCTATCAGGACAGTTATTACCAACTTTAATACTATCTCAGAGACTGTCAAACAAGGTGGTTTTTTTTCCTCTTTTAAAACTCTCTTCAACTGAAAAGAAAGGGAACAAGTGGTGTTGTTAAAATAAAAGCCAAATTTAATACTTAACATTTCAAAGGTTTTAACTGTTTTTCCTTCTTTTCTTTGATTAAAGATAATGGTTTAAAAGGATTCTTGATGGTGTGTTTGCCTTGGTACTAAGCCGGTCTATAAACGCCAAACTCCAAACCTTGTTTAACACAGTTTTAATGGACAGTAACTGGGTTATGTTAACACATAGGGCCCATATATTATCTCCAAACTAATACAACCTCACATCTGCCCTGATATCTGTGTCATCTTTTCACAAAGGAAATGGCCAGAAATCAAAGGGTCCATGATTCTTTGGCTGTCCTTTTGCAGGCTCTGACTCCAACCCATTCATGCCTGGTGGGGTAAAGGACTCCAGCTGCCATCTTATTTGTATTATTTTCATTGTCAGAGTTTCTGAGTGAGAGGAATCCAGGGTGTTACATAAGCAAAACATAAAAGCAATTGTTTCCAACAGATGATGTTTAGGCTGTTCTCTCCCTTCGTTCTGCCACATTTTAGACTGTTCTACAAAGAATGTAGTCACTTCAGAAAACCAAGAAGCCAGCTAAATGTTTTCATTCCCCAGAGAATGTTTTTTGTAAATCCTACAACACTCTTACTAAGTGAATCGTAACAGAGTGCATTACAAAAATAAAGTGTGTGTTTTCCAGGTACTTAAAACATGGCTGATTAAAAAGGAGGAAAGTACTCTTCCAACAAGTGGATCAACTTCTGCTGGTTGTAGTATTGAACTGTCCCTATCATTGCCTGCAACAGGAAATAAGTTCCAGTGGCTTGATACTGTTAGCATTTCTGAAACCTCATCAACCGCCACTTTAATCTTTCCCTGTGTATAACTTGGGAAAACAAAGCTATTCTTCCTGTTCATCTTAGTTTGATTTTCAATGGTTCTATTGCTCTGGAGCTAGTGACAGCATATTTTGTTTCTACTGTGGTGCAGTTAGGTTTGGAAGGATTACTTTTTTTTATCTGTAAATGTCAGTAAATGTCAATTTCACCATATATTCCCAAATGGACTATGGTGGGGCATGTACCCCACATGAACCCTGGAGGGTTTAATATGGGCCTGAGAGGTCAATTAACGTACCTGGCAGCACCTGTGAGAGACAGACAGCCAGGATTAACTGATAGTGAAGCCAAGCTTGGGAAGGACTCGGTAGTGATTATAAAGCAAGGAAGTTTGCAGCAGAAAAGGAATCACCAAGACTATCTTGACATAAAACAGGAAAAGAAAAGAAAATGGATGCAGGGAGACAGTCTGAAGTGCTCTCTGGGGGATAGATGAGGTAGGAAGTGGTCTAGGGAGGCAGCAAGGAGTCTGAGGGAGTAGACTTTGACTGCCCACTACAGGGTTCCTGGGCTGGAACCCAGAGTAGAAGGAGGGCCTGGATTCCCTACCAGCCACTGAGGAAGGTGGGGTGAAACCCCTTGAGGTAATGGGTGTAAGGACCAGGAAGCCCAGAATCAGAAAGAAGACCTCCTATACAGTCATGGAACTATAGCTTGGTTGGACTCTGTTACCCTGGAAGACTAAAGAGAGACACCCACAGTGATGGAGTGACCACTGGCAAGAGGCTCCATATGAGGAGACTGCTATGCCAAGCCTGGCCATTAGAAGCTGCTCCTGTGGTGAGTGACAACACTACATATCAATCTGTAATTAACATTTACAAATAGGCAAAGTAAGAAAAATGAGGCTTACAACCTTCTTAGACTTTGATTTAAGGATATTTACCTGATAAGTTTTGACATGTGATATTGACAAATTTGTGTTTTAATGGTTATAAAGCTTTAATTTTTGAATCTCAGCATCTAATGTCATAAGATAATTATTTCCAGCCCCTACAATAATTTCTCACATCTGTGAAAATTTAAACTGATAAACAAAAAATGCTCAAAACCCATAATTTCATTCAACTGCAAACATTTAAATAGATAAAAATGGCGGAAGGGAAAGCTTAAAAAATTACAAGATATCCATTGAAATTATAAAAAATAAAAACCTCATTTTTCCGAGGCTATCTATTAAGAGTGCAGGAGAAGCTTCATAGAGTCTGAATTCTCTAATCGGAAAAAAGCCAGTGACAAATATGAGAGGCATCGAGCTTCTTTGTGTCATGAAGCAACTGATAGGCTTCAAAAGACCACAAAGATTGTGGGTGACATAAGTTTTCAGTACTCTCAGAAGAAAGAAGAAAAGAGGAGATCCAAAAAACCTACCAATTATAAATTATTTTGTCGGCCAATGCAATGTAAGGCCACTACACTGTACAATCTGAAAATACTCCTTTAAGTGGGGAGGATGACTGCAACTTTATTCAACTACTTTGTTTGTAGGTGGAATATGATCCTAGTATTTCAAAGTGTTTGAAAAAGAGTCAAGAAAAAAAATCACAAATCCAGTTATTCAAAATGAGATCATGGTTCTTAGAATTATGAGGAATATTTTCTGAGACTTTCTGGAAAGTGGTATACAATTATAGGAGATGAAATGGACTTCTTCAGAAAGGAGCAAAATAGATGTTGATGCCTATGATATAGATGTTGACATGAATGTTAACGAAGAGTCAATTGGATTGTACAATGTAACCTGTATATCAGCAGAGTTAATCGTATAAATAATTAAAGAAAATTTATTGCATTTAAATCTGAGGATCAACAACTATCCCAGACAATGATATGTTGGTGCCACTAATATAGCATGCTTAGTTCCAGCTATAGCAACTCAATTCTAAAAGGAGGATCCATGAGCTAGATACTCATTGCTATGGGTGCACTTTGAATTTGGCATGTTAAAAATACCGTGTTAAGAGATGGTCTTGATTTTGTGATTTCGGTAACAGTTTCAAGTCACCTATATGAGACGTTATATTTCAGGACCTGAACTACGTAGTGTTACATACATCACTAGGGACTCTGCCCTTTGTCCCAAATGGACTTCCCATGCAGAAGCACTGGCTTAAATTTTTGAGGACTACCTTGTAGTATGTGCAGCTTGGGAGGTTGCAAAGGATGCAATTAAGGAACCTGAAATGAGGGCTTGAATTGATAGCATAACAGTTCAAATGCCTCTCCAAACCCATGTTGTTTATGCCTATGCTATACATACTCTCATTGGGTCATATCTGCTACTGGTGTAAGTAGTTGCAACTCCATGTAATCTATTTCCACTCCACTTCAATGGAGTGTGTTCATAATTACCAAGACAGATTCCCACCCCATCTCTTACTCCTGGCAGTGGCCAATGCTATGCAAGATCAGGCCTTTTAAAGCTAGCCTTTCCTGTTATTAATGGTGGCAATTTCGTGGAGTAAAGATGGAGAAGTAGTTGGGAACTACAGAAGGAAGATTTCTAATTGTTGTAAAACCAGTACTGAACTGCTACCAGAAAATTTGTTGTACTGGAAAGTTATTTCCACTGCAGTTAGGAAGGAAAAAATAGTGTCACTCAAGCAAAACACAACTCAGCCAATTTTTGCCAATACTAAAAGGCATAGCCAGATAACAGTTGAGTGAATTGATTGAGATAAATGAGAACTGATTCAAACCTTCATCTAAAATCTAAACTATGTCTGAATGAATTTGAATGTATCATGTGATATGCATGCTTTCATAGTTAGTATTCGGCCAAAACCAGAGTAAGAGGCTATTCTTGAGGTAGTTCTGATGTGGTCACCATCAAATTGCTGAAAAGCCTGTTTGTCTTGCCTGATCTTGTCTTCCTTTGCAATTGGAGAAATTTATTGAATGGATTTGGCTTTCAGTTGTTTTTGCAAACTGCTTATGAGCAATTTATTATGTGTATGTATTGTGGCAGAGTCTACAAGACCTAGTCATGGACCACGACCCAGTTGTGCTAAGACCTGTACAAACACAAAACAAAAAGGTGCTCCCTGTCCCCAAAGATCTTACAATCTAGGTATTGCAAAATTCTTGAATTTATTAGTTATTTGACATAATTTGTAAATTCCCTCAGGGGATAAGTCTTGCCCTGTAGATTGTCCATGAAAAATTTGCTGCTCTTGCTCATGACTTGCATCATTGATTAGTGACTATAGCCACAATTAACCGCAGGATTTAAGCATGTACTTAACTTTAAGCATATAAGTAATCTCATAGAAGTCAATAGGACAACTCATGTGTTAAAGATGGGCACATATTCAGCAAGGGGCATAAGTAAGGGGCTAAGTCATGTGGTATTGGTTCTTGCTTGAATAACTTATTTAACTAACCAACACAATTTGAACTGTGAAATTTACAACTGAATATACACTTTGAAATTTTAGTTTGGGCGAATATTCAAATTAAATGTATTTTTCATGGTGATTCATACATGTGAAGTAAAGTGCTCAAATGTGTGCAGAAAGAAACAACAAGACTAAGGCCATGGTCAAGAATATTCCTGGATACTCCACCCATAGTCAGAGATTTCATGATAAGACTAGAAGCTGCTTCTATCCTTACTCCAATCCGGGGGCACCATATCAAACCACCAGGGCCTCCAGCATGCAAGCCATCCCTTAACAATTGTTTTCAGAAAAAATGCATAACAAGGGATGATGAACACTTCGTATGATATGATTAGCACTTTCTATTCCCAAAGAAGGCAGTGGGCACCAAGGGCATTCAGCACCTCACAGGATCAGGCACCAGAGAGGTGCATCATGTCATTATTAAAACATAGGTCAATTAAACTACAGAAATGTACATGTTAAATAGTGTTAAGAAGCTGACAGACTTGCAAAAACAAGGAAATTCAGAATTAACTTACAAATTTAGGCTTTCATTAAGGATAGATGGACTGGCCTAAATAAAAGAACTGACCATAGCTGTCACTGAAAACTTAAACCAAACCTTTTCATTTGTCAAATAACTAGATAGCTTTAGCTTATTTATTTTTCAATTTTCACATGACTGACTGTACAACTTTTTTCTCCTGGTGTTTCCAGTCATCCTGGAAGAACGGGAGATTTCATGAAAAAGCCTCTTTTTGCAAGATTTCCAGCCGAACTTTCAGACCCATGTGATTGATTAATTTGGCTGTACATATTAAATTTGAACTTCCATTAGAAATGAACTGAAACATCAAACATCAGTGTTTGTCCATCACTGTTTGTCTTAACATTAGAGTGTGGGACCATTTGATCCAAAGTCTTGCCAAGATGGTTCACAAGGTTTTGGCACTGCATAATACAGATAGGATTTTCAAAGTCACTTTACATAGGCCTAACTTTGCTTCCACTGATGCCCATGATAAAACTCCCACTGATTTTAATGGAAGCAAATTTAGGCCACTGCCAAGTGCTCTTGAAAATCCCATGCTATGACTTTAGATCCTAACCATCATTTGGACTCAGTCTGATTCCTAGCCTACTCCAGAGCTGAACATGGCCTCCTTAAGTATAATACCATTACCTGGAAAAGGTAAGGTCACATATTAGGAACAAAATATTCAAAATATACACTAAACTTTTTGTCAAGACGTGGTGTTGTTCAAAGTGTCTAAGAAATATAAAAGTGCAACTACAGCTTAGAGTTAAATCTAAGTGAACACCACAAAAATCACTCACATCATGTTGCTGGTCTGGAGCACTAGATTTAACTGAAATATAGCCAGAGGTTTAATTGCTAGCAATTTAAATTATCTAAAGAGATTTTGTCCTCTAGCACCAATGTCTTAAAATCAGCTTTGACCAGAGCTGACCAAAAAATTATTCTTATCAAATTTCTCTAAGTGAAGAATTATAAGTTAAATAGCTCCAGCTCTGATATTTTAGAAAAGGCTGTTAAACACCACAAAGCCTGCACATATTTAGCATATATTACTGTATGGATTTTGTCAAGAGGCCAAGAGCTAAGCACTCTTGGAGAGCGACTTCTCTGTTATAAGGGCTGAAATGTGAAATAAAATGGCAGAACAAAGCTGAATAGAATATATACTGTTTTCACCCAGCTCTACTTCCTCTTTTTACAGTCACCCCTGAAAAGAAAAACTTAATAGGGCAGGGATTGTAGCAGAAGGCTTGAAAAATGGGACAGGCTTTGGGCCAAACTTCAACTGGTATAGGTGAAGATATGAATTACACCAGCAGAAAATCTGGCCCCTTGTTTGTCCAAAGGACTGAGAAGTCTTGGTTGGAGAACTAGAAGATAGACCCTATGACAAATATGTTCCTCTTCAGAATCAGATCAGAAAACTGAGGGTAAGTAAATGTGTGCTCTACTCTAAGGATTAAGAGACATTTTTTTTTCAAAAGTACTGAGCACCTACAATTCCAGCAGAAGTCAATGGGAGCTGCTGTCCTATACCTCTGAAGATCAGATCCTGAACTGCTTTGGCATCCTTACCCACTGATTCTATTAGCCTTTCAGTTTACAATGACTCTGTTTATTACTTTATGTTGGGGAGTACCTTACTCCACAAGAAGTAGTTATATGTAAAAGAATCCTTGGATTGCCAAGGGGGTGGAGAGGAGAGAGAGAGTGAACAAATACATGCAGTGTGCCAACACTGAGATTATGTTTTCAGTCTTGCTTTACAAATATGATCAAGTGCTGTTTTGGAAGTGAAAGATACAATATTTGCACATGAACAAAGACTGAAGGCTCTGCTCTAAGGAGAATTTGAAGTTTTCAAAATTGTCAAATTAAAATATATAGTGCAACTCGGGTTTTTCGTGAACTGCATAAGTCTTAGCTAAAAAAATTAATCTATCACTACACTTCTTATTAGCCACACAAGCAGATGCTGTGTCACCTGCTTTCTTCTGGAACCTTGGAAGACTCTTAATACTGTTGTTGTCAAAATAATATAAAAAGTCCCTTCTGTGTCAGTGTAAATCAAGATTTTTTTTTACTAGGCTGCTTAGAGGTTCTCCTCATGATAGACTATTTCCCTCTCAAATTTCATCTTTCTATCCCCATTCCTTTCAGTGTTAGAGCAGTTCAGAAAAGATAACAAGAACATGTTTTTAATAATGACTAAATTACTTTCCTCTCCTTTGCTCTGTTCCCATTTAGTTATACCATTTTGCTCCACCCTTCAGCACAATTCATCTTTGGGCATAGACAATGAAGCCTGGAAAATCTTAGTCCAAAAATGGACATGTTAGAATAATACAAGCAGCCGAAAATGGGATTATAGAAATGCATAGGCAACCTTAACTATAGTTATTGCTATTTCTCCCTGTAACTATTGTTTATGTCTAAGCATTATGGATGTGAATAAGGGACAGGCCCATCTTTATTACTAAGAATTATTGCTCCCCTCCTTCCCCTAATAAAAAATAAATACCCAGTACAATAGAAACAGTGATTTCCCAGAACAAAACAGGTCGCACAGGTTTTGTGACCTAGTTGAAAAGAGATTTCTCTCTATGTGAAATTGGCTCCATTAACTGAGTTTACAGTAGTGGCACTATAATGCTGAGAAGTATATTTACCTTAATTTGCTACTTTATCGGTGTATACATTATTCTTCTCTGTCACACACATACTCTGAGTAGTACAGACCTTTTAAACTTGCAGCTACTATAAACTGATATCTCATGTCCAACCAAACAACCATGCAAATATTTCAAAGCTAACTCTGAGCTACAGCCATGAACTACAAACCTACTTTGGTGACAAACCTTGTTTGGTTATGTCCTCCCTGGGACATGATGGCAGTGGCCTTGCTGCTGATTAATTCCAGCAGAGAAAGCCCAAGACATAGGCTGAAGCAACAGCAGTGAGATCTCTTAAATATGAGAAGAAAGTGCTAACACTTAATTAATAAATACAACACACTATAAAATAGGTAATGAGATATAATAATGACACCTCAGATTAATTTTCATTCTTCTAAGTCTTTGGTACAATCTGCTTAACAGAGCTCTTGTACTTCTATTACCATATACACGAAATACAGTATTTCATTTCATGCATTTGTCCTCCATCTCAAGGGCAAGTGCCTTTTTCCTAAATGGTAATGTAATTGTTACAGATGAACTGTTTTCTGTGCCAGCTTATTTATGTATTTATTTATATAGCTGGGCAGTGGATAAGATGACTAGACAGAAAAGTTTCTATCAATTTCATCTTGCCTTTGAAGCCTTGATAAATCTTTTATGAAGCTGATAAAAAAAAATCTGGTCATTCACATGTTCCTTTTAACAGAAAAGGTGATACTCCAGTAAGCTACAATTTTTCAAATCTAGCTCACCTCTGCTCAGATTTTACGTTGTGTGGTTTTTAGTTGGGTAACAGATTTATAGACTAGATTAAATATTAGTACCAGTTGCTTTTCTTTTCTGTAAGACAATAGTAAAACTGACTTACTCCACTCTGATACATCTCAAAGATTTCTTAATTCAAGTAATAGCTCATTCTACAGGTTAGAATCACAGCTGTTTCTTTAATTCATTTCAGAAGTTTCATTGTTAAACAATCATACTGGAAAGTACATTTGGTTAACAATGAAGGATTACTAAAGGATTATTGTTAACACTTAGGAAACTACTGTATATCTTAGAAATAAGGTGAACGGTGGAAATAATTTAAGAACTCTTAAGCAAGAAGCCTTTTCAGAGCCTTGTGGATAGTTAGACAAATCAGTTCTAATTTAAAAAAAAACCAAAAACCTTCCCTTCCATTGCTCCTCCCTTCCTGCCTGAACTTTTGCTCATAATCTAAACTGAACTCTTTTTGAGCACTGAATTGTAGATTTCTGTTTTAGCAGAAGTAGAAGTGCCAAAACACCAGGCAAGAGGCTGTTCTAGTCCAAATGGAAGAAAGAAGTGAAGTTCAGGTAGTCTTCCCTGTCCTTGAATAAAATTTGCAGTGGGACTTTCTTCCTGCACTACTGGAATGTGCTTGAATACAATGATGTTGATGAATGCAGTATAAAAACCTGTAAGGAATAGAGTTTGAACTTTTCAATAGTAATAAACATGCGAGTTTAAAAGAGGGGAGATGTGCCAGTAGGCATTATTATTTGAATGTCTTGTTACACCCATAAGTAATTCTACCTCTGCTATATCACTTCAAGGGATCTTTAATAAAGCACCTTCACTTGTTGAAACCACATGTACCACTGTGTGCTCCTGTGCGCACAACATGTCAGGAAGCCCTGTACTTCCTGGTCTCAAGATTTTCAGCTTAATTTTGCAATATGTGTAAAGCTGCCTCCAGTGAATTGCAAGATTGAGTAGTAACCTCAGGGCAGATTGTTAGGAACTACAGAACAAAACCTGAATTGGTTGTGAATTCTACACTTAGATTTCTCCAATCAATTACCAGGTGTAAACTCCTTAGGCACTATAAGACCCTAAGCATGGAATCATAGACAGTCCTCTTGGGTACTCCAGTCTATTTTGCCACCCAGGTGAGCCACTTTTGTGACAGATGGCCCCTTATGCCAAGGATCACAGCAATATTTAGGTTACTCCCAGTCCCAAAGGACCAGGCACTTACTCCAGGTCAATTTTACCTTAGATCCCACACTAAAGACAATGCTTGTAGCTAGTCCTATAATAAACTATATAAAGATGTATTTAGTAGGAACAGGAAATTAAAGAGTTATTTACCAGGAGAGTTAAAGCAGGTAAACATATATGTACAAATGAGTTATAGTCTTAAGTTTCAAAACATAATACATGCATCGATAGTAAGCAAGCTTTATAAGATGGATAGGGCTAACCCAGGATAAGCACTGGAGACCTCTTGCTTATTCCTCATAAACCTTGCCTCCCTCCCCGTGACCCCAATGTCCAAGCAGCACAGAGATATAGTTCCTTCTTGTTAGGGGTTTTCATTCCCCTCCTCCCTTGTGCTCTGAGCTGTAAACTCAACTGACAGGAGGAATCCACTTGTATGCCTCATCTTCACACTGGAGCAGGCAAACTAGCAAACTTCTTTATCAAGTCACAATAGTCCATCTGGTGTTGACCAGAATGTAACATCATCTTCACACTAGTTAATGTCTCTCTCCAGTATTGTGATTTACACAGTCATAGAGGCTTACAGTACAACTATTACCCCACAGTATGGGATACAGTTGTTATAAGTGAGATTAATACATGCAGCATCTCACAAGCATTCAATAAAGTCTAAACATATGCTTATAATCCTAATGCCTCGTTTAACAATACTAACACAGTGAGCCAGATTGATTCCAGCTACGCATTTCCCGATGTTCAGTTGAGACATGAGGACCTTGGCATGAGCTGGCATCTGGTCTGCCAGCTTTACACTTAGGTTGTTCAAATAGGTTTGATAAACATAAGTATCTAAACTTCAGGGAATTTATCTAAAACAAAGCAGATCTCTGAGATTAGTAACTTTCCTACCACAAGTGCTTAACTATATTAATATACTGTCTGTAAACCTTACAAAGTTTTGAGGCCCATTCCTCCAAAAATGTTGGGTTTTTTTTTCCCAGGAGATTGAGGCCGGAAATGACACTGCTGAAGCAGAGATGCAAACATGTCACCTTTGACATTAGGCCTGAAACTCCTGCCTCTGTATTGTGATACATGTACAATGACACACAGCGCCCAGAGTGCCTCCGCCCCCTGCCCCGTGTTGACGACGCAGGTGTCCTGGAGACTGACTTTACACCCAAGGAAGTGATGGCCAGACTCTCAAAAACAAAAAAACACAGCTCCTAAGAAAGACTGCATCCCCTACAGCCTCCTGAAAAAGCAATACCCTGGCTGCCTGGTCCTCGCCATGCTCGTCAACCAGTGCAAGCAGTTCTGCTGGACTCCCAGCTCCTGGAAGAAGGCCATGACGGTGCTGGTGTACAAGAAGGGTGAAGAGGACCAACCCAGCAACTGGAGGCCCATCTCCCTCTGCTCCACGATATACAAGCTGCATGCCAGCTGCCTGGCATCGAGGATCATGGAGTGGTCAGTGAGCAGGGGAGCCATCAGCTCCATCCAGAAAGGCTTCATGTCCTGCAAGGACTGCTACGAACACAACTTCATCCTCCAAACCACCATCCAAATGGCCAGAAGGACATGGAGGCAGTGTGCGGTAGCATGGCTCGACCTGGCTAATGCCTTTGGGTCCATGCCCTACCACCACATCTTTGCCATGCTTCAGGAGTTTAGGATGCCAGAGAACTTCTTTCATGTGATCTGAGGGCTGTACAAGGGCTGCAGCACCACCATCTGCTCTGTCGAAGTGGAGGCCATCGAGATCCTGATCTGGAGCAGAGTAAAGCAGAGCTGTCCCTTCTGCCCCATCATCTTTAACCTTGCCATGGAGCTGTTGCTGCGAGTGATCTCCAACTTCACAGATGTCTTCAACCTCCACGGAGAGAGGGTGAGCATCCTGGCTTATGCGGATGACCTGGTCCTGACCATGGATGACCCAGAGAGCCTCCAAGGTATGCTAGACACCACCAGTTGAGCTGCCAACTGGATGGGGCTCCACTTCAATGCAAAGAAGTGCACAACTCTCTACACTGACGGCAGCAAAAGGAACTTGGTGCAAGCAATGGGGTTCCAGATCCAGGGAGAGCCCGTCATCCCTCTGGCAGAGGGGCAGGTGTACGAGCATCTCGGCATGCTGAGGGGTTTCTGTGTCCAGAAGACACCCAAAGACACCATCCAGGAGATCTTTTAGGATGCCGCCAAGATCTACACCTCCTTGCTGGCACTCTGGCAGAAGATAAACGCCCTGAACACCTTCCTGATCCCCCTCATCTCATTCATCCAAGGAGATCTGCTGTGGCGAAGGTGCCCCTCAACAAGGCAGACAAGATCATCTGGCAGCTGGTGAAGAAGTGGCTGTTCCTTCCCCAGAGAGCCAGCAATGAGATGATCTACTTAGCCCACAGGCATGGCGGCACGAACGTCCCCCACATGGGTGACCTGTGCGACGTCACGGTGATCACCCATGCCTTCCGCCTGCTGACGTGTCCCAATGCCATGGTAAGGAACGCCCTGAGTTACGTAATAAAGAAGTGGATCAGCAGAGCCCACTCCAACCCAGACATTGCCACCTTCCTGAGTGGTTCCTTGGATGGCAAATTCAGATGGGATGGAGGCGACATTTCTTCACTGTGGTCCCATGCTCGCAACGCCACGTCGCCTGGCGAAGCATGTTGGCTGCTGCTGGGAGTGGTGCGAGAAGCGCCAGGAGCTGGGAATCCTGGTGCCACAGATCAGGTCTGATGACAACACCATTGTCGCCCAGAGTGCTAGGGGCATGCTGGAGAGGACCCTGAAGGCTGCCATCCACTCACTGAACATGGAAATGCTGAAGTGTAAACTGGACCAGGGTAAAGCCTTCGAGTTGACTACCAAGTGGGATGCCAGCAATCACTTCCTTTCCGGGGGGTGGCTTCACCCTTTCAATGACTGGTGGTTCATCCACCATGCCCAGCTCAACTGTGTCCCACTTAATGGAGTCATCCACCACGGGAACGAAGACAATCATTGCAGGAAGTAAGGCTACCCCAATTAAACCCTGCCCCAAGTCCTGTGTAGCTGCAAGCCCCAGTCCAGAGCCTGGCAGCTGCACCACAATGCCATCCAGAACCACCTGATGAAAGACATCGTACCATGCCTGGGAGAGGTCACCGTGAATTGCACCACCCCCGGTACCGACAGCCAGCTGCGACCTGACGTTGTCGTCAACGATGAGGCCCAGAAAAAGATCATCCTCATCGACGTCACGGTCTCCTTTGAGAATAGGACCCCAGCCTTTCGCAAAGCCCGAGCTCATAAGCTGGAAAAAGTTTGCTCCACTGGTCGATACCCTGAGAGCAAAGGGCTACGAGGTGCAGATGGACTCCCTGATCATTGGAGCCACGGGCACCTGGGATGCCTGCAATGAGCATGTGCTGCAGACCTGCGGGATCGGTCAACACTACACACGGCTCATGCGGTACCTCATCGTCTCAGACACCATCTGATGGTCCAGGGACATGTACATCGAACACATCGCCGGTCACGAACAGTACAAGGAGGTGTGAGCCAGAGTGACATCGTGCATCGACTACGAGAAAGGGACCGAGAAACTTTGTCCATTGGACCATATGAACTAGAACCATAAACTCACTGAACGTTAAATCTCACCAAATGAGGGTCAATCCATCCTCTTCATTGTATCCACTCATACTCCACACCTGAACATTGCCATTATATGAACAACATACCCTCATATCTCAGTGTCCGTACTTTGACCTGTTAACCTTTTACCCCCAATCGGTGATATTGCAGATTATGTATTCCTTACGCCATTCGATCTTAAACCGAACTTTGCACCCCTTGATAATCTGTACGTTATTCCCTCATAACCAGAAACTTCTATGCTTAAACTCTGTACCGTTCACTTTTTTTTTTAAACATCATCTTAATACAAATTTTAAATCTGTTCTTATCAAACCTGAAGAGATCTTCATTCTGGCCATAAAGTTTGGTGAACCCAACATAATGACGTAAATGTCATCACATCATAATTCCAGTTCAACAGATCAGGCAAGAGACAACTGCATGGTTCACCAGTTACCCTTCTCCTTTTCCCAGGCTCTGAGGATAGGCTGCTAGGACACAAGCTATTCAGTGTAGGTGCTAAAATGAAGTAATGCAAGAGTAATTTGATCGTGTTTCAACAGCACCCCTTGATGAAGGCTGAGTCTGTTGAACTCAAACCCTTGGGTGTTCAGATTTAATTCTCAGTGCTCAAATTTACTTCCTCTGACTTACAAAGCTGTGCTAACAAATCCTGTATATTCTTCCCCTAACCAGTCACGCCCAGTATCATCCAAAGCCCACTGATTTCAATAAGCTATGGATCATTCTTTTGTCTCTTATCACAAAGGTTCAGAATTCCTGTAGGGTAGCTTGGAGGTAGTTGTTTCTTTCTTCAGTATGCATATTACAATGTTGTCACTGACTTCAGTGGATTTTCGATCAACCCTCTGATGCAAACATTACTACACAATGGAGAAGGAAAGTTTTGGCTAAAGACATTGGGCCAAAAATCTATTCCTATTAAAAAGCGGGATGAGATGTTTAATATATATTAGAGAGAGAGAGAGCACACATTCAGATATAATCTTGGGGTTCAAAGTTTCATGTAAGAAAACACATGAGAAGAGGCATGATACTTAATCTATGCACCTAAGATAGATGAAGAATAATGGGCAATATTAGAGATTGGCAGACATGATTTGAGAGAAAAATAAATCCTGCATGCATAATTACAAAATGTTCCTCATACAAAAAGTGAACCCGTAGAGAAAGACTAGGTTATTTAGAAATAAATTTAATTGATGCTTGCTTGGCCTTTTAGTCACTCATCATCATCATTTTTCAAATAGGTCTGTTTAAGTAAAGCTGTGTGAAATCAATTAATTTCACAAAACATCTGCTAGCTTTCTTTTGCAAAGTTCTCTCAGAGGAAAATATACTTTTTAAAAAAATTGAACACTTTGCTTTCCAGAAGTGTCTCCTTATCTTAAGTTAAAAGTGCCAGGTGGGACAAGATTAAAGAGAGGATTGTGCTTTAAATCAGCCTGAGTTCATGACATTGGCACAACAGTAATACTCTTGAGACTGGAGGAGCACTACCCAGCAGGTGAAATCCTGACTCCATTAAAAGTCAATGTAAGGTTTTCCATTGACTTCAATGGAGCCAAGATTTCAACCCAACAGTGTAATTCAACAGGTAGGACCCAATTCTACCACCTTCCTCATACTCAATTCTACCTTATTTTGAGAATGATCCCTCTGAAATTAATGGGATTTTCTTATTTCTGAAGAGATGGCATATTTTCATAGGAATGGTTTGCAAAATTCAGTTCTGCATCTGGACTCAAATACACCTGCAATTTAGGAGAGTTTGGATCTAGAGTCCCAATTTTGGGCTCATCTTTAACTCCATAAGTTTCATAGCTTTAATGAATGAAGGCACAGGAGGCTGACGGTGATTTCTGCATACCTAAGTTTACTATATCATATAAGTAAAACACTTCTATAACTTCTATAACTGGAAACACTACTACATTCTCGTGACCTAACATTCTGTGAGATTAGTTAACAAAAGTCATAAGCTTCCCTAAGATTAAGAGGACAAGACAGATGAAATTATCTCCCTTTCTATGTGTGTTTACAGTGCTTTGGCTAGAAATTCATCAAGTAGGGAATGATAAGATTATTATATAAAGCCTTGTCATAGCTAAAACTGAAGTCTGGACTGTAGGTAAGCTTAGTTTTAATACCCAGATAGTCATTCTTCCTCATCTACTACTAACATATAGAATCATATCTTTTGAGCCAGATCCTGTATAATTATTGGAGGTCAACTTCCAGGGTATGTTCATAAGTCCTTATTGGGACAAAAGCTGTTCGCCACAGAGTGGTAAAGAGTGAAATTAAATGAGTTTGGTGACATTCTCAGCAATTAATGGATAGTAGGCCACAAAATCATATGAAAATAATTTTATATTATCATCAGGTCACTCCTCGAGGGGACTAGAATTGAGAAGGCATCAGAACTGAATTCCTGCTTATCCTTCCAAATAGCAATTAGAAACAACTTCAAAATGGTGGGAAAGCCTGCATGGAAGCCACAGGGATAAAACAACTGCACTGTACCTTCACCACAGCAAATAAATGATAAAAGTCCATTTCCCAGTTTGAAAACAATCCTTGAGTATTAGCTGGTTCTCATCCTTTCTTTCCTTTCAGAAACATGAAATGTGTGGTATTAAGCACATCTGTCATGTCATAAAACATGACAAAAGATAATATACTATCTTTTAAAATAATTTTATACAGTGTCCCACTTGTAAAAGCCAATAGCTGGGTCTCTTCAAAAAGAAAAAAATAATCATGTTGGATGAAAATAAGATGTAAAGGCATCACTTTTGCAGGTTCTCATAACATTTTATGTTGGTTTCTAGAGAGAAAGGCAGACAATTTCCACAGACCAAAAAAGTCCTGCAGTTTTGTTACCAAAGAATTCAATCTGAACGCAAAAATAGCACATGATTACTAGCACAGTGATAATTGTTAACTTCCCACAGCACATAGCAAAGTGAGCTGGATGTGATCTAAGGCCAAGTAATAAGACAACTACATGTCACCAGAATATTTTGACTATTGACTTCCGTGAAATTTTGTGAAGATAATTGGAAAAGAAATGGAATGGAGATGCTATTGGTGCAATTGCACTATGGAACAAGGTCTCACACTTATATGGTGCCCATAACACCTTATCTTCACTTTGGTTTATTAGTACACTCTGTTTTCCCTGGTTTGAAATACCAGTATCAATTATAGATATTCATAAGTTGCAACAGTTGCTTCATAGTTAAAATTACAAATGAATTTCCGCTGTAAGTCTGATTTGACCCCACACCTAATTCTATAACAAAGTCCTAACAGTGTTGCAATTGGTCAGTTATTAGGCTGAGGTAATGGAGGTGCTCCAAGTTCAAAACAGCCTGTAATATTCTAACAAATAAAAAGAAAGCAGGACTACAATAAGACAGTTTTCTGGAACCTCTTTGTCTGAGTTATAGTACTCAAGACCAAAGACACTAAGCAAGCTTGCAATTACCTGTTATTTTAAACCTGCAAATTCCCTCTGTCATTCTATACCAGAATGCTGACCTCGCAAAACTATGTGATATGAAGAATGCTCCAATCCTGAAATGAATCGCATGCAGTCAGACCCCCTGCATCCTCATGGAACCTCTTTAAAATAAATGGGGGACATCCCATTCAAGCACTCGTTGCAGGATCAGGCTAAAAAGCTTACAATAAACATGGATTAAAAACATGTCCTTTAGCAGTAAGATACAAAAGCAGTCCTTTTCTTTGCGATGCTTTGTCTCAATTGACTCTCCCTACAGTACTGTTGTCCTTACATGACATTTTTCCCAGTACGCCTTTCTGTGGGCTGGCCTTTTAAATGTGTCAGAAACAAACAGCTGTAGACCTAAAATAGCCATTTTGCAACTGGCTGCTGCTTTTTGCATTTTCCACTCTTCCAGCTGGTAAGATACTCTGGGTATATATTCATTTAGGGTTTTTTTTCCATATTGCTGAGGAGATGGTGCATTCTCACAGGACAACCATGATGAGTTGAATTTAGGTTCTCTCAAGCAAAAAACAAATGACCTAACCCATCTAGTGTCTTCTTATCCTTTAGAGATATGAAAAGGTAGCTCTTTCTTTTCTGTTTTCTGCCTCAAAACTCACTACTCCTTTCAGTTGGTCTCCTTGTGTTGTGTCTCCTGTTATTAATAAGTTATACAATGAAGGATATAGAAGAGATTGAAACCAGCAGGCTTCATTGTGGCTAAAAGCTATGGCAGTATAAAAGGATGGGTTAGGTTGCAACACACTTCTGGCAGTTTCCTAACACTTTGCAGTATACCTTCCAAGGTGATACAGGACACCACATGGGACTAGTAACACCTACACATTTTCAAAGGGTTAATAATCAAGTGTACTATTCTTCTCTGTCACAGTGCTGGCCTAAGGTGACTAGCTCACAACCCAGCAAACCACAACCCCTGTAGGGCATCTGAATGAATGAATTAATGAAGGAAGCCACTTGGGGTATGAATCCAAGAAGCTACATACTCTAATTATGGCATGTTATGCAAAACAAGAAGGGATATTCTTACTACACTATCTTGATAACTTGTGCATGATGAATTTATTTTTTCCTTTTTTCACATTTGCTAATTATATAAAATATCTGTGAATGATCTTAACATGTCTTTCAATCCAGGTGATTCAGGTGCTAATATTGTGTGGCCAGGCATTCCTCCAGTGGTGCTGTTTATTAATGAACTGATAAAGCAAAGAAAGGTGACATTGTATTAATCATTATTAGTTCTGAGCTACAGCATTGTACAAGTTGCTTAAATAATTGGTAATGAATGAACTGGGGGAAATGAACTGCAAGAAAAGGGAGTATTCATTATGAAGCGGTGCCCTTTAGTCGCTTCAGAACCTTTAAATATTTTCATAAACATTCTACAGAACTGCCTGTAAAAGGGACAATTCTGAGAGATGCTGAGCAGTTCAAGGATTAAATTCAATGCAATCTGGGATTGCTCACCATGTCTGAGGATTACGATTAAATTCTTTTATTACAGTAGCACCTACAGCTCCAGTCAAGATTAGAGCACTAGGGTGGTATGTGTTGTACAAGTATATAATAAGAGACTTTCTGATTTGAAGAGTTTTTATAATCTAACTTTGAAACAAGTCACCACAAGCAGGTTTAACAAACAAGAGAAGGCGGAAGAATGGACAAGGCTAACACGGAGAAGATCATGCCCGGGCTGGCTAGTGCACAACATGGCATATACCTCCTCCTCCTTCCGCCCCCAATCTAGATCTATAACCCTCTGTTTTCTTTTATATCCAATTTTTATAAGGCTGTATTCATATTAATTATTAAAACAAAATAATAAATGTCTACTTCTCATCTTCAAGGCTGTGACCATTTAACTGCTTTCTACATTTCTGGTCTTCTAACTCAGCAAATCTGATTTTCTATCTCACCCCCTTTGCTCTGCTAATGAGCCTCTATCTTTCTCTTGTCCATTCCTCCCATAAGCACCTTCATGTCTTCTTCCACGCTGCCACTTATGCAAAAAACAGCTCCCCAAAATGATGAGCATAGCATATCTTCAAATCCCCTTTTAAGAACCACCTCTACTGTGCCACACATGAAAAATAGCCTAATGAAAATGGTTAGGTAGGTGACCTGTTATTGATTCATTAATCTCTTGTTCATTTACCCTAATTAATTTAAAAAACCTATGAATCCAGTAAATTATACACTTAGTTAATACATGCAACTGTGTGTTCCTATTGCTGTCACTCTTGTCTCCCCCATGATTCCTCCACTGTGCACTACAACCACCTTTCTCATCTTTAGGCCCAAATCCTGCAGTGCTGGCACAACTCCTGCATCTGTGCAGATCCCATTGACTTCATGTGGGCTGCATGTGGATACATAGGTCCACCCATCATGGGCATACTGGGAACTTTGTACGGTATTTGGGGTAGGGACTGTTCTGTTCTGTTTGGATGGAACTCTGCTCCTGATCAGAGCCTTTGTAATACAAATAATCACAGGCCACAGGTGAATAGGGCTAGAGGGGCTCAGCTGCCCCAAATCTGTCTATCAGCTCACCAACTGCCACCCCGCACACATGCTTTGCTTGGCAGGCAAAGCCCCATGTTGGGGTTGCCAGGTGTCCAGTTTTCAGCTGAACACCCAGTTGAAAAGGGACCCAGCCCGGTAAAAGTGAGCGATGGAGAGAGGGACAGAGGGAGGAGCCTCAGAGAAGGGGAGGGCAAGGGTTTTCGGTTTTCTTCGGTTAGAAAGTTGGCAACCCTACTGATGTCCGGTGGCACCAGGGACAGAAAAGGGGGGTCAGGGCATCGCAGGGAGAGGGCCTCTCCTGCTTGTGGATGCATTCATCGTGTGACGACATGGCAGTATCCCCTGAGCAGGGAGCTAGGCCCAGCCTGCGGGACAGGTAAGTGCAGAACAGCCTGCGGGACAGGTAAGTGCAGAACAGACTTGCTCTCCAACCCCTTCCCTCCTCCCAGGGGCATCCCCTCTGTACCAGACCGGGAGAGTCTACACACACCAAAGAGTAGGACTCCCCACCCAAGAGAGTGTATCCTTCCTGATACACCTGGGGATGGGGAGTGGCACCTGACCACATGCTGCACTAAGGAGCCCATCTCCACAGAGCTGGGAGCCTGGTTGCTCTGCCCACCCTGACAGAGACCTGCCCTCATAACAAGTGGAGCCCTGCCAGGTCCCACCACCCCTGTAGGCAGGTGTCAGGGCAACTCCTCAGCCTCAAGGGTCCCAGGCTGCATCTTGCACCTCATTTTTCACTACTGAAGGCCATAGCTGTATGTACCAGGGGCAGACATCTCCTTTAGCCAGTGTAGTTTCTCCTGCTTCTTCCCTATATCAGACACAGGGGTCAGATGGGCTTGGATTTGCAGCATCTACACTGCTGAGCTAGTTTGAGTCTGTCATTGCCTGTTAACCATAAGTTGGGGCCCAGCCATATTTCCATCCCTCACTATTCTACGGCTCGCACTGCTGCTATACTGCTTAGTATGCTTTAGGTGTGTCTCCTGTTTGCACTTTCATTCAAACATACAAAGGATTTGTACAGAGACTGTTAGCTATGCTGGTCAACAAAAAATGGTGCCAGATATAAGAAGTTTTTTATAAACCAAGGCAGTAAAGTTTAAATACAAAAACAGCTCAAAAATGAATTGGGCCAATATTAATTTTAGAAAGTGGTTTGGAAAATAGAAGCATTCAGTGTGGAAATGGACAGTCCTCTTGAAACAGTGCACAAAATAAAGGTAGTGGGTAAGAGTGTGGATGGTAGTGATACTTGTGAATAATACTCTCATGGTAATGAGGGATTGGAAAAATATTGGTGCGAAACTGAACAGACATACCAACTGTAATATTCACTTACGGTGTATGGGAAAGTGGAGAGATTATCCAGCAGTTAGTAAATTGCCCTCAATTGTATCTCTTCTTTCAAATTCTCACAAGATCACTGTTAAGGAAAACAGAATATGCAAGAAAAAAATTACCTATTTGTTGCTTTACCTTTCATTCCACAGACTGACCCTTGGGGGCAGTGATGAAACACAAACATTGGAAAGCAAGGATAATTTTCCGGAGTTGTGGTCTCTTTTTTGCAAAATATGATGATGAGTGATTTGATTGAAACTGCATGGTACAGTTAATTTAACAAGGCATAAAATTCAAAATGAGTTGCTGCACATTGCAGCTGACCTGTTGAAGAAATGCATAGCTGAGGATGTACGGAATGTTGGAGTTTATTGCCTGATTGCTGCTGAAGGGGGCGCTTTTAAACAAGAGCAACTCTCCATCTGTGTTTGTTATGCAGCACTGATTCAAATGCACACAAGCCATTTCTCCTGTTTAGAGACTGTTCTGGATCACAGAGAATTTACAACAGAGAATTTACAACAGTATCAAAGAAGAAACAGAAACAGCTGGAATAAGTGTCACTACTATAGTGGCTCAGGTTTATGATGGGTGAATGTTATGTCAGGTGTCACTAAAGGGGTACAGCGAAAAATTAGAAATAACCACTCCCGACCATCTACACCCATTGTATGCCTCACAAACTTGTTTTTGAAGATGCTTGTAAAATAAATAGAACAGTGTCAAGATTTTTCAGCACTTTGGAATCCCTATATTGCTATTTCTCCACACCTGAGCACCATTGACTTTTCCATGATGTATAGAAACCACTAGGAATGAAGCCCATTGAATTGACTAATCTGAGGGATATACAGTAGTCATGTAGGTGAAGAAATGTCAGTGCATGAAAATCCACCTTGAAAGCTACCATCCAGTATCAACATGAGCTCAGTGAGCCTGGGAAGTAATCAAAGCTTTGTTGAAGCACGTGGTTTACTGCAGCAAGTGCAAAATATTTCATTATACATTTTGTTGTTTTTTGATAATCTACTGTCATTAATTCAAGTTGCCCACAAGACGCTGCAAGCCAAAAGGCCATACGTCCTCAGCAGCAAAAGTAGTTAGTAGTACCACCTCAACTTTGGAGAACATGAGAAATAAAAAAATCACTGAAACATATTTGGGCCAGTGCCTTGCAATATGCTGAAAAAGTTGGAATTTCGATTGAGGGAGAGAAAGATGCAGGTGTTTGGTGACCAATGAGGATTTAAAATGGAGCAAATTTAAAACTTGAGCTGTAGAGGGAAAGAACATCTTTCAGATGAACCACACATCCATGAGCAAAAGTGGTGTCAACAACTTTTCCCCCCGCCAGTTATTAATGCATTAACAGGGGAAACTAAGGTTTTCCAAGGAAATGTTTGTGCTGGCAAGAAGTATAGATGCCATTCTGGCTTCTGAACCTGTTGCAGTTGAATGCTGGAAATCTATGGGAAGATTACAGGAATCAATGCCAGTTTGGCAAAATCTGATATACAGATTGCATGTACTAATACTGAATACCATGGACAGGTTGTAATGTTAGAAAATCTGAGATCCACTCTGACAGGCTTGGAATACCCCCATTTCTTTTAGTTGGTTCATTTAGCATTTCAGCTGCTTGTTGGCTCAGTAAAGTCTGCAACGTCCTTCTCAGTGATGCACTCAATTAACATATGCTCGAGAACAACAATGAACCAAGAAAAGTTTTCAGCTTTAGTTATCCCGAACATTGAATCGGACATTAAAGACATCGACCCCACAGAAATTATGAAAATGTATGCTTCCAAAGGAAACAGTTTACTTATCCTGGAACAAGAAAGTAAGAGGAAGGTTTTTTATTATTCATGTTCTTACAAGCTGAATGTGATTTACTGGTGAATTAAGTGGACTGAAACAAGATAAACAGATTAACCACTAGGTTGTGACAAATATTGTATGCAGTAAATATGAAACGGTTTTATTATTATTATTATTTAGTAGTGGTCCCTTGGTTTAATGTGCACCTTAACGATATACAATATTACACACCATTTGCAGATAAAACCACTGCTGTAACTATGACTCACACAATTCTGAATGGCTATTAAGTTCTACCTAGCCCCTGCCAAGAATATTTTCACCCTCTGTCTATGCAAATGATACATAAGATTTTAATAGCCTTCTCTATTTGATTTTTGCTTTTACTCTTTTAACATAAACTGTCCTCAGCTGCCCATTTATCAAGCCATTGTTATTGCCTGTTCTGGCAGCTGCCTCACTATGATTCAGGCTTTTGTAGGGGTGGTTTATACCTATGTGGTTCCTGAGATATCCTCTTGATGCTGGTGTCTGGGGAAGAGCTTTTTTGGTTAAAAGGTTTCAGCCCTAGTCTAATCAAAGAGCAGGGCCTAAGACCTCAACATCAAAGCCCTGTTGCGGAGGTCATTGGGTCCAGGGGTTGTCAGGGCTATCTGTAGTAGTTGTTGCTGCCTTTGCTGTGGTGCATAAGGGCTGGCTGGCTCCAATGCTGGGAAAAGGAGTTGGCCCTCTCTGAGACCATGTGGATGGGGCAACATGTTTTCTATGGGCCAGATGATTTCAAATTCTCATCCAAAGTTTTACTCTGAATTTTGCCTTTGGAAATTTCATCTGTAGTTTCTCTAAGTCTGATTCTATAAGGTACTCAGCACTTTGAAAGATCCAGCCCTGTTATCCTTTTTCTCATCCAGTTTTATAGCATAGGCTCATTCCTGAAAGCTTCTGAATTCCTTGGGAGTTGAGTGCTTAGTATGTCATAGGAGCATTCTGCATCTTCCAGGATCAGCATCTGTAACATTCTTAAATGAAGTGTTTCCATTACTCTGTGGTGGCAGATGCTTGGAAAACTTCTATTTTGTTTGATCTTACTATATTTTTAGTCCGGCCAATCTTTCTATTTACCATAGCTTTTGCACCTTTCAAATGTTATTAGTTTGTCTCTCTGGCATGTTCATTCTTGATGCTCTTAGCTTAGCTGTTTTAGTATATCCATTTTCAAATTCTTATGTAAATATCTCCCATTCCCCAGAGATTTCTTTTTGAACAAGTAATTGACTTTAATCAGAGAATGAATGTTTTCATGCAGCTGCAGATTCATGTCTGCCACAAACTTTTTATTATGAACAAAAAAACCAAAACATTTTTTTGGCCAGGGATTATTCCAGGAAGGGATGTTGCAATTCCAAACAGGGTATTAGATCAGTGTAGGCTGTACTCTGGTATGATCACAATGAGTACAAGGATGTGTCCAGTCATATATTACCACACTGAAAATCATGCGATCAGTGTGAACTATATTAGAAGAAAACACCATAGAAGAAAGAAGGAAAATGGGATTAAAATAGATTCGATTTTTAAAGAGTTTTGAAAAATTAGATTATAAAAGGTGAGGCTACTTCAATATTAGTTTTAATTATGAAAATAATTTAAAACCTTTTTAAAAGCAGTCCACTGTGTCTACTGAAATACATTTGGCATGAACCCAACTATATATTTATTTTAACCTATTTAGTATTTAAATAGGGAAAAATCACAATTATTATCTTGAATGCAAGATTAATATTGTTTAAAATGGCCACTGCATTTTCCAAGCACTATACTAACATTAACTACTCATCCCAACACTCTTTTGAAATAGGTAAATAGTCTCATTTTACAGATGCAGAAACTGATATAATAGGAGATTATAAATTGTGGGAGAGTTAGGTTTATATATTTGTATTCACTGTGTCTATCCCAAAATTTACATTAAAAACAATGTCTCTAACTTAAGCCAACACCCATAGATTATAAACAACTTCTACAATATTTTCACAACACAAAACAGCTCCCAGGAATTTCTAGTCACTTGTTCAAACCACTAGAACATGTCGTCTCTTACTAATGAGAGAGGACCTGTCCAGTAAGTTTTCCATGCCTCTCATAGCATGTTATGATAAAACTGCTTTCCGTTTTCTTGTATGTATTCCAGTGATGGGCAACTTGCATCTCATGGGCCACATGCGGCCCATCAGGGTAATCTGCTGGAAGGCCTCAAGACAGTTTGTTTACATTGACTGTCCGCAGGCACAGCCGCTTGCTGCTTCCAATGGCGGTGGTTTGCCATTCCCAGCTAATGGGAGCTGCAGGAAGCGGCGGCCAGCACATCCCTGCAGCCCATGCCACTGCCCACAGCTCCCATTGGCTGGGAATGGTGAACCACAGCCACTGGGAGCTGCAGGCGGCTATGCCTGTGGACTGTGAATGTAAACAAACTGTATAGCAGCCCACCAGAGGATTACCCTGTTGCCCACCACTGAAGTGGATCTTTAATAGCTCCAAGTGGAGTAGATTACTGTCATACCATTGAAAAAGGTCCATAGTAATTGTCTTCAATATACAGCAGTTTATTGAGAAGGAATTATACAAGCAGTAAAGGGTATCTATCAAGCACATAACTCCTAAATTAGACATTAAAAGCTATATATTATGAGCTATACTTTCCCCTTAACGAGTCTCTCTTTCACAAACCTGCACAAACAGGCCCTGTGCTGGCCCCACACAGTTCTTTCTTGGCAAACAGAAAAGGTGGTTACCAATTCTTTAGACAGCTTCTTTTCTCCTTGTCTGTTCTTCTCAGCCCTATGGTCTATCTCAGATTCCCCCAAAGCAAGGCTTAGGTTGCCTTGAGACCCCTCTGGTTCACAGTCCTACTTGAGCCCACATAGCAAGATGATTAGCTACTCTTTCTAGCAGCGTGGCAAGCTTCTTCCAGTATCAATTAAGTAATTTAATTTGCTTGATTTTTATACTTTTTATTCTCAAAGGAGTCACATGTCTTAAAAGCATGCCCAGTTGGTAAGTGGTTACTAATTTTTACCTAATTAATACTTTAGGAGGAGACTGAAGAGTGGTGCCAAGTGAAAATCACCCCGCATTCACTCCCTTATCAATCATTCACTTCATCCCCCTGCATGATGTCCTTCAACAGGGTTGAGATGCCCCGGTCAGCCCATGCTCCACTCAGGATGTTCTACACATGTTGTTTGCTTTCAAGTGGACATATTTGCTGACTCTAAGATCAGTATTGATCATACATGGAGCATGGAGCCAGTCAGTTTCACCTCTGGCATCTGCCTGATGCTAAGAGAAGGATTCTGCTCCCAGAATCCTCTTCCGCAGTTCAGTCATGTCAAGCCATGTTCTCACACCATTCATTCAGTATGGTCACACCAATTTGGCACCATTCCAACAGTCAGTAGTGGATGCGGTGGTTGTTTCATCTCCATCCCTTGGCCCTGAAGGCCTGCACATATCCCCAAGGTTCTGGTTTCACTACTATGATCTATCTTCAAATTGGCCTGCTGTCTAAATGTCCTGTAATGACACTTTCCACAAAAACCTCAGGAACATTTCAAATTTGCTAATGTTATGATCATATTCTGAACACTAGCCAGCTTCAATCTTATTTATTTTATCTGGCATGGTTCCTAGGACTATGTCCAGAATGTCCTTTGGTCTTGTTAGTTTGTCAAATAGCCATATACAGTCAATAAACAACCTTGTACTCCTCTCTCTCCTGAAGTTATTACTTCTTAACATCAATGCCTCACAGCTGTACCTCATTATATATTAAAATTTCCACTGTTCCACACTATTACTTTTGTTATTGTAAACTATTGATATCAAAGAGTTTAATCATGAATCTGCGATTATTGGCACTCTTGATATATTAAGAAAAAGAATCTCATATGAGCTAATGTTTCCTCCTTTCAGATCTCTGGTTCATTAACTCTCCATTGCCTTTCAAATTGCATCTTAAAACATGACTTTTCTCTCTTGCCTAGTGGTGTCGATGTGATGATGGAAGGTTTTAATTTATGTCTCACACAATGAGGTGCTGAGCATTTTCAGTTTCTGTTGAGGTCAGTGGGAGCTGAGGGGCATCTGGTTGTTCAGAATTTCACAGGAGGCACTCAACATCTGGTAGGATTAGTCCCTATATATTACCTCAGTTTAGATTTGCATGTTTGCAGGCATTTTGAGAACCTGAATAGCCAAATCCTGTGCTCAAGTGAGTTTCTTGTTTTCCCTTTCATGGCTATTATTTTCTCTGGTGCAAGAGCCTCTTCACCAATTGTTAGGTTTTTTCTAAAGTGAGTGCTTGGCAAATTTATTTTTACATTTCTTTGTTTCATTTCCTCGTGTATCACACATGACTGTTGGCATTAATGCACTGTCCACTTATCTGTGGGAGTCATCTCCTGATTAAAAGGGCCACTTAACCATTCAGAATATCTTCTGCCTCTGGGATCTGGCATTACCCCTTCCCTTGCCCACTTTGAGGTGCCCCATTCTCTTCCTCCTGAAAACTGAGTTAAACCATGGAGGTTTTAGTCCATTTATTACTATGATTATTTGTAATACATACTAAAGAAGTGCCTGGAAGCCCAAATGAGCATGATGCCCCATTGTGCTAGGTGCTTTACAGACACAAAGTAAGAGAGATTAAAAGCTGTTTGAGGCAGAGACTAAGTGGTAAATGAACTTGTACAAATATTTTTTTTCCTCAAAAGAAATTTCAAACTGAAATTTTTCATTCAAAAATTTTCAGTCACAAAATTTTGTTGTTCCCATGAATAATTCAAATAGATTCAAAGTGGTTGGTTTGGTTGTTTCAAATGAACACTTTTGAAATGAAAATTTCTTTTAGTTCAACTTAAACAACATTAATTTAAAACAAAAAAATTCATTTCAAAATGCTGATTTGAAAAGTAAAGTTGTTTTGTTCTTCATTTTTCCTTGAAGCCATATTTATTTTCAGCAGGAAATATTTCTGCATGGGAGACTTTGAACAGCTCTACTAAGTAGACAAAATAGGGAGGGTAGTGAAAACAAAGGCACAGAAGGATAAAGTGATTTTCCTATGGTCACATAGAAGGTCACCAACAGAGCAAGGAATAGAACCTGGGTCCCCATCCAGTGACCTATCCATTGGACCACACTGCCCCTTGTGGCTCTTGCCTTTTCAACCCTTGCCTTTGTGCACATGTGACAATATGTTTTAAAATATTATATACACTCACACATATATGCACACACACACACACCAACCACACACCTGTTTGTCTATCAACATCTAGCTCCTTCATATTCTAAAAGGTATAAATAACAACCAACTTCTAGTTTAGTCAAACATTTCTGAATGGGAGAGAAAAAAATCTTTACTTCAGATACTTAGGGGAAGAAGGTTTCTTCCATAATTTCCTTTACATCTAACTAAAGAGGAAATGTTGAGCTGGAAGGTGAGGGATTTCATATTCTTGCAGTCAAGATTATCGAAGCACAGCTCATGATTGGCAACTGTATTCATCTTCTCTCACTGTGAGTGAGCCCATATACAGCGTAACATAGGCATGTAATCTGGAGCTTCTAAAAGAGCCAGACAACACTTCTGTAAAGCATAATATATTACTTTGAAAGAACAATGTCATGGCTTAGAGCAGCCAAGGATTTGGCCTCCAAACTTTTTTGCGTAGCAGGTATATTTAACATTCTTTCCCTAGTACCATCTGCCTTTCTGCTATCTTTTTTTGTAGGTGAGTAGTGGAGATAACTTAAAGAACCTTGCTCTCCTATGTAAATGAAGATCTAGTACAGGGGTAGGCAACCTATGGCACGTATGCCGAAGGTGGCACACAAGCTGATTTTCAGTGGCACTCACACTGCCCGGGTCCTGGCTACCGATCCAGGGGGCTCTGCATTTTAATTTACTTTTAAATGAAGCTTCTTAAACATTTTAAAAACCTTATTTACTTTACATACAATAATAGTTTAGTTATATATTATGGACTTATAGACAGAGACCTTCTAAAAACGTTAAAATCTATTAGTGGCACGTGAAACCTTAAATTAGAGTGAATAAATGAAGACTCGGCTCTGAAAGGTTGCCGACCCCTGATCTAGTAGCCTGGCAAATAACAAATGAAAATTTTTTTATTTTTATTTAGTTATTTTTTATTTTTAAGAAGATGATCTACAGACCATGTTAGAAGCCTATAGTTACTAAGATTTTAAAACTATCCACGTCTGTATGTATCACTGAACTTAACAATTGCTTAATCACAGACGTTTACATTGATCTAACTGATTTTGTTTTACTTTTAGCCAGATAGTGTCCATTTAAAATACAACAAAAGTGTTAGGTTAAAAATAAAAACAAATAACAAAAAGATGATTAAATAAATAATCAAAAGATGATTAAGCATGAAAAGTGATTTTATTGATCATTAATACACAATTATGCTTGAATTTATACAAATACTGTGTATCTTTTTTTCATATTTTTTCCCCAGAAATGTTGAGGACAGATTTCATTATGACTTGAATTCAAATATTGGATGACTCAGAGTGAGTGCCTAATATAGTCTTCATAGCACTTCTGAAAAAAAATCTGTAAAAATAGTGTACATCTGTATAAATGCAAGCACAACTGTGTGTAACTGTGTCCAATAAATACATTTTCATGTTTTACAGTCTCTACTTTATATATTTTCCTGCCCAGATTAGGTAGGAATTAATTCCTAAGTGCTGACTTGAGTTTGTATATTAAGCTGTTTTTGTGCTATTGGTATGCAAAAATAAATCTTAATGTTTTGTTGTATAAGAATAAAAAGGTTTTTTTCCATTCTCACATAATTCAGAAACAAGAAGGGATTTTACTCAAACTTTCCACAAACATCCATTTCCAAAGTTAGCTGTGCTCGTAAGCATGCTAAGTTGAAATACTCAAGGCATTTTTCTTTTCCGTCTCTTTCCATTGGGGAAAAAAAGAGAACACAATGCTAACCTTGAGAAATTAGTAGTGGGATTTTAACAAGAGCTCAATACTCATCTAACGCTACACCCACTGAAACGGACTTCACTGGGAGCAGACTTAGCCTGGTGCTCAGCACTTTTGAAAATCCTACCGTAAGTACTTGAAATTGAGGTATTTCCCCAAATTAAGGTTGTTCCCATAATGTTAACTGATCCATGCTGTGCATATGTACTCCCAGTTTCTTGTTCAATATAAGCCTCTTACCAGCCCCCGTGACTTTGCTGCCAGTCTCTGGGGAGGTAGGTTAGAATTCTAGAGGTTGGGGTTGGTGGCTTTTAAGAAATGTTTTAGAGTTCATACATTCAAGGAAGCTAGTGCCAGGCACCATACTGCATCACTGAAATTAATAGTAGATTTGTCATTTGCTTCAATGGGATCAGTATCAGGAATATAGTGAGAACATGGACAGTACAAGCTTCCCTTATGTAGTCCTTCTAATGTACTGTTTCTAATCTAAGGTGTTTCTAGGGTGCCTGTCATTGTGGTCATATCACAATCTATCGTAGCTGCTATTCTAGTTCTGAGCCTTTGAGTTGTGGCTTCTCTTTTCAGTTGCATGAGGACTATAAAATTATAAGCCATATCCACCAGAATAGGTTGAGTCATACCATTACACATTTCGAATTGTAATTTAAGCTGTGTCTCAACCATGATCTCTAGAGGTCTCTATTACATTAACATATTGTGAAACCTAGTTCTTGCTATAGCACTTTTTGCTTGTGGGCCTGCTACGTATACCCCATGAGAAGCTGTCCAATTATGTATTGCCACTTTGACAATCAGGCTGTCAGCATGAAATATACAGAAATATAAGAAAATACTATGGAAGAAAGATTTTTGAATGTTATTTCAGTCCTTCCTTGTTAATGATTGACAGATTATAAAAATCCAGACTACATCATTACAGAAGAAAAATACTTTAACCATTAATGGACATAAGGTGGGATTTTGTCCAATAATGTGAGCATCATATGGATTCAGATAACCTGGGTCCAGTTGTCCAATTAGTCCAGTTTACTGCGTATGCTGGATTTTACAGCACAAAATGAAATAAGCTCCTAAAGACACTGAAGTGTGAGTCAGTATGTAATGCATACTAATAGAAAAGGCCATTGGAGTCTTTTGTCAGCAGTATACATTTTATGCAAGATTGTTGATGGGTCATTCAGATCCTTATCTATTTTATATAGCTCTTGAATTTAAAGGTGCAAACTCTGACACTCACATTTGTACTACTTTAATACACAGATTGTATTAAACATTGATATTTAATAAAATGAAATTGCCAGATCAATTTGTACATAAAGTGTGATGCAAAATAACCTTTTCCAAAATAGTCAAAAGGTCCCTGGCAGCTACTGAAAGGAAGGTGTTGGTAGAGAAGCATATGTCATTCACCTTCATTGGCCTCCCATCATTTATAGCTAAACAATGTATGTATCAATTTATACAGCATATCGTGATTTGATTTCATCTATTACCCATTCCAGGATGTTCTCTCTCTTCTTTTTCTTCCTTCTCCCTTTTATCTCTTATTTGCTCTTATCTTCCCTGTTAGATATTGACATTGCTGGGGTGAAAAGGTAGGTCTTCCATTTTCATCTGAATATGAACTGGTTGGGACTCAGTCTGACTTCATCTAGCAAGGAGTTTCACAGCGGCCATCACACTCTAGAGAAGTCTGTGCCTCCAGCAACCAAAAGTCTAAACCTGGGTTTCTTCTTCTTCATTGTCTCTCTGGAATGTAGCGATTCTGAAAGGTTTTGGATGGTGAAGCAGCCCCTAATATGACAGAGTCTGAACCCATTTAAAGTCTTGCTCAGTAGGACCAGACCGTTGTATTCATCCCAAAAGTGAAGAGGAAGCCATTGGTGTATATGGATTCCCAGAGTGATATACTCACATGGATCTTTGTTGCAGTAGCCCTTTTCTCAAGCTTGCAGTAGAAGCAGTGGAGACACTGGTGGTGTGGGAGTGCTGTCATGGAGGGGAAGGAGTCATTCATGGCCAACCTGTGAGGTGATTGTCAATAAGCCCATTCTGCTCTCTCCTGCTATAGGTTCTGAGGCGAGAGTACAAGGAGCAGGGTGGGCTGGAACTCCTCTTTCCCCACAGAAGTGGAAGGAAAAGCAAACAAATCAAATAGGTCCCAGCTAACGTCTGAGACTAAGACAGCAAGGTAGAATAGGAATTGCAGTTCATTGTGGAGACCAGTTTCGGGGAAAGATTTTTTTTATATATACAAAAACAGTCCTTCTAACAGCCCAAGCAAAAGCTATGAAAGGTAAGGTTGGAAAAGGGGATGTTGTACAGCAGTCTATATGAGGGAGGTCAAAGACAGAGGATCTTGGTACCCCGGCAGCTCAAGCTTCTATTATGCACCTTAACACAGAGTAACCTCCATCTTCCTCTTCCTGTAAATACTTTAGTGTATTTGTGTATCTACAGTTGTGTAAAATATGGACTGCTGTGTTTGTGGTGTCTCTGGGTATAACAGATCCCTTTTTATTTTTTACCCTCCAGGAAACCTGACTTAAATTATTTTTTCCTTACTAATCAGAAATATTGTGAGAGGCCAGACAGTAAGATATTATGCGGACATTCATGCCCAAGCTTACATCCTCAGAGAAGAAGCTGAGCAACTCCATCTCTGGGGCATGCTGATAAGATACAATATGCATACTTTGATACTGTCTGTAGTCGGTAGGGTGATGAAGATAACAGCGCTCCAGATCAATGATTCCTTTGGGTATGAAAAATGGTTTATACACAATATTTATTCTTTGGCAACATTCAGCAGGATGATTCTAAGAAGTAGAGGGTAGAGAAAATAATGTCACTAAAACTTGCAGTTCCTCCAAGATTTTTTTTAAACAAAACAGGGAATAAAGTAGCAATTAGAAATTTGAGTGCTGGCTACTTCTTATGGTATCCTTACAGTATTTCCAAAGCCATCCCAAATATATGCCTTAGATTTTTGATTGAGAATCCACTGGGTAATTCCAAAGAGGACTGAGAGATAGATAAATAGGAACCATTATCTTTGAAATCGGTGATTTGCTATGCTGTCACACTTTCTCTGGCACAACCACTTTTGTCAGCAAGCAAGCAAGCACTTGATGCTGCCCAATGTGTTTGGTGCTCCCATGAGCACAACTGCAGACAGGTACAACTGCCTTTCTGACAGGCCAAAAAAACTGCCCTCCTTCAGGTTCTGCGATTGGCATAGGGAGCCTGCTGGCTATGTGCAGAAAGCAGTCAGACTTGACAGCTGTCCTGTCAGTCCCAAACTGGATACTTATCTGCCCCCAAACTCCCTTCCAAGAATACACTGCTTTCCTGAGATACGCTACCCTGATCAAACAGGGACACCTGGCCAGCTAACCCATCCACCAGAACACTTCCCGCCATAGTGTCTCTCATTGAAAGGTATCAGTTAAGCTCTATAGTACCTCGGGTAAATTTTCAAAGGTTACTAATAAACAGTAAGTAGCTGGCTTTATAAATCACAGACAAGTTAGATGAGAAACTTTAAGTAGTTCAGATTTTCATGCTTATACTTCAAGTGTCCTTGTATCTTTTTAAGGTTAATCAAAGCTAAACCAGCTGAAATTGTAAAATCTGATGAATCTCCCAACTTTACATTAAGAAGAGATAGGAAAACATTTCTCATTTTTTTTGTATTAAAAAAAAAAAGAGATTGTTTTAGTGGTTAAAGGGAAAGATGTTTTCAGTTTTGAATGTCACTGCCTAATTAGTAGCTGTCTAGAATGCAACTTTGTAGTTATGATGCACTGTTTCATAGTTATTGCCTGTAGCTAAATTTCTGAATCTTTACTCATCTCAATTCTGTTGTGCCTGACTAAATAATATGATTAAACCCAGAGTGCTGTAAATGTAGCCATGAAAATGTTGAGATGTGTGTTCTCAGCCAAGTACTTCCTTTTAAGTGTTACATTCCAAAGAAACATCACTCAAGGGAAAAAAAGAAATTCTCTTGATAATGGAATAATGCAGTATTAAAATTTTAAAAAACTTGCATATTCTAATAATTTGGGAAGCAAATCTACAAGAGAAGAGTTAAGATTGCTACCATAAACTGGCCAGATTCAGTGCTGGTATTATCAGGTTCAATTCCACAACAATCATATGTATTAGGTTCTCCACATTGCCTCTTTTGATCCGATGGACATTCATAATGTTATGACACTTATGTACCCTAAAGTGCTGAGTTGGAAAACAAATACTATCAATTTTTCCTACCCAAATCATATAGGTTCAGGACAAGAAGGGAGGGGAAATGGGGATTCAGCATGAGCTAATGACCAGAGTACAATCCAGGACTGCTGGTTTTAAAACTTGATTCTGGCACTGGCTTGGCACATGACCTTGAACAAGTCTTATCCTTTCCTTGTTTGTTTCCTGACTGTAAGCGTAAGTTCTGTCCTGAAGCATGCCCCTTCATAGGTGCTGGAACTGGGGATGCTACTGCACCCCCTGGCTTGAAGTGGTTTCCATTATATACAGGGTCTGCAGTTTGGTTCAATGGCTCTCAGCACCCCCACTATGAAAATTGCTCCTGCACCCTTTGCAACTAGCCACAGTATTGTAGGGGACTTTACCCCTCTTAGAACCCCCCTCCCCACAGCTCAGTTCTTTGGCCTGCAATTCCTTTCTCAGTCTAATCTATCAAAGTCTAAACATCTTCTGGGGTGGCACAAACAAGTCTTCAAATTAATAGCCCTATCAGGCATCACTATAGTTCCCTTGTGGTATCCTGCCTACTAAGCCCAGCGATTTTCTTCTTCAGAAAAACCTGTCTCCTCTACAGTCTCTCCCCACATGAGCTCCCTCAATCTACTTTTATGGCTTAGCTCCACCTCCTTTATCCAGGCATCAATTAGTTACTCCCCTAGCTGCAGAGCATGACTAATTAGATCCTTTCCCTTGCCTTGCAGGTGATGGGAGTTAAGCCTCATCACACTGGCACATAAATGGAGATACTTTACTTTCATTTTAACATCTTCAGATAGAAAGTACTATATAACTGTAAAGTATTGTTATGCCTAAAAGCAAACTTCAATACCTGTGACTATCTGATGCTTTCCAAACCACCAATTTAAGGCATAAAAGAAAACTGATGCATTATATGTATACATTGAAAGTGCACATATATACCACATTCAAACAAAAGCAAACCAGTACACTCAATGCCTAGCATGTGGTAAAAATGTCATGAAACTAAACTTAAAACAAATGTTTGAATATCTGAACTATTTCCCCATATTTAATATGTAGATCCCACAGTAAAGGCAGGTAGCATGGGAACGTCCTATTTTACCATAGTTCTTCACTGAGAACCTGTGATAGAAATCCCCCTTTTTCCCCCCCAGGAAGTGGAAAGTTGGAAACAAATATGTTTCATAGTGTTCCATTGTATTGACTAACACACTAACTGTTCATTGGGCACATAAGGTAGGATTTTCAAAAGTGCCTAAGTGACTTAGGAGTACACATGGTATTTAAATTGACATTTACACAGCTGCTAGTGTCAAATTCAAACTGTTAATAGAATATCAAGTTCTGACAGACAGAACAAGACACAATGTTTGGAATCCATTTCCTCCTCAGTGCTGGAATAGAAACAAAGGTAGCCCCTGGCAGAAAGATTCTGTTTGCCAAAGCAGCTGGAAGTGAATTGAATATGACTAGATATCAGATCACAGTCATATTGTCTTTGTCAGAAGTACTTCAGGAAATTGCAATTAGCCAATGTGTTCCAGGCATGCTAAGAAAGCCTGTCTAATGTTTACCTGTAGATTATCATTTTAGGGCCCAATTCAATTCCATACCATGGCACAACTCCTATTGTACTCCCGGGGAGATTTGCCTGAGGAAAAGACTACATGATTAAGCTCCAAGAACTTGATCAGCATTCCATTTCAATGATTTTTTTTTAAAATCTGTCATTGGAACCATTGTCCAATTCATGAAATGTGAATATGATTGTTTTATTTTTTTATCATGTAAAACATCTACATAAGGAACTTCCCTACACTAGTGGTGTCATATTTCTATTTAATAAACCATGTAGTGATACTAACATAGATCTATTGTGCTCTCTTTCAACTTGTATGGTCATTCACATAAATGTGATATTGCTTTGCTAACACAGCTGTGCCAAAACTTGCTGGTTTGGGGTTTGTACTAAATCAGGTTCAGGTTGCATTCAGGTTCAGTTTGAAAGAAAATATAGAAAACCTGAAATACTTCAGGACGTATTCATTGTATGCATGTCCAGTAGGGTTCAGAATAGTTAGGCCTTGCAAACATTAGAGCTGGCTTGTGATCCCGAAGACCCAATGATTCTTAGACTGGGAAAAGGCATGATGCAGTGTGGACAGGGCACACGAGTCAGAGTCTGGAGACTTGGGCCATGATTCTCTGGTACAGCTGAGAGCTAGCTAGTGCAAGTTCTGATGGGCGGGGTGCATGTGAAAAGATTGTCTTTAGGCTCCCCAGACCAGTCCTTGTTGTACATAACAGCAGCTGTCAATGACCCCTGAGGTTGTCATGACAGCTAGGGATCAACCGGGTATAGGCAGGGGGGCTTTAGCAATTCTCTCTGAGCCAGTGGAAATCAATGGGAGCTGGGCATGTAAGCACTTCTGAAAATCCCATTAGGCATCTATCTGCATCTTTAGGGGCCTAAATAACTTTAGAAATCTGGCTCTTTGAAATCAATGAAAAGTCTCACGTATGAGAACTATCATTATTTAGATATTCAAATTATTTTAATATGACTGTGTTTATTATTTTTAAACAGAATTGTTGAAGTAACTCTCCAGAGCGTGACTGGGAAAATATCTCCTGCTAGGAAAATGCTATGGTTCAAACCACGTTTAAGTTAAATCTATTACTTACCAGGAGTTGTACAGATCTGCTACATTTCTTGCTGGTATGTTTGAATTCTTATGACATGGCATTTGTGTGCACACAAATTCTAATATATGGGCCCCTTCACTCAGAAGTGTTTGCATCAGATTAGAGCCATTCACTCACTTTTGAACTAATCTGTTCCTCCTTTACATTTACAGCCAAATAATCCAGCGTTTCATTAATTCCACTGTTCTGGTAATGTCAGTTAGGTCAAGGTTTTCTTTCATTGCTGGGCATTCGAGTTCACCTACTTTACTTTTAAGCTTCTTGTGTTGGTATATAGCCATTTATAGATTTTTGGGGGGGGCTGTCTGCCTATTTTTCACTTAGTTTGACACCCTATTACTTTTCTAAAATTTATCTTTGAGATTTTTAACCTGTTTCTCCTCCCAGGTCAGATGTAATGTTTATCCTGTCTATTCCTGGAAACAGAGAAACCTTTGTATTACTGTCATCCTAGATGTCTTTGCCTGACCTGAGTGCTCTTCCAATTTTACTGCTAAATTCATTGCAATAGCTTAATAATCACTGATAACTATAATCAAAATAAACTACATGTTCCCTTGGTAAATTACATAATTATTTTCAGTAATAACACAGAAGGTGATAAATGACAGTGCTATCAATGGTGTACCCACCAAAGACAAAATAATTTGGCAAGAACTTAAACCCTGTAAAAAGCTAATACAGCATATATCAGACAAGAAAAGTAGTCACTTATGGAAACATAATCATGAACACATTGTTAAAACAAGAGAGCACCTGTATGCACAAGTAAATCTCTGCTAAAAGTACATAGGCCTTCAGAATAAAGAACTGTATGGTTAATACACAATTCCTTCGCACCTCAGAGATCCCTAACACCATAATGCTGACCTATATCAAGTTAAACAGATCAGCCTCCTAGAACTTGGAGAGCAGGGAGGGGAGAAACAGCTGCCGTTTCCAGACCTACTCCCAACTGGAACAGGAGAACAAAATCACAACAGAGAAACTGAGTAAGCCAAATCAGAACACCATGTCTCTTAATGATACTTGCAATATCTATTTCACTCACTAAAGACCATAAACTGAACATGGGATCAGGAAGTATCAAGACAACTGTGTGGGTGCCTTGTCAACTGATGCACAACTGGCCCCCACAGGAGCTGTATAAGAAAATCCACCTGTATACAGTGCCAGGTAGGGAAAAAAAATCTTTGCTCTCTCTCTGTATATTTTCAAAGAATCAACACAAGCATATCAAGTTGTGAATGGGAGCGGGATTAGTGCCAGAGGGACAGCCCACCTTGTCTAAGGGTTTCTTTTTCCTTCAGGAAAACCTGAGAGCTTCTCCCATTGACCAAGCTTGTAAAACAGTCTATACTCTATAAACAGGGAAAAGGCCCTGCCGGCTTATCTCCTGGCTTTCCCTCACCTCAGGGAACAATCTTCCTGTTCACCAAGATGAACCATCTTTACCCTCAGCTTTCCTTCCCCTCAGGGAGAGTCCTTTTCTCCTTCTATCTCTTTCAGGGACGCTTTACTTCTCAGGCCTCTAAAACCCAGTTCCTTCTCAGGACATGACATAACACACCCTTAGGCTCCCCTAAATACCTGCCCTCATCCCTGCAGGAATCTCAGGCATCCAGCATAGGTGCAGGGACTTGCCCTAGCCATCGTGGGCTGCTGTGGTGCTGGCACAGCCTGTCTCTCCAGTGCCCTGGATGCTTCCCCTGCAGGTGGCCAGTCTGCTTGGAGCTGGTGCAAAAGTAAGTCAGTGACAGGGGATGCAAAACTCAAGCGGGATGGGGTCAGAAGGAACAGCCTGGGGAGGTTAGAGGAGGTGGCAGAATAGGAGTGTTTAATGTGAAGCAGATGTGGAATGGAGGAGGCTGCCCCAGGCCTTCCTCCCACAGGACACTAAGCTCCCATTGCTGACAGTCTCTCCAGGCTGCCTCTCTCTCCTACCCTAAGCTACCTCCCCCAGCTGCTATCCCTGACTCCCTCCAAAATGCTGTCATGCAACCACTCTGGCTCCTTCCAGCCCTCTTCTCCCCAACCTTGTTTTGCTTCTGTGGGGTGCATGGGACAGGGTCTGGCTTCTTTTCCCACCTGTCCCACTATGCCCTGAGAGAGAAATTAGTGAGCATTTCTCACTAGTTAGAAGTGCCACACATGGAGCTAGCCTCATCTTCCTCCATTCCTATCATGGCAGACTAGCACAGGCACTCAGTTTGTGACTGAGAACTCACTGACATTAGCTAGATACAAGACTTCAGCGAGGCATGTACAGTTTATTTCAACCTTCCTGAGCCAACTGCTGTTCTAGTCCCAATCTGCTTAGCCAGAACTGGAGGGTAGTAGGAGCAGAAAAGCCCAGCCTGGGTGCTGCTAGCAATTCATCAGGGTGCTGGTGAGGCACTAAGCAGCTGGAGTAACTGCTTCTTTTCCCCATGAATGAGGCAGCAAGCAGAGTGTCCTCTGAGCTGGCCTTTCTCAAGAAGTGAGAGAGTCAGGTACAAAGGGGAAGCTAGAAAACTGAGACTCTTCTGTACCCCCAAGAGAGAATCAGACATGGGACTTAAGCATTAGAGAAGCCTGCAAACAGGTAAGGGGGAGGTCTGTATTAAGGAACTTTAAGGGGGGAACGGAGAATTGATTTTTGGGACGGTAGCAGCATTAATTGCTTTGGGAGGGAAGAATGTATTTGTAGCAGGATGGATAGTTGATTTTAGGGGAGGATATCTTCATTTGGGAAGAAGAGGGGGCAAAGAGATTTTGGGGAGGAAAAACATTCAGAATGTGGCTAGAAGAAAGAATTCAGAGAAAAGAAAAATAAAGGAGGATGAAGGAGAACCTGGGGGAAGAGGCTAAAGAAAACTGGGGTAGGGAAAAATAGGGCTACTACAGAGGTGGGAGCCCAGGTCAGTTTTGGTAGCCTGGGGAACTTGCATTTTCTCCTCTCTGGACTTCGATGTAAAGAAGACTTCAGGACTTTTCTCTGCATCAACATGTAGAGACTTAAAAAAACAGGACAGTCCAAATACCACAGCACATTTTGCATCCTTTTGAGGTGTGGATTCAGGAGGATAAATCATGAATGCAACCTCACTTTTCCCATAACCTGCTCACTCTGATCCTGGCAGCCTCAGATGCAAAACTGATATTTAGAATGAGAGTCACAAGGATCAAATGCGCTTAGGGAGATATCTTTCTCTACCAGCCTCAGCATCCTGCTGTAGCACTTTTACTGTTTGCAAACTCTAGAGCAAAATTCTTAATTTTCATGTCCAATAATAACAAATTGCATAAGATACATGCAGTTTTGCAGCTAAAAGAGGATATAACATCTCGTGCTTCAGGATGTATGTTAAAGCTGCATGTTGGTGTGAGTGCATGGTGCTCAGGCTGTGGGAAGAGATTGGAAAAGTACCTTGATTCTTTTCTTTCCTTCCCAACTTTCTGCGGGCTAGATATATATCAGCTTGCATTACAAAGAATTAAAAATTCACACTTTGGAGCCTTGCAACAACTCTGCTGAGGAATCCTTGACTTGTACATTTTGGAGTATTTACATGAAGAATCTTTTCCATAGAGAATGTGGAGCATATGAGGTGGCTGACATCCTAATAGGAGCATCCTTGCATGGGAAGTGAAAAGGAATGTTACACAAATATCAACAAAACCAAAATGAATTCAGACTGCTAAAATATCCAAGTCATTAATGAACCTGAACCAAACAATTCTGACAGCGCTGAACTGTTAATATCAAACATGATTGACACCTACTGTCCCAAAAGATCAGAAGAATTAAAGACCGCTGTCGCTCTACTGGGTGTGGTGGTTTGACTACAACACAGAAATAGCTCAGAACAGAGATCAAGGACACTGTCCATTTAAGGAAAAGGGAAATCACTGTGGTATTTTAATCAAACGGTAAAAATGTTTAATTAATCATCAGAAATGACATTATTTGGCACCCCAAAGGAGAATTCTCTAGTACTTTGTGCTTCTGTTTGATATCAAACTCATGAGATGAAACACTTTAAAAGATTAGTCTCTCTGCGAGGAGTGTGTGTGTGTGGAGGACGGGGCTTGCACACAGAGGTCAGACATACACATCGAAATAATGAACATCTACACAGAACAGTTGTGGTAAGAAACAGAAATACATGTAGTTTTTACAACATGCAGTATCTCATATTCCAAAAGGTTTTCCAGACAATAATGCACAAACATTATAAGTGGAAGACTGATCCTTTTGAGAACAGGTCACAATTGCAAATGTGGAAGTGGCCCTGCAAAATGTCAGGCAAGCTGTAAAACATCTCCCCAGACACTGGAGCAGCTTACTGTAATTTCAAGCAGGGATAAGATTTACCAGAGCAAACAGCAGCATTAGGTACCTACATCGGGGATTTACACAAGTGGCTGTCCACCACTGTTTGTAATTGGGGTAAGACAAAGCCTAGGCCATCCAATCACACTAGAAAATACCAGCCCAGTGCAGCCACAACTGCAGAATAAAAAAAAAAAGTCTCCACTCAATCAGTGGATATGCAAGAACTGTTTCCTAATTAAATCCATGGCAACGTATGTAGAACTATAACTCATCCACTTCCTGCACCACTGCTGCACCAATTTGGACTTGCAAAAGAGAAGAATCACTCTTCATTATCTCCTAATGTTACCACTTGAGCATGATAAATAAGTAGAATACAGAAAACTTTCAGGAGGCATAGTGGTAAAACTTTAAAAATAAATCCTTTTTTATAAAGAAAATGTTAATGGTGGATGAATTTAGTGTGGTTTCCAAGCTGATGCTGGCCTTAGGGGAGGCTCCAGGCACCAGCATGCCAAGTGTGTGCTTGGGGCGGCAAGCCACTGAGGGCACTCTGCCGGTCGCCGCGAGGGCGGCAGGCAGGCTGCCTTCGGCGGCTTGCCTGCGGAGGGTCTGCTGGTCCCGCGGCAGGCACGCCACAGAAGGCGGCCTGCCTGCCGTGCTTGGGGCGGCAAAATGTCTAGAGTCGCCCCTGGCTGGCCTTCATTCACCGAGGCCTAATAGAAATGAAAAAATATCAGGAGACAATAGTTTGTTTTTTAAATAAAGAGAGCCTCTGCAACACACTCATGTCTATGGAAACCCCACTTTTCAATTATATAATCTGACAGTTGGAAACATAGGTAATGTTAATCTGTGACAAAACTTCACGTCTGATTGATTGACTAGTGATATTTGTCCCTGTGGAAAATCTAAAATACTTGTTCACTGATGAGTCGGAGGGAGGCTGTCTGATGACTGGAGGTTAGGGAGGCATGTAGATTATGTGTATGTGCTGTTGAGAGAATGAATTATGTACTTAACTGTTGATTTCCTTGTCTTCTGTTGGCTGCATTCATGCCTCTGCAACTTTCATTCATATTGAACCAAGCTTTTGTGTGGGCAGTATAGATAAACTGTGAGAATTAGTCAGTTATTTATGGCTAGATGATGTCTTGATTTAACCATGGCTGTTCAGAGGAGAATGAGGATGTAAAGCCCTTACATGGCCTCCCTGCATTAGCACTCTTTAGGCGGTCAGCGCTGAGGGGAGAGCAGAGACTGCGTCTAGGATGCCAATAGGATTTGATGAGGAAAAACAATGGCTCTGGGTCCCTTCTGCTTCTCTTCCTCCCCCTTTTCACCCCCATGTGCACTGGCCAGTAGAGTTGGATGGATGTGGAAGGGATTACTCCCCTCCAGTGCATCGTGAAGCCCTGGAGGACTTGTGCCTCAGAAGGGATGTGTCTGAGGCACTGTGCTTCTCACTACTTCTCCTTAGGCAATTCAGAAGCCGTGTTGCCCTTTGCTGAAGTCTGCTTAAAGACACAACCTTTCCTCACTCAGGGGAATATTCCCTGAGTTCATTAGCACTACTGCACCTGTCTGCATCATAGAGGTCCTATTAATGTAGTACCTATAGGATTAATAATCTATTCTGAGTTTGGATATTCATGTTACTGTCTGATGGCCCTATCTTTAAAAAAAAATGGTAATGTGCGTATATCTACTGCTATTCAGTGTGTATAATGTTTAGTAACATCTGTTAGATTTATTAACTATATCATAATTTTGTTGAACTTTGTATTTTTTTCCAGGATAAAAGAAACCCCATGAAATGATTGGTAACATTTCACGTCTCCTTGAGTTTTCTTTCTAAGGGGTACCCGATGGAGTTGAGAACATGTGCTCTGCTCAGGATGAAACTATTTATTAAAATAAATATATCAAGTGGAATACTGTATATGATTATCCATGTGCAAGGCTACTTTGAAAGTAGTATCTGGATTTTTTGTTCTTTACATTAAATTATGTGATGATTTATGTAGCGGGGTGACCACCCACTCCAGCCCGGAAGCGGTTGGAAAAACCCTGCAGATGGCTGGGGCTGGGCAAGATAAAACCCTGGCTGATTGGGGGTAGTGGTTGCAGCTGGGGCTATTCCCCAAACTGAGCAGCAGGGCCTTATAAGAAGGCCTGGGAGGCCAGAAGCAGCAGTTCCTCTCTGACTGGAGAGGGAGATATGTCTGTCTGCTGGGGAACTCACCCAGGGGACTTAGAGTGAGGCAGGGCTGGGGAAAGGCCTTAGGAGCTGGGAAGCCCTAGGCCAGCAACTCCCCAGGCTGCAGGGCCTAGTTCTAGGCCCACCTAGGTATTGGGCTTTGCAAAGGGGCAGCCTGAGGGTGGGTAAAGGCAGCCAGTCCAGACCCCTTTGCCTATGATGAGTGGCTGATACTGCAGTCTGCCTCAGTGAATGGGGGCTAGATGGAGACTGGGCAGTAGCCAAAACTGAGGTGAAGTGGGGATAGTGGGTTGGGGGTTCCCCAGGAAGGGGAGACCCAGATTGGTGGGGTACTGCCAGGGGGCAGCACCCCAGTTAAAGGGGCACTGGGGTCCAGGGAGGGACATGGGGCCAGGTGGATCACTGGCCTACAGAGGGTGCTCTGAAGCTGGAACAAGCTAATTCCTGGAAAAGACCAGCAGGAGGCGCTGCAGAGTCTACACATCTACAATTTATTATTTATTTTTATGAATAGATGTTTGTTATCTTAAAACTCTAGGTTAGAGATGAATAATAAAACCAGCAGCTAATCCCATACAAAGACTTCTACAAAACTCCCAACCACGGCACACACCTCAGCCCTGATCAGACTCCTCCCTCTTTCAGAGCCCTCAAGGTTGGCCTACCTGTCTTGTTAAAATCAGTGGTGAAACTCTCATGCACCTAACTCTGCTGCATGCCCCAAAGGTCAATAGATCTAGTTGTATTTCAGAAGGGCAGGGACTTTGGTTGCAAAGCTGAGGGCAGACACTCCACTGCTGGACACTTCTCTGAAATTGAGATAGACCCGGTTTGAGTGTCTCACTGATTGTGACTGAGGCAGTCACTCAAGCTGGAATCCCAAGCCATTTAAGGCTTTATCAGTCAAAACAAACCCATTAAAATCCACTTGGCAAAGAATGGACAGCCAGTAAAGATCATGGAGCACGGGTGTCAAGTGCTGCCACCACCTGTCAGAATTTAAGATTCCAGGGCATTGAAGCTACAGTCCCATAAAGAATGTAGTGCAGGCTTGAGGTGGCTAAAGCACTAATTGCAGTATAAGCATCACATATGAAGGAAACAATTACAACCTCCTAGCCAGATACAGATGCGACGATAATAGAGTGGGAACCTTCCTGGCTGCTGCTGTTATGATTGTACAACAGTAGCTGGGGATCCAACAAACGCCAGTCCCCAGATTGTGAACAAAAATATGGAAGTGACAGGCACATATTCTTAAGTATAAGGAGGAGATCATCCTTATGCTATCTTCTGTTTGCTTTCCCAACTGTTCTAGCATGACCTGAGGCTTAACTGTATTGACCTTCAGCCAGTGCCTCTCACCACAGAGCCCACTACTGTGTCCAACCACAGAGCCCACTACTCAGTAGCATAAGCTGGATCATGTATAACAGATTTAACTTTCCCTTCAAAATATGGGGGAAATGGTATAACTAATTTATAGTGAGACTGGCTTGTTAAAAGCTTCCCCATTTTTGTCAGCTCCTGACTTTTGATACTTGGTGGTGCATAAGTACTATTAGATTATGATGTTCTGTGAATACGCACTGATCTCAGACAGCTGCACTACACTATGTAAATACATTATCCTATACTATGACATTATGTTCACCAACAAATTTGGAAATGTGATTTTTGAATCCCGGTGGTGCATTTTTTTTTCTAAGTGTTTATTTTCTAAACACTTCAACCACTTTTCCCCTTGTAAAATATTAAAGAGATGTACATAATTCCAACTGATAACCCTATTTTAGTTTTGTTAGCTAGCATGTTTATTATTTCACACTTAAGAGTATTTGTACACCATAACATATATAAATTGGTAATTATAAATCCAAATGGCTTTTTCTCTATTTGTTTATCAAATGAAAGTTGATAAAAGATTAAATTAGGTACAGCATATAAAAGTGAACAGAAAATTAATCTAATCATTAATTAAATAAGGTCTGAAAAATAGATAAAACACTATCTTCATTTGAGAAATAGGGAAAACAGCACAGTTCTATTTATTTGTCAGCTTTATAGTTGCCTTATTGGTCACAACTATTATGTTTCATGCATTTAGAAATGAGCATGCCTACAGTGTTGCCAATTCTCATGATTTTATTGCAAGTTTTGTGGCATATGATGCTTTTCTTAAAGCTCCTGGATTTATCTAATCACTTGAGAAGCTTATCACTTTTCTTTTAAATGAAAGTTTTTCTCTCTCTAGTAATTGCACAGAAATGCTTACAAATTCCAAAGAGCCCAACACCAGAAGTCACCTGAGAATCCAAAATGATTTTTTAAAACATCTCATGAGTTTTTAGGATGCGAGTTCTGGTTTTTGAATGCTTACACTTGAGACTTACAGATACTCAGTCTGCCAAGTTTAAGATGATTTGGAATTTGGTAATTAATCTAGTATCCACATTCATGTTAATATTAGTGGATGTACTGATGACCTGCAGCAAGGTCCTTCTTTAAAGAAACAGCCCCCTCCTCACACACAAAATCCTAATCTAGAAAGCCATTGGTTGTTGGTAAATCAAGGTCATATCACACAGAAATATTTTACCATTTGGTAAAGTGGTAAGTAGATATCTGACTGGGACATAGGTAATCTGACCTTATGGTCAAAGCAGGAATCAGGCCAGGTCCAATATTGGGAGATCAGCAACCAAGGCAAGCCAGAGGGTAAATTGAGACTCGAGTGGCAGGAGGCAGGCAGGGTCAAGTTACCAGGAAACAGGCCTGAGAGCAGAACCATGGATTGCTAGTTAGGATAGCCGGGGGATGGGGAAGGAGCATGGGAGCAGGAAGCATAAAGCACACAGTCCAGAGCACAGTGGATCCCAGTTCTATGGGCTATTCTTCGTGTTCCTGTGCTGGGTTTATATAGAAGCTGTGGACCAGTCAGGACTGCCAGCCTTCTGCCAATCAGACTCCCAAACTGGAGTCCTCTGTTGGGGTTCAGCTACTGCCCAAGCCACTGTTGGCTGGCTGGCACTTACTAGCTCCTGTAGACCTTGCTTCCAGACCCCTGGTCCCTGACAGTGGACATGAGAAGAAAGTGATTTTAGAACTATAAGAAGTGCTGGGAGGTAGGATTTTCATAAGCACATAGTGGTGGCCTAAGTCTGCCCTTATTGAAGTTAATGGCAAAACTCTCTGACTTCAGCAGACCAGTTAAGAGTGGATTCCCTAGCAAATTGTACATCTGCAAAACACAGCGGGCTCTGTTTATAAAATGGGTCAAAAAACCTGTCGATTATCACATTCTATCAAATTTGATAGGGTAATTTCTATAGAACCTTGTTGGTTTAAATACTATAAATGAAATAAGATGTTTTCATAAAGACCAATAATGGGGAGAAAATGTATCAGTGATAATTGGAGAGACCCACCACCCTGCAAAAAGGAGCTATTCCACCTAACAGAGATAAATCAGAGTTCCTCCCTATCTCAGGGAAGTGCACTGACCTTGCAGGAAATAAAAGAAAATCCTGCAAAGGAAATCAGAAGAACCCAACAACTTTCAACTTGATAAATTTGCTCAAATACATGTTAGTCTCTACGGTGCCACAAGTACTCCTGTTCTTTTAACTTGATTTGTGTTTCAGTCCATCCTTGGCTTGTTTACTTATATTATTCCCTATGCCAAAAAAGCTATTTTCTGCATGCAGCAAAGGGGGCCTTTAAATCTATTTCAATAGTCTTAAGACCCAGAACATGATTTGAATATTCACCTATTGCAGAAAGTCTAGATAATTAAACACTGAGAAGTGGAGGTGGCAATCAGGGCATAGGCAAGTATTGCAACCAGCAACATTAGTTTGGCTTGTCCATACTCCTATACGGTCAATCAGCAGAGCTGCACAGGATAGGGTGGGAAAGAAGTTCAGGCAACACATTTGTTGGCAGCTGTTTTTGTTTTGTTTTTAAGGAATATAAGCTGTTGGTCACCATGCTCTCCCCAGTGGCTCATTATGACTTGAGCATTGTTTATGGAGGTATTATGTTTAAGTATTAGAGATGCTTTCCTTGTTGCCCCCCACACACACCCTACTACACTGGTTCACAAGACTATAATCTGGCCCTGAGCATCTAAAGATGGATGATCTCATTTTGAAAGCAAATGAGAAATTTGCGAGAGTAAATCCCATGTGAGGGATGTTTTTCATTCTCCAAAGTCCCTGGTGAACAGCTCCCAAATTCCCTGCTCGTTTGAGGAGGTGGTGGCCTTAAAACTTAGAAGAATTACAAGCAAAACCCAGACATTTCACGCTGCCACCTCTGCACTGCAGTCCCCACACAGTGTCAATTGGAAATATGCCTTAACTCTCTGCATCTGATGCTGATATGCTGTGAGATGAAGCCAGAGCAGCAGTCGGTGTGAAGGGCTAGCTTTCCAATTATTTGACCTGCATTTTTGACATCTAGCTGAATTGTAGACAGCCTGAATCAATGTGAATGTCAAAGCACAGAAGACCTTTTTCCTCCTGCTCCCAAGAGCAGCAAGCAGTGGCATTTTAATAAGACTGAGAAGGCTTTTTCAACCTGTCAAGTGTGTCAGTCTTCCGTGCAAAGTGGGAGTTTAGCCGTTGCTGTGTAAATCATTCTGAGAAATAATAATAAAGAGTTCTTTTCCCACTTTGATTTCAATGTCAAAAGCAAGCCATCACTATAATCCTAGGTATATTTTTTTATTAAATTAACAAATTTGTGTTTGTTTAAACATTACTCTTAAATCTGAAATGCAAATAATTTCACAGTGTTACTTTAATTGTTTATAAACATTTATCAACATTCTCTTCCCAGATAGTGGCTTTAGTTGATCCTTTCCTGCACACTTAATTATACTATCACCATCTGAGTATTCATGGTTGGAGTTTGCCTGGCCCTTGTATTGGAGAAGGGGTGCAGGAAGCCTTTTTCCACACATACTCTTGACTTGTAAGAATTAGGTAGAACTGCAGCTTCTGAACTCAGGGGCTGCTCCCTCCCTAATCTCCTAGATACACACAAATACCTAAAAAGGGTGAGGAGGAGGGGCTCTGGCTCTGACACCTAATCCCTTTCTTCCTCCCATCTGCACCATTTAATAGAGGGAATTATGCTGCACCCCCTAAGAGGCAGAGTAGTGGCCATGCAGTCTCTGTACACCCAGGCCGTCCCTCTGTAGAACTCTGGCACAGTGTGGTTCAGCACTATCCCTTACTGTACCCTAAATGATACAATTGCACCCTTTCCTCTGCAAATATCAGGTAGGTATAAGCACAGGTCACTCTAATATCTTGGTTTAATTAGTTATTTAATCAAAGGTTGGAAACAACTAATTCTGCAGTCTTGTTGACAATTCCATGTGAGATCAGAGCATGTATTTTTTAAATGATCCATCTATCTTGAATTTCAGAAATTCTCATCTTAGTATGCGTCACAACCAATCTGGAAAAAGGAATCCATGAAATTGTATTTGACCAGATCAATGTGTATTTAAAAAAAAAAACCCCAAGAAAACGTGACCGAGCAATTGCTCTCTTTCTTACAGATAGAGCTACCTCCTAATATAGAAAGGCCAAAATCTGATCTTGGTTACACATGTATATTTTTAGAGTAACTCCACTGACATAGATGTACACTCTTCTCTAACTGAGGTAAAATTTACTCATGCATTTCCTTATATTTCTGAAGAAAGGAGATTATACAATGTGTATAAATTATTTCAAACATGTTTATTAATCCCCAGTTGCCAGTCAATACTGCTATTTGAAAGAAAAAGGTTTAGGGGACTACTTGCTGTTGCTAAAATTACTTGGTGTTGTTCTCAACAGATTGAATAGTTTTAGAGTTCGAGCTAAATATGAATTTCTAATAAAGCCTTATTCCAACGTTATGCTAACGTTACTGTATGTACTTGCTGCTAGCCTACAGCATTAATATATTAAACCATTCCCTAGCAGTATTTCAAAATTAGTTCTCTGATGCACATGGGCAACAAACATTATACCAATATGTGTAATTTTAAGCAATGTATAGTATAGTAGTGTTGAATTGAGGGAAGATACTAATTAAATCACCAATGTAAAGTGTTTTCACTCCTTTTTAAAATTTAGAGGTAGTGCATTGTTATTGACTTTCAAACTGACAGTTTTAAAAGCTATGGGTTTTCTCAGGTCTGTAGCTAGTTTAAATGTTTGGATGCCAACCATGTTATCATAGGAGGCCCAGATGGTTATGCAGTAGGACAAGCCAAATGTGCCTTTTTGTAAGCTTGCTGGAAAATAACTTTCAGAACAATGATGAAGGTGGGGGCATGAGTGCTGATTTGTCAGATCACTTTTCAGTAATATAGTATAAGGACATCTCCTCTGAAACCACAAAAGAGTATTTAGCAAGATTTTGGAGAGCAGGGATAATCTCTACTTTTTTTCCCCCGTAGGATGTTGGAGGTGGGATCTGAGTGTGTGAGAGGAATAAAAAGAAGTGTTTAAATATGTATAATGAGATGATTCTGTGTATATCTACTGAACACAGCAAAACTAATTGCATTGCACACTCGATGAGAATCGTATCTTTGAAGTTATGCAAAATTTTGAAATATAATTTCTCACTAGTTTTGCACAGCGTATACATGCACAGAATACTGGAATCATGATAATATTAGGATATTTGGTTTGTCAAGTCATTTAAGTCCTTTCTGAGCCACTGCAAGAAAATAACACAGTAATGCTAGTGAGAAGTTCAATACAATGTACTGAATCATACAAAGCCTCAGGCAAATGACTAACTCTATTTTTCTCTTGACTTTAGAAATTGTTTTTTAAATATTCATTGGGAGGGAAAGGGGGAATTTTAGCAATTCTGTAAAATAAAAAAAAGTGTGGTATCACCCTAGTGCAAATCGGTATAGGTTTGATTAATTCAGTCCAGAATTTAAAGAAAAAACCCTGACTGATCCAGATTTCATTTTCCCACATTTCGCTGTCTCTTGTACCGTTAACACTAGCTCTGATGTTTATATCAAACAACTCTAGCTGCTTTGATGGTCCTTTGAAATCACTTTGAGTCTAGTTGTTCAGGTGCCATAAGGATATCTAGAAAGAATTGTGATATAGCATGGCCAGAGGGCAGCAGGAGAAGGTTAGAAGGGAGCCTTATTCCCTGTAAGGGGAAGAAAGTTTGCTATAGATTAATTAGAGCACCTGAAGTCAGTCACATGATAAAAACCCCTGCTTCAATCAGACAGTGTGGGAGTTGGAGCAGAGAAGATTGGTGTTGGGACAGAGAACAGTTTGAAGGGAAGCAGAGGAAAGTTTGGAGGAGTGCTGCGGTGGGCTAAGAAGTCCAAGACCCTAGGTAAGGAGAACCTGGCTTGTGCAGAGGGAGGGCAGGAAGCCCTCCCACAAGCTGAAGGTCAGGAGAGGGAAGTAGCCCAGGGGAAGGAACCGCCAGTTCAAGTGGTTCACCACTATCCTCAGGGCCCCTGGGCTGGGACCTGGAGTAGAGGGCGGGCCCAGGTCCCTCCCTCTCCACTCCCCTCCTCAAGGACACTAGTGGGGCAATTAATATTCCAATTCAGGGGCAAGAAATGGCACCCTGAACACCCCCCCAAAGAAGAGAGCGCGAGACCCATCATAATAGTGCCGACAATTTGCCACAGTGGTGTCAGGAGTGGGATCTGCGCGCTGGGGACTTAAACCAGGGCTAGGCAAAACCCTCCCATCCTTAAGATGGACGACGTGGTCAAGGCCCTAATACAAGTCACCGCGGCCCAGCAGGAGGCTACCCGGGTCCAAGCAACCGCCCAACAGGAGGCGACTCAGATGCAGCAGGAGAGTAATCATCTGTTGATGAGTCAGGCTGCCCAGGACCAAGCCCTGCTGAAAGACCTGGTGAACCAGATGAAGGCCCTTATGGAACTGAACTGCAACTGTGAAGGGACCCGGACCATACGTGCCAGCCATTGCCTACAGAAAATGACATGGGAGGATGATGTGGAGGCATACCTCCTGGATCAGTGTCCTTGCCCCATTCCTGTGTGGGGAGGCCCAGAAGGTCTAATACGATATGGCCGCAGAGACTGCAGCAGATTACCCCCAGCTGAAGGCAGAGATCCTGGCCAGATCTGGAGTAACGACGGCATTGCGAGCCCAGAGGTTCCATAAGTGGCAGTATACGGAGGACAAGACACCCCGATCACAATTGTTTGACCTGATCCACCTGACCTGGAAATGGCTGTGCCCTGAGGCCCTCAGCTCTGAGAAGATGATGGAGGTTCTGGTACTGGACTGGTATATGAGGGAGCTACCTCCAGGTCTCCGGGCTTGGGTTGGCGCAGAATGACCCCTCCACCTATGATGAGTTGGTCTCCCTCGTGGAAAGACAGCTGGCAGCCCACGAACTGTTCCAGATCCCAGGCAGGGAGACATGGGAATCCAGGAAGCCAACCCCAAACCCAAGGCCCCGGACTGTCAAACTACAGGAGAACTGTAACAGGGAGGAAAGACACCGAGGAATGGCCCGAGGCCAAGAAGGGACCTGGGGGTTTGGGAAGAGAGGTGGGGGACCGGCCAAATAGCCCCAGGCAGAGGGTGACAACCGGAATAAGGGGGCAGTGTTATGAATGTGGGGAATTAGGGCATATAGCAGCCCAATGCCCCAACAGGGAAGAACCTATGAAGTGTAATCTGGGGAATTACGGGGAGCAATGTGGCCTAATCGGCCTGGTAGGGGTCACAATGACCTCACATGGGTATACAAGATCAGTAAAAATGAATGGTATTAAGACCATAGCATTAATAGATTCTTGGAGTACTGTCACGCTGGTCTCGGGGAAGTTGGTGGGGCGAGACCAACTAACCCGGGCCAAAAACACAGGGGTAACGTGTGTTCATGGCACCATGAATTTTTACCCCACAATCCCGGTGCGAATTGAGATCCAGGGGAATACTACCAGGGTGACTGCAGGGGTGGTCCCCAAGCTCCCCTACCCTGTCTTAATTGGTAGGGACTTCCCCGGGTTTGAGCTCTTACTCACCCCAATAGAGCCAGGGGAGGGTAGCAACCCCCAGGCTGAGACGGAGGCACCTACAGATAGCCTCACCCCAATGTTTGCCGAATTTGCTCCAGAGTTATTCTCATCCCCTGGGAAACCCCGAAAGTCTAGGCAAGAAAGGAGGGCAGATAAAAGATTAGGGACCAGGATTCTAGCAGAGAACCAAAAAACTTCCCTTGTGGATAGGCGAACCTGCTCAGGAGGCCAGGAGATAATTCAGGCCAGGGAGGGCTTGGAGGTGGTTCCTAGCCCAAGTAGGAGCAACCCTGGGGGAAGAGTAGAAATAGGCCTCCTAGAATTAGGTCAGATCGGTACCGCACGTGAGAATTTCGGGCAGGACCAGGCCAATGATCCGCTATATGCGAATGTGAGGGAGGAGGTAGTGGAAGTAAATGGCGTACCTGTGGAAGGAAAGATCAAAGGCCCAAGGCCATATTATGTGCTCAAACGTGATCTCTTGTACAGGATAGAGCAAATACGAGGGGAAGAAGTAGAGCAACTCTTAGTCCCATGGAAATACACAAGGGCAGTACTAGAGTTAGCTCACAGTCATCTATTTGGGGGACATCTAGAAGTAGACAAGACACTGGATAGAGTCCTAAGAAGGTTTTATTGGCCAGGGATACGTGCAGAAGTCCAGTGCTATTGTGCCTTCTGCCCTGAATGCCAGTTGCATAGCCCCCGACCTTACTTGCAGGCCCCATTAGTACCTTTGCCTATTATTGAAGTCCCTTTTGAGAGGATAGCCATGGACATAGTGGGCCCACTGGAAAGATCGGCACAGGGCCACCGAAACGTACTAGTCATCCTTGACTACGCCATGCAGTATCCAGAAGCCATTCCTTTAAGAAACCCCACATCCAAGGCAATAGCAAAAGATCTACTACAGGTTTTTGCCAGAGTGGGCATCCCTAAGGAGATCCTGACAGACCAAGGAACCCCGTTCATGTCAAAATTAATGAAGGACTTATGTGCCCTACTCCGCATCCAGGCCATACGGACCTCAGTCTACCATCCACAAACAGATGGACTGGTCGAGCGGTTTAATCGTACCCTTAAGTATGATCCGGAAGGTGGTAGCACAGGATGGGAAAGACTGGGATACCCTTCTACCATATCTAATGTTTGCTATATGGGAAGTCCCCCAGGCGTCCACTGGTTTCTCTCCCTTTGAACTACTATACGGATGCCACCCACGCGGGATATTAGATATCGCCATGGAAGATTGGGAAGAACAACCCAACCCAGGAAAGAATGTCGTTGAGCACGTGACACAGATGAGCGAGCGAATAACTCAAATAACCCCTGTAAGTACGAGAACATTTGGAAAACAAGAGGCCCAGCGGACATATTACAACCATCGGGCGAAAGTACGGAGATTTCAGCGGGGGGAACGGGTGATGGTGCTAGTGCCGACAGCAGAAAGCAAAGGCCTAGCCAGCTGGCATGGACCATATGAGATAGTGGAAGCCATTGGGGAGGTGGACTATAAGGTCAGACAACCAGACCACCGAAAGCCAGAGCAAATCTACCACATCAACTTCCTGAAGCCCTGGCGTGACCGAGAGACATGTCTGGTCGTTCGAGGAGCTCCACCCCAGACAGATGACCCACAGGGGCAGGTAAAGATATCTCCTGAATTAACCTCAGAACAACGAACAGAGGTCATTGAGATGATTCACTGGAACCAGGACGTGTTCTGTACACAACCGGGCCGTACGACACTGGTCCAACATCATATTGTCACCAGCCCCGGAGTAAGGGTGACGATAAGACCATACCGAATACCGGAAGCTAAAAGGGAAGAAATTAGGACGGAAGTGAAGAAGATGCTGGAACTCGGGGTTATTGAAGAATCCCACAGTCAGTGGTCCAGCCCTATCGTCCTAGTCCCCAAGCCTGATGGCACCCTGAGGTTTTGCAATGACTTCTGGAACTTGAATGAAGTATCCCAATTTGATGCCTATCCGATACCACGCATTGACGAGCTAGTTGATCAGTTAGGCAAGGCCCGATACCTAACCACTCTGGATCTAACCAAAGGATATTTGCAAATTCCCCTGGCCAAGAATGCCAAGGAAAAGACTGCCTTCTCTACATCCAATGGCCTGTTTCAATACACTGTCCTCCCTTTTGGACTCCATGGGGCCCATGCAACATTCCAACGACTTATGGATAAGTTACTGTGACCCCATGCCAAGTATGCCACCGCCTATCTAGACGACATAGTCATCCATAGCCCTGACTGGGAAACGCACTTCGGAAAAGTAGAAGCAGAGCTAGACGCCCTGCGGAAGGCCAGCCTCACTGCTAACCCTCTCAAGTGCGTGATAGGACTAGCTGAGGCCAAATACCTTGGGTATGTAGTAGGGAGAGATTTGGTGAAACCCCAATGGAACAAAGTGGAGGCAATACTAGGTTGGCCTCGACCAGTCCTCAAAAAGCAGGTCAGAGCATTTCTAGGGATAGTAGGATACTATCGGAGATTTATCCCTCATTTCGCCACAAGAGCAGGGCCATTGATGGATCTGATAAAAGCTCGGGGCCCCGAGATAGTAAAGTGGACTGATATGACAGAGGAAGCATTTGCAGATTTAAGGACAGCCCTTGGCTGCCATCCAGTACTCATAGCCCCAGACTTCAAGAAGGAATTCATCCTACAAACAGACGCCTCGGAGGTAGGGCTAGGAGCCGTCCTTTCACAGATAGTAGGGGAGAAGGAACACCCAATCTTGTACCTCAGATGGAAACTCCTCCCCAGGGAACAAAAGTACGCTGTTGTTGAAAAGGAATGTCTGGCGGTAAAATGGGCTATGGAGACTCTCCACTACTGTCTACTGGGGCAGCGGTTTTCCCTCGTGACAGACCATGCCCCAAACCAGTGGCTGCACAGGAACAAGGAGAAGAATGCAAGAGTGACTAAGTGGTTCCTATCCCTGCAGCCCTTCCATTTCCGGGTACAGCATAGGGCTGGAAGCCACCATGGCAACGCTGATGGCCTATTGCGACAACACTGCCTCTCATCCCAAGTAGCTCAACCCCATGGTGTTGAGCGGGGGGGGGCGGGGGAATATGTGATACAGCATGGCCAGAGGGCAGCAGGAGAGGGTTAGAAGGGAGCCTTATTCCCTATAAGGGGAAGAAAGTTTGCTATAGATTAATTAGAGCACCTGAAGTCAGTCACATGATAAAAACCCCTGCTTCAATCAGACAATGTGGGAGTTGGAGCAGAGAAGTTTGGTGTTGGGACAGAGAACAGTTTGAAGGGAAGCAGAGGACAGTTTGGAGGAGTGCTGCGGTGGGCTAAGAAGTCCAAGACCCTAGATAAGGGGCACCTGGCTTGTGCAGAGGGAGGGCAGGAAGCCCTCCCACAAGCTGAAGGGCAGGAGAGGGAAGTAGCCCAGGGGAAGGAACCGCCAGTTCAAGTGGTTCACCATTATCCTCAGGGCCCCTGGGCTGGGACCTGGAGTAGAGGGCGGGCTCAGGTCCCTCCCTCTCCACTCCCCTCCTCAAGGACACTAGTGGGGCAATTAATATTCCAATTCAGGGGCAAGAAATGGCACCCTGACCCCCCCAAAGAAGAGAGAGTGCGAGACCCATCATAATAGTGCCGGCAATTTTGCCAGAGAATGTAGAAACAAAAAGTAAATGCACTGTTTTCTAAAGCAGATATGTGGAATATGGACACAAATCAGAAAGATGTGAAAGTTCATACTATCTAATCATTTAGAATTCCATAGATAAATTTCAATAACTTCCCCTGTAGCACAAAACACTGTATGTGCATTTGAAAATGTAAGTAAGTATAATGCAGTTCATTGCACAGATACCCTTCTTAGCTTCATTAAAATGTTTCTTTTTCATTGTGTGTAGTCTTCAGGTCTTTTCGTGTATTATAGCAGAAAGTCTAGGAAATAGGATACGTTCATGCAAATCCAGGATTACAGATTCCTTTAAAAAAAAAAAAAGACAAACCAAGTGCTGTGAGAAGATGACAGTCATTAAAATTAGGGCCATCACTTAATCACAGTTAACTCATGCGATTAATTAAAAAAATTAATTGCAATTAAAAAAATTAATCGCGATTAATCACACTTATAACAATAGCATACCAACTGAAATTTATTAAATATTTTTGGATGTTTTTCTACATTTTAAATATTGATTTCAATTACAACACAGAATACAAAGTGCACAGTGCTCACTTTATATTTTTATTACAGATATATGCACTGTAAAAATGATAAACAAAAGAAATAGTATTTTTTCAATTCATCTCATAAAAGTACTGAAGTGCAATCTTTTTATCATGAAAGTGTAACTTACAAATGCAGATTTTTTTTGTTTAGATAACTGCACTCAAAAACAAAGCAATGTAAAACTTTAGAGCCTACAAGTCTACTCAATCCTACTTCTTGGTCAGCCAATCACTCAGACAATCAAGTTTGTTTACATTGATGGGAGATAATGCTGCCCGCTTCTTATTTACAATGTCACCTGAAAGTGAGAACAGGCATTCGCATGGCACTTTTTTAGCCCTCATTGCAAGGTATCTACATGCCAAATATGCTAAACATTCGTATGCCCCTTCATGCTTTGGCCATGATTCCAGAGGACAAGCTTCCATGCTGGTGATGCTTGTTTAAAAAAAAATGCATCAATTAAATTTGTGACTATACTCCTTGGGGAGACAATTGTATATCTCCTGCTCTACCTACATTCTGCATATATTTCATGTTACAGAAGTTTCAGATGATGGCCAAGCACATGTTCTTAAAAACAAACACTTTCACAGCAGATTTGACAAAACACAAAGAAAGTACCGATGTGAGATTTCTAAAAATAGTTACAGCATTCAATCCAAGGTTTTTGAATCTGAAGTGCCATCCAAAATCTGAGAGGGACAAGGTGTGGAGCATGCTTTTAGAAGCCTTAAAAAAACGGCACTCTGAAGCGGAAACTACTGAACCCAAACCACCAATAATGAAAATCAACCTTCTGCTGGTGGCAGATGATGAAAATGAACATGTGTTGGTCTGTACTGCTTTGGCTTATCAAGTAGAACCCATCATCAGTGTGGATGCATGTCCTCTGGAATGGTAGTTGAAGCATGAAAGGACATATGAATCTTTAGTACATCTGGTACATAAATATTGTGCAATGCCGGCTACCAAAGTGCCATGCGAATGCCTGTTCTCACATTCAGGTGACATTGTAAACAAGAAGCAGGCAGCATATCTCCTGCAAATTGTAACCAACCTTGTTTGTCTGAGTGAGTGGCTGCCCAAGAAGTAGGACTGAGTGGACTTGTAGGCTCTAAAGTTTTACATTGTTTTGTTTTTGAATGCAGCTTTTTTGGTACATAATTCTACATTTGTAAGTTCATCATTCATGATAAAGAGCTTGTACTACAGTACTTGTATGAGGTGAATTGAAAAATATTTTTTTACAGTGCAAATATTTGTAATAAAAAAATAGTGATCACTGTACACTGTGTTCTGTGTTGTAACTGAAATTAATATATTTGAAAATGTAGTAAACATCCAAAAATATTTGAAATAAATGTTATTCTATTGTTTAACAGCACAATTAATCACAATTATTTTTTTAATCTCTTGGGAGCCCTAATTAAAATCATTTTAATAATTTGAGAAGTCCGATGCTTCCACATGCAATATGGCTGTTAACTGTGTTACGGTTATCTTGCAATAAACAATACTATAGTAGTTTGTGCTGGAAGGCACTTAAAGAATTAGCACTACAGGTCTCCCTATATCAAAAAGTGCAATGCTAGACCAGACTCTTCTAGGTAATTCACAAATCATCACTAATACTTCTCTTAAAACCACATCTATGCCTTGTAGAGCAGGCTGAAGCATGACCATAGTGATCACAAAGGGTCACATTTTCACACATCTTCTAAGGTGCACCTGATTTGTCCCAACACGTCGAATGTCTTACCTGCTTGCCACATGGGGCATGACACAGGCTAAAGAAGAATGTTTTTGTGACTGCCCCTTGGTAAAATACTGTCTGCACAGCAATGCATTTTACATAATTGTGTGGTCTGTGTAAGATTAATGGTTTGACTGTAAGAATTCTTTTCAAACTAATGAATGGACAACAACAATGATCTGGGTTAGGTAGCCATGCTAGGGTTTCCTAAAAGATGGTACAGTGTGTTTCTGAATCCTGAGCTCCATAGATCCCTAGGAGGGATTCTATGTCCTGACAACAGGGTTTTCCTGACCTAGTACGGCTCTACCCATGCCCCTTACTCAGCACTGCACTTCAGGGGACGTTTCATGAAAGAATAGCTTACCATAGTAAAAGGCAATATTTAGGAGTGATGGGATGAAACTATGAAAGGGAAAGTATGAGGCCAGATGGCAGCCAATGCTGCTATACCCTCTGAGAATATGGAGTGTGGCTGTCATAAATATAAAGGGAAGGGTAACAACCTTCCTGTATACAGTATTATACAATCTCTCCTGGCCAGAGGCACAAACCTTTTACCTGTAAAGGGTTAAGAAGCTCAGGTAACCTAGCTGGCATCTGACCAAAAGGACCAATAAGGGGACAAGATACTTTCAAATCCAGGGGTGGAGGAAAATACTTTTTGTCTTTTGTCTGTCTGTCCTGTGTGCTTGCCGAAGACAAATCAAGAAAGCAAGGAATCCAGCTCCATTAGAATTAGTAAGTACTAGCAAGGGAATACATTAGCTTACTTTTATTTTGGCTTGTGATTTTCTGTGTTGAGAGGGAAGTGTATTCCTGGTTTTCTTTTTGTAACTTTAAAGTTTTGCCCAGAGGAAAATCCTCTGTGTTTTGAATCTAATTGCCCTGTGAGATTATCTTCCATTCTAATTTTACAGAGATGCTTCTCTTTTACCATTTTTCTTTCTAATAAAGTTCTGTTTTAAAAAAAATCGTTTTTTTTAGTGTCTTAAAAAAAAAAGGTTGGTCTGTGCTCATCTTGTTTATTCTCAAGCCCCCACATGAAAGAGGGTGTAGGGCTTGGGGGGGATATTAGTGGGAGGAGGGACTCCAAGTGGTCCTTTCCCTAAGTTTTGTCTAATCACTTGGTGATGGCTGCATTACCTAATCCAAGGTACAAGGAAGAATTTGTGCATGGGGCGTTTTTAACCTAAGCTGGTAAAAATAAGCTTAGGGGGTCTTTCATGTGGCTCCCCATGTCTGTACCCTAAAGTTCAGAGTGGGGAGGGAACCCTGACAGTGGCCTTTAAAAGTTTACCTAGCTCTTTCATCAGGAGATCTCAATGCACGTCACAAAGGTGAGGGTCAGTATCACCCCCCTCCTTTTTATGTATGTATGTATGTATGGATTTATTTATTTTATTTTAAAGATGTGGAAATACAGACACAAAAATGACTTGACTAAGGTCACACAGCAGGCTAGCAGCAGAGTCAGGCATAGAAACCAGGTCACCCTGAGTCACAGTCCAGTGCTCTATTCACTAGGCCACACTACATCCCTTGTTAGACTTTGTAATAGTCCCCTCCCACCCAAGCAATGGGGCTTTTTAAATGAACTGGACACGGCACTTGTGAATATACAAATACATTGGCATGGAGATGGCCATAATGACATGATGATAGTTTCCATGTCTAGATAATTGCTGTGAAGATCTGTACTTAGGCCACGCACCTATTTTTCCTGTGGTCAAGGTAAAGCTACAAAGTATTACATATGAATACAACATATTTCTTATGGAGAAAAAACATGATTTACTGCTGCCTCAGGAAACAGTAAGGTACTATTGTCAGCTAGCCACTCTGCCAGTGGACATAGTATACTTTGAAATCCAATCTCCTAATCAGTGGGTTTGGGATATTCTTGACATACTCTGAAATGATTGACATATACTTGCCCCTTCTCCATTTGGAGGCAAATATGAAGAAATGCAGTACTTTGTTTTATCCCAAATGCAGGATATGTGTGTTCTCAGCTGGGTTTTATCAGCTAAGCCCCATGTAGTTCTGCTGACCCAATGACATGCAATGTTGCAATTACTTTGACTACTTCTCCTACATTTTTGTGCATTTATGCCCCTTTCGTGCTCCTCCCCTTCCCCCCACTCTGCAAGAGAAGAACAATGTTGCCCTATACAGGTCAGGGAACAATAGAGACTTCTGCTTGGTGATACAGGGCTCGTTGCCTATTTGAATAAATGATAATACAGGTACAATAGTATTGATGGCTGGAATTCTCAAAGATATTTAAGTATCTAACATCCCTTGATTTCAACAGGAGTTAGACACTTACATTTAAATACCTTAGTGAATCCCATCCAAAGTGATCATTAAAAGGTCATCCGATTTATACTGAAGCTCAGGAAACTTAAAACAAAACACAGTAAGAATAAGCTGTTGGTATCCGCTCTACCAAGACTGGCTGCAGTTTTTCTGTATCCCCTCTCCCCACACAGACACACACATTGGATTCACTTTAAAATAGATATGTTGGCATATCTGTGCATATCCAACATCATACTGCAAGCCCTGGAACTTGTAATTTACCGGCACATATAGAAGCTGCTTTAATTTTTATTTCAAGACAGCTGTAGGTAGCCTAAATTGAGAATGATCATATAAAAATTTACACATTCAGCAGGACATTCACTGCTGGAAGCAGAATCAGCATCCACAGATACCTCAGCAATTGCCCTGGGGATAGAGGAGAGGCTATAATATCTCAAGTTAGCAGACTTTTTTTTTATATTGGATCCAAATGTCTTCCAGCAAAGTGATATGTTGTAATGAACTAAAAAAATTGGAAATTAAAGTGAAAAAATTATCCAAAAACATTCATCAATAGACATTCAGTTTAAATAGGTTTCAAGGTGATTTCTTTTTACTGAGTTTTAGCAATTTGGATAAGTAAATATGCTTTGATTTATTAAATGTGCATTATGTGAGGTTTCTTTATAACTCTATTGGGAAGATTACTGGCTAGAATAATGCACTGGGAAACCCCACAAAAGGAATAGGAAATGCTAACACAAGGAAAGAAAGCCCTGGTGACCTTCCTTTACTTAGAAAACATTTTTATTTTAAGTAAACGTAGTACTTGAATGTGCCAGAGCATTGAATCTTTGGTTTAATTAGAGAGATGTAAAAAAGTTGTGGTTTGGGTTTCATTCCTAATTACTGTGTTGTTCTTCCACTGTTTCCTTAACTGGATCATCACCCACTGCAAAACTGGGGAGGGTGGAGTGGGTGTTGTGTCCCTTTTATGGTCCAAATCTCTTTATTTATAGGATAAATAGCTGGCCAAAAAGAACCCAAAAAACCCCACAGGATGCTTTTTTTTTCTCCCCACAAAATGTTTCACTAAAAAAATCCATCAGTTTTTCCATCAAAAAAAACCCAACAAAACTTGAAAAGGTCAATTAGCTTTAATTATCAAAACACCCCTTTCCATCCTTTTAAAATAAGGAAGTGGCTAAGATTTACAAAATGAGGAGCCTAATATGAGAAGCCTAAATCAATATTTAGGTACTTATATGAATGAACTGATTTTTATTTTTTTCAGAAGTGCTTAGCAGTCCACAGCTCTCCTTAAAGTCCATAGGAACTGTGATGAGCTCAGCACTTCTGAAAATAAGGCCAGTTATAATTTAATAGGCTTTTAAATCCATAGTTCTAACTTCAGACTCTTTTTTTTGGAAGATTTGGCTAGTGTTTATCAGATAGAATAAAGCTAAATAAAAACAAAGCATGTATCTTGATCTTCACTTGTTCTCCCCCATCCCCAAGGGGTTCTAAAAAGAACAAGCCAACCCAGATCCACCTGTGTGAAGTTAATTGCCTAGGTGGCTAGGCAGCAGTAAATCAACTAAGGAACACCTGAGCCTAATAAAGGATTCTGAGGGCTCAGTCAGGAGGTTCCAGAAGGTAGGAAGCTCCTGAGGAGGACTCCTCAAGGGACTGGATAGGGAAAAAAGGAAATCTAGGAAAGGTGCTCTGGAGAGAGGCACTTCTGAAAGGGAAGAACTAGGAGTGCTAATCCCCTTGGGAGAACTGGCCTCACCCAAAGGACTTTACCAGACTGACAGATGGTTGAAAGTGCAGAGATGCTATATGCCATTCTGGAGGAGAGCTGTAGCATTTTGATCTCTTCAGGAGCTTGGAGTCTAGAGAAGAACCCTTCTTCTGGAGGATAGTAAGATGGGGAGGAGGTAAATGGACTTATGTGGGATAGACAGACTAAATTCATCCCTCCTTCCCCCGCCCCTCCCCCCGAAGGATACTGGCGTAAAATCTTGGTTATGTACCCTGGTCTGCCTTTGGTTAAATAAATTTGACTCTCTGAAGTGGCACTGTCCACTACATAAAAGCCTCAATGAACTCTGATAGACTATTAGGGGACACAAAGGCGGGGATGTGCCCTCCAAAACAAAGTCATGACAAAAGAAGGCAAAAATATTAAATAGCTAGATTGCCTGCAACTCATAACTTCTTGTTTGTATTTATTCCCTTATAGCTGTAGTAATTCAAAATATATCCCCTGAGTTCTACCAGTTATGTAATCTAAACACTAAGAATTGCATTGGTTAGACTGAGTCAGCAAGAAAGTGTTTCCATGACAGTTATACCTTTTTATTTATTTTTTAGGCTAAACTTGGGTGGTTGTTTTTTGCTGACTACAAAGTAGTTTTGCTGAAGAAAATTGATAGATGAGGCCTGAATTCAATTTAACTTGCACCTTCAAGGACCTGATGCAATGACCATTGAAACTGATGGGAAGACTTCTGGGTTTCAGTGCATGGTGGATCAGACCCTAAATCAGGATTTAAGTCTTTTTACATTTTGGTAAGTGATTTTTCCCACCCTTTCTGAATGTTTTTATGGGATGGAAAAATTTAGAGGTGATTCTCCATGTTCAATGTTGGCATAAGTTGACTAGATATTGGAGCTGCATGTGCATAAGGAGAAGGGAATAACATGCCCAAGTACAGTGGTATTTGGTGATAAATTAGCTAGCTGCTATAGTAGCTTTGCTGGAGCATTTGCAGTTGACAAAGTTTGTGTAGTAATGTCTGTTCAGCTGCTCTCATAATGAAAACATCTTGGTGACATCTGTAGCTCCTCTCCCATTTACACTTCATTTTGCCTTGCCCTAGTGCTTGTACCTTTATGATCGAAAACTATTCCATTAATAGCAAGAATATGATCTCCAGATGTCTGTATTCAGCATAGTTTGCATCTAAAGCTGTGTCTGCTTAATGCAATTTTTTCCCTGACAAGTTGTTAGTCTTTGTCGCTTTGACTTCAGTTAAAGAAATGTTTCATGTTTAAAGCAAATGTATGGTGTTTGAATAATAAAATGCCAATGTGCCTAGAAAGTGCTCTGCTGACAGATCTTGCTGCACATCAGCAAGAACGAGGCATCTGTATTCTAGTGGAGAAGGACCTATGAAGACACAAGTTCTCTTCCTGACTTCATTACTGACTCCCTGTGTGACTATTGGGCAAGAGAATTAACTTCTGTTGTGTATCAGTTTGCCTCACTGTAATGTGTAGATAATGTAGAATGTACTGGAGATCTATGGATGAAAAGCAATATACAAATAATATTGCTTTACAGAATGTTATACCAGTTCCAAGGATAAGCCTGATTAGATTATTTCAGGCCACCTAATGTGAAATAGCAATACAAGGCAGGTGTGGATGATTTACAGCTTGAAACAGAGCTAACCTTACAGAAAGCTGTATTTATTTATAGCCACACTGGGACTCTTACAGCAAAGGCTAAAATTATGCTATAGGGAGCTTCAGGTCATGGCAAAGCAAATTTCAGACTGCCATTGGAGTGACAAAGTATACTATGGTAAAGGAAGTACTGTCCATAACTCGCGTAAACCCTATAGATCTCTGTGCTCTCCAGTAAATCAATCAAAGTAATGCTTCTATTCTGGATAGTGTTGAATATAGTCAAGCAGAGGAGTCAAATTCTCAAACTTCAATGGGGTGGCACCACTCCATACCAGGAGAGAATTTGATCCAGGATGCCTTTTCAAAAGGCTTGCAGTGTCATGAGAGGGGAAATGCCATTTGTCCAGCACCCTAGCACAAAGGGGTCCTTGTCCAGGACTAGGACACTTAATGTTCTGTGGCAAAACAAATAACTAATAAATACAAGCTAGCTCACTAATGAATAGCATGCACATAACCACACCAGATCAGGTACATCATGTCCCGGACGTTACTGCCTTGTGTAGATATTACAGTTCACCTCACTCTGTTCATAAACTACTTTGCTATTGTTGACATTTCCACCTTCAGGAAGAGAGGCAAAAACTATTCAGGCTAGATAAACATGTTCTGGAAGAACTGACACTGCTGAATCATTATTTGCAGTGTTTTAAGTTTTTACAGTACTGAACACTATAGTTAGTGACTTATGTGAAGAAACCATGTTATTGGCTTAATATACAAGTGAGGCACAAACAGTTGGGCTAAGCTGTTTAAAATGATTTGGATGTCAAAGTTCCATAGGCTCCTTTAAAAATGTGTGCCTCACTGTATACATGAGGATTTTATGTAGGGAGAACTGTCTCCTGTATTTTTGACACATTTGACATGGACCATTTTACTGCTTTCAGCCTACTATTGTTTACCACTTTGCAACAGACACTCTGACAGATTTTTTTTTCCTTTTAAGAGGAGCTGTGCCCACAGAGTTACTAAAATTAAGAAAATAAAGCAGTCAAAACAACATGACTCCTTAGGTGTCTCTCTAGTTGTCATTATGGAAAATGTCCCCCTTCTTCCTTTGCCGCCCCGCCCTCCCCCATGTGTGCAGCTGTGTGAGTTTTTAACAAAGCAATTTTGATTGACAACATCTCTTACCACACAGCAAAGTAGTGGCACTGAATGTGTTCACTGTTGAAATTTGCAGAGTACATATTACAAGACACTACTTTGTTTTGTGTATGGTTCTCTTCTCTCCTCCCCTCCCCCCCCCCCCAAAGTTAAGATCAAGTGTGAGTGTTTGTTTTGGTTTAACCATAAGGACTAGCATCCCTAACTAGTACTGCTTTCAAGAGGATAATATCATTTACCTTGGAAGACTTATCTGAAGTCCGTTGTTTGGGGCCCTTTATAACAAAAATGGAAGGACACTAGGCACAGCATGGTGAAAACTTGAGAGTTGTGCTTGAATGAATGAATATAGATTCTCTGCTTCAGAAGGCTAGTGTAACTCTATTGAAGTCACTGGAATTGTCAACATAAAACTGCTTTAAGAGTGGAGAACCGCTCATTGACTCTTACCAAATGCTACTTAATTTTCATGTGGGGTGGACAGCAACAGGAGCAAAGGGGTGGTGTCATGATCTCAAAGCACATGGACTGCATTGTAGGAGTCTTCCTGGCATCCAAACCTGTACGTATGATGACTACTTCTTCTGGGACTTCATGCTATGCCAAGTATGCAGAAGAAGTAGCTACACAACTGGAAATGAATCCCATGGCAGTTCAAGAGGAACTCCTAGTTCTTTCTGGACAAATACCCTAAATTGTATTAAACAGTAAGTTAAAGATGTTATTGCTGAAATCACAGTTCTTTGCTGCTTCCTGCTTTACCTGCACTCATAAATGCACATACTTCCAATTGCAGGTTAGGGATTGAGCTCACTTAGCTCCATGTAGAGAAATCCAAAAGGACAAATGTTCTTTATATCAAATATCAGAGGGGTAGCTGTATTAGTCTGGATCTGTAAAAGCAGCAAAGAGTCCTGTGGCACCTTATAGACTTATCCACAGGACTCTTTGCAGCTTTATATCAAAGACATTGTGGTCAACTGAAAATATTTTATTGTAGGAAAGGAATCCCTTGCCTGAATCTGGAACTGATTAAAATGGCACATCACTTTTAGAGGTATAGATATTTTACAGCACTGATCTCAAACCACTAGTTTATGAAGGACTCGGGGATTACATAAAGGTCAGTCTACTTAAACTGTCCTTTCCACATGAGGTGAGAAAATATTGGTGTGGGCTGCTGTAACTTACCTTTTACAAAAAACTTTTCAACAATTTTCCAGGTAGATAAGACATTATGTGCTATGGAAATTGTGAGATTTCCTAATCAGTGATCAAAACATGCAAAATATATAAACACATGGATGTTTGGCCTCCTCTTGTATCTGTGGTGTTAGTGCTATGTGATATGTTCTCATGTGTGTGGTGAGGGGGGGTACTCTTTGCATAACAAAATACAAAGAAACCACCTGGGCACAGTTCACTCTCAAATAACCATGTTTACTAAATACACACACATGCAAGCCATATAACATAAGCACACTGCTATAACTGGTTTAATAGAACACCAAAACCACAGAATACGAGTACCACTAGCAGGCTCTTGCCCTATTTAGGGGGATGATACTCTCTCCTTATTATGAACTGGGTTAAACTTCCTTATGGGTTGAGTTAAAACTGTGAAACTGATAAGTGTGCACTTGAATTAAGATATTGGGAAGAGACCCTTAAGGGGCCCCACCTAAAATGAGGCTTAATAGAGTGTGCCAAAAAGTTAACACTGTGAGGGTGGAAGGTTCCACTGGGTATTATTCTGACTGTCTTATGAAAAGTCAAGCTGGGGGATGGGGAAAGAGACAGACAAGAGACTGAGGCCTGGTTAACACTACACAGTTAGGTCAATGTAAGCTGCCTTGTGTCAACCTGGCTGTGGAAGTGTCTTTACTCAGATTTGGCTCCTGCGAATGCAAGCACCTCTCTACACTTATTTAGTAACACTATCTCCCCAAGCGGCATAGTCTTGGTTGATGTAATTAAGCTGAGAGTGTCAGTGTAGACACTGTATTGCTTAAATTGACTGTTAGTGGCCTGCAGGAGCCATCCCATAATGACCCACTCCGACAATACAATTGACATGCGCTGCTGGTACAAGGAGCCATGTGTGCAAGCACTGTCATTAAATCACTTGTGTATGATGACTTAGGCCATGTCCATACTACAAAATTTTGTTGGCTTGAGAGACTCAACAGGAGAGCACAGAAGTTGCACAGAATCCTGTAAGCATGATGTGGCATAGAGAACATTTTTTGGAACTGGTGCTTGCTAAAGAGGCTTGGGGCTATAAGCAAAGAGAATATCCCCCATTTTTGGTTCCTCTTGAATTCAGAGAAGGACCTTTTTGTACAGGCTTTGTAAATAAGCAAGATTATGTTCCTGTTGTATTGAAAGAAATATCAGATTCTATTAACTTCTTCACCCAACTGGAGCATACCCAGAGTTCGGAACTTTGACTAGCTGCTTGTGCCAAAAAGGAGCAGTGCTAGACATTATACGTTCATCATCTTTGACTCTAAACCTATAGTAGTTCCTATTAGGTACAAACCTAAATTCATTCACCTTGCACAAAAAAAAGCTGAGAGCTGTCTGAACAAAACAAGGTTGAGACAGGACTACCGGTGTTTAGTTATGGACTCAAAAGAGAGCATGATATAAAATCTCATTACTTGCTACAAACCTAATAAAACAGCTGTAACAAGCATTGCTCACTTAAACTCAATTTTGCTGGAGGAAAAAACTGCAATTGTTCAGTATGACCTTTGAAAACACCACCAGCCAACTTACATTATGCTAATACCATAATTAACCATTTCATCAAATAATCAAAGATTAATTCCACAATTAAGTTTTTTTAAGAACAATTTTGAGTTATCTGACATCTGAAAAAAAATTAGCATTGAAAATGGACTTTAGTTTTCAGTTGCAGAATTCTAAATCTCTAAAGGAGAGACATATAATGAACTTTAGTTCTTCTCTTTGGCCTTAAACCAATAGGGCAATAGGATATTTTAAACAGCTTTTCATAACTCAGTTTAACTTGTGACTCAATCCTATCAAGACTCATACATGTGGATCATTCTGTGGAGTTCATTGGGATGACTCATGCATGTAAGCATAAGTCTACAAACACCATATGCATGTTTTAACTAATGCACCACAGGTAAATGTCTTAAATCCTAAGGTTACACTCAACTGTATGTTCACATGTCTCTGCGAGACTGGTCTGTTTTTGTAGGGTTAGGGCTTTAAAAGAAAATCTTTGGAAAACGTGCCAGATACTGTGCAGAATAAGCAAGCATGCAATAACCCAGGCTTCTCCTATAGAATTACTGCATGGAAGGAGAGCATACATTTAACTTGATCTGCAAGTCAGTCACAATATTTTCTTTTAAAAGTGCAAAACAGTCAATTCAGTGTGTAAAGTTAAGTATGTGCCTCACCATTTGTAGAATGGGGATCTATGGTTAGGGATCTACTCAGATGGTGGTACAGGCCTTTCTACATATGTTCTCTCATGAGAGAACATAAGGAATGCTATACCGTACATCCTGCTGATGCTCCTCTGAAACAGAGGATATATGCTCCTGACTCTCTTCTGGGCTGGACTATGGCATTTCTTTAGATGAATAAACGTTCTTAAGCAAAATAATGCCAAATTACCATAGAACTAGAACAAATATGACCCATGTGGGTCTGAAGTTATGTGACAGTCATGTGAATCTCTTTTTTGTTTTCCAGTTCAGTGACCAAAAAATAAAATTTAGGTTTTTTCCCCAATGAAACATGTCTAAATTTAGTTCAACCTGAAAATAAATGCTTAGTTTCTGAGGTTTAACATTTTCAATCATTTTTTTTAAAATAAAATGAACTAATGCCTAAATGAAACTTCTTGACACTTCCAAATTTTTATTTAACTAAAAACAAGTCACTAATTTGAGGTTTCAGTGAATTGTTTCAATTAACCTCAATCTTCATTTTTAGCTAAATGTGACTTGCACCAAAAAACTCTCACAGCTCTAGACATGCATGTAAACACGTTAATGGTTTGCTTCACTATGATTGTATTTGCTCTATTGTAGTATGGTTCAGTAAGAAACCATTACCTTGGTTCATTTGCATTGACCTATTTTTATGATCACTGTAAACAATATGCTGAAGTTACTAGCAGAAATAACAAAACTCCATAATAAGATATTACATAGGTGGGGGAATGTATAGTGATTTGAGGTGCCTTGATGGTACTAGAGCATTCTTCTATATGAGGTTGGTTGGTTTGCTAGAAAACTGTAAGTTCATAGGTGCAGCGACTGTCTTACTATGTGTTCAGTGCCTAATATAATAATCCTAGTTGAAGCTTTACCTCAACCACTATATTTCCATAATTAAAATGGTTTCCTAGACTAGGAAAAACTCTCTAGCTGTTCTCTCAATTACAGTGTATAAAGTAACTTTTTGTCTTGTTTCTGTCAACAACCAAGTTTCCTTTCTATAATGATGGGGGATGCTTGGTTCCTGTGTTCTGTCAGAAGTGTTTATTTAAAAGGAAAAAGTTGTTGCTGAAGACACAATCCTGATTGGTGGGAAAAGTTATTAAGTTTAGCAGGATAGACAGTATTATGTAGCTCTGGATGCACAAAATATGTATTGTTCAATTTTGCTGATGGCAAGAAATTCTTTCAGGGGAAAAACTGGCAGCCTTCCATGAAGCAGAGGATAAAGCAAGCAATCTAGTGGAGCAGGCGAATATAAAAAGCTCCTATCTTACTAATTTTTTAAATTTAACTTCAGTATTTCTTTCTCCTTAGCGTTCTTGCTTTAACTCTAACTGTGGCTTAGTAAGAACTGCAAAAATACTTGTTTAATTCTTTAGCTTTTAAATTTTAAAAACCAAATATGAAACCAAGTTGCTAAGTCAATCTCTAGATTCTTGAGTAACTGCCAGATTTAAAGTGCTCAGTACCCATTGTTGAGGCCTGACTTTTACCTGTTGTCAAAATGGGAGCAAATACTACTTGATCACCAAGCTTTTCAAAAAGGCTCAGCATCCAATATATGCTGAGAGGTTTTTAAAAATGATCCACTTATTTAGGCACCTAAATGTAGATGAGCGCCTCTGAAACTTTATTCCCTGGTGGAGATCTTAGGCAAAAGCAATGATTTTTTTTTTTTGGCATTTACACACACACACACACACACGACCAAACATAGTATCCTGCATGGTGCCCAACTTACTCTTCTGAGAGGTCCTCAAATAGCTAGCACCTAAGGACAAAACCTTTCTCACTTCACTTGATCAGATGTGATCTTTTTTTAAAACAGAACCTAACACTCAAATTCACTGGGTGAATCTCATCAAAGATCATGTGAGTTTTACCACTATGTACTTTATAGACTGTATATACAGATTGTGGATTTTGTTTGTTTGGTTTAGATGCGAATCTCTTGCATGCCATTTTTAATGCTTATTCCAAGTTATAGATGGGTGAGGTGGTTGGGATAAAATTAGTGTATCTGAACTTCAGCTGACCTTTCTTTATAAACCTAAAATAATAATCTAGCTGCTTTTACTTGATGGGAACTGGGAATCATCAGAAACCTTGCTGGTGGTCCGTGGGAGTTCAGCTCTAAGAACCAATGTCAGGCCATTCTCTGGAAGTTTCTCTTTGAACTGACCTGAGGTCAGTAAGGCTCAGTCCATTGTTTTAACACTTAGTTAATTGGTCCTGGTACAAGTTCTGGTATTTTGTTGTGTGCTATAGCTTTCTAAAAAAAAACCAGGAGTACTTGTGGCACTTTAGAGACTAACACACTTATTTGAGCATAAGCTTTCGTGGGCTACAGCCCACTTCTTTGGATGCATAGAATGGAACATATATTGGATTCTATGCATCCAAAGAAGTGGGCTGTAGCCCACAAAATCTTATGCTCAAATAAATGTTAGTCTCTAAGGGGCCACAAGTACTCCTGTTCTTTTTGTGGATACAGACTAACACGGCTGCTACTCTGAAACCTATAGCTTTCTAGTTTCGGTCACTGATGCTTACAATTGTGGCAGCAATAGTTTGTCTCAGTTTATCTACACCTTTTGAGTGTAGTACCTGTATTTTAAATGTTTGTAACTGAAGCACCTTCTAGCAATAGAAAACTAATACTTTTAAGTGTGTAAGAGAAGAATTTTGGAGCGGGATCTCAGTGGCCTATTGGCCAGGCAAAAGAATACTATAAAAACTTATAGCTGCTCATTTCAATCTAGAGAGAAACTAGAAAAATACAGTTTAGATTAACCTACTATAAGCTTGAGTGCACAAGTGGTTGGAAAACCATACTGTGAGTAGTTAGCAATGGTTCACAATCAAGCTGGAAGGGCATATCAAGTGGGGTCCCACAGGGATCTGTCCTGGGTCCAGTTCTATTCATTATCTTGAGAGATTTGGATAATGGTAGTGTAAACAAACTGTGGAAGTACTCTGCCAAGCTGGGAGGGGTTGCAATGCTTTGGAGGACAAAATTAGATTAAAAACGATCTTGACAAACTGGAGAATGGTCTGAAATAGGATGAAATTCAATAGGGACAAATGCAAAGTACTTCACTAAGGAAGGACTACTCAATTGCACAAATACAAAATTGGAAACAATTGCTAGGATGGAGTTCTGGAGAAAAATAACCTGGGGGGTTATAGTGGATCACAAACTATATAAGAATCAACAATATAATACTGTTGCCAAACCCACCTCCCACCCCCCATCACTCACATCCTAAGCAAGATGTGAGAAGTAGTTCTTCCACTCTACTCACATTGAAAAGTCCTCAACTGGAGTATTGTGTCCAATTCTGGACACCACACTTTAGGAAACATTTGGAGAAAGTCTATAGGAGACCACAAAACTGATTAAAGGTCTAGAAAACATGACCTCTGAAGGAAGATTGGGGTGGGGGGAGGGAGGGAAGTGGGTTTGTTCTGGAGAAAAGGCTGAAGAGGAGACATAAGTCTCAAAGTATGTGTAAAAAGTAGTCTCGGAGGACTATGATAAATTGTTCTTATGGTGTTCTCTTTAGCCACTGAGAAGTAATAGGCTTAAATTGCAGCAAGGGTGATTTTAAGTTACACATTAGGGGAAAACTTCCTAATTGTCAGGGTAGTTGAGCACTGGAACATTGCCTAGGGAGGCTGTGGAATCTGTCACTGCAGGTTTTGGAGGGTTTTGAGAAGAAGTTAGACAAATACCTGCCAGGGAAGGTCTAGATAATACTTAGTCTCCTGCACTGAGGTAGGAATGAGTCAGGTAACCTATCAAGGTCCCTTCCAGTCCTGCATTTCCGTGATTCCTAGGCCTTCAGTTTAATAGTGCATTTCTACACCTGTGGTACTGGCTGTTCTCTGTTGTAAACTTTTGAATGGAACAGTGCAAAAATAACTGGCGGGGGGATAGGTACTTCTATATTAATCACACGTGGTCTCATTCAATGCCTTTACTAGTTTAGGACCTCTTACCAGTAATCTCAATCACAGAAACAAACTTTAGAAATAAGATAGATGACTTAAAAGATTTTTTTTTCCTTTTCTTGCCAATACAGGCTTACTTGCATCATCCACTATTGTATGTTTTTTACTAGAGCTTTCAATGGTCTTTAAGTGTTCCAAGATGTTAGCTTTCCATCCTCTTCTCTTCTCCCCTCCCTCCCCCCATGCCTATTTTTAATAGCACTAGGGTAAAGGACACTTTCTCAGATTATATGGTGGTTATGTTCCCTCTCACAACTCCACCGCACCCCTCCTCCATGTGTGGTGTGAACATCTTAAATATAACTATTGTGGTCCCTTCTGAGCTATTAAATATTTAACTCTTAATCCGTCCCCATAAATCAATCCCTCTGATCATTGCAGTGTTCTCTGAACGTTTTGCTTGCATCTTTCTGGTAACAAGTGATGCATTCCAGGTGAGGCAGCAGCAAAGCTATACGGAAAAGGGACTATTATCTGCCTGCTTCATACTGAGATGCCTCTACATAATGGAGCTCAATTGCATTGACCTTTTTTACTTCCCTGTTCCATCACAACTTTATGTAGTTCTGTAATGCCATCTTAAACTGCTCATGATGTAAACATAATGTAAGTGGTGCCCCATAGGACTATTACAAGACAATTAAAGCTGGTGCTTGATAATCTTTGATTCCATCTCTGCCTGGTGTGTGGTTGGGTTTTTTTAACTCAACCTCTCCAACTGGACAAGCCTGTTTTTAATAAAAGAATAATCCCCAATCCGGGCTGGTGCAACCATTTAGGTGACCTAGGCAGTCGCCTAGGGCGCTAGGATTTGGGGGGCGGCATTTTCTTCGGCAGTGACCACGGCGGTCGGATCTCCGGTCACTGCCGGCATTTAGGCAGAGGGAGCTGGGGCAGGGGAGCATGGGGAGGGCCACCTGCAGCAAGTAAGGGGGGGGCAGCACGCAGGGGAATTCTCCGCCCAAGCTCACTCCCGCCCCCCTCCACCCCGAGTATGCCATGGCTACTTCACTTCTCCCGCCTCCCAGGCTTGCGGCGCTGCAAGCCTAGGAGGTGGGAGAAGTGAAGCGGTGATGGCATACTCAAGGTGGAGGCGGAGCAGGGGTGAGCTGGGGCGGGGGTTGGGGAGCTGCCGTGGTGGGGGCACCTCAGGGCAGAGGGGGGGAGCTGCCGCGGAGGGACAGGGGCACCTCAGGGCGGGGGCTCGGGGACGGGGGAGGGCGCAAGGTGGAAGTTTTGCCTAGGGTACGAAACATCCTTGCACTGGCCCTGAAAACAATTCCTCTCAGAACTAAGGGCATCTCCAGGTCTCTGTTCCCCATCAGTCCCAATTCACCTCACAGGAGATGACTTCCCTTTGCAAAAGGTACAATATGTCACTAGTTTGCTACTGTGACAACTCTAATGTGCATTTGTTTCTTTTTGAGAACAAAAGAAACACGGGGGGAATGGGATGCTAAACACCCTGGCACTACTTCTTTCTCTTCCCCCTCCCCTCCACATTGCCTTTTCTGAATCCGCCTAGAAGTACTGTGTTATCCTCATATGGGGAGGTAATAATTATCAACTGCTTACACATGGGATTGTGTCTGGCATGAACTCAAGCCCAAAATGTGAGGCAGCACACAGCTGCTTCTTCTCAGTAGAAGCTCTTGGGATGAAGGAAGTGTGCCCCAGGGAGGCTCAGTTCCTCCCCACTTCCTTCTTGCCCCAGGAGGGGTAAAGCTCACTCCCCCTCACATGATCAGATAACTACAATGGTGGGTGAGGAAGAGGGGAAACAGCCTCCAACTACTCACTCATTTTCTTGAAGCAGGGAGTACATGACAGGCAGTCACTGCTCTTCCCCTTGCATCCAGTGATGCAATCTGAGTAACTGTCACTTAACTGAGCAGAGGATGATGGATAACCCCAATGGTTAGGGTGATAGCCTGGGACATGGGAGACCTGCCTTCAATTTCCTCCTTTGCCATAGACATCCTGAGTAACTTTAGAGAAATATTTTTGTCTCTTTGCCTCACTTTCCCACTGTAAAATTAGGACAATGGCCCCGCCTACTGAGGATTAAAGATTGTGAGGGGCTCATCCTACACTAAGGGGGGCCATATAAGTACCCAAGATGTAGACAGAAAAAGTGTAAGGGATGCCTTATTCCTTTGTATGGCCCACTAAGGACTAGGGCCTGGATCTGCAAAGTGACTGTAGCCTTGCAATGCTTAACTTCTAGGTGCCTAGTAAAATCATAACCACAAAGTCTCCTTTAGGAACATAAGCTCCCTATAGAATGAATGGGGTGGGGGCTTAGAATGTGGTTCAGAAAGCTAGCCCATGGGAGAGACTGAGGACAGGGGGTGTGCTAAGCCCTGCCCCTTCCACAGTGTTTAGAACCTATCTCTGCTTGTGTTCCACATCCTGGACACCTCTCTCATGGAATGAGGTGTCTTAGGCCTCACAGTTGGTGGCTGTGACAATGATTTAGGCATCTGCCTCGTTCCATACAAAATAGTGGGAGGAGGAAGTGGTGCCGGGTGACTAAGGCGTTTGCCTGGAATGGAAGACCCAGGTTCAGTTCCTCTTCTCTACCGGAGGGGGAGAAATTTTGAAGCAGCATCTCTGTCCTCTCAGGAGAGTGCTCTAACTGCCGAGTCTTGGAATATTCTGGCATGGGGCTCCCTCAGTTTTTTCTGCTGAAGCTGTTGGACTCTGGATTAAATAAAGAGTCATTGGGCCTGAGAGTGACAATGACCTCTATTACAGTGGATAGGATACCTACCTGGGAAGTGGGAGACCTAGGGTCTGGTCATCTGCTCTAATGACTTTCAGTATTTATTTATCCACAGTGGAACAGCTTCAACAGGAGACATTGGTGAAGCGGCATATCAGAATTCTCCATAGCCCCATGATTAGAACACTCTCTCATGAGAGGATTTTGGGGGAGAGAATTAAACCTGGATTTCTCATATCCCTGGAATGTGCTCTAACCACTGAGGTAAAAGTTAAGATAGTCATCGTCGTCCTGCTCCTTCTCCTGAATGAGAGCTCATTTTGGTAGGCAGTCCTTGAGCACACCTACTGAATCAGGCATGCAAGTTAAGCAGGCAAATACCTCTTTCTCCACCTGGTGGATTGCTCTAGGGCCTAGTTTTCTAGAGTGAGGCAGAAGTGCACATGCTCAAAAGCAAAAACTTCAGCATCTAGGGAACTCTTGCTGCAGAAACTCAGGAGCCATGTGAGTTTAGGTTACACAGGGTTAGGAGACAGCCAAGCAGGCATTTTGTAAATCACAGCAGAGCCAAAAACTGGAACTCGGTGCCTAAGTACCTTTTGTGGATCTGGGTTTAGGTCCGTTGACCTCAGCGGGATAAGAATACTTTAACAAATAATTATATTAACTGTTTCAAACAGTAATAGGTCAAAGCACACTATAGCCCTATCACACTGCAGCAGGGTCCACGCAGCCACTAAGAGTATGTCTACACTGCAGTTAAACACATGCAGTTGGCTTGCGGGGCTCAGATTATGGGGCTGTTTAATTGCAGTGCAGGTGCTCAGACACGAGCCTGGGCTCTGGGACCCCTCCGCCACCAAGGGGTCTCAGAGCCTGGGTTCCAGCTTTAGCCTGAACATCTACATCTACACCTCTGTTAATAGCCCTGCAGCCTGAGCCCAAGTCAGCTGACGTGGGCCAGGCCAGCTGTGGGTGTTTAATTGCTGTGTAGACATAACCTTATTTGGCATGCTAGTGTACTGTAGATAGGGCATGTTAACCCAGGGTGTGTATGTCTCTGTGTAGACAAGCCCACAGACAGATGAATTAGCCTGATTTCAAATGACTGGAGCCTCAAGAGCATTCAATGTCATTTACTAGTTTCACAACAGAAGCACCTAGCTAGTCTCATGCATGTAAACAATCTTTGAAGGGATCAAATCTTTAACATGACTGATTTTTACTAGTGCATTGGTCCATGTTTAGATAATGTATTTAATCTAAAACACAATTCTGACTTGTACAAATGGAACTATAGATTGGCTCTTATAAGAAAAAAAGAAATCCCTTAGCTGAGATTTTCTCTTATCCTGAGGATGGAGGGAAAGGTAGATTAAGGGCTCATCTACATGAACATTTAGTTTGTTAAACTGGGGTGTGGCTCTACTGCATGCTAACTGTATGGGTTCTCACTAGGGTTGCCAACTCTGACTGAATCTATTCCAGGAGATTTCCCCTCCACCCCACCGCCCACAAGATAATGTGATAGGCTATTTTAAGAAAATGACAATTTAAAATCTCCAGGATTGCTTTCGATAGTCACCAGGAGATTGATGCTGATTCTGGGAGACGCCAGTGCCTGTGAGAACTAGAGTTGCCAACCCTCCAGTATTGGCCTGGAAACGCACTGGTATGTTATGTCCTACTCCATTTTGAAACAAATAGGTTAGCACACACTAAGGAACTATTAGTGAGCATCACCAGGGTTCACATACTCTTAGTGTGTGGCAGGCTAATGTGGGGTAGATCCACATTCCAGCTTGCTGCAAACTGTTTGTATAGACAAGCCCATAGGCAATCCCTTAGCTAGTTTAACTCAGTCATATTTCAAGTAAACCTTTCCTCAGGTGCCGACAACAGGTAAAACCTAGTGTTCTGCATCCTCCATCTTGGTTCTAGCCATGTTTCATGCAAGCTCTTTATGTCTATCTCTGGCATATTCTAAGCAGCTCACCTCTGACTCTGGAAATTGCTAAATACACTGGTCCAAAAATGTACATGTGATGGAAAAAGTCAAATAATTTTTGTTCAATCATTTTTTGCAGAATTTTAGGGGATCATCAAATTTTTGCAAGAAAGTTTCCAGTTTAGTTTAAAATTCAGGTTATTTCTTTAAAAAGAAGTGGTATCAATTTTCAAACCACTCTACTAAATATCTGCAATAGTGGGAGTGATATTTTCCACCTACATACAGTAAATGTGTCTCAAGTGGCAGCAGGGGCTGACGGGTTGAGTACAAGATGTGGAATCAAAATCTCTATTCTAGTCCAAGCTTTGTCACTGAACTGCTGGATGACCTTGGCCAAGTTTGATGTGTAAAATGAGGATAAGGCCTAACTTGTTGGTGTTTTTGAGAGTTCAAACAAGATCTCCTGATATTAAGAGGAATTGAGAGCTGTGTCTCAGTAAGACACTGTATCTTATAGTCTTGTATAAACACAGTGCTATGCATTACTTACAGAACAAATCTTTCCTTCTTATGGTGGCATGGAAGTTCTTCAATATGAACACAATTTCTTTTCCCTCTCACGATCTTGTAAGATGGATCAAAAAGCAGAGGGGAGATGCAGTCATGCATTTCCATTCAGAAAAAATCTCTCTGCATCAGTGAATAGTTACAAAACACTGTAGCTGCTACCTCCTCTGGCAGAGGCTGCTTGCTTACCAGTTTACTTTCCTAGCTTAAAAGCTGTGAATCAAAAATTGCTAAAAATAAGCATCCTGTTACTTTCTTCTTCCAGGCAATGGCTGGGTGACTCATCCTATTTTTTCACAGCAGAAGCTGCATTTCTAGTCTGACTAATGGTGACCATGCACTTGCCTCAATAGGTGGTGGTTGAAACATCTCATTTTCCCATTGGCCTGATCAGATAGAAATGGTGCAGTAGGTTTAGTTAAGCTTTTAAATTTATTTTAAAAGCAGCATTTATAGGATTTGACACTATCAAGATTAGGCATAAGTTATGGTCTCTTTGAAACTGCTTGACAAAATGATGTAACATCAGAGATAGTATGAGCATCTAAACCTTAGCATCAGAGGTAGAAGGTGATGTTAACTCCTTAGAGACTGCCACTTATTGGCTTACAAAGTTGTGAGGTAAATTTGACAAATTCTGTGTTGTGGCTTTGCTAGCTATATAAGCAACCCATGAGTCCACTGACTATCTTGTAATCTTAAGAGTAAAATTGAGCCCTCTTCAAATGAAGATAAAGGTCCTGAACAAAAATCAGAGGTCAAAGTTGGGGCATCAGATTTAATCAAAGATATACTGTAGCTACAATTGGATATACTCCGGAATAAACCAACTACTTAATCTGCAAAAGCTCCAAGCATCTTTCAAAAATGAAACCTTTGGTACAAAAGGGTATAAAGTGTTTACACTAGAGCAGAAGAGATGGTTTTAATTGTTATAGACTCAGACATTTCAGATTATTTTATGATATTTTCTACCACATATCACCTGAAAAACTAAACTAGGCAACATTTTTGCCAGACAGAGCATAGCAATTCCTGTTTAATCTTTGCAGTTAGTAATTTTGTTGTTGAAAAAAGGTGTTACATAGACAGTCCTGAAGACTTTAAGGGTTTCTCTATGTGGCGATACTCAGAAAAGTGTAGTAGGTGGGTGGGTTTTTGTTTTTGTTTAAAAAAAAAAAACTGAATTAACTAAAGGAGTGGATTTTTGGGTGTGTTAGTTTAAACTGCATTAACTGTCTGTGGGGACACTCATTCAGAATTAAAGTGGCCTTAATTTAAGGCCACTTTAATTCTGAATGAGTGTCCCCGCAGATGATTTAAAATGGATTGGATAAAGTGCACTAAACAACACCTTTTAGTTAAATCAGATTGAAGTTTCCTGAGTATCCCTTTGTAGACCAGCCCTTTTTAAATGCTATGTATCTTCAGAACTACAGCATTGCAAAAATAATCCAGGATAATCCATAATTTTGTGACAGGAGCATCAATATGTCCTATTTACACTAAAAAAAAAAATTATCCTTATTGTACCCAGAGCCCTCAAGTCAGGTCTTATCTGCACTATATCATAGCTTCCCCCCCCCCATATTCTTGTATCAGCTTGCCTCAGCTTTGGAGTGACCGGGGGCAGGGGAGGATAATTGAGTTTCTCTGGCCCATTCAGTGTCCATTTCAGAGTGGCCAGGGAATGTCCTCCATAATGGAGGATTTAGTATATCCCTTTGGCCATATGGAATTGTATGTATACCATTTCACTTTGCACAGGCCAGCAAACAGTAATTATATGGTGATGAAATAAAATGATCATGTTGGCCAGAATTGAACTGGTGACCTACAGGTAGAAAACTTTTCTATTTCTAACCCGAACCAGCTGAGCAGCGAACAGCAGTGAGGCAAACAGAAGGAGTTTGCCTGGGATCCCTCTGAGCAGAGGTACGCTAAGTGCTGCAGTAGAGGGACTGCGCTGGTGAGTATCTGAGTGTCTGTTGGGTGGGGGGGGCAGTTTGACTGTGTGTTTGATTGTTTGATTGCTTGTTTGACCAGTGTGACCTGGGAGTGCTTTGTTCCAGCTGGGCCTGACTGTTATAAAAAGGCAATCAGCTGCGAACCAGCTGAGCAGCGAACAGCAGAGAGGCAAACAGAAGGAGTTTGCCTGGGAGTCCGCCTGGAGAGAGCCTACTGAGGCCCCCCTATCGCAGGTTTCTCTGAGTAGCTTCTGCCACAAGTAAGGAAGCTCTTAGAAGGAAGAGACTATGGATGCTGAGCAATCCGCTGTTGTGACCTGCACAGGATGCGCTATGTTCATCTTCCTTATGCAGGATAGGAGCGACTTTGTCTGTACAAAGTGCAAGCTGATCTCCATATTGGAAGAGAAGATTCAAGGTCTGGAGAAACGAATATCAACCCTGCGTTCCATAAAAGAAAATGAGGATTTCCTGGATAGACGTCAGGATCAGCTTCAGCAGGCACAATGTTCTGAAGATTCAGAGCAGGCTATGCAGCGGGGACAGAAGGCCAGTGAGGATAACTGGCGGCATGTGACTTCCAGAAGAGGAAAGAGTACCAGAAATGTCCATGTACCAGTAACACAGATGCAGGTGGGCAACCGTTTTCATGTTCTCTCCGCAGGTACTAGTGCAGAGAGTGGAGTGGATGATACATCTGAGGGAACAGAGCAGAAGGAGACTCCACTGATTGGAAGGCATGAGATGCACCATCCTAGGGATGGGGGTTCCACGACCACCACTCCCAAGAGGAGGGTGGTGGTGGTCGGGGACTCTCTCCTCAGAGGGACTGAGTCATCTATCTGCCGCCCTGACCGGGAAAACCAAGAGGTGTGCTACTTGCCAGGGGCCAGGATTCACGATGTGACGGAGAGACTGCCGAGACTCATCAAGCCCTCAGATCGCTACCCCTTCCTGCTTCTCCACGTGGGCACCAATGATACTGCCAAGAATGACCTTGAGCGTATCACTGCAGACTACGCGGCTCTGGGAAGAAGGATAAAGGAGTTTGAGGCGCAAGTGGTGTTCTCGTCTATCCTCCCTGTGGCAGGAAAAGGCCAGGGTAGAGACCGTTGAATCGTGGAAATCAACGAATGGCTACGCAGATGGTGTCAGAGAGAAGGGTTTGGATTCTTTGACCATGGGATGATCTTCCAAGAAGGATTGCTAGGCAGAGACGGGCTCCACCTCACGAAGAGAGGGAAGAGCATCTTTGCAAGCAGGCTGGCTAACCTAGTGAGGAGGGCTTTAAACTAGGTTCACCGGGGGAAGGAGAACAAAGCCCCGAGTTAAGTGGGGAAGTGGGATATCGGGAGAAAGCACAAGAAGGTGAGTGCAAGAGGGGAGGGCTCCAGCCCCGTACTGGGACACTAGGACGATCAGTGAGTTATCTTACATGCCTATACACAAATACAAGAAGCCTGGGGAACAAGCAGGGAGAACTAGAAGTCCTGGCACAGTCAAGGAATTATGATGTAATTGGAATAACAGAGACTTGGTGGGATAACTCACATGATTGGAGTACTGTCATGGATGGATATAAACTGTTCAGGAAGGATAGGCAGGGCAGAAAAGGTCGGAGTTCCATTGTATGGAAGAGAGCAGTATGACTGCTCAGAGCTCCAGTATGAAACTGCAGAAAAACCTGAGTGTCTCTGGATTAAATTGAGAAGTATGAACAACAAGGGTGATGTCGTGGTGGGAGTCTGCTACAGACCACCAGACCAGGGGGATGAGGTGGACGAGGCTTTCTTCCAGCAACTAACAGAAGTTGCTAGATCACAGGCCTTGGTTCTCATGGGTGACTTTAATCACCCCGATATCTGCTGGGAGAGCAATACAGCAGTGCACAGACAATCCAGGAAGTTTCTGGAAAGTGTAGGGGACAATTTCCTGGTGCAAGTGCTGGAGGAACCAACTAGGGGAAAAGCTCTTCTTGACCTGCTGCTCACAAATAGGGAAGCAATAGTGGATGGGAACCTGGGAGGCAGTGACCATGAGATGGTCGAGTTCAGGATCCTGATACAAGGAAGAAAGGAGAGCAGTAGAACAGAGACCCTGGACTTCAGAAAAGCAGACTTTGACTCCCTCAGGGAACTGATGGGCAAGGTCCCCTGGGAGAATAACATGACGGGGAAAGGAGTCGAGGAAAGCTGGCTGTATTTTAAAGAATCCTTATTGAGGTTGCAGGAACAAACCATCCCGATGTGTAGGAAGAAAAGTAAATATGGCAGGCGACCAGCTTGGCTTAACAGTGAAATCCTTGCTCGTCTTAAACACAAAAAAACAGCTTACAAGAAGTGGAAGATTGGACAAATAACCAGGGAGGAGTATAAAAGTATTGCTCAGGCATGCAGGAGTGAAATTAGGAAGGCCAAATCACACTTGGAGTTGCAGCTAGCCGGAGATGTTAGGAGTAACAAGAAGGGTTTCTTCAGGTATGTTAGCAATAAGAAGAAAGTCAAGGAAAGTGTGGGCCCCTTGCTGAATGAGGGAGGGGAACCTAGTGACAGAGGATGTGGAGAAAGCTAGTGTACTCAATGCTTTTTTTGCCTCTGTCTTCACAGACAAGGTCAGCTCCCAGACAGCTGCACTCTGCAGCACGGTATGGGGAGGAGGTGACCAGCTCTCTGTGGAGAAAGTAGTTCGGGACTATTTAAAAAAGCTGGACGAGCACAAGTCCATGGGGCTGGATGTGCTGCATCCGAGGGTGCTAAAGGAGTTGGCCGATGAGATTGCAGAGCCATTGGCCATTATCTTTGAAAAATCATGGTGATCGGGGGAGGTCCCGGATGACTGGAAAAAAGCTAACGTAGTGCCCATCTTTAAAAAGGGGAAGAAGGAAGATCCAGGGAACTACAGGCCAGTCTCACCTCAGTCCCTGGAAAAATCATGGAACAGGTCCTCAAGGAATCAATCCTGAACTACTTAAAGGAGGGGAAAGTGATCAGGAACAGTCAGCATGGAGTCACCAAGGGCAAGTCATGCCTGACTAACCTAATTGCCTTCTATGATGAGATAACCGGCTCTGTGGATGAGGGGAAAGCAGTGGATGTGCTATTTCTGGACTTGAGCAAAACTTTTGATACAGTCTCCCACAGTACTCTTACCAGCAAGTTAAAGAAGTCTGGGCTTGATGAATGGACGGTAAGGTGGATAGAAAACTGGCTAGATGGTCGGGCTCAACGGGTAGTGATCAATGGTTCCATGTCTAGTTGGCAGCTGGTATCAAGTGGAGTGCCCCAAGGGTCGGTGCTGGGGCCGGTTTTGTTCAATATCTTCATTAACGATCTGGAGGATGGTGTGGACTGCACCCTTAGCAAGTTTGCAGATGACACTAAACTGGGAGGAGTGGTTGATACGCTGGAGGGTAGGGATAGGATACAGAGGGACCTAGACAAATTAGAGGATTGGGCCAAAAGAAATATGATGAGGTTCAACAAGGACAAGTGCAGAGTCCTGCACTTAGGACGGAAGAATCCCATGCACTGCTATAGACTAGGGACCGAATGGCTGGGCAGCAGTTCTGCAGAAAGGGACCTAGGGGTTACGGTGGACAAAAAGCTGAATATGAGTCAACAGTGTGCCCTTGTTGCCAAGAAGGCTAATGGCATTTTGGGTTGTATAAGTAGGGGCATTTCCAGCAGATCGAGGGATGTGATCATTCCCCTCTATTCAGCACTGGTGAGGCCTCATTTGGAGTACTGTGTCCAGTTTTTGGGCCCCACACTACAAGAAGGATGTGGATAAATTGGAGAGAGTCCAGCGGAGGGCAACAAAAATGATTAGGGGGCTGGAGCACATGACTTATGAGGAGAGGCTGAGGGAACTGGGATTGTTTAGTCTGCAGAAGAGAAGAATGAGGGGGGATTTGATAGCTGCTTTCAACTACCTGAAAGGGGGTTCCAAAGAGGATGGATCTAGACTGTTCTCAGTGGTAGAAGATGACAGAACAAGGAGTAATGGTCTCAAGTTGCAGAGGGGGAGGTTTAGGTTGGACATTAGGAAAAAATTTTTCACTAGTAGGGTGGTGAAGCACTGGAATGGGTTACCTAGGGAGGTGGTGGAATCTCCTTCCTTAGAGATTTTTAAGGTCAGGCTTGACAAAGCCCTGGCTGGGATGATTTAGTTGGGTTTGGCCCTGCTTTGAGCAGGGGGTTGGACTAGATGACCTCCTGAGGTCCCTTCCAACCCTGAGATTCTATGATTCAATCCCTTGAGCTATTAAAGGCAGAGAGAACCAAAATGTCTACCCCTTCTGGATCTTCCTCAGGTGCTGAGACTAAGCACAAAAAGGATTCTTAGTAACAAGTCAAATTTTGGTGCTCATGATCCATCCCTTTGTGTTTAGGCAGTGTAACAGACTGAGTAAGGTAGAAAGGAAAAGGAGCAGAGAAGAAATGGAAGAAGCAGCAATTTCCTAGGGATGAGGAGAGGCAGAAACAAGGTCAGGGTGTCTCTCGTCCCTCCCCCAAGATAAGAAGGCAAGTGTTTTGGACAACCCTAATTTTGCTCCATTTTTATTTCCTCCCCCCCCCCCACGGACTCCTGCAGCTGTTGCATCGCTTTCCTTTTGCATTTATTTCATGCTGCTTTTTCCCTTTGTTTGCATTGCTCCCTGTCTTAGTAAGCAAATATGTGTGGCCCTTCACTGCATTCTCCAGCCCTCGCCTATGCATCACTTCAAGTGGGATGTAAAATTCAACAACTCTAAAATCAAAACCACCTTAAACACTGCTTCTGATGTGTTAATTTATGCTCTTTTTGTCAGGGAAGATGACTAGAAATCACTTGCTTCATAGATGAGAAACAGAGCTAGACTAGCCTGGAGAAGATGCAGAATAGCAAACTGAGGAAACCTGAATGACTAAAACAATGGGGACAATTTTGCAAGTAATATTTTGATAGAAATAAAGTAAAATTATCCACTGCAGAGGAATAAGAATGAATTGTCAGTGTTCTAATTCTGCTCCAAGAGTAAAAAAGGAGATAAATATTTCAGTGATATTTCAAATAATTAGCACCCATTAATGCAATTATTATGCAATAGGAGTATCAATTTCCAAAAATCTAGCTTACAGCTGTGCCCTGGTTCTTTAAAATGAACACCTTGTAGAAAACCTATTCAAAACAGCATTCAGTCCTTAAAACCTTGCTACATACTTAATATTTGCATTAATTAAGAATACAAAGCCAATGCTAGCTGCAGCACAAGGGTAAGAAGCTGACTACCCTCGACTCTTACTGATGTCAATGGGGGTCAAGGATGTAAAGCACCTTGCCTTATTATTTTAGCTATGCAGAGTCCCAAATTGCAAAACACTTGTTTTTGTTGTTGTTGTTGGTTGTTCCAACTATTTTAATGGTGGGACCTATATTCTGTTCCCATTGACTTAGGTGGGAGCAGAGTTAGGCAAATGTAAAACATTTGCGGGATTGGGAATCCCATACTAATTTTTTTTTATTTAACTTGATCTGCTATAAAAAAAAGTGTTGGAGACAATTTTTCATTAATAGTCTGGGCTAGATTCTGCCACCCTTCCTCATGCAGAGTAGCACCTTACTACTTTAGCAGTCCTACTGATTTTTTGAAGAGACATAACTAAGGGCTCCACAACATATGTGGACAGACCTCAATCTGGATTACTCAGAGGAAGCTATTACTCAGCATGAGTCATAGAAAGAGGTGGCTTAGGGAATGTTGAGAGCTCATGTTGTCCATCTATCTCCTCCCTGCTGAGACAGGACCAAGTATTCCTAGACTTTCCCTGATGGGTGTCTGCCCCTCTGTTTGTATCCTTCACCGCAGATATATAATTGATACTACCCTATTTAATGTGTCAAACATGAAGCTTGATTACAGCTGCTGTTCTTGAAGTTAGCTGGATAAGACTGAGAAAAGCCCAACTAGCTTTTTTCCTTTTCTTTTGGATTTTTAAGTCACAGTGAAGATGTGGCAATCTCTTGATGCAAAAGGAAGAAATGGTTTTCCTCCAAACTTCAGATGACACTATGCAACTGACAGCACAAAGTAGTTGAACTGCTTAGGTTTTAAAAGTATCTGATGCTCACCTAGAGTTAGACACACAAGCTAGCATACTCAATGAATTTTTACATGTGTGGTCACCCAGAAACAGTGTGACAGTTCTGAAAGATATATTGCACAGCATTCCACGTTTCTTAAACATGTTTGACAATGCAAAAAGCTGGTGCATAACTCCTTACAGATTTGCACAAGTGGAAAACCTTCAAACATACAATTTTTATTAAAACTGGAGCTGGTTGAAATAGCCAATGCAAATTCTGTTCACTGCAAATTCAGTGTGTATTCTAATTTTCCTGTTTTCAAGTGATTTGTGAACACATTGAACAGGGCTGCCCAGAGGATTCAGGGGGCCTGGGGCAAATCAATTCTGGGGGGGCCCCTTCCATAAAAAAAAAAAGTTGCAATACTATAGCATGTATTTGTAAATGTAAAAAATAACCAGTGAAATACATTCAACATTTTTTAAATGATGTATTGTGTATTTTCAAATCAAAAACATTAAATGCTTTAATGGTATGTATACATTTTCAATTACATAATGGGCTGCCGCTGGGGGGGGGGGTGGTGATGGTTGGTGCCAGTGGGCTGTCAGTCCCTAGAGGTGGAGGTGGCACTACTGTTGCTCAGGGCTGGGGGAGGAGCTGGGCTCTGGGTCAGGGGATGCCTGGTTCAGAGGGGCTGGGTGTCAGGGCTGTGGGGGGTGCCTGGTTTGGGGGGTGGGGCTGGGCTCGGCTCAGAGCTGGGGGTCAGGGCTGGGGGGTGTCCAGCTCAGAAGGGCTGAGCTCGGAACTGGGAGTCGGGGGGCTTCCCATGCTGCTTACTCCTGCCTCTCCCAGAACTTCAGCACGCTGGGTCCAGGAGTGGCCCTGGACAGTGCTGCAGTGGCCTGAGCTCTTGCTGCGTGGCCCAGACCCTCGCCCCCTTACCATGCAGCTCCGAGCAGGAGGAGCTCAGGCCCAGGGCTGCCTGGGGGCAAGTGGGGCAATTTGCCCTGGGCACTGCAGGGGCCCCCACAAGAATGTTGGAGGCTCCCCTCTGCCTTCCCATCCCCCAGTGCCTCAGCGCATGTGCAGGAGCGGCCCTGGACAGAGCTAAAGCAGCCTGGCTTGGGTGGGGCCTGAGCTCCTTTGGCTCAGAGCTGTGTGGTCAGGGGGCAGGGCTCCAGGCCAAGTGGCAAGAGCTCAGGCCCTGCTGGAGTCAGGCTGCTGCAGTGCTGTCCAGGGCTGCTCCTGGACACAGCATGCTGAGGCTCTGGGAGAGGGGGGAGGCGGGAGTAAGCAGCATGGTAATACCCTCTGACTCAGACACCCCTCTGAGCCCAGCTCTTCACCCAGCCCTGGGCAACAGCAGCGCCACTTCCACCTCCAGGGAGCAACAGCCCACTGGCACCAACCATCACCCAGCGACATCCCATTATGTAACTGCAAATGTATACATGTATTTAAAAACATTAAAGCATTTAATGGTATTTTCAAATTACTAAAATTTTGAATGTATTTCATTGGTTATTTTTTACGTTTCCAAATACATGATACTATAGTATTGCAGCTTTTTTTTTTATGGAAGGGGCGCCCAAAATTGCTTTGCACCAGGCCCCTTGAATCCTCTCAGCAGCCCTGCTCAGGCCCCACCCGAGCCTTGGTGCTTTAGCTCTGTTCAGGGCTGCTCCTGGATACGGCGCGCTGAGGTGCCAGGGATGGTGGAAGGCGGAGGTGGGAGGGAGTCTCAGACATTCTTGTGGGGGCCCCTGTGAGGCCCGGGGCAAATTGCTCCAACCCCCCCTGCCCGCCCTGGGCGGCCCTGACATTGAATTGGAAACTGTTACTTGATTAACAGTTTGAACATAATTCAAAATATTAATTGTTCATGAACTGCATCCATATAGAGCGGGGTCGGCAACCTTTCAGAAGTGATGTGCCGAGTCTTCATTTATTCACTCTAATTTATGCTTTTGCGGGCCGGTAATACATTCTAATGTTTTTTAGAAGGTCTCTCTCTCTACAAGTCTATATATTATATAACTAAACTAGTGTTTTATTGTAAAATAAACAAGGTTTTCAAAATGTTTAAGAAGCTTCATTTAAAACTAAATTAAAATGTTGGTCTTACGCCCCCAGCCCGCTGCTGGTCTGGGGTTCTGTTCACCTAGGCCAGCAGCGGGCTGAGCGGGGCCTGTGCCCGGGGCCCCAGCTGGGAAGGGTCTAGCAGCCGGGACTCCAGACCGGCAGTGGGCTGAGCGGCTCAGACCGGCAGTGGGCTGAGCGGCTCAGACCGGCAGTGGGCTGAGCGGCTCAGACCGGCAGTGGGCTGAGCGGCTCAGACCGGCAGTGGGCTGAGCGGCTCCTGTCAGCCAGGATCCCAGCTGCCAGACCCACTCAGCCCGCAGCCCCGGCCTCCAGAGCGCAGCGCGCGCAGCGGCAGGGTTCTGGGGGGAAGGTGGGGGAGGGGCCGGCAGCTTGTTGCGCTCCGCCGGATGCTCCGGCCCAGGAGTGCAGACCCTGCGGCTTGCCGTGCCGGCAGGATTTTTAATGGCACACGAGTCCCGGAAGGCCCCAGCGTGCCATTAAAAATGGGCTTGCGTGCTGTCTTTGGCATGTGTGCCGTAGGTTGCCGACCCCTGATGTAGATGAACCATTGTGCCCTCACAGAATGGATGATTGATATTTCATTTTGGAAATCAATATTTTTGCATATCCTTGCACTTCTTCTTTGTGGTCAGTGCTATGCAGCTGCAGATTGGGGGATGGGATGCAGTCTCTACATGAGGAATAGCCATTCACCAAATACTTGTGCAAATTAAAACATGTCCAGGAAGATGTCTGTCCTTAAAACAAAAATAACCCTTTTGGACAATGTTTCTTTTTAATTTGAGTGCAAAACCAACATCTAAATCTTCTACGAAGTGAAAGCTCATCAGTGACTGCCAGTGGTGACTGCAATTTTGTGACAGATGACCTCACCATGCATTAGGCAGTGGGGACATTAGTCAAGCTTGGTGGAGAGTTGTGCTGCCCCTTTTAAAGAAGGCTTGCAAACCAGTGAGTTACATACAATGTGGAGGCAGAGCCATCTCAGGTTGGCTTGGGGACCCTAACCCATCTCTCTCCACCAGGTGACTGGAAGAGAGGAGGACTGACTGCATGTGCCCAGAGCTGGGCAGTGAAAGTGGCGTGGTGGTGGGGTGTGTGTGTGTGTGTGTGGAGGGGGGGTTTGTATTGTTTTTCCTCCCCCCACCCCGAAATACTGAGCAGCAGCAACTCTCGTATCCACATAACAGGCTCATAAGAAGAGGGAAGGAGTGGTGAGCGCGTGCACATGCCTTTCCAGCCTGCAATGGCAGAAGCAGGTGTCTTGTAACAGAAGGGGAGGGAATTCTGTACAACTGTATCTGCTGGGTACTCCCGAACACTTAGGAATAAAATTGAGGCCTAATTAAGCCACATCCAGTGTCCTCTGTCATCTGGCTATGCCAGACACATACAATCAATGACTCCTTTTTTTCAAGACATTAGTTTGCAAATAAACCTGTTCTGGCTCTTGTTTAGAGTAATGATTCTGATTGACTACCCAGTTAACTCAGAATATAAAGCTAGGCAATGAATTGTAGTGAACCTCCCAAAACTGTCCAAGCATTGCCAGATTTAGCAGAGACTGAGCTGCACTTTTACCACCTTTGAAGTTTTATGTGCTGGTGTTTTCCTTGGTTCATTGCTTCACCAACCACTATCTAGCTTGGAATTGCTTCTGTATATTCCCCCCTCCCTCTCGGACTGTGAGCAATAATTCTTGAAAGTTTCTAATCCGAAAACTGACACACCAGTGGCATAGTATGTAGTTTGTGTGGTGTATCCTGTGGTCCCTACACCATTGACTGCTATGTACCTGCTGCAGATGCCAACTATTAGGAACTAAGATGACCAAATATCTAAATTTTTGAAGCCCTATATTACTAAAATGTTAAAGTGCAGTAGCCACATTGAACATTCAATTCAGGAACTCTGAATATTAATTTTGCATTCACATCCTTAGCTTTGCCTCCAATAGTCTATTTACATATTAAAATTATTTCCCAAATATTTCAACATAATATACAATATTTAACCTTCAAGCTGGATACACATGTAGAATCTTGCATGCCAAAAATGAGTCCATTAGAGTAACTTATATGAAAAGTGCACAGTAAACTGCTTACACAGCTATTATCTTTAACAGACTGTGTAAGAGGTGATTTCCAATAGATTGTCATATGTAGTTTTTCTTTTGTTTGACTAGCCTTGTACATCTGCTAAATATATTGCCAGACCAAAAAAAAAATCCCCCCCTTCCTTCTTATAAGGCAAACATTGAAACTTAGCAGAATTAGAATTCCCCACTCCTCTCTATGCCTTGAGATTTTGCACTTCATGTGCAGTAACTCACTCATGTCCATCAGGCTAACCTATAGCAGAGGCTCTCATAGGACAAGAAAAGTAGCCAAAATTAATCTGCCCTGTGGATGACAACATCATTCAGAAGTGAGGCAAGAACTAAAACCACCAGATTTGAATTCAATAAGAACAGGAGCTTGTGCTTAAATGCTTTGCTGAATAAGGATCTATTTAACTTTAAGCATGTACTAAGTAGTTTGAGAAATTGAAGTCTCAGGAAGGAAAACCGTGGAATGTTACTTCTGAGAAGCAGAGATCCTGTAAAAAGAACAGAAGTACTTGTGGCACCTTAGAGACTAACAAATTTATTTGAGCATAAGCTTTCGTGGGCTACAGCCCACTTCATGGGATGCATGCAGTAGAAAATACAGTACATAATATATACACACAGAGCGAGAGCAAGAGTGAGAGAACGCGCGCGCAGGAAACAATGGGTGTTACCATACACGCTCTAACAAGAGTGATCAGTTAAGGTGAGCTATTACCAGCAGAGAGGAGAGAAACTTTTTGTAGGGGGTAATCAAAATGATCCATTTGCAGCAGTTGACAAGAAGGTGTGGGGAACAGTAGCAGGGGGAAATAACACAGGGAAATAATTTTACTCTGTGTAATGACCCATCCACTCCCAGTCTTTATTCAAGCCTAATTTAATTGTCCGTTTTGCAAATTAATCCCAATTCAGCAGTCTCTCATTGGAGTCTGTTTCTGAAGATTTTTTGTTGTAATATTGTGACTTTTAGGTCTGTAATTGAGTGACCAGGGAGATTGAAGTGTTCTCCAACTGGTTTTTGAATGTTCTAATTCTTGACATCTGATCTGTGTCCATTTATTCTTTTATGTAGAGACTGTCCAGTTTAGCCAATGTACATGGCAGAGGGACGTTGCTGGCACATGATGGCATATATCACATTGGTAGATGTGCAGGTGAACGAGCCTCTGATGGTGTGGTTAGGTCCTATGATGTCCCCTGAATAGATATGTGGATAGAGTTGGCAATGGGCTTTGTTGCAAGGATAGGTTCCTGGGTTAGTGTTTTTGTTGTGTGGTCTGTGGTTATTGGTGAGTATTTGCTTCAGGTCTGTAAGCAAGGACTGGCCTGTCTCCCAAGGTCTGAGAGAGTGATGGATCGTCCTTCAGGATAGGTTGTAGATCCTTGATGATGCACTGGAGAGGCTTTAGTTGGGGGCTGAAGGTGACTGCTAGTGGCGTTCTGTTACTTTCTTTGTTGGGTCTGTCCTGTAGTAGGTGACTTCTGGGTACTCTTCTGGCTCTACCAGTCTGTTTCTTCACTTCAGCAGGTGGGTATTGTAGTTGTAAGAATGCTTGATAGAGATCTTGTAGGTGTTTGCCTCTGTCTGAGGGGTTGGAGCAAATGTGATTGTATCATAGAGCTTGGCTGTAGATAATGGATCGTGTGGTGTGGTCTGGATGAAAGCTGGAGGCATGTAGATAAGTATAGCAGTCAGTAGGTTTCTGGTATAGGGTGGTGTTTATGTGACCATCGCTTATTAGCTTCTTTTCCCTGGGTCCAGATGATGATGTCATCAATGTAGCACAAGTAAAGCAGAGGTGTTAGGGGACGAGAGCTGAGGAAGCGTTGTTCTAAGTCAGCCATAAATATGTTGGCATACTGTGGGGCCATGTGGGTAACCATAGCAGTGCCGCTGATTTGAAGGTATATGTTGTCCTCGCCCATAATATTTCACATTTGGGGACAAAGTCACAAAGTTCTGCCACCAGGTTTGCCGTGGCATTATCAGGGATACTGTTCTTGATGGCTTGTAGTCCATCTTTGTGTGGAATGTTGGTGTAGAGGGCTTCTACATCCATAGTGGCCAGGATAGTGTGTTTAGGAAGATCACCAATGGATTGTAGTTTCCTCAGGAAGTCAGTGGTGTCTTGAAGATAGCTAGGAGTGCTGGTAGCGTAGGGTCTGAGGAGGAAGTCTACCCTTTATGTCTGTGTGCCATCATTTAGCTGGAACACAAAAACAAAGTCCTCCTGGTGGCTTGGAGCCATTAACAGCTCAGTGTATTTTTAATGAAGTGGATTGCTAACTAGAATTGTGCATGTCTTTCATAGTAATCCCAAAGCAAGCAAAACTTACCTTTTTCTGGCTTTATTACTAGCCTAAAACTTGGCCCGTGTTCTCTGAAAGATTTGCTGAAGCTTACAAACCTGTTGGTGAACCCATTAGAGTGCTATTTCTCAGAATAAGGCTTTAGCAGAACAGCCTACCTTTCTATGTTTAATAATAAACCCCTTGCAACCATTTAGCTGAAATTCTATAACCTCTGTAGTCTGGCACAGGGACTCAAAATTGGGGAAGGGGTCATCCTGGTTTCAGGGATAGGCCTTTAGCTATTCCTGTAGGAGTGAAAATGCCCACATTTATAGTTACCAGCCTCTGACACTTATTAGGAAATTGACAGCTGAATTCCTGGAAGACTTCATCTGCATTGAGCATGCTGCAGGGGATAAGCAGGACTTCATCTACAATTACTCCTCCCCACTTCTAAAGCGCTTATGTCCTATACCCAGTGCCACAGTAGATAAAGGACAGTCTCTCCAACACTCTTGATGCTCTCCATGCTGGTTTCCTTACTTGAATGCAGAAGGATAAAGAGCCAGGAGTAGAGGGTTGTTAAAGTGGTGGGGTGTAAAAGGAACTGGGACGGAGGGCTTTGCATAGGGCAACGGATATGGAGTTGCGGTGTGGGGGCAGAAAATGGTCAGTGTGAGAGGAATGGGATGTGAAGCAAAGGATGGACTGTTCTTACCCCAGTCCCAATCTGGAGAAGACTGTGGCAGAAGGATGGTCCAGGGGTTACAGAATTAGTCTTGGACTTGGGAGATGTGGGTCCAATTCCCTGCTCTGCACCAAGCTTCCTGGGGAGCTTGGGCAGGTCACTCTGTGCCTCAGCTCCCAGTCTGTAAGATAGGGATAATGGTACCTCCCAACAACTAATGAGGTAAGGAGGATAAATACATGAGCAATTGCAAGATGCTCACATATTATGGCAATTACCCTAAATAGATAGTGGTCTCCAACCATTAGACTAGGTTCTCCTCAGAGCCTGGAATAGAATGTCAGTATCCTGTGCTGTCAACAAATAGCTGTGAAAGCCACAATATACGCCTCATCAGTCTTTACTGACTGACCTATATATAGGATAACAACCTACTATTCTTGTCTGTTACTCTTTGTGTAAGTGACAGAAATCTGTTCTCTGGATCTAAAGCTTCTAACCCACATCAGTCAATATGGTTCAAGAAATGAATCAACATTGTTCATTAAGGGTTTGATCCTGGACTCATTGACTTCAGTGGGGCAGATGAAGTACTTATAGAAGGTGTTGTCTGTAGGACCTCTGCCTCATTTGTTGCAGATGTTGGAAGGTGTGTAATGAATGAAACCAGGGACTGCAGGAAGAGAGGATGGTCTTGTGGTTTAGGGACTCGAATGCTTCCCTGGAAAATTGGATTCCATTCCTGGCTCTTCCAGAGTTTTTGTGTGATACTGAGCAAGTCTCTTAAACCATACTTTTCCCAGGAGATCATGAATTGTGAGTTTCTCATTTTCTGGGTGCTCCTCTTCAGCCCCTGGGGTCTAGTCTACAGAAGCCCTGAGCGCACTCAGTTGCAAGTGATGTCATAGAGTCATAGAATGCTGACTCCTCTGAGAAATCAAGCCTGTGGTATCACATTTGGCACCCAGAAAATGAGAAACTCAGGTAGTGGTCACCTGTGCAAAATTTGGTTTTTAAGTGATGCTTAACTTTAGTGGACTTTTTCTACATTTTCTCTGCCTCAGTTTTCCATCTGTGAAAAAGGGATAATACCCCATCAACTCACTGGACTGTTGTGAAAATTAAAGTGTTTGTAATGCTCAGATACTATTAACGTCATGGAAAGCACATAATTTTTTTCTATTCAGAACAATTTGAGAAATTTGTAGTAAATCATCACATTGAATAAAAAAATGAAATATTGAATAGCTGCTAATTCAATGAGCACCACTTGCTTTCAGATGAGGTGTTTGCCCCTGTAGGAAAAAAAATAGTATGTGGCCATGTAAATAGATATCATAATGCATATGCACAAGGGAGTTGAATTAAGGTTACACAGGCAATATGCATCCTAGCATTTCCTAACTTTTGAATTCTTCACTTTGCAACCTTGATATCTTTCATGTGGTTTTAAATCTAATATTGTAGAGAAAACAAAGAAACCAACCCATTCTTCTTTCCCTTGCTGGTAAATTTAATGTTTAAAAGTAGTTGAGGATCTCCCAGAAAAGGACTGTTATTCCAAAGTAGTATTACTTCGGAATTCCCTCCCTGTCCAATCTCAGTTAACTAATCACCAGAAGCATTGATATGTAATACTCCTGGCTCAGAAAACTAAAAAATCGTCATGTAAGCCATGCCAAAGTTCTCAGCTTCCTTGCCATTCCCTGTCATGAATCTGAAGGCAAAAAAGAACCCAGTTCATGTCGCAACAGAGGATCTCATGCTAAATGCTGGGCGCAGTTTTTGGCAGCACAGTTAGTATTTCTACTTCTTCCATGATGACTGATGCTTACAGCAATTTGAATTTCTCTGCAGGTTTGATATAACTTTTGGCAGATTTCAGACTCTTTTGGTTTGTGCCCAACAGGAGAAAACTGTGTTCTGGTGTCTCTCCTACAAAATGTGGAAGAAAAGGTCTCTCCCTGCATAAGTTATGGACAGATTGATTCTCCCTTTTATGATCAGGGTTGAATAATTCTTATACCACACTCCTCAACTGTAGAGTATGAATTGCTTTTCATATGCAGGTAAGCATTGTCTCTATTTTACAGAGGAGAAAACTGAGGCCCAGTGAGATGAAGTGACTTGCCCAAGAATGGTGGCAGAATACCATGAATAGAATCCATGTTTTCTGACTCCTAGTCCAGTGCCACTAGACCATGCTGTTTTTCCTCTAGCAAATGAGGTAAAGGTTTAATATGGTAAAATGGAAAACCCTATATTGTTCAAAATGCACAGTACTCCTTGAGCAGATCAGTTAACTTCAGTGGGACAATGTGAGGACTGAAGTACTCAAATCATAAAATGGCTTCAGAATTTGTTGCAAAAGTTTCTCACACCATTAAATATTTATCTGCAACAGCCAACTTCCTACAGCTCAGGAAAAACTATGTTTAATGGGTACCCTTTCTGATCATTATCTCTGCAAGGAAACAGTGGAATATTCAAGCTCTGTTTTGAATGCTCTGTTCTGAGAGCTTGTATCTTTTTGAGTGACCTTTTCAGAGAAGTGTATAGTAATGCGTGATTGAGTGGCAACTGCACCCTTTTCAACCACTGCACCTCAAGAGACACCCCTGCCATTCCTGCTCTGTCAACACCGGCAACTCTCCAGAGAGAATGTTCTGCCCTCACTTGAATAAGATTCTATCTTGTCATTGAAGGAGTTATAACTAAGATATGGCCAAAGGCCTGTTCTTGCAACCTTTCCTCTTGGAAGATGTCATCCCTTACAGCTGAAGCGAATGGGACTACTTCGAGTAAAGTTCTTTCACACGAGTAAGAACCAGAATGTTGGGTCCTACATCCTGCTCACTTTACCCACATGAATAGTCTAATTGACTTCATTAGAACCAGAGTGGCTAGAGAAAATAAACAAAAGCTGCACTCAACAATGATGTATCCTCATGGGTTACTCTCTGTAACAAGAAAGTAAACAGAAAAATATCTTCTCAAACTGCAGTTCAATACCGTCCTGTGACCTTAAGTACACTGGCCAGTATTGCCAAAGACAATCCTCTCCTGCCTCCCACTCTTACCTGGGGAAAGGAAAAACTCCAGCTCAGCTCTCCATTGTTATGGAGACAACTCTCCTGAGTAAAGGCAAGAAGGATTTTTGTATGAAATTACATCATGAATAAATACTTTAAATGGAAAAAAAACCCTGCAAACTTAGGTGGGTGATGGCTAATTCAGCTCCACACTCAAACTCACCCTTTGCCACCTCCTCTAGGGTGAAAGGAAAGGTTAAGGCTCTGGTATGGGATTGGGAGGCCTGGCTTCAATTATCTCCTCCACCCCACTACTTCCTATGTGACCTTGGGCAAGTCATTTATACTTTACCTTCAATCCCCATCCATAACAGAGGGATAATAGAAATCTGCCTCATGGGATGTTTTCAGGATAAATATGTTAAAGATTGTGAGGCTCTCAGATACTTATGACCTTCATTACTGCTGTATGAGATTCTAAATTGTCTATATACCACTGGCATATCTGTATATATAAAGTTATTCCAATAATTTTTTTTAGTGTGTTTCAGTAAACAAGGCTTTGTATTAAGGTAAGAATGATGGGCATATCCTCAGCTAGTTTAAATAGGTAGCACTTCATTGCCATCAGTGGAGCTATGCTGGTTTATACCTTTTGATGAACATAACACATTCATGGTAATTCATAAATATGACAAACTAATACTACACTCTTTGAAAATCATTTTCTCATTAGCTGCTGATATGCTTTCTGCCAACTGAAGTAGGAAAGCTACAAAGAAAGTAACTTTATTAAAAGAAATAAAATGTACAGTCCTGTACATTACCATTCAGTTAATACAAACCATGCCTACATGTGCATGATTGTGCCCTATCTAAAATAGACTTGATCCACAACTGCCTTATACCTAGTATAGCCATGAGTGCAAAGTGGGTATAAAATAAGTCAGAATGATAGCTTCTTATGCCCACTTTGCAGAGATGTAAATGACTATACAAGGTGCAAGGCAGCAGAGAATCAAGCCTAATATATCAATCAGAATCAAGTTTAAACTTTTCTCATGTCTTCAGGACCCTGCCCAGCTCCACCACTGTTGAGATTTTTTTTGGGCTTGATTCTCCATTACTATAGTCCAGTTTTTTTGCTACTATTGCTGCACTGAAATAGTGAATCAGGCTCTTTGTCTCTTATCAGGACTCTGCCCACTTCTCCACTCTGACAGTGAAACTAGCCTCTGTCCTATTCTCTTCCGTCCTGGGATGACTTTCAGTATGTAATGTGAAGCATGTGTGTAAATTTCTATAGGGTGGCCTTTTTGTATCACCTTTGGGTCAGAGGCGGTTTTTATCTTGTCTTATCCAGTGCCAAACCCCTTTAACAGAAAGCAACTAATCCGAATACATAAATGAAATAACTTCTCATAGGTTTTGTGACTGTACAATCTCTTATATAGAACTATTTCTGATAGAGAATTTAATTTATAAAATAAGGCTAGAGCTAATAAATTGCAATAGAAGCTGAAAGTGGCATTTAGACCTCCTTAATCTTGGCTGCTGTAGCTGGCAGTGTGTTAAGCTTCTATACTTCGGCACAGAAGTATATGAACAGAAGAATTAGAACTGAGCAATCTGGGAGCTGAAGATTTCTTCCTTAAACAAAACTGTGAATCAGGTTCAAAGGGAAGCACATAGTCCCTTACCTTCAAAGACACCCACTCAGTCAGTTGGCAGTGATTAAGTATTTGTTGATTTTAAAAATAAATCTCTGAACTTCCTGTATAAGCATATCTATCAAACCTCTGAAAATAGGGGGTGGAGGTTTCCAGATTCATAGCTATCGTCCAACTAAAAGTGGTGGTTGAAGATATAATTACACTAATGGTGATAGAATTATCTTTTTTTTTAAATATGTAACAATTGTCACTGGTATGTTTTATTAATAATGGAAAATGTTAAATACAACAAATAGCTTGGTAGCTGCACATTTCTTTGCATACAGTTATGATGTAATGTATTTTCATGGGACAGTTTAGACAATAAGCTATTGATCACATTGGGATATTCCACTCTAGTGTTATAATTCCATAGTGTTGAAAACTAGCTCAGAATAAACTCTCTCAACTTAAAATTTGCCACTTTGCTATCCCTTCCCAAATTGGCTTTAGTATTGCAAGAACAATTTCCCCTCACTTGCTGAATCAAATACTTATGGTTCCCATCGCCTGCTTCTCATTACTGGCTCCCTAAAAGCTGCCTTCCTCCCCCTCATCATCTTTGTGTCTAAATCTTGGTAACTTCAATAAAAAGATTGGCACAATCCAATGTGACCTTGTAACACACTCCCTTCCTTCCTTTTCTCCTGCCACTGACTGAAATCTCCTGCTTACTGCTCATCTTCACATACCTCTTTGATCCCTTCTCCTTCTGACTACTAACTACATTTGCACTTACTCTCTGTCCCTCCATTAACCTCACTGTTTGCCAAGTTACCACCCCCAGTCTTCCCTCTTAAATCCTTTCCACGGAACAGTATTTCTTCTGTTTTGTCTACAATAAGTGAGTGAATTTATCTTTTTCCTTTCTATGCTCATCCTCCAGACTGTTTTGTTTGTCTAAAACTAGGATTTACACTCTTCTGTACCAGGAACTGTATCTTTATTTGTTCTGTAAAGCCCCGATACCATGAAGTGTATAATAAGCAGAGATGACTTTTTGGAATTCTGACATTATTTTGAATTTTACTTCATGGATTTTTCACTTTTTTACATTATTTCACAACTTGTCAATAGTAGCAGTGTATAGTACAATTACTATTTACATGTCATAGTTGAAATACCTTTTTAAAAAAAAATGAAGGGCAGCAACTGATTGAAATAGCTTAAATAGAATCTGGTCCTGATCTTACAAATAGAATATAATATTCCAAACCACACCATCAACTATTTCACTAGAGCTGTGTGAATAATGGAATTTTATAGCTTTCTGGCAACTGAAAAAAAATGATTTCAGGTAAAACTATTTAGATAAAATCAGCACATTTAATTTTAATTTCAACTGAAAATTTGAAAAAGTTCATTTTTTTTAAACCAAAGCAATTTGGCCTAATGGACACCAATTTGAAAATTTTCAGTGTCACCAAATTTGCATTTTTCAGCAAGAAAAAAGTTGTTTCCAAAATATTTCACTAATTCTAATGTAAAAATCCTACATGAGTTTTGGAATTGCAAAACAATGTCAAAATGGCAGTGATTATAGTTGACACTTTTTTTAATTGAAATTAAAACTTTGCAAAAAGGGCTTTTTTTCACTTGAAAAATGTTTTGAGGAGAAATTTCTGACTAGCTTTAATATATTTAAACTGTCCTTAGGCAGTGATTCTCAATTATTTCACTATTTTTTTTTAAATGACTCTGTGCATCCAGAAGTAGAGTAAGGGCCTTTCCTTTTGGGAACTGTTTGTTCTCCTTTTGTAATTAATTGGAAATATTATAGTTGGCTCTCTAGTTGATCTTGGTTGGCTGATCTGAGGTCAGACTTAAAAGCTGCAATAGTGAAAAGAGCCAGAGAGAGGTGGGTACCCATTTCGCACTGAAATTCAATTTCCAGAGCTGTTTGTGAAACTCTAAAAATGTTTCATGACTTCAATGCTCTAGTAAGGACTACGAAGAAACTGAATAACTTTTGTTTAATTTTAAGAGTAATTTATACTTAACCACCCACATGCCTCAAAATACTCTTGGAACTGTCAGATGGAACAAACAAAATAAAACTGGAATTTCTAGACCATGTCAGACTGAAATAAGATGTTCCAAAAGGGAAAAACATTTTTCCAAGAATGGGGGGAAAAAAATTATCACCAAAATGCCCTGTTTCACTAACCTGAAACATTTACTTTGCCAGGGGAATATTTTAAAAAAAATACATACAAAGATCTCAAGCAGAAATTATTTTATGAGGCTGAGAGAGAGACGGAGAATAATTACTGCAATAAGGCTTCCAGTACAATAACTCTGGTGACACTAATTTGTCTTCAATTTAACACGTTTTGATGCAAGTTAATGTCATATTAGCCTTTTCTGCTGCTGGACCAAAAATCTAAATGTTGGATCTACCAATGCACAATGAAAATTTAACCATTTCACTTCACTAGATTATATACATCCCAACATTGAATTTCTTCTGCCTCTTAAGAATTAATGATTCAGCTCCTCTTAGGCCTTTGAATATTAAGATTATATAGGTGTTTTTTTTAATTCTCTCCATAGATGATTCTCATCTTTTCCCAATTATCTTCTTGGCTGTACCCTACAGAACCATTTTAATTACATTCAAAACATACTTTCCACAAATACTAAAAACCTAAAAATATATTTCATAATTACTTCACAAAAATCAATCTATAACCCATTCTAATGAAAGCCATAGAAAAGATGAGATTCCAAACTCTAAAGACTCTACTGTGAGAATATAGAATTTTCTAATCCTCTAAGGAGATATTAGAGTAGCAGAATGAGACAGGCAAAATATAAAATTTTTAATATGAACTACGAAATTTATGTAAATTTGCCCACAGCACAAAGAATCAAAACTTTTGAGAAAACAATAAATATCTGGGCTTCTAACCTGCCCCCTGAAAAATCCCCAACCACCACTACTTCCTAGCAGCCATGGACTTCGGCTATTGATTTTTGCGGAAGGGGTAGAGATTTTGCTCATGAAAAGTTTCTGATCATTTGCATTATAGGAGCATATTTAAGTCATCCTCCTTCTGGTCATCTTAAAACATTTGAGAGCCCTTACTTAAAGGTCTGTAAATGTACCCAGATTGTTTCTACACCATCATACATTATAGGACACTAAAACCATCATTATCTTTAGGTTGGGGACATCACAAATGTTTAAGGCATTTAAGTCCACACTTCCAAACAATAATTGCATATGTGTATAGCGCCTGTAGGCTCACTTTTGAGGCCCATAGTCAAAAGCTCCAATAAAGTTTTTTGCATTGATTATACTATATATATATATATATATATATATATATATATATATATATATAGATTCATAAATTCTATGAATCTATATAATCTGATCTGTCAGGGTATTACAATATTACAGCATTAGAATCTTTGCTATTCATGATGTCATGAGAAATGTATGTTAACTATCGTTTCATTTTCTCTAGTAACATGCTGTTAGATGATAAACAAAATCAGTTACTAGACTGGACTAGATGACTTCTCAAGGGCCCTTCCAGTCCTATGATTCTACGAATTAATGTTTAGAGCTGTGTGGAGAAAATTTTTTTGCAGAGGATTTTTGAAATATAGCTACCTTCTGACTTGGAACAAAACTCAAAAGAAAAAATCTAAGTCTCCTGCCATAGGAAGTAGAACTCCAATTTTGGGGCAGTCTACCTGGAGGGCAGCTACAGACCTCAGAAGCCCTGGAGTTGCCATTTCAAGGGAAGTTCCTCTGGTAGACTTCTCCATAGCTGTGGACCTTGGAAGCTATGGCCAAATCCCTTTGTGGATTTAGCCCATAAATTGTTGGTTTTTTTTACAAATCTATAGAAGCAGGACACCACCACTTAGGTTAGTAACCATCTTACTAGAGTGTTTTGAGGATATGTTAATGATTGCATAGTGTTTGGAGACATGTATTGTGTTTTACAAGTTCCAAATGTTATTTTACTTTAACTTATGCAGAAGTCATACCATATTAAGGAATAGATTTATATCTTATGCACTTTTTACCTCTATTTCTAGGCAAACATTTTTATTACCATATTCAGATTGTATACTTGTCTTATTTGCAATTCTGTATCACTGTCTATTCTTGCTATGACCTACAGGCCTCTTTATTCATTGCCAACCTACCACTGCCTAACCACCAAGGTGTCTGATCCAGTTTTCTTGGAGAACATGCCATCTATTGAGAGCAGGTTTAGTAGTGCATTACTAAGTGCTCCCTATGCACATGTATCATTGCCCCAGCTTATAAGCACTTGTAAATTACAGTAAAAAAGATTGGATTTTTATGGTGATCATCTGGTCTTACACATCATTAAATCACAATGCAACATGAAAACAATGTGCAGTTTAATATCAGATAACGCTAACAGCTACAAAGCCAGCATATACTTAATCTCTTCTCAAAATGTCATGTCACAGTGCTCTGTGAACCATTTAGTCCATCTTGAACTAATAAACAAATATAGATATGAGAATGGGCAGTAGAACTTCTTGTTCACAAGCATATTTTGAGACCTAGGGCCCAGTCTACCATTCAAGTATGTGCTTATCTTTTATTTTTAGTAATTTCACTTTCTTAGTTCCTTCTTCATCCAAGAAAATGAGTTGTGAACTTTTAATTAAGACTATATGTGGAACGAGCTAAACAAGCGGTATGGTAGTCTTGCATTTTTTTGTGGCGTAAAGGGCCAGTAGAATAATATGTGAAGTATGCAGTGGTATACATTAAAATTATGTGAGAGCAAAAAGGATGGCTTGTGGATGAATTTCCCCCCCGCCCGCTGTTTTTTTTTAATGGGGGTGAGGGGGAATTTAATTACCGATATTGGCAATGCTACCTTACCATTAAAAATGGTAATTTTAAGCCTCCCCCCCCATAACTTGGCCAAAGATTGACTACAGTTCACTTACATTTTAGGGACAAATATCATTATTCTGGCAAACTGTCATGAAAATATTTTAAAACCTATTGTGACAAAATTCAGCTAATGCTTATGCCCTTTTGTTATGTGGAGAACAACTTTTTCAACATTAACAATGAATTGCACAAGTATGTTAATTGCAAACTGTCAGACACATACATTAGACTTGTTTGCAACAATAGTTGCAGCTGATTACAGGATCAGCTTTCAACCTTTTGAGATTCTCTGGAAGTGTGAAGGTGATTCAGGTATGCATTATATTATAAAGGTTCATCAGTGTTCTCCCCGTGAGGCCTGGTCTACAATTTTAGGTCAAATTTAGCAGCGTTACCTAAATTTAACCCTGGACCCGTCCACACAACGAAACCCTCTTTTTTGACTTAAAGGGCTCTTTAAAATCGATTTATTTCTTTACTCCACCTCCAAGGGGATTAGCACTGAAATTGGCCTTGCTGGGTCAAATTTTGGGTAGTGTGGACACAATTGTGACTGCTCTGGACAGCGCTCTCAACTCAGATGCACTGGCCAGGTAGACAGGAAAGGCCCACAAATTTTTGAATTTCATTTCCTGTTTGGCCAGTGTGTCTGCAGAGCTCATCAGCATGATGTGCACATTGCTGGGGCACATTGCCCAGCCCATATTTTGTGAAGCCTATGACCATGTCCCTCTCATCACTGTGCTGCCGTCACTTCCTCACCTGGTTTTGCACGAAACAATTATCTGCCATTCCTCTGATGGAGGGAGGGGTGACTGATGACATGGCTTACAGAGAATTAAAATCAACAAAAGGGGTGGCTTTGCATCAAGAAGAAACACAACTGTCAGATAGAATGGCCCCCTTAAGGATTGAACTCAAAACCCTGGGTTTAGCAGGCTGTTGATTTCACAAAACAAATTGGGTCAATTTCTTGTTTTGATCCATTGCTTTTACATCTTAGGCTGGCAGCAGATGGTGCAGTACGACTGCAAGCCATCGTCATCTCCTGGGAGCTCAGCAGAAGATAGGAGTGACTCAGCCAGGTCATGCTCATGTCTGCCCAGGTCCCCCGACCGATCTCACAGAGGTCGGCTAAAAGAGCACCCAGGAATATGACTATGGCTACCAATCGTAATGCACCGTCTGCTGCCAAAAGGCAATGAGCTGCTGCTGTGTAGCAATGCAGTCCCACATCTGCCAGCGCCCAGAAGATGTACGGTGACAGTGAGCTGAGTGGGATCCATGCTTGCTGTGGTATGGCATCTGCTCAGGTAACCCAGGAAAAAAGGCACAAAATGAGTGTCTGCTGTTGCTTTCACGAAGGGAGGGAGAGGGGGGCCTGATGACATGTACCCAGAACCACCTGACACACTGTTTTTGTCCCATCAGGCATTGGGATCTCAACCCAGAATTCCAATGGGCAGCAGAGACTGCGGGAACTGTGGGATAGCTACCCACAGTGAAACGCTCAGGAAGTTGAGGCTAGCCTCAGTGCTGTGAAGGCAGTCAGCCAACTTAATGCACTTAAAGCATTGTGGGGGAAGACAATCGACTGTATAAAAAGGATTTCTAAAAAACAACTTCTATAAATTCGACCTAATTTAGTAGTACAGACATACCCTGACTGTGCCAGGATTTAAGGGTCATAGTGGACAAGCAACTCAACACAAGTTTCTGGTACAGTGCTGTCACAATGTGATTATACATCTAATGTGATCCTTGATGTATAAACACAAGAGCAGGAGTAGGGAGCTGATTTTACCCCTTATACATCATTGGTGAATGGATACTGGAATAAAGCATTCAGTTCTGGTGCCTACATTTAAAATTGCCAAAAATCTGGAGAGGGTGTAAAAGGGCTGAAGGTCTAAAGGGCTTAATCTGTTTAGTTTATCAACAGAGATTGATAGGTGACTTGATTACAGTGTACAAATACCTTCACAGGGAGAAAATGTCAAGTACTAAAGGGTTCTCTAAGCTAGTGGAGAAAAACAATGAACTAATGGCTGGAAGCTGAAACCAGAGAGTGTCAAATTGTAAATAAGACACTTATTTAAATAAATAAGTGAGCTGATTAACCACTGCAATAAACTAGAAATGACGCATTCTCCATCTCTTGGAGTCTTCAAATCAAGACTGGATGCTTTTCTGAAAAATATCTGCTTTAGCTCAACATAAGTTATTGGGCTCACTACAGAGATAAGTGGGTGAAATATAATGGCCTGTAATATGTAGGAAGTCCTGCTAAATTATCTAATTCAGAAGATCCCTATTCTGGCCTTTAAAGTATCAGTTTATCTATTTAACAACAATTTACAAAGTCCAGAGTTAGGAGCAGTTTGTTCCCACACATGCCTACAGGGGCCCTCTGTCAGGGGGAGCATAATGCTTCCTGAAATTCCTTGGTATGCAGAAACTGCACACCCATATCTTTGTTTACAAACATCTCCCAAAGCTGATCATTAGCTTTGCTAGCAAGTTCATCAACCCCCGCCCCATCCATTCATTTCTCGCTGTTCTCTTTGGGGGCATGTAATGCTCCCTCACGCACCCCGGAAGAGGGAGGTCCATGGAGGGCTGCGATAGCCTGTCTCCAGGCCTGTCTCTGTTTGAGTACTGGGCTTGTTGGGGCTCAGGCGGCCAGCAAACAATACAGTCTAGAGGGGGCTGGGGTCACTCCTCTGAAGAGTGATAGCCCTTTGCAGAGGAACGAGGGTCAGCCCTCCTCCCTACTCCACCGTGTCCCAGCCAAGGGCCCTGGCAGGGGCAGAGTCAGCTGTCCCAGACACAACACGCTGACGGACCAGGCTTTGCAGCCAGCCCTACAGCAGCTGCCCCTGAGCCACTTCCTGCCTCCCCTGGGGTGGGTACCTCCTGCATCCAGGTGTTGTCCGGCTCCTCTGCGTAAACCACAGCGGGCACTCCAGGTCAGTCATCATCCGCATCTGGGGCGTGGACCAGGCTAGGAAGAGGATCTGCCAGAAGATGTTCCAGAATCAGCGGGACATCCTTCTCCTCTGCAGGTTTCCCCCTGAATGGGCTGCGGGTCTGGTCTTTTATACTTCTGGCCCCGCCCCTCTCCTTCCAGCGAGGGGGGGGGAGGCTTAGGCTCCACCCTCCCAGGGTCAGGTAATGCTCCCTCATGCACCCTGGAGGAGGGAGGCCCGTCCACCTCACTACAGGGCACCATATGCTTCTGGGGGAGTAGGGAAGGAACAGCCCCCTGTTCTTCTCCAAGAGCACAAGCAGAGCAGTTCTTAAGCAGGGTGGCCAAGGGGGCGGGGGGAGGGGGAGAGATTCTTTGTGTTCTCTCACTTATTTAACAACCAGGAGGAGTCTAGTCCTACATTAATAGAGCTCTCAAGAGAAGAATGATTCCATTTTGCAGCAACTTCCAAGATTTTGAAATCTGAATGGAAAATATTGTATTTTTCAGTCCAAGGCTCTTTCAAATCTGAAAGACATTAAAATATCTAGGAGGGGTGAGAGAGAGAACTGGGAACAATGGAGACTTGAACCTGGGTCTTCAGCTGTCAGGACTATGTCCTCACCATCCGGGTACTGAATGTCTGTCTCAAGCTTCCATAACTAACACTTATTTGACTAAATAGAAATTTGACTAGTTCTATTCATTAATAAGTATAAGTATTTGATCTAGAGCATTTATTCTGAAAAGTCTGAGTCCATCTTATAACTTGGGGAATCCATCTATACAAATTCTAATTGATACTGTGAAGTTGTCCTTATGAAAATTACCGTATCATGGAATGCCACTGTCTGTGTAACCACCAGGGGGCTAATATAACCCACATGCCTCCTGCGTGTGGTGTTCTGTTGCCTCTAGTGGCACTGAGACCACTTACAGATTAATGAGTCTGTTACAGCCTTAGCTAAGAGCCACATGGCTTTTAGCTCATGCAGTAGAGGCTCATGCATTTAGTTCCAGAGGTCTGATCCTGCCCACTGATTATTGGGGTCTCTCAGTGTTGCACTAACAACCTATAAGTGCACACCTGACTAGGACAATAGAAAATAGTTGACCATACTACATGGGTAATTGAATGACAAACTTTTTTCAGAGGTATTCCTCTCCCCCAACCCCCACCCCGAAAGACACAAGTTTTGCCACAACAACACAAAAGTTTTCCTGCCAACACCACAAATGCTGCTCATTCGGGGTAGAAGGTTTTTTTGTCAGCAGGAGAGCTGCATGACTTTTAGCAGCACAGCTATGGCAACAGCCATGTTGCTAAAAGCTGTGTAGTGTAGGCATAACCTTAGACTGGTCAATAGATATGTGAAAGAGGTCTGCAATAGATGTGCTAAGGAAATGGCGGGAGCTACTTCCCTCAACTTGTGTGTAGGGGACTGAATTTAGAGAGTAAAAAATTCCCAAATAAGACAGACAGGGAATCAAAAAAGGAGCTTAAAAAGAACTTTAAGGGGAAGATGTGAGAGAGCCACACAGGAAATGAAAGGCAAGAGCGGAAGAGGCAGGTATGTTTTCATAGTGGTGAAGGCTGGGGGGAGAAGTTCAGCTACAGGACTAAGCAAAGCTGGTCTTGGTGGATTGTACAGTCCCAGAGGGGAGTGGCCCCATGGTGGTTCAGAAGTCAAACCATTAGCTGAAACAGAAGGGTTCTGTGCACTCCCAGAGGACCTGAACTCTAGCCCAAAGTATACATCAGAGTGATGAAGAAACTGAGGCAGGGAAATATGCAGGGTCTTATTTTTGCATAGATGTGAATTTCTTGTGCTCTTCTCTCTGTATACAGCCTAGCACAATGTGGCCCACAATTTCAGTTTGGGCCTTGAGGTAATAAGGTAACGTTAGTAGCACATACCAAGCTTTATGAAGTACAAGTCAAAACACATTGTGTGGTTCACTCAAGCAAATTTGTTCCTTGAACATAACAGCATATACATCGTCCACAACAGAAACCTTGTAGTTCTGTAAGTAAAACACAAGAGGCCTGATTTTCATTTACGTCTAAGGGCCTTTACACTAGTGCTGTGAGAACCACTAATGTACATGTCCCCTATGCCCTGTAGTTTCAGAGGTGGGGAGACTTTGCTTGGGCCAGCAGGGGAAAGAAAGCCCTTGGCCGCTGTGTTGAGCTGGGCATTGTTTGTATTTTTTATGAATGTGGTTCACGTGGGCCTGTGCGTTTCATGGGTCACTTGCTATAGAGTGAGATCAAAAGGAGTTGTAAAAGGAACCAAGCAGGAAAAGTAAATGACCTAGTTAAGGAGCATCCAAACAAACACTCAAGGCTTGTCTTCGCTACAGCACTAAATTGGTGCCACTGCAATTGATGCAGTGGCATCAATTTAGCTAGTCTGGTGAAGATGTGATAAGTCGACAGGAGAGCGTCTCCCACCAGTTTAGTGTGGTGTAGACACTGTTCAAGTCAATGTAAGTTACATTGCTCACAGGGGTGGGTGTGTTACACCCTGAGTGACGTAACTTACATTGACTTAAGCCTTGGATGCTATAGTCATGAAGAGGAGATTCCTCAGCCCCAACTCTGAGAAAAGAAGGTTCAAAGGATCTGGGCCTAGAAAAGGGAGAGGCTGCCCAGGCAGTGTCCCTGGAAGCTGACAAGGGGATACAGAGAGAGCCTGCTGTGAAGAGGACCATATATTTCTCCCAGTCAGTAATGTGGTGGGTTAGCTGGGATGAGGGGAATTCACAAAACCTGGCAAGGAAAGATTAAAGTGGAAGATCCATGTAGATAGGCCTTTTGATTATTTTGTTGTTGCTGCCCTTTGTATCTTTGGGGAAAGAACTCTATGCTGATGTTGTTTTGGAGTCTCCTTAATCAACTTGCTGGTCACAGGTACCCAACATTAAAGGAGTTACAGGTGCCAACCTCAGTTGGGTCTGTTGCATCAACACTTAGTTCCTGTCAAGTGCACTCCCTCAACGGACACAAATGTGCAGTAAACCCTAGACCCGTGACAGCCCTGTGAACTCTCCTAGAGTTTGAGAACAGGGGATCTGTGGCTGACAAGCTGAGCAGAAGGGTGCAGCATAAACCTACTTGGCATCCCACCCGTCACCCTGCCCAGGTATGCCATTTTATGCTGCTAGGGGGTGGGGGGAAAGCTTCCTCCTCCCCTTGACACTAGCTTAGGGCACATGTTTTGGGATCTGCTGAAAAGGCAAGTAGTGTGATGCCATCATTTTGTTGCAACTTGGCAGGTGCTTCCTGGTCAATAGTGTGGACTGGTTCCTGGATAAACTGGAATGGGAAGCAGATTAGGAAAAGACATCACTTAAAGAAGGTGGGGAATGAGGTTGGGGCTCCTAATCTTTGACAAAATCCTAAAACAACCCTAACTTCCCCACTCCCTTCATATGATGAGTGGGCTACTGGGTCCCAGAAATGGGAGTGGAAAATGAAGGAAGGAAGAGGGTTGATGGCAGATGGATGGATTACAGAAGGGATGATAACCTGCACAGGATGAGTTATTGCCAGATAGTTCAAGTGTGTTACTAAAGAAAGTTGCAGCTTAATTAAACCATATTCCTGGTGGTTTGCTTTTCCTTCTGTGGTATCCAGGACAATATGAACCAGGCCTGAGATTACAAATAACTGCGTCCCCAGATTAATAGCTATTTAGGCCTATTACACTCTTTCCTGTACTTAGCTATTGATACTCTTACAAATAACTTTGATTTACCTGTACCCCTTGCTTATTAGAGTTTCAACCAAGCCAGTCTGTGGTGTTAACACATTTAACTGATTGAGTTTGCTGGAAAGGCATATGCAAGGTGGTTTTTTTTTTTTAAATTAACAAAATACTCAGTTTGCCTGTCCTGTTTTCTGTAACTTTACTCCCAGAATTTCCATTATTTTGATGCAACAAACTCTGATGCAGCCTGCTTCTCAATATAGATATGTTGTAGATGGAGGGATTTTCAATTTTACAGCCTAGACTAGGAAGAAGGGACTCAGAACTGTGTGTTCCATCTTCTACATAGCCATCTCATTTACTGTGCTGGGCTCAATAGTATCCTTCTGTATTTTGGATTAGTCATGTTGGCCAAGATGTGCAATGGCTTCATAGCTTCTCTAAATGTTTATTACTGTTATGTCATTAATTAGAGGAAGCCAGATTTGTTGACAGTTGTCTCTAAATTAGGATAAAAGGTGTAATTCTTTTCTAAATAACTTCCAGTTTTACTAGGGTTTTAAAACATACACGTGTAAACACCCTACAGTTCATCTTGACCAGCTAACCCACATTAAAATACAAGTTGTCCTGGGAACACTAGGGTTTTTAAATGTTTTATTAAAGCATGCTGGCTAACAAACTTGATGGGGGAAGGGAATGAGGACTTTTATCCTATTCTAGGCATAACATGAAAGCTTGACTTCACAAGCCATTCTTGCCTTGTGTGAGGCTGATAGATCTGTATATGAAAAATGAACTCCAGTACTGTACTGTTAGTTGATTAAAAAAAAAGAGTACTTTTTTTTTTTTTACTGTGAATTGAAGTCTATCTATTCACCCCAATCCTGGGTATCAGTAATATTGTTGTTCAAAGTTGCATTTGAATACCAAACTATAAAAGGGGATTGTCAATGTAACGATGCAATGACTCACCGCCACGATGCCTCCTGCTGGTCATCCTGGGAAGTAGCTCTTGTCCAGCCCAGAGCACCCTCTGCAGGCTGCTGTCTTGCCTGCCACTGGCCCTGTGTCCCTCCGGGGACTCCAATGCCCTTGACCTCAGGGTCTGCTCCAGCAGTACCCCCTTGCTCTGGGTCTCCCCTCCCAGGGGAACCCCCAACCCTCTAAGCCCACCTTGCCACAGTGGCTACTGCCAGTCATCATCTAGCCCCCGCTCATGGGGAAAACTGCAGTCTGTCATGTCCACTCATCATTGGCAAGGAGGTTGGACCAGCTGCCTCTGCCTAAGCCTGGGCTGCACCTCAGCAACCCCTGTACCAGCTTTGGCCTTTAGCAAGGTCTGCAGCCTGGGGATTTGCCAGACTAGAGTGCCCCAGTTCTGCTCCACTTCAGGTACCTTGCTCCCAGGCAGCTAAAACTTCCCACTCCAGGGCTAGAGAGACTTCTCCTTCAGCTCCTGGCCCCCAGCCCTCTTATCAGGGCCAGCTGATCCCTAATTGAGCTGGCCACACCTGTGGTCAGCTACTCAGGTGCTTTCACTCCTTTTCCCAGCCACAGCCCTCTCCAGGGCTCCTTTTACTATTGCCCCCACCAGGGCAGCCCTCTCCCAGGGCTGTTTTAACTCCTTCAGGGCCAGAGCGGTGTGACCCCCCCCCACTACAGTCAACTGTTCTGTGTGCAGTTTTGCTTTTTGTGGCACAGCTTTCACCAAACTGGTTCTCCTCTATTCAGCTCAAATTAGCCCAGTCCATAAAATTTATCAATCAGCCCTTAAGATCCAGGGCTTGCAGTCTTTCTACCTCCCTATTGATTCCATGGAGGTAGTTGGGCATGGAGGTATTTCCCCTCCATCATCCCAGGGCCTTTTGCCTCAGTGCATGCTCTGTTCTCCTTCCTTTTATAGCTGGGCTTGTTTTCCTTATTGATCTCAGCTGTTGGCGCTGTTGCTATGATTGACAATTGTTCTGAGGTGTGGTCAGCCTAGCTCTCCTCTCTCTTCTGCTTATGTTCTTTAGGGGGGGGTTATGACCCCCCTAACTGGGATGCTATAAGCATGTGTCAGTAGAACAGGAACAGTTGAAAAATAAAGAATTATTCTTCTGTTTATGGCTGAGTGAGTATATGATCAGTGTTTTCTAGGATTTCAGTTCCAACTCTTTGTTAGCTTTGTATTTTTAAGATTATTTTTTGAAGTGGGAATGTTGTAGAAATATTTAGGCAATGTCTGACTTATGACCTCAAATTTCTCAAAATACTTATGTGCCTGCTCACTGAATTGGGTATCATTTTGGATCTATGGACCTTTAAAGTCTAAAATTAATAGAGTGGATCTGAGTTTTTTGTTTTTCTGCACAAAGATGACCCAATCAAACCCCATTAGTTGATGTCAGTGGCCTTAGAAGTGGAGTGTTCCATTGTAATTGTCCAAGAAGGGGGAAAAAAATCTGAGTTCCAAGGGGAAGGAACAAGCTGGGCTACCAAAAAAAAAAGGGGGGGGGCTACTAAAGAAAATAGAGGGATGCCACCTTAAGATTTTTGGTTTTTTAACTCAAGCAGGTGTGTGGGGGGGTGAAATTCTGTGAGTGTCTGTCTGTCTCTCTCTCTCTCTCCTCTCTGAAACTATTGCTTATAGAAAACTTTTCTCAAACACCCATCATAGCCTGAAGTTTAATAACTTTGTCCTAAAAAAAAAATCACTCATGCATATATCCAAGGAGCTTCATGTTTTATCCTGAGAAGTCATGCTATTGTCTCCAAACAAATATTTAGAATTTTAAATGTAACAAGTTGTCATGCTGGAAGGTTTCATATAACCCCATCAGTAGTCTGGGGAAGATTGGCTATTACCTAATCACCCATAGTTTTTGAAGGAAACTTAACTTCTATATCAATCAATTCTTTCAATGAACAATATGGATTACAAAAACTTTGACAACTGGGAGTGGATGCCAGCTGGTCAATTTACAAGCTGATCAGTTCCCTGTATTGAGTCTATACTCCTGACACTTGAAATAATTGCCAATAAAATTCCCCTGAAGTCTCCATGATCCTGTTTGTTTGTTTTTTAATCTGCTGAGACTGAAGAGACTGCATCAGGCAGAAAGTTGCAATTTTAGAAACCTGTGCACCCTGCTGTTTAAATTTGCACTTGTTGGATAAGCTGGGAGATAATACAGTCACAATCATCTCATCTAAATAGAAAACTCCCTTGTTATGAAAGCATGGCTCATTACAAAGAGCAATGTGTTCGAAGTCATATTGTGATCCTTGCTATTATAAGGTTCAGTCTGTTTTAGGTTTAGCTTGATGTTAGAACTCCAAAGGAAGACCAGAATCTCTCCCTTCTTTCCTGTCCAACAAGATGAAAAGTGTTCAATAATAGCAGATTTTTAGTCTAATACCATTGCTTCTACCTGTCTGCTGCCTCCACTCTGAGAGCCAAGATGTCCTTTATGGAAGCAACACTTCCTTGCAACGATGGAGAGATCACCACGGATAGAGTGCAGGGTTAGCTGATAAAAGGAAACAGCAGCAAGAAGATTTTAAAATGATAGAAAGCTGGTACAATGCTGTATTTCCATTTTACCTGGTGAACAATTAATGAAAGGCAGTCTTTAGAGCAATTCCTTTTAACAGGCTTTTCTAGCTATGCAATAACATCTAAGACTACAAAGAAATTTTTCAGGTGAAAAGGGGAAATTATAGCTAAAGTTCCTGTTTTCAAGATTGAATGAAGTGGTCTCCAGAGAAGTTTACGGTACCGGGTATTTCATATACTGATTGGCCTTTGTGTTGTGCTTGACATAGATCAATATACTATTAGTTCTGAAGCTCAAAAGGCAATACAAAGCAATAGTTATCACTCAAAAAACTTTGATTTTGTGTTTCTCAAGTATGTTTCCTATCAATAAGAATAATTAAAAGCCCACGAAATCATGAGTTAAGCCAAGAATTGCATCCACTGCTTCTTTTGCCTTAGTAACCATCCAAACTCATTCACACACTCCTCAGCTTCACAGCAAATCCCCTTTTAATTCTCACCTATCACAATACACACGTCCTGTGCATCATAATCACACCCAAACACACAAAGTAGGTGAAATGTGAGTTAAAATTAAGATATGCTTCCTATAGTCCTATGTGCAGTGGTAAAGTGTTTGCAGTATTTATATGTGAGAATGTTGGAGGTCAGACTTTAGGTTGTGCATTGAGTATGATTATGAGGCATTGAATGTATGTGATGTAGTTGGTTATATGCTGGCTGAATACCTGGCTAAGGAGTGTGGCTAGGTGGAGGTAGGAGTCAGCAATAAAGCAGTTTCCTCACATCCTCCAAAAGAGGTAGCCAAAGAGAGAGACTACCATGAGAGAGGAGTGGTGTGGAGAGAGGTGATCAGGCCCCCATTGAAGATATCTGGAGGTAAGAGAGCAATCCTGGGGCTTGCTGGAGGAAAGGTTTGATTAGGGACTAGAGAAGGGTCCCTACTGGGGTGTCAAGTGGCTATGGGAGCTAGGGCCATCTCTGTGCAGCTCCTCCTAGAACATCAAATGTATTTAATCAAATTTCCAAGTGCAGCAATAAGGGTGACTTGGTTCTAACCCTTTTGAAGCAAACTTTGGGGTTCAGTTAATAAATCCCTTAGTAAAGTGAAAGCTCTGCATTCACAAAGGCCAAGTGTCAACAGCAGGATAGACACAGTAGGGACAAATTCTTTGCCCTAAACAAGCAGAGCTCTGGCACAGTGGAGGGAAAGCATGGGGGACTGGTTGTGCCTCCCAGATCCTCAGTCATCCAGCTCTGGTATGTGTTAAAGAAGCAGGGAGGTTCCACTAGCAGAGAATTGAACGTAGCAGAACAATACTCCATCATACCCCTTCTGTCACCTGCTCTGCTCTTGCCTCAGCCCCAGAATGCCCCCTCCTTGTCCTTACCCTACAGATGCAATGGGAGAAGGAGGTGGCAGAGCTAGCTCTTTTAGCCTTCTACCAGCAAAGTTCCCCCGTGCAGAGGGAAGAGAATCTTCACTATCTACATTTACTAATGACATTGTTATGAAGGTATAAATTAGAATTGGCGTATTAGACAGACTGTGACATGTCTCCTGGTAATTAAATATGATTTCAATTATAACACTGTCTGGCCCAGTCACAGATTTCTTGGCATAGGTGTGAAGAAGCTGCTATGGAAACCTAGCTATCTTCCCTTGGGTGCTTTTATTGTACAAAAATGAGTAGTCTGCACTTTTCTATAGTGGCCCCTAGTGACAGTCTCAAAGTAATTGCCAGATATCCTATCCCAAAGATATGGTACTGGAATTTCAGGTGGTTAAATAGTCTGAAAACAGGGCAAGAGATCATGGTAGTTGGCTAGTTCAGCAAATTGCCCTAAAAGAGAGAGCCACACAGTTGTTCCCTTAGGAGGAGGAGAAAGTGAATTCAGAAAAATCAGGGAGCCTTTCAAAGAAGTCTGGATTTGGTTTTCGATTGGCAATGCTAAAGATTTACATCAGGCTTTCATATGTAGTTTCTTTGTGGAGACTGGTTTATGGCATGTTTTAAACTGTGGTTTAACCATGAGGTTGTCACAAGTGACCGTACACCATGAAAACTGGCTCTATTGATGCTTGGGTTTTCATATCTCATTCCCTTAAGAATCTGTAACGCTTGAGGTGAAATTGTGTGGTCCAGGTGGGAAGCAGGCTAGCTTTAACTATTGTACTGCTTGTCATAACCACAATGCCAAGAACTGATTTTTTTGCACTAGGTTTCACACGCTCCCTTCACCAGCTGCTGAGAATTCTGATGTAACGTAATATGCTCTCTTGACTGGTGTGTGAAGGTCCTGGTGCTTTTCCCCATGCCCCTTCTGAAAGTGGAACTGTGGTATATGTGATGACTACTTCTGCACTCACTTGGTTTAGTGGGCTTCTCTGCTTGTATTAAGATTGCCTTTAGATCAGGGGTCAGCAACCTTTCAGAAGTGGTGTGCCGAGTCTTCATTTATTCACTCTAACTTAAGGTTTCGCATGCCGGTAATACATTTTAATGTTTTTAGAAGGTCTCTTTCTATAAGTCTATAATATATAACTAAACGATTGTATGTAAAGTAAATAAGGTTTTGAAAATGTTTAAGAAGCTTCATTTAAAATTAAATTAAAATGCAGAGTCCCCCGGACTGGTGGCCAGGACCCGGACAGTGTGAGTGCCAGAAAATCAGCTTGTGTGCTCCCTTCGGCATGCGTGCCACAGGTTGCCTACCCCTGCTTTAGATGCTTCCCATTAGATGCTATTTTGAGTTGCTTATAACTTTACCAAACTTCAACCATGTGGGCTGAAATTTTCCATGTCAGGTGTTTGCTCTAGGCTAAATGTTTTGGATGAAATTTTCCTAAAACCGTTCTGCTATTTCTGAGTTTGAGAATAGGAAATAAAACATTGTTTTTCCCATGTTAAATATTGGTGACCTTTCCCTTGAAAAATCCCTACTGAAATCTGGCAGAGGAGTAGTCTTCATGTTAGGCATGGACTCTTTTTCTGTTCCCGTGACAATCTGTCCAAATTTGACCAAGGTATAAGCCTTTGAAAAATCAGTTTGCAAAATGCTCAGTAGAGACTTCTTCAATTTTAACAGCAAAATTCCCCAAATGTTCCATGCACACTGAATATGCTCCATCCTGGGGCTGAGCATGACTCTTCTACAATTAGTTATGGGCTGTTGCAGGCTAGGCATGTGACCTGACAGCCAGGAAACAGTCTTTCTTGTGCTTTGAATGACTCCTGACTCACTGCTGAGCCCAGGCCATATGGAGGAGGAAGCTGCCTGATTTAAATGCAGAGATGACAAATGCTGGACCTACTGGGGCAAAGGGAGGTTGAGACAAAGAGCCCAATGGGGGATACTGGGACTGGAGGTTGGTGAGGTGGCAGAGGGGAAAATGGGAGTTGGGAGGTGTGTGGGGGGTTGGGGACTGGGAATGGCTAGGTAAGGAGATGGGGACTAAAATCCACCAGGGCAGGAGGGAAAAGGGGGTGAAATCTGATGAAGAATCAAGGTGTGGCAAACAGCGACTGGCTAGGCAGAGAGGTGGCTAAGGAGCCCAGGGAATGAGATTAGGTGTGTGAGTCAGTGGGTATGGAGAAGGTGGGCATGAGGTCAGTGTAGTGAAGAGAGACATGTCAGATGATGGTAATGGGAATAGCTGGGCAAGGTAACTGCAACTGAACATACGAATGGCCATACTGGGTCAGACCCAAGGTCCATCTAGCCTAGTATCCTGTCTTTGGACAGTGGCCAATGCCAGGTGTCCCAGAGAGAAGTGATCTATCCCATTATCCATTCCCTGCTTCTGGCAAACAGAGGCTAGGGACTGGGATTAGCAGATTGAGGAGTGGAGACTGGAACTGATTAGGTGAGTGAATGTGACTGGGATGAGGAGCCAAGGATGTGGAAGAGGCTAGAATGGGACAGCGACAGGCTGGAGTGGGATTAGGCAGAGTCATGAGCAGAAGAGTCAATGCCTAGTGCAACACACTCCCCTTTAGAACATGGATTAGAATCCAGGGACCCCAAATCTCACCAATCCTCTGCTGTCAGCAAATATCCTGGGACATGTTCTAGCAAAGTGTCCCATCCCCCTCTAGTCCTTGTCCACGTAGAACAGTGGGTCTCAAACTTTTTTACTGGTTACCCCTTTCACACAGCAAGCCTCTGAGTGTGACCCCCCCCGCAATAAACTAAACACACTTTTTAATATATTTAACACCATTATAAATGCTGGAGGCAAAGCACGGTTTGGGGTGGAGGTTGACAGCTTGCAACCCCCCATGTAATAACCTTATGACCCCCAGTTTGAGAACCCTTGACATAGAAGATGACAACATACTACTGTTACCAGTTACTCCATTAGCTCCAGTAGTAGAAGTCAGCGTGCTAGATCTAAAGGCTTCAACCCTGCTGATGACCCATGTGAGTATTAGTATGGGGCTGCATGATTGAATGTTTTTTGTTTTACAGCATTTTTTTAAAACAGCAGAGTTTTTTATTAAGGTTGCAAGGTCAAACTCAGAAGTGAGGAAAAGCCAGAATTAAAGTTGTCTGTGTAACCTTAATTCAGCCCGCTTGAGCACATGCATTATACTACTGTTTTTATTTACATGATCACTTTTTTTGTAGGACTCTGCCTTATTCAGTGCACAGAATGGTTCTTACCCTAGGGATGAATTAAGGTTATATAGTGAAGAAAACTGGCTGTAGGACCCTGACTTCATTTGTTGTAGAAGTTGAAAAGTGTGTCGTGAACGAGGTAAGGAACTGTAGGAAGAGAGAGGGTGGTGTCATGGTTAAGATAGTTGAATGCTGCTCTGGAGAACTGGATTCTAACCCTGCCTCTGCCACAGAGTCCCTATGTGATATTGGACAAATCACTTTTCAAATGTGATTACTAATTGTTCCTCATTTTGTGGGTGTCCAATTTTAGACTCCAGGATCTGCTTTTGCATTCACATCTGCAACTGAAGCCAATAGGAGCTGTGCATTGAACATTTAAAGTGCTATATATTGCTAAGTACTCTGAAAAATCAGGTATCAGAGGGGTAGCCGTGTTAGTCTGGATCTGTAAAAGCAGCAAAGAATCCTGTGGCACCTTATAGACTAACAGACGTTTTGCAGCATGAGCTTTCGTGGGTGAATACCCACTTCTTCGGATGCAAGTACATCTGAAGTGGGTATTCACCCACGAAAGCTCATGCTGCAAAACGTCTGTTAGTCTATAAGGTGCCACAGGATTCTTTGCTGCTTTTACTGAAAAATCAGGTCATGTGTGTCTCAAATTGAGCATCCAATATTAGTGGATGCTTTTGACCTTAATCTCTTTCTGCTTCAGTTCCAATCTGTAAAATGTCATAGGGCATTGTGAAAATAAATTCATTAATATTTGTGAAGCATTCATGCTCTGCTGACGAGCACCACATAAAAGCCCATGGTTTCTCTTAAGGGCAGGGTGCTTGACTTTGTCATCTTAATGAAGGTGTTATTTCTATAATGTAGTCTTGTGTATAATATATTACAAATGTCCATGTGACGATTACTTTTATCCCATTATATCTTCTCTAAATCAGTCAAAATTGCTAAAGATTAATTTTCAATTGACCAAACTGCTAGAAGAAAAATTTGTAAGTTGATCTCCCCCCAAAAATGTAGTTTTGGGGCCTGTTAAAATTTCATTAAAACAAAACCAGGAGTCTTCTAAAATGAGTTAAGTAGCAGCAACATTGCTTGGAAATATTTGCATCTGTTTCAACTAGCCCCAGTTAATCTTATTGAGTTGAAAGGAGACGTTCATGCTTCTCTGACCCATTGTTTCAATCTGTTTTTCTGTACTCCACAAAGACAGTTTTACATTGGTTCTCCTTGAGAAGGTATAGTTAGAAGTATTAAAGAGTATTTCCACAATTTTCTGAAGAATATAATTTATGGCTAAAACCTAAATCCATACTGTAAGATTGATTGTATTTCTGGTAGACCAGCAATTAAGAAGCCCAACTCCCCTGCTCAAATATGAGATCTAAGAAAAAAAGTAAATTGAATCATGTTACTTTTGACAGTAAAATTAGAGCTACCCAGAAACAGGCACAACAGAATTCAGGTTTGATTCAATGTCTGTTTGGGAATCCTGACATGCAGGAGTGATGCTCCTACTGAGAGCAAAGCTTTAAATACTATTATTAGCACAATTAGTAATTAGTTGTAATGTAAAATCAGGCGGCGTCCTGCACCTTACACATACTCACACCTTTCCCATGGAGACCTAGCATGGAAGATGTGTGGTGTTCCACGAGGGTCCTACCCAGCCTCTGGCATGCCAAGCAAGTCTGATGGTCAAGATCTCAAAGCTTACATGATGGTTTGTGCCATTATAGGGTCTGGTGGCTGTTATGAATATTCATATAAATGTTCAGCCTCCTTTGTCCATAATTGACTTCCTCACCCCTATAATGTTGGGGTGTCCTTATTCTATAGGTTAGTATATTGAGGCTCTCAACTTCTTATCTCGTATGTCAGTTTGTGGTTGTACACTTGCAGATGTTCCTATTCTAAAATATTTAAAGCCTGTATTGGTTTGACTTCCTGCTGGTATCATTTTTATATAAAAATCACCTGAGCAAACAATTCCCAGTTTCCCAATAGCTCAGGGTTGCCATCCAGCAACTCACTTATGCTAAGGGCCATAGGACTCAAAGCTTTACGCTAACTACTTAAGCGAAATATCTTCTAAACAGAGTATAGGCTTGTAGGCTGCTTGCTTTACTGCTAAATAAAATACTTGGGCTACAACAGTAGTATGGAGAAGTGGAAAGCATTCTCTCCACATTTAGGGCATGGGTTCCTAAAGTCCAGGCTTCTCTTGCCTACCTGTGTTCCCATGCAACCAGCTTTTTGAATTCCAGAGGTGGAGTCCAAAGTGGGGAAATCCCAGGTGATGAGAATCCTACTAATGCTTATCCTTTATGCTGTGTTATCACTCTGAGGCACTTTTTGGTTAAGTAGAAGTACTCCAAAGAAAATTTTTTTCTCAATTAATATGTTGCATTTGGGTTCACAAAAGGCTTCACCAACAGTCTACGTATTCATAGGAAGTTGATAATGGGGTGGCTATTGGTTTGTTCTTGGGGGTAGGTGGAGGGTTGGAGAGATGCTTTGGGATACATATTCATAGCTGCCTCTAGAAATTTCCATTACATGTGTCTGACTAAGTGGGTATTCTCCCAGGAAAGCTTATTCTCCAATACATCTGTTAGGGCGTGGCTATGCTGGAGAGTTGCAGCGCTGGTGGAGGCTTTACAGCGCTGCAACTTAGTCACCGTCCACATTTGTAAGGCACATACAGCGCTGCATCTCCCTGGCTGCAACGCTGGCAGTACTCCTGCTCTGCCTCGGGTATAACTATTGCAGCGCTGGTGATGCAGCACTGGAGTGCAAGTGTAAACAGTGATTAATCTTACTACGCTGTAACTGACCTCTGGAATTTTCCCATAATGCTTTTAACTAAATTACTCTCTTTGTTTTGCTATGATGCCTCTCTTTGTTTTGTTGTGAACTCAGGGCTTCGGGAGCTGCTTATCTAAAAAACAAACACAGCTCCTGTTTGCTGTGAATGAGGCAGGCAGGGGGATGAATGTCTACAGCTAGTGTTTGCTTGAGGAGAGAAATAGCACGACGGGGGGGAGGGGGAGAAAGGGAGTCCGTCGGAGCAGCTGCTTATCTGGTCTGCAGGCTATTTGCATTTAAGAGTGAATGAGGGGTCGAGGAAATGGTCAGATTTTGCAAGGCAGGGAGCTGATACAGAATTTGCAAAGCAGGCTTTGCAAGGCAGGGAGCTGACACACAGTGTTGGCTCCAAAAATCCACTCTCTCTCTCTCCCCTGCTCCCTGTCACACTCCACCCCACCCCCCTCTTTTGAAAAGCATGTTGCAGCCACTTGAACGCTGGGATAGCTGCCCATAATGCACCACTCCCAACAGCGCTGCAAATGCTGCAAATGTGGCCACACTGCAGTGCTGGTAGCTGTCAGTGTGGCCACACACCAGCGCTTTCCCTACACAGCTGTACGAACACAGCTGTAACTCCCAGCGCTGCACATCTGCAAGTGTAGCCATGGCCTTAGTCTTTAAAGTGCCACAGGACTCTTTGTTGCTTTGGGATGAAGACTCTTGAAGTCTGTGACCTCTCTGCAGCTGACTACTTTGCAAGTGCTGTAAATGTAATCTTCCACTTTTAAAAGGTGTCAATTGCCATTAAGGCCTTGTCTATGCTACTTAGGGCTTGGCTACACTTACAAGTTGCAGCGCTGGGAGTTACAGCGCTGGTCATGCAGCTGTGGAAGGGCCAGCGCTGGAGTGTGGCCACACTGACAGCTACCAGCGCTGCAGTGTGGCCACACTTGCAGCACTTTCCAGCGCTGTATTGAGAGGTGCATTGTGGGCAGCTATCCCACAGAGCACCTCGTCCCGTTTTGGCGCCGTTTTGGCGCTGAGTATTGTGGGAAGGGGAAGGAAGTGTGCGGGTCATTCCGCTTCCTGTTTGCCAGCGCCCCGTGGTGCATCGCTTCACATCCCAGCATTCACTCTTTCCAGCAGCGTTTGGCGCCATTGTGAGTGTCTTTCTGTTACTCTCTGTGTGAATCGCGATTTCTGTGGCAAATGGAGCCCGATCTGCTGAGGACTCTGCTGATGAGTGTCACCAGCACAACACGTTTGGCAGTCCAGCTATTCCTTCAGCTCCAAAGTGACAGTGAGGATTCCGACGATGATATCAATATGGATTTGCCTGCCGCGTGTGACACTAAAGTGCTTGCGGCATTTACGGAAATGCTCAGCACCGTTGAACGCCGCTTTTGGGCTCGGGAAACAAGCACTGAGTGGTGGGATCACATCGTCATGGAAGTCTGGGATGACGAGCAGTGGCTGCAGAACTTTCGTATGAGAAAAGCCACTTTCATGGGACTGTGTGCTGAGCTCGCCCCCACTCTGCGGCGCAAGGACACAAGATTGAGAGCTGCCCTGACGGTGGAAAAGCGAGTGGCTATTGCAATCTGGAAGCTGGCAACTCCAGACAGCTACCGGTCGGTCGGGAACCAGTTTGGTGTGGGAAAGTCGACCGTGGGAATCGTTTTGATGCAAGTTTGCAAGGCAATTAATCGCATCCTGCTAAGAAAGACCGTGACTCTGGGGAGCGTGCAGGACATTGTGGATGGCTTTGCACACATGGGTTTCCCTAACTGTGGAGGGGCGATAGATGGGACGCATATTCCTATTCTGGCCCCCCCCCACCTGGCATCAGAGTACGTTAATCGGAAGGGGTATTTCTCTATGGTTCTCCAGGCGCTTGTGGATCACCGCGGGCGTTTCATTGACATTTACACAGGCTGGCCTGGAAAGGTGCATGATGCACGCATCTTTCGGAACAGTGGCCTGTTCAGGAAGATGCAGGCAGGGACTTTTTTCCCAGACAGGAAGATCACAGTAGGGGATGTCGAAATGCCCACTGTGATCCTTGGAGACCCCGCGTACCCGTTACTGCCTTGGCTCATGAAACCCTATACAGGGAAGCTTGACAGGAGCAAGGACCGGTTCAACTACAGGCTGAGCCGGTGCAGAATGACTGTGGAGTGTGCTTTTGGGCGTTTAAAAGCCCGCTGGCGTTGCTTGTATGGGAAGCTAGACTTGGGGGAAAGCAGCATCCCCGCGGTTATATGCGCTTGCTGTACCCTCCATAATATTTGTGAAGGGAAGGGTGAAACATTCAGTGAGGCATGGACCACCGAGGTTCAAGTCCTGGAGGCTGAATATGCACAGCCAGAGAGCAGGGCTAATAGAGAGGCCCAGCACAGGGCTACAAGGATTAGGGATGCCTTGAGGGAAGAATTTGAGGCTGAAAGCCAACAATAATGTTTGCTGCCTTGCATGGGAGTGAATTGCACTGCTTACACTGTTATTCTATTATCCATAATAATAATATGATTTGTAGTGCCTCTTTCTTTACTGGGCTAAGGTATCTTTCACTATCTGCTATAATAAAGACTGTTTTCAAAGCCAAGAATTGTTTTATTGAAAAGAAAAAAACTTCCTTGACAGACAGACAGACACACAACATTTCATGAACACAAGAGGGCAGGGGTGTGGGTTGGTGAACTGTACAGTCACAAGTTTGCATATGCCCTGTCTGGATTGCTGTTTAATGAATCCTGCACTTCAGGGTTCATATACTGCATGGTGATGGGGGTTGAATGCAGAGGGTAAGGGTGGTGGTAGGTATCAGGGCTGGTTGGGGAACATACAGGTGTTGGAGGCAGCTGGTGGTGGTAAGAACCTGGATGCTGGGGAAAGGTGGTTTGAGCTGACATTGGGGCACAAGGCACAAAGGACGGGGCGGGTGGGGGAGTAGCACGGTAGTGCTCTGCTTGCATGGCAACGAGTGACTCTATAGACTCCGCTTGGCGCTCCAGGATGCTTAGCAGCCGCTCCGTGGTTTTCCTCTTGGCCACTGCATTTCTCTTGCGTGTCCTGCTTTCTTTCTCTCGCCAATCCTTCAAGTCCTTACTCTCTCGAGCAGACTGATTAAGAACAGTTTTCAGCATGTCTTCTTTGCTCTTTCGGGGATTTTTTCTCAAATTTTGAAGCCTCTGTGATGTTGAACATCTGGGCAGTCCAGTAGTCAAGGTCACTGTAGAAACAGAAATGACAACATTTAACACGGGCAGCATTGTATCCACTATCTCCAGACATGAATTGTTACACTGAGGGAGTGAGTTCTTATTTAAGCATTCTTTTACCCACACGCATAACACTACAGAAGCCACGACATGGTGAGTGAGCAGTGCTTATATGGGGAGAAGTGGGGCTTGGGTGTAAGAGGGGAGCTGGTTGCTTCGGGTAATCTGGAGTGCTAGAGGGGTTGAGTGAAATGCAGATGCAGGGGTGATCTTATCTCCCTATCTCTTCACTAAAGAGTCTCCCAACATTTTTCACAGGACTTAATCCTGGAAGATGTTTCCCTACTGCGAGTCACTAGGGAACAGCGGGGGGCTCTTTTAGAGCAATGTGGATTCCGCCCGGGACCCTATGCGGCTTGCCTGTGTTCAGAAATGGTCCCCCCACCACTGGCAGAAGAGTGGCGCGGACGCGTCACCGTCACTGGGACAAGGGACACAGTGGCTCTGCCTATAAACCTGCGCAGGCATATTGCCCACGCTCTGGATGAAGCTTTTGCTGAGATAACTGAGGCAGATTACCGCGACGTGATAGACCACATCAACGGGCTATTCCACATCTAGAGGCTGGCATGCATGCATCCATAACCCCCCTCCTCTCCAGAAACATTTCACCCAGAAAATAAAAGCCGCTTACCGGTAACACGCTCCTCTGCTTGTCCTTCTGCAACTGCTGGCTGCTGCGATTGGGTGCTTTCCTCCTGGCTTGAGAAGAGCTCCTGGCTGCATGCCTCCAGGGAATCTGCGGTTTCTTCCCCCATGCCAGGAGCTTCACTCGCGGTTTCCTCCCCCCCCCACGCCTCCGCCTCCGCCGCCTCCTCCGCCTCCTCCTCCTGTCCCCCAGCCTGCTCAGAAGTGTCCATCGTTATCCTGGGATTGGCAGTGGGGTCACCCCCAAGTATCTCATCCATCTCCCTGTAAAAACGGCAGGTCGTGGGAGCAGCTCCGGATCGTCGATTCCCCTCTCGGGCTTTGTAATAGGCACTCCGCAGCTCTTTAATTTTCACCCTGCATTGTACTGCGTCCCGATCATGGCCCCGATCCAGCATGGCCCTTGATATCTGCTCAAAGATATCGTAATTCCTACGGCCGGAGCGCAGCTGTGCCTGAACAGATGCCTCACCCCAAACACTGATGAGGTCCTGCAATTCACCAGTGCTCCATGCTGGGGCTCGTTTGCCGCGTGGAGGCATGGTCACCTGTAACTGATTAAAACTGATTGCACTCCACACCTGGCTGCAGCAAACAGGAAGGAGATTTTTAAATTTCCCGGGGCATTTACAGGGCGGGTCACCTGAGCCAAGAGCAGTAGAGTGCAAACTGATGTGCAGAGTGGCTGAACAGGAATTCTGGGATACCTCCTTATTCCCTGGAGGACAGGTAAAGCGCTGGTGAGTGTCCACACCTGCTGGGCAGCGCTGGATCACCAGCGCTGCACTCCTTATACCCCTGCCGGGATGGGTTTTCAGCCAGCGCTGCAACCAGGGAGTTGCAGCGCTGGTTGTGCCCTGCAAGTGTGGACGGGGTGTTGTTGCAGCGCTGGAAAGCCTCCACCAGCGCTGCAACTTGTAAGTGTAGCCAAGCCCAAAGTTTTGTTGGCAAAAGCTGCCTTTTGCCAAGAAAACAGGGGAGGTGTACAGACTACAAAGCTACTTTTGGAAGCAAAACAAAACTACCTCAACAAGAGGCATAAAGCAGGGGTCCCCAACCCCTGGTCCGCGGCCCGGTACCGGTCCACGGCCTCTTAGAAACCGGGCCACGAACCGACCCAGTGGAGCTTCCGCAGGCATGCCTGCGGGAGGTCCAGCTGAGCCGCGGGACGAGCGCTCCCTCCGCAGTCGTGCCTGCGGGAGGTCCGCTGCTCCCGGGGCTCAGCTGGAGCTTCCGCAGGCACGCTTGCGGAGGGTCCGGCAAACGAAACCGGTCCCTGGACCTAAAAAGGTTGGGGACCCCTGGCATAAAGCATTTAGCTGCAAAGTTAAAGCAATAAAGTGTTGGTGTAGACATAACTGACTTCCACCAGTATCCCACAGTACCTGCAGTGACAGCTCTGCTCACTGTTTTAATCTCTGGCCCTGCAGGCATGTGCTCCTCCCCTTTCAAAGCTGCTGGAAGTATCTGACAGCTGAGCCTGCTGTTCCCTTTGGAGAGCAAAGAGCAAATAATTAAGGTGAAATGCTCCTGTTCTGTTCTGCCCTGCCCTGCACTAGGAACAGAGCAGCAGGCTTGCTGTCTAGTCACCCTACCCCCCACTGCACTGGGTTGCACCACCACTCCACTCCTGCTCTGCCTTTTCCAGGGGTGGCAGGTTTGTAGAAATTTTGGTGGTGCCCAGAACCTGCCCTCTCCCAAACTCCACCCCTACCTGCCTAAGGCTCTGGGAGGGAGTCTGGGTTTGGGAGGGGGTCTGGGGTGCAGACTCTGGGCTGGGGCAGGGGGTGGGGGTGCAGGCTCTGGGATAGAGTTTGAGGATAGGAGGGGGTGCAGGAGTGAGGGCTGTGGGGCTGGGGATGAAGGGTTTGGGGCATTGGAGAGGCTCAGGACTAGAGCAGGGGAATGGCAGCCTGCCCTGGCCCTAGTGGAGGAGAGCACTAGGACCCTGAGGCAGCAGGTGATGCCAGAAGCCGGCAGAGCGGAGCAGAGTCCCCATGAGCTGCAAACTCCGGGGCGGTGAGGGGGCAGCAAGTGAGGCTGGGGGACACTCAGGGGAGGCGCGTGGGGCAGCAGACAGGGCCAGGGAGAGACCTGGCCCCAAACATTGGGGAGCAATGCGTGGGGAGCTTGGCGGGCTGCAGGGAAGAGCTCCGCAGGCCGTGTGTTTGAAACCCCTGCAGTAGATTGTCAGACGCAACGGGATTTAGAAACCTGCATCATGTGACACTTTACCTGCCCCATGAGGCATTGCAAAAACCCTTCCTAAAGCACCCTGCGGCCAGTTGCACAGTGGGATAAATATCAGTGTACTGCTCTCTGCTTCAATGCAAAAGCTGTTAGTGTGGACGTGCTCTGCCGACATAAGGAGCTAGTGTGGACATGCAACAGTGGTTGTAATTAAAGTGGTATGTTTAAAGTGGTATAATTTTTTGCCAACAAAACTTTGTAATGTATGCAAGGCCTAAGTTGGTGTCTTGTATCATGTCGCTTAACAAAGCTGCTGCATAGCTATTAATCAGAAAGACAGAGCAAAGATTCTTTGCCTTTATCATCTCTTATGGGCCAGGATCAACAGGGTTGATTCAAATACTTTGTTCAACCTCTTAGATATGACATTTCCAGTACAATTTTGCATGACAGCAAACTGTTTTATTACATTTCTAGCACTTCATGGTTTTAGTCAGGTCAGTAGCATTGCCTCTTTTGATATTCTGATCTTCCCAATAGAAATCTAGAAATGCCTTGGGAGACCAAGTTGGAATAGCAATAGAAAAATAATCTGACACTTCAAAAAATTAATTTGAACAGAGCAATAATTATAATGCAATTTAAGTCACTGTACCCACAAAAAGGTTAGGTTCCAGTTCAGTTGAAGTGCTAGGACATGACTTTGTTTTGTCTCGTCTTGTACTTGAACCTGCTCATCCATTTCTAGCAGCTCTGCAGTTCAGCTATTGAAAAGACAAAGAAAAATATTTTATCTGCGGCTAATGGGATGGAGTCATGGCTCCATGATATGTTACCAAATAAGGCTATTGAAACAAAGGACACAGTAAATGGGTGTAAGAGGCAAGTCAATATCTTTAGGGAGAAAGGTAATAGAAGAATATGGTGACAAAACAAGGAAGCAGCATTGAGATAAAGTTAAGGAGGCTAAATGTGATGTGCTAAGTGGCTTTCCCCAGCACAATTTATTATGTCCTTTTGTCAATCCAACACACCAAAATTAACACAGAAATGCAATCTTCTTCTGCCATTTCTTTGTTTACCAGCTTGTAATATTTTTTACTCTTAATGAAAAAGCAATTGAAGCATACTGTGGAAAGCATTTCACAGGGATATTGCTTAAATCTAAAGATAGTTTTTCTTTTCTATCTCATTTAAGCAGGCCAGAGCTGAAATCCCTCACCTCTAAATGACTACTGCTGATTGGAATGAGATTCAAAAACAAGATGCTCTCTGGCCTTGAAAGTCTTCTGAGCAGTAAAACCAAAAATTACTCTTGACTACAAATCAGATTTTTTTTGTTGATTTTATTTTTTCAGTTGATGAAAACCACTTTCTTGTTAGCATTTTCTTTATTGTTTATTACAACACTTTTGGCCTTTTAATTGGGTTTATGAAGCTATTGTGAAAGAACAGAGTATAGCTAGATAATTGATACAAGGTAGTACACTGATCCTTACTAACGGAAGGGGAATCTCATCCTTGCATGCAAGAGATGCCAGTTGAAATGGTGCTAACCATAATTTAGTACCCTACAGACTGAGAGCCAGACCCAATTGCCATTAACGTCATTGGGAAGATTCCCATTGGTTTTAATGGGAGTTCTATCAGGAGAAGCAGATAGGACTTTTACCCTAAGGGGAATAATAATAGCAAAGCACAAGTGTAGACAAAGTTGGGTTGGAATCAAACCTTCTGCTCTGAACATAACTGAAATTCTAGAAGGTTGGCTCTAAAGGGGTTGTACATCAGTGGTTAATGGGTGAAGTGATTTTGTTTCAGAGCAAACCCCACACTTCCACATTTTATCATGTGTATATAAACACTTTACTAACTTTTATGGGCATATTATATATGCAAGCATCCTGAAAGATCAAAACTCAACAGTAAAAAGTCTTCTATATAAATGAATGTTTTTTCCACAGAAGTATTTAGCTTTCTGACCCTTTGCTTAGTATTTCATCGTTCACCCAAGCGGTTACTAAATAACTGTCTAGACAGAACCAAAGCAATTTTCTGGGTACAAAATATTTACTAAACTGGAGAAAATGTAGAAGAATTGATTAAAAACGCAGAATCCCTTCATAATGAATCCATGGCTGATGTTTACACTGCACACAGATGGGGCATTAGAAGAGAAGCAGAACTTTTGGCTGTGGAACCACTAGCCTTCCACTTACAGGCCTACCAGACTGAAGGAAAAGTATCCTCCATATAGAAAGATAATGATTAGTATCTTTCTGTAAGTATTTTTATGAACAGCTCTCATGCTAAAATATATAGCCTTACTAGATCAGAGGTAGAGAAGTATTTTTCACCTTGTTTTACAGATAGAGAACTTACTCAGGTCACCCAGGAAGTCTGGGGGGGAGCATGAAATTTAGCCTCTCTCTTAGGCCAGCCTCTGGACCATCCTTCCTACAGGTTCACATAGTAGATTGAGTTTGCCTTTGAAATAAGTTAGTGAAACACTGAAGAATTTAAGGCCAGGTTTTTTTTTTTTAAACTTGCCTTTGTGGGTGGTGGTGGTGGGGGGGGGGGGTTATGGGATCTCCAACTAGCCTGTCACTTTTGATATTTTGTTTCCATGATATATGCTACTTATTAACTCTACAGGACCTGATCAGGAAGTGTAACAAAGATTTACACCGGAACTGAAATTGGCATTATGACTGGACTGGGCTGTGACAAACAGGGGTTAATTTTTAAGGCTGTGCAAACTCTCAGGTAAAACCAGAACTAAATTGAACCTTCACCCTAAACTCCGAAAATGAGCATGGCAAAACTGTCTGACTTCAGTGGAGTCAGGATTTTATCCAAAAGGTTCACTTCTAAATGAACCAAACCCAGATCACTTTGCAGATACCAGTAGAAACTGAAGTTTTGCATTTCTGTATGGATGCAAAGATAAAAGCCCCTTTTAACATATTTTCATTCCATATGAGAAGGTATTTCTAGGCAAAAGAAACACGAGAGTCCATAGTTAGATCCAGTGTAACAAGGTACATATACATGAAGGGAAGGGAGTTGAATCCATGACACCAGGTCAGAATCTGGAGTATTCTTCCAGAAGGTTTCTCTTCTCTTCCCACCCCCCACCCCCAACTTCCAAAATAGTTCTTAAATACTGCAATATGATGGTCAGCTCTAAACTATTTCTATTTAAGATTTTTTTTCAAATCTGCTACATGTAGTTTTTATAGTTTGTATGTATTTAATATTCATCAGAATAAGTTATTAAAAACAATTTGAATTCATTTCTTATAGGCATAAAATGAGCTTCTTGATCCGTTGTAATATTGTGGAAAATTAGTAACATTTTGCAAGTAACTGGCATCTCATAAAAATAGCAAAAGTCTAACAAAATATCTTGTGTTTTCAAAGGCATTTTGGAGCATCTGGTTCCATGTGTTTTGATGGTATTCTGTTTGTTTGGTGTTTTTGACTCACATAGAAAAGGTTAATTCTGCATAGTGAGCACTCTATTTCAAAAAGCAATTTAAGGATAAGATTACCAGTTCAGATGTGAATTCCAATAGTCACAATCACTCTGACTCTTGGGTTTACCTATTAGTAGGGCTACATTCTTTTTTAGTTCAATCATGGTTACTATGCCCAATGCAAGAATTATTGGGTGAAGTTCTATGGCCTTTATTAGGCAGGAGCTCAGACTAGATATTCGTAATAAGTCTTAAATCTATTAATCAGTTTTAACCAACCAATGAGTAACCTATTTTAGCACTTGTCTTAGCTCTTTAGCTTTCCAGTGAGAAACCAAATAAATTTGATTTGAAATGATAGCTTCAGTCATAGTTTTTGAATATTGAAGTCTAAATTCATTAGGTATTGCATGTTTTAGCTACTGGAAAATTTGCCATCTCCAAATGAGGCATGGTAGTCTAGTGGCTAAAATGAGAGAGAATGGCCAAAAATAGTTTTCTGCCTTCTGTGATGGAATAATGTTGCTAATGCCATATCAATGAGATGCATGTGACCAAAATGGGAATATTTAAGTCCAGCAATCGTTGAAGCATTCTTTACAGAAGTGCCTGTCTCCCGTAGAGGTGGCTATAGGTAGCGTAATCAAAACACTGTCAATTTTCATTCCCTTATGTTGCTTTTTAAGTGTTTAATAATTATTTTTTAGCCCTTCTCTAGATTTAGCTACCTGAAACATAGTTAGTGGGAAGGGACTTGCCACTGCTAAATATTATTTTATTTACATTAAATATCCAGTGAAGTCATGTTCTTCCATTGATATTCTGTTCCCAGAAATACATACTTTACTTCATAAGAAGTGAATATTAACGTAATCAGAACAGCATGGTTTTGCTATGAGATTTCCTCAAATAAAATTGTACTGAGAAACCGTCAAATACTGGTGTATTTTTCCCTTATTAAAATTATTCTTGTTTTCTACTATTTTTCCAAATCCAATGGATATGCAAAATCATTTCTAGAGTAAAGTATTTTTTGTTCATATTTTGCTGTAATGAATACTTAAGAAAAAAAACTATTTTTAATGATTATAAGGTGTATATTTGTTTCAGAAGATTTAAAATGTTTGTTCTATTTCTCCTAACGATAGGGCTAAATTCTGGTTTGTTCTGAATGTGTGGTTGCATATTGAGAAAGTGAAGGGAGCTCCTTATCGGCCTAGGGCACTTATGTAGGACTCTGGGGGAAAATGCTAATACTAGCACTGAGTACTTGAGCAACTATTAAACAGAGCTGATTGAAATTTTTAATTTCAAACTTTTTTTTGTCTTTTTTTCATCAAAATGGAAATTTCCACAGAAGATGTGTAACTTTGACTAAATTTCCAGGTGTGGGGTTTTGGCCTTTCAGCAAAAACCTGAAATCTTTTGACAAAAATTAAAATATTTTTTGTTCCTCTCCCTTCCCCCCCCCCCCCCCGCCAAAAAAAAGTCTCCTGATCAGCTCCACTAGCAAGTGTGGCAAGTAGTAATTCACAATCCTAAAGGATAATATAGTCAGTTGGGTTGGGGGATGTGGAGAGTTTCCTGCCTCTCCTATATAAATTCTGCTGTCTGGTAGCCAGTGCCAGGTGGGGGAATACATATGGTACTTTACAGCAGGAGGTGAAAGTTGGAGCTATACCATGTACTTCTCTTAAGAATTTCCCTACACAAGCAGAAATGTCCAAGAAACTCTGCTCTGTTGCTACAGAACTGCATTAACCTGCTGATCTCCTCCTAGGAGCACAGTCACAATTTTGGCCCCTACAATACATATTCAATTTGTATCAATTCATTGTTTTGAAATGGTGATTATATTTCAGCTCAAACTGAATATAGCCTCTTTTTTTCTGGATTCTCTTAAGTTCTTTACCAGAACTGTGTTTGCATATTGGCTCCTTTTTCACCAGCTGCAAGACTTTTTGAAACTGGAATAGGAATGCCTGTAACAACTAGGCATAATCAAGAAGCAAAGTGGTAAAAATCCATAGCAAAATGGATAGACTTCACTAGTGTATTGAGAGCATGTTCACCACCAGCTACTAACTGTGCCCACTGAAGATCAAATTTCAGACTGGATTTTGACAGTGAAATTATAGGAAAAATAAAAATATTTCTGAACATAAATGTAGAAATCTCTCCATTAATAGTTCCAATTCTTTGCATGCCTGTGTGTGACTCATGAAGCAATCTTGTCATGAGTCGGTTATTCCTGAGAACTGGGTTTTTTCTTCTTCGCAATGCAGTAAATGGAGAACTGTCAAGAAATGTTTCACAAACTTCAGGACTTTGCACCAATGAGATTCTAAAAGGATGATCTTTAAAACATTTACAGGACAGTTTCATAAGTGAATATAAATGTTGGGCCGGCCACACTGATGGCTTCTGATTATTATTGACCCATCCAGCATAATACTACTACCTCATTTTTCAGTCCTGATCCTGCAGTCTTTGTATGTCAGAGTCTAACAGCTATATATTCATTTCCTGAATGCTTTGTGAATATATGCTAGGAAACAAAATACTGAATTAAGTGTAATGGGATTATAGACATAATAGAGTAACATATTCTTGCCCTAAAATTACAAATGGCACAGACTTCTCAAGTTCCACTGTTTGAAAGCTCTCCATTACTCCTGGGGGAATTCTGCACCACTGCACAATGCAGAATTTTGCAGAAATTAGCATTGTGCCTGCAGTAATTCCTTGCCACCACTAGGGGCCACTGGGTCCAGCAGAGCCCACTTTGCACATAGAAGACACTGCTGGGGGGAGGGAGAAGGAGCTAGAGGGTTCCTGGCAGCTGCAGTTCCCAGCATGCCCTGAGGGAAGGAATGGGGCATTGCACAGGAAACTCCATATAAGCCTGGGACCAAGCATCAGGCTGTTTCTCCCTCTGGACCCCTGGGCTTGGGGGTGGGGGTGGGCAGGCATCTGGGCAAGGGGGGGCCCTGAGGCTGGGCTCTGGGGAGGAGAAGGTGTGGCTATCTGGGCAAGGGAGGGGGCCTGCAGCTGGGCTTTGGCAGGGAGGGGTGTGGGAGTCTGCATCTCCCGCTGGGCTCTGGGGGAGAAGGAGGTGGAGAAACAGGAACTGGGTTGTCATAGGGATTTCTTGATGTCTATTCATGGGGGAATTTTTGTATGTCTGTATGTTACAGACATACTTAATGACAGGCATTTTAAAATAAATTACCAAAATAATTGAAACTGGCATGATTATGTAGTGTTTTGACAAATAAAATGTGCATAATTTTAAAATTCTGCACAATTTAATTTTTTTTGCAGAATGCCCCCCAGGAGTAGTCCATGGGATTTTGCTATGTTACTTATGTCTGCTCAGAATTCAAGTATTTTAGCCCAGAGTTAGCAAGTTGTTAGATTCTGTCCTCCTTTGAATTAAATGGCAAAATTCCCATCGATTTCACTGGGACTAGGTATTCTCTTAAAACATTTGTGCTTGAAGTAGTTCCACTGTCTTCAGTATGACTACTCACATCCTTAAAGTTAGAAATGTGTTTGAGTAGTTGTATTAAAGTCAATAGAACATTCATGCTGAAAGTTAGGTATGTGTTTAAGTACACCACTGAACTTTTTTTAACAGGCCTATGTGGGGAAGGCTATATTTCAATTACCATCTGTATATGTATGTCCTGATTTTTAAAATTGAGTTAACAGGTTTTGTCAGAATCTGTACAGAACTTCAGTTTTCAGGGATGTGCATTCGCAGGCATTTAATTCACCAGCACTCGAATGGGAAAATTTATAGAATGATTCTAATTCAAACATTAGAATATTTTAAAAGATAAGTCTGAATTTTTTTTAAAATGTAGCTTCTACCCCATGTAGAGTAAACAGATTTGAACTAGTGATAGGGAAATGCTTTGCCCTGTATGAAGATCAATGTCCTTTTTTTGGTACCTAAGATCCTGTGGCCTGAATGCAATAAGATGCTACTGAGAATCATCTGATCAGACATAATAGGCATTTCAAACAAACATGCGAAAGATCATACAAATATTTAACTCATGGTACACAATTACGCCTTAGAATCATAGAAATGTAGGGCTGGAAGTGACATCAGGAGGCCATCTAGCCCATCCCCACCCTGTGCTGAGGCAGGATTAAGTATACCTAGACCTTCCCTGTCCAGTGTTGGTCAAATCCATTCCTAAACCTCCAAGGACAGCAGTTCCACAGCCTCCCTAGGTAATGTGTTCCAGAGCTCAACTATCCTTTTTGCTGGAAAAAAATTTTTTTTCCTGAGTATCTGACCTAAATCTCCCCAGCTGCAAACTAAACTGATTACTTGTTCTTCTACCATTGGTGGGCATGGTGAAGAGTTGAGCGCTATCCTCTATGACAATCTTTTTTACATATTTGAAAACTTACCGTATGTCTTCCTTCAGCCTCTTCTTATCTAGACTAAACTGCACTGTTCTGTCAACCTTTCCTTATAAGTCATGCTTTCTAAACTTCTCATTTGTGTTGCTCTCATTTGGATGCTCTCCAATTTGTTCACATCTTTGGAGGCAGGACTCCAGCTGAGGTTTCACCAGGATGGAGTAAAGCAGAACAATTGCTTCCCATATCTTACATACAGTGCTCATGTTACCATACCCCAGAGAGATATTAGCCTTTTTTGCCACACCCTTGTAGTATGCTGTCCCTTATAAATAAACAAACAAAGCTTATCTTGCAATTGTCCTTAAATGTAGGCTCTTGCTCAAGCAGAATTCTACCTTTCTCTTGGAATTCTTTCAACTATATTATCCTAGATACTGCAGTGATGGGTGCTATAAAACCCCCCCAAAATAGCTGTGTTTTCTATGTGCTTTCGTTGTATAATGAATGGTAATCACTCAATTTTTATTTAGCTTTCAGCTAATACAATGTTGAGCATGAGATATTGCTTTGCTAAAGATTTGTTGATATGGGGGTGGGGTGGGGCAAGGGGGCTGTTAGTGCAATAGAACATCTTATAGTAAAATCCACGATGTACAACTATTTTTTTTACAAAAAGAAGATGCATTAATAGAATATGCATGTTATGTTCAGATTAGGTGGTAATAGCTGCCAAAGCACTAGTAAGTAACCAAAAGAGATTGGTTGATGATGATTGATTTGATTCTTATATAACAGATGGACTCCACATATTCCCCTACCTTCTATATTCATGAGTGGGGAATGATGCATATTTGGCTATAGATGCTTCTATAGACTATAGTAGCAACTGCAAACTGGCTATTGGCCTGTGCCCTGCCTCTGAACTGGAGAAAGATTCCATCCCACCTCTAATCCCACATTACTTCCCACCACACCACCATTTATTCTGGCTATGCACAGGGAGGGGGGCTGGGATTTCACCTTTAATGAATAGCCCAGGTTAAGTTCTACCAACATGATTTTCATTAATAAAAATGAACATGAGGTGCCATGAAATGATGGCAAAGTCAATTTATAAATTACAATACTCTAATTTTGCCTTAATGTTTCAAAAAGAGCAGAAGTTGCATAGGGTTGCTCAGGAAATTATAGATTGGTTTTATCAGAATATTCAAAGTCATAATAGATAAGCATTGTCATCTTTCTTCCCTTTTATTTCATCTATCCATCCATCCCAAGTTACTCTTTCCTGTCATGGGCTGTGAGAACTGCTTTATCATGTAACATGTAGTGCCAAGACAATAGATCTTTAACAAGTAAAGCAGAGAGCTGTTTGTTTTAAAGCAAAGGACACAGATAAAAGCTTGGGCTGTGTCATTTTTTATTTGCATTTTGCTATTCTAGGGAGAATGGTTATTCAGCTGTGGAATTGTGAATGACTTTAACCAGGGATCTACATCCATTTAAAATTCCTAGGAGAAGAGACATTCAGTCTCTTTCAAATCCCCCTTTCTTTCCCTCTCACTCTTCCAGTTCAATGGTAGATTACTTAATAAGCAGGAAAGGACATTTCTGAGTCTATGTACATAGTGTGGTTGGAGATCCATGCAGATAAATGATATGCAAAGAGGATAAAGTACATCACCAAATTCTGTCATTCTACTGAAGACCTGAGAACGTCAGTGATGTCTCAGAGCTCAGTCACTGTTTATTCATATAATCTAAATGCCATTATAAATATATTTAGCAGATTGTGGTAGCTTGTATGCAAATTAAATGTCAATAGATAGTTAAGATCCATTAAGAAAATTAGTCAATACACATTAAATAAATCTGGTTTTAAAGATACTGACAGTAATTTAAGAATTATTTTTAAAAAATACCTAAGCCCACTTCTTAATACAAGAAACTCCATAAGTAATTTGTATCAGAAATCCATATGATGATTTTAGTAAGGTAATTTGTTAAAGAATATCTTTCAAATATTGGAGCCATAAAGAACAATGACAAACAAAGCTTTTGGCTGTCTTCTGTATTTCTGTAATCCTTTGTAACAAAGGAATTTCCATAAAATGATGTACTATGTGTACATTCTAGTGTTCGCTAAATTATGATCACAATTGACTCTCAAATTGTTACTGTCACTTTAAAATGTACAATATAAAACTCCGAGTTTGCACTGCAATGACTTTTACTATTAAAATCTAGCTATCACAACCAACTGCAGTTAATTAGTCTCTCTGGAAGTCTGTAACATTCCAGAACATTTGTCTTCGCTACGGGTATGTCCACACTACCCGCTGGATTGGCGGGTAGCGATCGATCTATTCGGGATCGATTTTATTGCATCTCATCTAGACGCGATAAATCGATCCCCGAACGCGCTCCCGTTGACTCCGAAACTCCACCAGGGCGAGAGGCAGAAGCAAAGTCGACGGGGGGGCTGCGGCCGTCGATTCCATGCCGTGAGGATGGGAGGTAAGTCGAAATGAGATACGTCAACTTCAGCTATGCTATTCCCATAGCTGAAGTTGCGTCTCTTACATTGACACCCCCTTGCCCCCCCTCCAGTGTAGACCAGGCCTAAGCCTCTTAATTTTCTGCTTCTGCAGCTCACTTACAGCTATCTGTATTTAAGGAGCAGTCTTCTATCCTTCCCCCCTCACTCTAAACCGTCTTGAATAAAATGGAAGGAAAGACAAAAAGCACATTTGTTTCTTTCAAACATTATTTAAGGATTCTGAATGATCAGATACGGCCTCACCTTCCCATGGATGTAAGTCTATGATAAGACTCCACAGATGTGTAAGTAAGGTCAGAGATGTAAACTTGACCCTTTCAAATTTTATCTATGACCCTGAATGTTTGCAGCTGAAATGCTCCTATGTGCTTTAGGAGATGACGGCCTCCCATATGTCATCAGACAGATAATTTTCCATAGATTTGCAACCTCAGACTTGATGTATTGTTTCAATGTCATGGTACAGAAAGGGTTGATGTTGAATTGGTTATCTTGTTGTGCTTGCAAATTTAGTTACATTTCATTCATAAATCTTTATTAAAATTTGGTCCATTTAATTTATACTACACTTGATGTTGGGAACAGGGGCTGAAAGGATTAGTTGCTCTGAATTTATACTGAGTTAGGGGCAAGTTCTATCAGCTATGTGGTTAAGACTAGCCTCAGATGCTTCCATTGTGTAGGTTTTACAAAATTTTAAAGAAATCATAAAGATTTCCATAATAGCAACTCTCCAGGCACTGCAAGGACTGACTGGAGCATTTCACTGCCACCTCTACTCTAGCTTGCTGGACAGAAAAGGATATGAACAAGTCCTGTTGTACTCACTACCAGTAAATGTGTGGGGCTAGATCATGAGTTCAGTTCCTCCTTTTGCTAGCTAAATAATATGAAGGCACTTAGTCTCAACTCATTGTCGAGGTTGAATTCCAAAATGGGACGTATGCTCCTGCTTCTGTTTAAGCAGAGGCGGCCAATCATTGTGATATTTCACGCTATATGTTTGTTTTGATGCCATTTGAATATTTATTTATTTTCATAAAATATTAATAGCATTCTGAAACTGGACTATGGGTGAAACTTGTTCATAGCAGTCACTCTTTATCAACTGACCTCTTTTTAAAAAAAAAAAAGTCTACAGAACAATTGGAAGAAAAATGAAATCAGAATGGTTTTGTGTAGTTTTGTTCATTTTTAACCATTCATCATAAATGAAAGCTTATCAAATAGCTGACAGAAAATCTTTATCTGATTATAATCTCTGCACAGATGACTGCATGTATAAAATCTTTTCTCATACCCTCAGAATATTCTGTCCTGACACCAAGTATGGAAATACGGGGACAAGGGCATGTAGGGGAGGTATGAGACTATGTGGGAAACATGTAGACAAAATGCATCTAGGCAGAAGATTGGATGAGAGAAGGAGATGAGCAGGTAGATGGATGAGAATGGGAGTAGAATAGTGTTGAAGAGGATGGAAACAGACATAAGGCTCAGTCCCTTTCTGCAGAGATTGAATGAATAAGTGGACTGTCCTCTGAGCAGCCAGGGGAGATCCCGTATTTGTGTTTTATTTAAAAGTTGAATTTTGAACCTGAGATGCTCACATGAAAAAGGGGAACAGTAACTTTCCCTTAAAGGTTCAAACATCAGAAGGCACACACAAAAACAGTTAATTTTCAATCATGTGGTACTTTTAAGCTAACTTTAAGAATCAGGAGTTACTCTCACCCTCTAAAATCATGAACACTTCATGTTCAAATACATTGTATCTTATATCTATGCACAAAATCAGTGCTGAGGCAAAGTGAAGGTTGAGAAATCAAGCAGTCTATAGTGAGGAAATGCAGAGTTAAGGCAAAAGCTAAGCTTTAGCTCTGCCCGCTTGCGCATAGGCCGTAAACTTAGTCTCTAAATTGTTTATCAAATAATTTTATTCCATTAAAATGGAATTTCCTATTAAACTTTTTTCACTCATAACAAAGTATCATACCTGCAATGGGAAAATATAGTCATAGCCTCCAAATCTTTCAACACTGTCCAGTCCACATGTGAAATATAAAAGCTCAGTTTCCTTCAGACTTGTACAAAAGAGATGATTAAACCAGAATGTTCTGAAAACTTTTCACAGATCTGTTGGGCAGAGACACGCTCCACCCCCACACTCTCTTCCCTTTCACTCCTCTTTCACTATTGTACCTGCTTACGGTTATAAGTTAATAACAAACACTGGTCAAATCCACTAGCTTGTGTTTTTGTTCTACTGAATTGATTTCTAAAAAAAAGTGATCCGATTTTTTTATAACGTACTGTCTGCATCAGATTAGGTCAGTTTAAGTAATATCATAAATATTAAAGGGAATAATTTTCAGTGCAGCATGCTGGGAATTAGTTTTTCCACTCCTCCTAAAATATATAGGAAACTACCTATCTTGAGATACATAATGTTAGTGGTTATTTTAAAAACTTTACATAGAATTGTAAGCTTACCTTGCAACTGTTTTAGGAGGGCATTTAAAAAAAAGAAATTGGTGATGTTCCAGACTCAAGTGAAGTGTTAACAAATAACTGTTGTCAGATGGGTGGAAGACTCCCTCCTATTTCTCTTGAAAGGAGGATGAGAACTGCACACCATAAAATAGACACACCCCCCCTCAAAATTTTCTGTAATGCAGTTACTAATCTCTCCTTTATTTACTTGCAGCATTCAAATCACGTTAAATTAAAAAAAAATCTACTTTAAAAATTCAACTCCCATTCCTTTATGCTGAACAGTTCTATGCCTAGAGCTGATTTAAAAAAATATATATATATATGTAGGTGTCTATAGTTGCAGTAGGATTTTCAAAAGTGTCCAGGCACTTACCTCACATTGGAATAAATGTTAGACATCTGCCTGCATCTGTAGGTGCCTAAATACCTTTAAAAATCTGGCTCTTAAAACTTTGCTTTTCCATAAACAGTAAGTGTGATTCTAAAGTGTAATGAGATCTCTAGCTGACCTCTATTACTGGATAGGCTAATAAACTGTCATAGAAAATAGATAATTGTGTTTTCAAGTATATCCCTAGATAAATTATATTTTAGAAAAAGCTTATGGGCCATATTCTGTGCCCTGGGCTTCATCTTTAGCTGGTGTAAATCAGCATAAATCCTGATTTATGCCTGCTGAAGGCATGGCCCTCTATCTTTATACAAAACTCCTAATGATGTCAATGGGAATTCCATGTACATGGAACAAGGGTGGATTAAATCCATTGTAGGCAATTTTTATCACAAAGATGCTAACTACAGCCCAGTCCTGCAATTGCCTTCCGCAACTTCGGTGGAGCTGACACGTGGATGTGAATTTTGCAACACAGGTGTCTCTGAATTACATTATTTTAGTGAGCAGGCATAGTCTTGTCTTGTATTTAAAGAGAGGCTATTTTGTGCATTAGTTTAGTTGATGAGCACTTCTTCCATGTGCTCATCAATCTGAATAAGGGTTAGATGACCTAGTCCTCTCACCACATCTTGCCTTGTGTTTCACCATGCAGCTTCCCCCTGCCACACAATGTTGTAAAGATGAGAATAGAGTTTGTCCTGATACTGTTAATCAAAAGGATTTCATAGAATATCAGGGTTGGAAGAGACCCCAGGAGGTCATCTAGTCCAACCCCTTGCTCAAAGCAGGACCAATCCCCAACTAAATCATCCCAGCCAAGGCTTTGTCAAGCCTGACCTTAAAAACCTCTAAGGAAAGAGATTCCACCACTTCCCTAGGTAACCCATCCCAGTGCTTCACCACCTTCCTAGTGAAAGTTTTTCCTAATATCCAACCTAAAGCTCCCCCACTGCAACTTGAGACGATTGTTCCTTGTTCTGTCATCTGCTACCACTGAGAATAGTCTAGATCCATCCTCTTTGGAACCCCCTTTCAGGTAGTTGAAAGCAGCTATCAAATCCCGCCTCATTCTTCTCTTCTGCAGACTAAACAATCCCAGTTCCCTCAGCCTCTCCTCATAAGTCATGTGCTCCAGCCCCCTAATCATTTTTGTTGCCCTCCGCTGGACTCTTTCCAATTTTTCCACATCCTTCTTGTAGTGTGGGGCCCAAACAGGGACACGGTACTCCAGATGAGGCCTCACCAATGTCAAATAGAGGGGAATGATCACATCCCTTGATCTGCTGGCAATGCTCCTACTTATACAGCCCAAAATGCCTTCTTGGCAACAAGGGCACAGTGTCGACTCATATCCAGCTTCTCACCCACTGTAAACCCTAGGTCCTTTTCTGCAGAACTGCTGCCCAGCCATTCGGTCCCTAGTCTGTAACAGTGCATGGGATTCTTCCATGCTAAGTGCAGGACTCTGTCCTTGTTGAACCTCATCAGATTTCTTTTGGCTCAATCTTCTAATTTGTTGAGGTCCCTCTGTATCCTATCCCTACTCTCCAGCATATCTACCTCTCCTCCCAGTTTAATGTCATCTGCAAACTTGCTGAGGGTGCAGTCCATTAATAATCTGGAGGATGGTGTGCAGATATTGAACAAAACCGGCTCCAGGACTGACCCTTGGGGCACTCCGCTTGATACCGGCTGCCAACTAGACACGGAGCCATTGATCACAACCCATTGAGCCCGATGATCTAGCCAGCTTTCTATTCACCTTATAGTCCATTCATCCAGCCCATACTTCTTTAACTTGCTGGCAAGAATACTGTGGGAGACTGTATCAAAAGTTTTGCGAAAGTCAAGGAATAACACATTGACTGCTTTCCCCACATCCACAGAGCCAGTTATCTCGTCATAGAAGGCTATTAGGTTAGTCAGGCATGACTTGCCCTTGGTGAATCCATGCTGACTGTTCCTGATCACTTACCTCTCCTCTAAGTGCTTCAGAATTGATTCCTTGAGGACCTGCTCCATGATTTTTTTCCAGAGACTGAGGAGAGGCTGACTGGCCTGTAGTTCCCTGGATCCTCCTCCTTCCCTTTTTTAAAGGTGGGCACTACATTAGCCTTTTTTCAGTCATCTAGGACCTCCCCTGATCACCATGAGTTTTCAAAGATAATGGCCAATGGCTCTGCAATCACATCCACCAACTACTTTAGCACTCTTGGACGTAGTGCATGTGGCTCCAGGGACTTGTGCTTGTCCAGCTTTTCTAAATAGTCCCAAATTACTTCTTTCTCCGTGGAGGGCTGGTCACCACCTCCCCATGCTGTGCTGCCCAGTGCAGCAGTTTGGGAGATGACCTTGTTCATGAAGACAGAGGCAAAAAAATCATTTGAGCTTTTTCCACATCCTCTGTCACTAGGTTGCCTCCCTCATTCAGTAAGGGGCCCACACTTTCTTTGACCAGTTTCTTGTTGATAACATACGTGAAGAAACCCTTCTTGTTACTCTTAACATCTCTTGCTAGCTGCAACTCCAAGTCTGATATGGCCTTCCTGATTTCACTCCTGGCATGCCTGAGCAATTTGGCATTCAACATTCTCTTCCCCCGTGCCTGCCCCTGCCCCCCCCCAATTGAAGTATGTTTATTTTCTACGTTCAGGGTATAGTACGTGCCATATGCTAGTTGCTTTTCTTAGGACATTAACTTTACTTCTGTCAGTTGCTTTACTGAGTTAGGTGGGTTGGGCAGGCAAGAGAAAATACATGGTGGTTTTGGTTTTGTGTTTTTGTTTCTTCTGGCAGCTCTCTTTTAAACTCCAGGATCCTGATGAATACCAGAATCCTAATACAGTAGAACCTCCAACACCTCAGGTATGGAGGTTGTTTGTAACTGTGAACAAAACATTATGGTGGTTCTTTCAAGAGTTTACAACCTAACATTGACTTCATACAGATTTGAAACTTTACTATGCAGAAGAAAAATGCTGCTTTTAACCATCTTAGTTTAAATGAAACAAGCACAGAAACAATTTTTCCTTACCTTGTCAAATCTTCTTTTTCTAAAACTTCCCCTTTCTTTTTTTAATAATTCACATTTAACACAGTACTGTACTGTATTTGCTTTTGTCTCTGCTGCTGCCTAATTGGGTACATCCAGTTCCAAATTGGGGAGGGGGGGGGTTGGTTGACTGGTCAGTTTGTAACTCTGGTGTTTATAACCCTGATGTTCTACCATATATAATAGTTTCACTTGAAGGGTCTCAAACCACTGATACAAACATTTTTCTTTTTATATTTAACAATTTTTCATTGGAAATATTTTATATCAGTATGTGTGATATAAAACATGTGTGTTGAGGTGTTTGGATTTGATGTATTGTGTGGGGAACATCATCAAACTTGGAGTAGAAGGTTCAAAATTAGGGCCTATCTTGGGTCCAAATTCTAACATTGGTTTAAAAAAAAAACAAATGGGTTAAAACAAATTCAAACACTTGCAAACTTTTCTTAAAGCTATAAGGGACCATTCATCTAGTCTGATCTCCTGTATATAATTACCCATTAAATTTCACCCAGTTCCCTGTATTGACCCCTAACGTTTTGTTTGATTAAAGTCTTACTTGTGAGGGAAATGACTGAGGATGTTTCAAATCTGGACCTAACCACAGAACCATATTTCACTGAGCGTGTGTGTCTCTCTCTTTAATTAATAAATATATACACACGCGCGCGCGCACTCTCTCTCTCTCTCTCTCCAATTAAGACACATTAGAAGTGCAGCATTATTCTGTGACATTAAGCACCCCTGTATTCACACCCTACACGCTATTGTAATAATCTTTTTGGAAAATATGCCTTGAGGTACCATTTGAAAACTAATAACTCATTGATAATTGATATTCTAGTGTGTGTATGTATGCAGATAGGTATTAGTTTATGGCTATATACTAGAATTATGACTGTGTTTGAACCAGGTATGTCAAGGGGATTTGGTAAACAGGTCTGCTTTAGACAAAGGAACGTATATATTATTCTCTAACCAGCCTGATCTTCAGGCAAAGACAATGAAGGTCCATTTTTATATATTCATTAAACAAAGCTATTATGCTAACAAGTGGGGGAAGAAATAGCATGCAGTTTCCTTCACCACCAACTCCATCTCACCTTCCTCAAAGCATGTGGAAATATGGATACTTAATGACATTATGCTTAAGTCTGAGAAATAGGTTCCTTCCTAGACAGGAGTGAAGGCAGCTATTTACCTGTCTCGCTATGTAAATTTAAGCAGGGTGGAATCCAAAACAGTGGAAGCCCCATTTACACACACGGGATAGGAAGCCCACAGGAAGGGAAAAACAACATGAGGTCATCCTGCCTCTTGAAATAGTTGTTGAATTTTGGAAGATATAAGCAAAGACAGAAGCCATTACTGGCATCCATCACTAGACAGACACAAGGAAACAATGCTTTTCCAAGTTGAGAAAGCTGCCAGCACCCTTGTGCAGGGCCACCCGAGCCCTTCCTGCCCATGTGGGGCCAACCTGAGGTCCCCGTCCCCACTGGCATCTGGAGCTGGCCCAAAGCCTACCCACATGTGGGGCTAGTGGTCCCAGCCCCCCTGCCCACCTGTGGGACTGATGGTCTGAGCCCCCCTCTGTCCCCTGTTCTATTGATATGTGATTCCCATTTTATTTCTTCAATCTTGGCTTGTAGAGAATACTTTGATCTTCCAAAGGAGGTTTTAATTTGACTTTGGTTTATCAAAAGCAAAATCCAGATCTGAACTCTACTTTATCCAAGCCATTGAAGTTCTGGGGATAATTGTCTATAGATTTGAACAAATAATGGGTAATACATGGGTGGTTGGGTTTTGTCTCCTCAGCTATATTAAGCATGAGTTTGGCTGCTTGGTTTAATTTTTTATCTAAACTACTGAATTTTGAGATGGTTCTTTCTGTAAGACTTATTTATAAAATGTATTGTCTTGCAAATAATGAATGTAAATTTCATAGTTTGGAGCTTTGTGTCTAGATGCCACCAGAATATTGCTGAAACTTGATCTTTCAGAGGTCTAGGTCAACCTTTCCTCTGTGGTGTAGGAGCTGCCTTCAGTAGCTGTGGAGCTGCTAAGATGCACCAGGATAGAACTACCTCCTGCTAATTTTGTAAAACATGCAGGACTCCTTCCTGAATTGCTTGCTACTTTGCAGTATGTTCAAAAGTTAAAATGTGGAACTACACGCTGCAAAGCATATACTGGTTTTCCGCTCAGAGCATAAAGATGGGTACCAAGCAACCACCAGAAAAGGAGGGCTTCATATTCAGTGTTACATTGTGTTACAAACTTCCTATACTGTCACACTGGAGTGATTTACGACCAGGAGTGCCTACGTCAGAGTAGACTGTCAAACAGATCAGACACCCCAAAATGTTGATATGTTCTATAATTAGGTTTCACCAGTAACAATCTTACCATGGAGACCGAGACAGTCTCCCTGGGCTCTTCAGTCTATCTTACCACTTAGGCAAAATAGACTTAGTGATAAATGGTTATTTACACCAAAAATGACAAAATATTCAGTTTACCCCTTGTTCCAAGAGGCCAGTCACTTACCACAGGTCAATTTGTACCTTAGATGTCACTTCGAAGACAATACCTGTAGGAAACTAAGGATTTTTTAAATTAGGAAAAAGATTATTTACAAGTTAAAGCAGGCAACATATATGCACAAATGACTTCAGTCTATGGTTCCAAAAGGTGACAGAGATGAACTAATCTGTCAGCACTGAATGTCTTTTTAGTACTGACCCTGGGGATCTCTGCTTTTTATTTCTTAGTTTCAGCCCTTGTAAGAGTCCAAACAGCCCCCCACACACACAAAAGGGGAAAATCAATCTTTAAATTCCATCTTCTAGCATTCCAATAACTGGGACAAGGCCATCTGCACATACTTCTCCACGGGTGGATGGGGGCAATCAACAAAGATTTTGTCCTACATGGGCACACTTAATTTTGATAGCCTTCCTGGATAGGCAGGGGGAGCCTCTCTTCCCATCTGAGTTCACAAGGTCACACCAGGCACTTTTATGATTATAAAACAAATTTATATTTTTACTGTGTAAAATGCAGACATTACACACAAGATTGATCATGTACCATTTACAAGCATTCATTTTTTTTTTTAAATTTATGAGGGTTGGAAGGGACCTCAGGACATCATCTAGTCCAACCCCCTGCTCAAAGCAGGACCAATCCCCAGACTGATTTTTGCCCAGATCCTTAAATGGCCCTCTCAAGGATTGAACTTGTAATTCTGGGTTTAGCAGGCCAATGCTCAAACCACTGAGCTATCCCTCCCCCTTTTATAGAGTTGAAACACTAAACACCTGTCTTGAACAATATTTAACATATAGATGAACTGTTCTGGTTTCCAGCTATGAATTTTAGTGCTTAGCTGATGCCTAAAGACTTGACAAGGGCTGGCATTTGGTTTGCCAGCATCACACTATTGTACAATCAACATATTCGTTTGCAGTGGTGGTGTAACCATGTTGGTCCCAGAATATTAGAAAAGAAGATGGGTGAAGTAATATCTTTTATTGGATCAACTTCTGCTGATAAAATAGACTAGCTTTTAAGCTACACAGAGCTCTTCTTCTTCAGGACTGGAAAGGGGGAGTATCAGCTAAATACAATGTGGAAGAGATTATGCTAAACAAACAGTTAACACACATTGTAAGAGACCATTCAAGGTGAAGTGGCCAGTTAACACCTCTGCAGTCACAGGACAAAAAAGAGGGTTAGTGGGTTACAGATTGTTGTAATAAGCCATGAATCCAGTGTCTTTATTAAACCACGATTTTTAGAATCTAGCAAAGTTTTGAATTTAAGCTCCCAGGCACATCGTTTGAAGGCATTATGCAGGATTCCTTTGAGGATGAGGACAGAGCTCTGATACAGCATAATTTTGTGAAAAATGTTTTGCACATGGGTGATTTTTTTTGTCTTTTGAAAGATATTACTTCACCCACCTTGTCTCTTTAATCAACATATTGAAAATTCTTTCTTTTTTTAAAAAGGGAAACCTTTGATTGTCTTCCTTTCTTTGCTCATCAGCATGGAACAATATATCAAACACAGTGAAAACTCTGCTGCTAAAAGCCTTTCTGACGGTGATGTCATTGTGCTAGCCATTGAAGCCTTAGCCCAAGTGTTGCATGGAAACTTGCAAGTGATATTTAATGACTAAGGAATGTTAAAGTTTCTCAGACATGACCCCTTTGTATAACCTTGTACAGTGAGAACACTGTCTTGTCCTACAGCAGAAATTAGAGTAGCATTTTCGGATGGAGAATAGCAAAAGGCAACATAACGGAGATTCTGTATTCAGTTCACCTCCATTTGTTTACACAATTGAATATTCTTGTCTAATTACTGATATTTGAGCTGAGGTATGTTGCATTTGTAGGATTCCAGTATCCTTGCTGATGGAGTAAGCTGATGTCCATTGGTGCATATAAATATTAAGAAGACAGTTACTATGCATATATTCACCCTTACATGGGAATTAATTGTCCCAACTGATTTGTACTCTAAATACAGAGGAACCCTGTGTATCCAATCTAATTGGGACCAGAGCCAGTTTGGAGAATGGGCGGGGCTGACAGCCTGAGCTCCGCAACCCTGGTTCAATTAATACAGAGAGCCAGATAATGGAGGCTCGGTGAAATGGGTTTCTACTGTAATCTTTGTGGCTGTGAGGGTCATAATCTGAATCCTGGTTCCCTCCAAAGGGCTACAGTAATCTGTGCCTACCTTGCACATACTTTCTCCCTCTGTTTCAGCAATGCTGGCATCATGTTATGGGAGAGGAAGCCAAGAATCTACCTCAAGGGTCAGCAACCTCTGGCACATGGCTCTCCAGCGGCGGCCAGCACATCCCTTGGCCCACCCTGCTTCCAGCAGCTCCCATTGGCCTGGAGCGGCGAACCGCAGCCAGTGGGAGTCGCGATCGGCCGAACCTGCAGACGCAGCAGGTAAACAAACTGGTCCGGCCCGCCAGGGTGCTTACCCTGGTGAGTCACGTGCCAGAGGTTGCTGACCCCTGATCTACCTACTTACTGCTCACCTGCGCAGAAGGAGGAATAGCATCCCTGAGACGACTTCTCTCCACTGCCCCACACACTGCTACCTTGGGTGCAGATAGTAGCCCAATCACAAGGGTAAGGGAGCTTTTGTACCCTGTGCATGGCAGAGTTTCAATCTACCTCTAAGACTTTTTTGTATCACAATCATCCTGGCCCCATTAATAATAATTAAAAACAAAATGGGCAATGAAAGATCAGTCCCCAGCATTCGTCAGACCCACTCACTGATTAAAAACAATGCCCTTCCAGATACTGATCACTACATCCCCAATGCGTCCAATGTCCAGCTCTGGTGGACTGCAAAAGGCTGTCATGCCAAAATCAGGGCTCCTCTGGTGAGAGTGCTGACTCTTGTTCCAGAAGTTCATCTGAAGAGTAGCTGAGATAACTAGCACACCAAGGCATATAGTGAGATATGTTCTGAAAGATAAGTTCTCTCTTGTAATGAGAGATACTGCCCAAACCTTTGGGCTTTTTGAAGTGATGAGCGTGGACTGAAAACTTAAGTTTCTGAAAGTTTCAGAAGAGGGTGTGTGGGTGGTGTGTGTGTGTGTGTTCACTTTCATTTTGACCAGAATGTGGAAGTGAAAAGGCTTGTGAAAGTTGAGAGAGGCCGTGAGAGAGGTTGCTCAAACTGTGTTTCCAGCCATGATCAGAAACAGTAGTGCCATAAATCTCCTAAGAAAGAGTATCCCTCTGAGAGTTCTAGTCCAAATATTTAGCTTGAAGAGTTACTTGCATATAAACTGTTGGAAGATTTGCTGCTTCTGATCTCAGCACTTCTTCTCTTTTAAAACTAATCAGAATTTTGCCATTTTATTCAATGGGAGAATGGAGTAGTCTCTCTCCTCTCTCTCTCTCTGCATGTGTCAAACTGAAAACTGGCTAGACTGAGTCCTACCATCAGTTTTATGCCAGGCTACAGTAGGGGCTCCATATGCAGAATAATGGCAGGTTGTTATTTCAGTTGGCATCTAGATGCACTGCCTGTTCTGTTGTTGGCAAATTAATGTAACCTGGGCATCTCCACTCTTGATGCACAGTTGTTCCTAGCAGGATTCTAGCATGGTTTCTCTGACAAAGAGAACAAGACTTTTTTTTGTCCCTTTTATAACACTGTTATAATTAGTATGATGGGGAGAGATGTGCTTGAAGACAATTATTCAAATTGCTTTTCTAGCCACTGTCCTAGGAAGGCCAAAATTGGGCCTGCAAATCTGCTTCCTTTATATTTAATTTAGGGTGATTACATAGAAAATAATAAAATAGAGACTGTGAAGCCCATGCTACTTTCCGTTTTTATTTATTTAGGGTGAGAGGATAGGCAGCTTTTCCATAAGTTTGTGCTTTTCTGCTTCATAATGGGCTTTTATTTTGGTTTTGACCTATAGCTGGGAGAGAGTACAAGGAGATCCAGGTGTTAGTTTCCATCTATCTCTATATCTATATACTGAAGGGAGTAAAGACATCATCTGGACTATTCAACTCTTGTACAGAAAACATAATTTGGTAAATTAAACATTATACCACTGTGCAAACATTTAACTTTAACACCTAACATCTCTTAAAAACCCATCTCTTTGAATCCAATCTGTAGCAGAGCTGAAAAATTAAGTTTCCCACCTGGCACCACTAGCCAATGGAATCCTATGCCCAAAGGGCTTTGTTCATAGGTGAATATGATGCAGTTCTAGAAGCTAATGGATTATTAATTGGGTGCATTTTATAATGTATTTTTCCCTCTTTATGCTGGATCTTCACAAGGTCTCATATTTTTGTTGTTGTTCTTCGTGCATGTGTATGACACTATAGAGCAAAGATTGTAAAATCTGTGCTTTCCAGTTAATGCTTCCTTGAAAATGACTTTATCAATAAAATTAAAGCTTTGACTATGGTACTCATTTGCTGCTACTTAATTCAAAATAAATTGGGTTAACTTTCAAAATGAAGTGTTAGAGCATCTGACCATGAAGCGGCTCAGGGTATAATAAAGAAGCTACAACCCTCTCTCCATAGAAATATTTTTACAGCCATTTCTTGCACTGAAAGGCAACGACCTAGTCTAGAATGCAGAATCTACAAGCAAATTTGGGGTTTGGGGAATCATTTGTTTTAAAAGTACATGAGGGGAAGGATGGAGCTTGACATCCAAGCACAGCCACAGTGTAACAGCCATATCCTGCAACTGAATGAGGACAGTGATGAGTGATAAACCAGTGAAGCTAGAATGTTCAAAGGGACCTAAGTGAGTGAGGTGCCAAGCTCTCATTGAAAGTCAATAAGTATTGGGGCAGGGTACATTTTTCAAAAGTACAAATGGCATCTGTGTGCCATTTGATACTTAAAAATATATATCCTAGGTGCTTAACTCCCTTAGTCCCCATTGAAAATATTTATATTATTAGCAACTTTGGGAATACACTGCTTTTCCGGGTATAAACTGTGCTCTGCACAATTGCATACTGCCTGGAGCAGCTAGTATAATACAGAAGTGGATTATCTATTTCAATGGATTACTGTCATTACATTACAGTACAGTACATTAATTCACATTATGTGGATATAAAAGCTAAAGTTTAAGGCTTAAATGGCACATATCCTAAACTATGAAAAAGATCCTAGACCAAAGTTAAGCAAATGTAGACTTGCAATTCTGTAGAGGATAGTAAAGAACACTTGTTAGTACACTTTTAAACATACTTTCCACAATAGATTCTGTGATCTTATTAGACACATGTGTTATCCCTTTGATGTACACACTCAACTCCCATTGATGCTACAAGAATTGTGTATAGTTCAACAGAATAAATCCCTTACTATAGAGGAAAAACTTCAAAGAAAACTGCTGTGATAAATAGTCTGTCAAAAGTTATCATATGATTAAAGTAAATCTAAACTGCAATCAAAATTAGTAGCCACTTTAATTTTTATAAGTTGCTTATTTGAAGTCTTATGCAATCAGTGTCCAGAACTGCATTTATGCAATACACACAAATCCTGTGTCAAAAATGTCTGTCAGATTATGTTAATGGAAGAATTACAAAATAGATGTTGCTGTAAAAATATCAGACTTGTATTTCAGTGTGCCTATGGTTGCACCATGCTTGGTTTTATTTTTTCTTCCTGAAGCAAAAATAGAGTAATTTGCAAATATGCCAGAGTTCTCTAAACATATTTGCCATTACATAAACATTTTTCATTTATTTTAAAAATGCCGATAGAAGGGAGTTAACTTTGACTGCTTTCAGATGATATAGAATTTCACCTATTTCATCTTCAAATATGAGTTAATAAAGAGAAAAAACTGAGGAATTGATTTGACTTTCTCTTTCAATATGAACCTAAAATAGACCAAACAAGTGATGGAGAGACTAACCTTCAGGCACCCAGTGTATTTTTAAGCCTCCTATTATACTTACTACTTTCTTTTATTGTACACATCATATGCAGGAATTTAGCTAAAAGCCAACTGTTTCGTAGGACAAAAAAATGGCACCTAAAGGCAGAGGGATGATGCGCCTCAATTCTTCCCATGCCAGTATGTGCCAGGTACATGGCCAGAGGGATTAATAGTTGACCTATACCCAGCAGTAGCGGAATATGGTCCAGTTTTGTGGGCATATTAGACCTTACTAGTGGTTTGAAGGAAAAGATGCCATCACCCAAGATGCATTATAATTTTCATGAGCAAACTCTTTTCATATGGAGTTTAGTCGTTGGCTAGGAGTGGCCTTCGTGAATGTTTCACTACACTTGAATTCCCTAACCCTTCCCTCTGTATTGTCTTTGCGTGCTTGCCCACAGTATTTATAATGTGTAGTGCAGTAGCACTTCACTTCACAAATATGTTTAATGATACTAACAAATGGTCCCAGGCCCCAGACAGTTTATAATTTTAGCACTTAAATGCTTCCAAAGATTGAAGTGAAAAATAGGCAGATTGATTACAATTGTACAAATGAATCTCAGGATGGATAGTGGTTATTGTGACAGTGGGATAGATCTGTATAAAACTAGGGAGTTTGTAATGTAGTATGTGCTGTACCTGTGTTAAAGTGTTAGCACTGAGGCTGTCAAATTTGAATGCAGGGGAGGATGGTGCTGCTGCCTTCCAGATAGCTGCCCTGACCAGAAAGGGTATTCAATATCCCATTAAAGGGCCATCACTGAGAGCAACCAAGCCTGCAGTCTGAACCCATTGACTATCAGAGATTCTTAAAGCTGGTCCATCTCCATAGATCAGTGGTAGGGAACCTTTTTTCTATCAGGGTCACTGACCCCTAGAAAAAAATCAGTTGCGGGATGGAGGCTCAGAGCTTCCCCATGCCTCCTGTGGTAGAAATTAGGGGTTCAGGGTTTGGGAGGGGGCTCTGGGCTGGGGCAGGGGTTTGGGAGGGGGCAGGCTCAAGGCTGGGGCGGGGACGTGGGGGTGGGTGGAAGTGTGGGCTCTGGGAGAGATTTAGGGTGCAGAAGGGGGTTCCGACCTCGGCCAGGAGTTTGGGGTGCAGACTCCAGCCAGGCAGCACTTACCTCAGGAGGCTCCCAGGCAGCGGGGCTAAGGCAGGCTCCCTGCCCGCCCTGGCTCTGCACTGTGCCCCGGAAGCGGCTGCCATGTCCGGCCACAGTTCCTAGCCAATGGGAGCTGTGGAGCCGGCACTGGGGACAGCACATGGAGCTTCCCTGATCACCCCTGCTCCTAGGGGCTGCAGGACATCCCAGTCACTTCTGGGAGCTGTGTGGAGGTGACTGGACATCTAACAATTTGGCAACCCTCCTCCCGCAGCAGGGTGAGCCAGCGCTCACAGCTCCAGCCCTGCAGGAGAGCGCCAAGGTTCAAAGCTTCCAGCCCATGGTATGGAGACTTGCCACAGGCTGGGTGAAATTAAACAACTGGCCGGAGGTTCCCCACCCCTGCCATAGACCACTAGACTTTCTCCATAGGTGTCCGCAAAAGGTGTCGGGTTTGGGTGAGGAATAAGTATGATTGTTTGATATGGAATTTCATTGTTTGGACTTGGAGTACATGGCACAGAGCTGCAGCCTTAGTTAAGAGTGGGATCCTACTCTGTACCAGGGTGTGGGGAGGTGACCATCGCTACATGAAGGAAGTGCGGGGGTGGGGGGAGAGAGAGAGAGGGCAAGGAAGACTCTGCCTGGCCTGTAATACAGGTGAATCATAAAATCATGAAGTGGTGAGCTTATTCTAATAGGGAGGAGGAAGGGGAAAGAGGGTGTTGTATAACTCAGGACTTTTATTTCCATAGACCTGTAATTCTCGGGTCCTTTCATAATAAAGTCAATGCTGTTAAGAAATTCCTTTGCTGAGCCTGTGTTCCTTACTTTCCTGGCACTCTGTTGCCCATGGGTTAAACAAGTTAGCCCGGAGTGCCCATGGCTGTGATTAGAGCTCTGAGGGAGCATGTGTAAATGACATGGGCTGGGAGAAGATCAGGGGGTCCAAGAGGCTGATTTTGGGGTTTATGGCAGCTGGACAGTTCATGGAAGGATCTCAGAAAAAGGTGTTAACTCAGGAGCATTCCCAAACATCCCAGAACTAGAAACAGTGGCTAAATTCCAGCCAGATCCAGTTAGCTTGGAAGCACATGGGACCCAGCAACCTATATCAAACCAGTGGCTGTACAGGGGGTACTGGTCTGGTTTGTAACAGTCATTTAGGAAGTAAGAATTCACAGTACTGAACAATAACCACACCGTGGCCTCTGAGGTTCCACAGTTATGTACAGAGAAATATTGTAGTGTCTCCAATATCCATGTTAACCATGGATGAGTATTAACTCTTTCATGTCACTGGATGATAGGTACAGATAAGAGCTGTTTGAAATGTTCTGAATTTAAAAAATAAATTATTTTAATGTAACTTTCCTCCCTCACTTTTGACCAGCTCTAGTACAGACTTTTTTGGTCACATTTCCATTGTTCTTTTACTTGGATTCGGTCAGCTTGACTGTTTTGGGTGTTTTTGCATAATAAGTCAACAACTTTGTGAGCATTTTACCCTATTAAAAATCATAAGTCAAGAACTTTGGGGAACTCAGAGTTGGTGTTAGAAGCAAACCAAGTTTTGTCCCCCAGATGTTAAAGAAATAGTCATATAATTACAGTCAATGTTCACGCCTAAGCCTTATCTTTGACTCTGTCCCTCACTAAGGGCTTGTCTACACTAGCGCATGGGGTCAATCTAAGATATGCAACTTCAGCTACATGAATAGTGTAGCTGAAGTTGACATACTTACCGCAGTGAAGACACTACAGTAAGTCAACAGCTGACGGTCTCTCGTCCACTCCACTTGGGCCTCTCGTTCTGGTGGAGTACCGGAGTGGACAGGAGAGTGCTTAGCGGTCAATTTATCGTGTTTATTCTAGATGTGATAAATTGACTCCCACTGGATCAATCGCTGCCTGCCGATCCAGCAGGTAGTGTAGACAAGCCCTAAGACTTCAGCCCAACACAGTACTTGAACACCTGCTAACTTTAAAACAGGTGCTCAATTGTTTTCTCTATCAGGACCTGATTTACTCAAATATAAACAGACTTTAAATAAAGTCGTCAAGTCTGCTCTGTGGCTCACTTTTAAGTTATTCCATTTGCAGCAAAAGGATCCAATTAATTCCAAGAGAGCAGTTTTACAGATATTAAATTTGCATATTGAGTATAATATAAAGCTGAATGGGGTTAATCCAGAGGGATTTTGTTCTATATCTGGATGCAAAACTATTTTGACATAATTTCCAATTTGATAACTTCCTGACGTTTAATTCTTTTCATCTAGTTTATTTTCATAAGTAAATGTATTTTTCTTAATGTGCTGCACTGAAGAGAGCATATTCAGGGTCAGGCTTTTCAAATATAGGTAATAAAATTAGTGTAAACAAATAGAAATGTGTGATTACTGGAAATATTAAGGACTAAGTTTCCTTGGAACTAATTTTCTGCACACTTGAGATGTATCTTGCTAAGATGAAGGTTGGTTCTGATTTATAAGATCAGTATAGAATACCTTATTAAATTGTCACTCAGCAAGTAAAAGAGTGGAAAACCCATTACTGATTTAATTAGGCCTATGGTACTTTTCAGCCTAGTAGTGACAGACACTAGCATGTGGCCTAGCCCCTCCCTCTCTCTCTCTCTCATATATATATATCAGTGTGATAACACTAGCTGTGTTGGACTACTAGGCTGTACATAGATGTGGCAGAGGGAAGAGAACATCAACTTTGCCCTGAGCCTTACAGCTATATTTCAAAATACAAGAAAAGCTTTGAGGAATAGATTTTGTTTAAAAAAAAAATTACAGAGAGGATACATGGAGGGCAAGTTAATTCTGTTTTCTTTATTAACTTCTCTTCACTTGCCCACCAGTTAACCATTAGCCAATGGATAGTAATAGGAAAGAAAGCTAATGACCTTAATCAAATGCTACACTCTACTGAGCCCTGCATCAGAATATCTCGTCATCCAGTGGTTAGATCTTGCTCTTGAGAGGGGTGGGAGGTGTTCTTGTGCGCTCTCACTCTTCAGCAGAGGGGGAAACTGAATCTGGGTCTCCCACATCCTGGGCGAGTGGTCTAGTCACTGGGTTAAACATTTATAAGGGAGGTGCTACCACCCATGCTGGCTTTAGAATGGAGCCCACAGAGAATATGGTAGATACCTATTTTACCCTGCTCTGTGGATCATTATGGGACTTAGGTGAGAGGCCCAGATGCTTAGAATGAGGCGCTAGCATGCGTGCCCAGAGGAAGAAACTCAGGTGTTTAGGGGACTTTTGTGCTAAAATATTAGGTGTTGAGTGAGGTTAGGTGGCAGCCAAGTGGGGTTTTTGTTAATGAGTGGCACGTAAAAATGGGGCCTAGCCTCCTAGACCCATATCCACAAAGGCATTTAAGTCATTTTTGAAATAGTGACCTAGGCTTCAAGTCAGATTCTTGACACAGTGTCCCCATAATGGTCTTAGAAAAATAGAGAGGGAAAAATCTTACTTCTGTACTCCTTGTCAATATCCTCCTCCTGATGCATCCAAAAATTCCTCCTCTGGAGCTTTTGTTCAACCAGAAGAATCTAAGATGCTCAGACACCTAGAAATGGGTTTGGTATAACAAACCTAGATAGCAAGAGAAGCAATTATTTGTGCAACTATGCACTTATGTGTAGATAGCAAAAGTTCCCTAAATATCTGTGTACTTTTCTATAAAACAGAACTTGCATCTGGTACCTGTGTTCTTACCTGTATGTATTATACTATACCAGACTTAAAACCTGCATAACCACCTGTGTACTTACATGCAAATATCCTTATTCAAATATAAATAGCGATTTTTTAAAAAGTTGCCTGTTAGCCTTAAGAATTATAGTTTAGGGCAGGGGTCAGCAACCTTTCAGAAGTGGTGTGCCGAGTCTTCATTTATTCACTTTAATTTAAGGTTTCACATGCCAGTAATACATTTTAATGTTTTTAGAAGGTCTCTTTCAATGTCTATAATATGTAACTAAACTATTGTTGTATGTAAAGTAAATAAGGTTTTTAAAATGTTTAAGAAGCTTCATTTAAAATTAAATTAAAATGCAGAGCCCCCCGGACTGGTGGCCAGGACCCAGGCAGTGTGAGTGACACTGAAAATCAGCTTGTGTGCCTCTTTCGGCACGCATGCCATAGGTTGCCTACCCTTGGTTTAAGGAATAAGAGCTTGCTGCAAAGCCCACAGAAGTTGATCGAAAGATTCCCATTGACTTCAATGGGCTTTAGTTCAGACCTTTATCATACCTAACTGGCTAGGGAGATGGACTAGATGACCTAATATTTCATCTCTAACTCCCCCCCATTCTTCCATTTTAATCTTTCATTCTTTCACATTTAATTTCATCATATTTTCTGTCACTTTTAAAAAAAATCATTATGTAGAACTGGATATTATGCAGAACTTTTTGATGCTTTTAAAAATCACAGACTGCTCAGAAGCAATAAGCAAAATCTGCCAGAACGAAGACAGGCCACAATTAGTGTGCAGTGAAGACTTCTCTCATGCATACCAATTCCTCCATCCATGTCAAAAGAACAGGTGGATACAGACAACGGTACTGAAAATTGTTATTGATTTTAAAAGCAGGAATGATAATTAGGAAAGGTATGAGTGATCTTTTCTCTCTAATTTTAAGCAGCGCTAACCCCATGGATTTGCTTTGGGTAAAAATATCCACGAATATATAACCAAAATACGGTTATCGGTCCAGAAAAATACAGTTACTCATTGCTAGCTAGCAAATTAGCTAAAACACCTAGATCACTTACTAGCTGGAGCTAATATTTTTCTCTCAATAAAGGATGGCATTGGTGAAAGGCCATCACTTTCACCTTAAGGAATGTCTGACTGAATCTCTATCAGGCAATGGCAGCTAGAATAATAATAATAATTGGAGATATACCTATCTCATAGAACTGGAAGGGACCCCGAAAGGTCATTGAGTCCAGCCTCCTGCCTTCACTAGCAGGACCAAGTACTGATTTTTGCCCCAGATCCCTAAGTGGCCCCCTCAAGGATTGAACTCACAACCTGGGGTTTAGCAGGCCAATGCTCAAAGACATACACACATTTTAGTTGGAAACAGGACAATTTTTGTCCTGTATCCTATATCTCAGGAATACTACAATATATGGGAAAATAGAAAATAAAGAAATATTTATAATTTGGACAAAGATTTTAAAGCATGGTCTTCGTTTTAATCTAAAACTCAAATTATATTTTCACTTACACCTGTGCAACAGCAGTGAAGTCTATTCAAGAAAATTTACACCTCCGGCCACTCTCCTTTACTGTAGTGAATGTGGCTGAATAGATGTAACTGAAGTCAGTGTGTAACCCATAATGTTTAGAAGTTAAAGCAGATTTATAAAGATAAAATGGCTTTGGAAGGGATTCATGACTGAATTCAATCATGGGGCTCAAGTGATGTTCAAAAAATGCTTCAGCTGCAGTTATCTCAGCATACTGTACGCATTGGCACTTGAGTAAATTAATCTCTGAAATTCATTCCCAGATTAGCTATTAATTTGCATATAGTCACACTTGTTCCAATAAGCTTTCTGCACTACTTTGGTTCCAAGAACAGTTTAACAATGAAGGTGGGGATGCATGCATCTTTGTTCTGTACTTTTAAGAAGAAAACACAGACGCTCTCTTTTCAATCTGGATCTTTCTTCCTCAATTAATCTCTTGTTCCCAGTGATCCAAATCTCACAATACAAAGCAGCAGTACAAAATACTAGTCTCTCATGCCAATGAGTTTATTTCTGTGTGGGAGGTTTGAAGGGTGTTAGATTCATAGCAACCATGCTAGAAGGAAATCGTTGGTCTCCCAGCTGCCATAATTATTATCAGCTGCAACTTATTGGGTTTCCTCTTGTTAATGCTATCACTTGGCACAGAACTAAAGCAGGCTTAACCAATTATCTACCCCTCTGAAAAACATGGTTTAAGACTATAAGGTGCAGTACACAACAAATTCTTTTTTTCATGTGAAAAATCCACAACCTCTAGCTCTGTCTGCAGTCCAGTTAAATATAAATATTCTTGATTCTGAAATTGCCTTAGTTGGATTAATTACATTGGTGTATGAAAATACATGGCAGTCAACACCTGCCAGCTGCTAGGTGTGGACCCACCTTAACTAGCCAAGGAGAGGTTTGTGTCCTAAGCCTTGCCTCTCCTTTGAAGATAGGAGCCTAAATTCAGGCTGCAGGGGACACACATATCCCTGCTTGCCATCCATGAATGGGAACCCACTGCCTTTTGTCAGGCAGCGTAGGTATGTAAGGCAGGGGATCAGTTAGAGCCTGCCTCACTCATTGCCAGAAGGAGAAGGAGCCAACCTTATAATTTTTAGCCCAGTGATTAGAGCACTTGTCTATGATGTGGGAAACCCAGGCTCACTTCCCTTTCTCTGCCAGAGTGGAAAAGGGTTCTAACTACTAGGCTACAGGATATTCAGCTGTGGGGCTTCTTACTCTATTTGCCTGTTACTTTGGGGTATAGTCATTTATTAGGGTTATTCTTCTGGGTGTGTGTGTATGTCTGTAATTCTATCAGTGTACTACTCAGGGCCGGCTCCAGACCCCAGCGCGCCAAGCGTGTGCTTGGGGTGGCCTGCCGTGGGGGGCACTCTGCCTGTCGCCGGGAGGGCGGCAGGCGGCTCCAGTGGACCTCCCGCAGGCGTGCCTGCGGAGGGTCCGCTGGTCCCGCAGCTTCGGTGGAGCATACGCAGGCACGCCTGAGGGAGGTCCACCGGAGCCGCGGGACCAGCGGACCCTCCGCAGGCACGTCTGCAGGAGGTCCACCGGAGCCGCGGGACCGGCAACCGCCAGAGCGCCCCTCGCGGCGTGCCGCCGTGCTTGGGGTGCCGCAATTCCTAGAGCCACCCCTGGTACTACTTGTGTCTCGTGTTTTCATACAGAGCTCTACTTCTCCCTTCTGCAAGTTCCTTCCCAATGGAACTATCTTGCAGGACCTAGGTTACCCAGGGCTCAGTTCCTCCAGCCCCAGAATCAGATGCGCGCACGCACACACACGCGCACACACATTAACAGAGCACATCTGAGCAGACAGGGGTCAATCATAGAATCATAGAATCTCAGGGTTGGAGGGGACCTCAGGAGGTCATCTAGTCCAACCCCCTGCTCAAAGCAGGGCCAAACCCAACTAAATCATCCCAGCCAGGGCTTTGTCAAGCCTGACCTTAAAAACCTCTAAGGGAGGAGATTCCACCACCTCCCTAGGTAACCCATTCCAGTTCTTCACCACCCTACTAGTGAAAAAGTTTTTCCTAATGTCCAACCTAAACCTCCCCCTCTGCAACTTGAGACCATTACTCCTTGTTCTGTCATCTTCTACCACTGAGAACAGTCTAGATCCATCCTCTTTGGAACCCCCTTTCAGGTAGTTGAAAGCAGCTATCAAATCCCCCCTCATTCTTCTCTTCTGCAGGCTAAACAATCCCAGTTCCCTCAGCCTCTCCTCATAAGTCATGTGCTCCAGCCCCCTAATCATTTTTGTTGCCCTCCGCTGGACTCTCTCCAATTTATCCACATCCTTCTTGTAGTGTGGGGCCCAAAACTGGACACAATACTCCAGATGAGGCCTCACCAGTGCTGAATAGAGGGGAATGATCACGTCCCTCGATCTGCTGGAAATGCCCCTACTTATACAACCCAAAATGCCATTAGCCTTCTTGGCAACAAGGGCACACTGTTGACTCATATTCAGCTTTTCGTCCACCGTAACCCCTAGGTCCTTTTCTGCAGAACTGCTGCCCAGCCATTCGGTCCCTAGTCTGTAGCAGTGCATGGGATTCTTCCGTCCTAAGTGCAGGACTCTGCACTTGTCCTTGTTGAACCTTATCATATTTCTTTTGGCCCAATCCTCTAATTTGTTTAGGTCCCTCTGTATCCTATCCCTACCCTCCAGCGTATCAACCACTCCTCCCAGATTAGTGTCATCTGCAAACTTGCTAAGGGTGCAGTCCACACCATCCTCCAGATCGTTAATGAAGATATTGAATAAAACCGGCCCCAGCACCGACCCTTGGGGCACTCCACTTGATACTGGCTGCCAACTAGACATGGAACCATTGATCACTACCCATTGAGCCCGACCATCTAGCCAGTTTTCTATCCACCTTACCGTCCATTCATCCAGCCCAGACTTCTTTAACTTGCTGGCAAGAATACTGTGGGAGACTGTATAAAAAGCTTTGCTAAAGTCCAGAAATAGCACATCCACTGCTTTCCCCTCATCCACAGAACGGGTTATCTCATCATAAAAGGCAATTAGGTTAGTCAGGCATGACTTGCCCTTGGTGAATCCATGCTGACTGTTCCTGATCACTTTCCCCTCCCAACCTGACCCCTTATATGTCCCTGGACTCAGCAGGTGGGGTCGAGCAGCACTTCCAAGCTGTCACCCTCCTATGCCTCAGGTTCAGCATGTCCCTATCCCCACTTTCACGTTACAATTGTTCTGGTAGTAACCCACTTGATGATCAAACCCCACCGGATTTTTGGCTGCTACAGGGCTCTTTAGCTTCGATAAGAGGATCGTTGCTGCAGAGCAAATAGGGAAGCCAAAAACACAAAAAAGAGAACGTGGGAAGCAACCAGCTTAATCATAAGTTGTTTATTGCTAAGTAATAACCCTACAAGGAGAGCCAAACAAACAAAACAGTTACAATATTAAATCTAGCTTAAATTTGATTACAAAAGTCAGCTTTAGAAAACTATACCTGATCACACAAGTCAGGGTTAGAAAGCTATACCTAGAGTGTGTGGCGGGGGGGGGGGGAAGCCAGAGAGAGATGGGTTCTCACCACTCCATGAAGCTTGAACTGGGTGGGATGCCCTGGTGATGGTGGTGGTAGCTGACGGTCCAGAGTGTTGGAGACAGACAGAGCCCCTAGCACAATCAGTCAGGAGACGATCAAGTCCCAGTGGAACTGATGCAGATTTTGCATCCAGGCATCAGAACACTTACTTGAGAGTGGGTAAAGGGTTTTTTTGTAAGGAAACAACAATGGTTCAAGGGAGAACACTAGATTTGTTTATGGGTAAACTGATGGCTCAAGGGAGTATACCAAAGTTGTTTTGTTAAGGCTAGACAATATGATCATTCCTGGCTATGAGTGGTGCTCCTTCGAGGGAGCCCACAGTAAAGTTAGGCAGCTTCAGTATTTTGGATACCAATAAAGGATTTATTACTAGAATTGGTCTGATAACTACTGAACTGGGTGTGTGCAGGCAGGGGTTCATTGACATCTGGAGCAGAGATTCCCCCATCATGTAGTGCTTCACTGGTCCCAGATTTCCATGCGGTTCTTGCCTTGGAATCTCTGTTCTCCATTCTGTATGCTAATGAAGATGCCTCCCTGTCCCATCTTCAATGCAAATGAGGCTAGGAGAGTTGCCTTAATTCTGTCACCCTTATCTGGAGGGGTTTAGGTGTGTCTCCCACTGCCTTTTCATTGCTTTTTGTAAGTTTTTCTTCTGATCGGTTTTGGCTCAAGCAGAGGTGGTGGGGGATGGGGGGCATCCTTTGTGAGTCAGACAGGCTGGATACTGTGCCCTGGTTCCCCAAGAACACAGAGCTGCCTCTCCTGTTGAATCTATTCCATTTGGACTAATAATGAAAGTGATTGGAGCCAGTGGCCTGGATGCTGGGTCTCCCATCTCCCAGGTGGGTACCCACCTCCCAGGTGGGTACCCACACCACTGGATTAGTCATGGTTACATTCTTGCTCACCATCTGGCCCAATGACTAGTTATTTTATTTACCCAGAGTGAAGTAGTACTTGGCCAGAGAGTGAGACACAGAATGAGAGTGACTGCAGTCCAGTGGTTAGGGCAACCAAGTGGTCCAGTTCTTTGGCTCCAATCACTGTTTCACTATTTATCCAAGTGCAACTTGGGTCTCCCATATCCTAGATGAGTGCTCTAGCCACTGGACTGAAAGTTAGAAGGTGAGCACCACCTTTTCCAAGTCAATTCTGAGTAGGACCCTAGCTGGTAAGCAGCCTCTGAGCACACCTACCTGGTTGGGCTCTGCATGAGACTAAGAGCATGTCTACACTACGAAATTAGTTCAATTTTATAGATGTCAATCTTTAGTGAGCACTTTTATACAATCGATCATGTATGTCCCCACTAAGCATATTAGGTCGGTGGAGTGCGTCCTCAATACTGTGGCTAGCATCGACTCACTGGTGGTACACTGTGGGTAGCTATCCCACAGTCCCCGCTGCCCATTGGAATTCTGGGTTAAGCTCCCAATGCCTCATTGGGCAAAAACATTATCGCAGGTGGTTTTGGATACATGTCATCAGTCTCCACTCCCTTCCTCCTTGAAAGCAATGGCAAACAATCATTTTGTGCCTTTTTACGTGGGTTATCCATGCAGATGCCATAGCACGGCAAGCATGGAGCCCACTCAGCTGCACACTGTTTGTGTGAGCATTGTAAACACCTCATGCATTATCCTGCAGTATGTGCAAAGCCTAGCTAGGAGCCGCCAGCACAAGGAAGATTGTGAGGAGAACATAGACACAGATATTCCTGAAAGCACGGGATGTGGCAATTGGGATATCAAGGTGGCACTGGAACACCGATTCTGGGCCAGACAAACAAGCACAGACTGGTGGGACTGCATAGTGTTGCAGGTAAGGGATGATTCCCAGTGGCGGCGAAACTTTTTCGCATGCGTAAGGCCACTTTCCTGGAATGTTGTGAGTTGCTTTCCCCCGCCCTGAAGCACAGGAATACCAAGATGAGACCTGCCCTGACAGTTGAGAAGCAAGTGGCAATAGCCCTGTGGAAGCTTGCAACGCCTGACTGCTACCAGTCAGTCGGGAATCAATTCAGAGTGGACAAATCTACCATGGGGGCTGCTGTGATCCAAGTAGCCAAGGCAATCAATACCCTTCTGCTAAGAAGGGTAGTGACTCTGGGAAATGTGCAGGTCATAGTGGATGGCTTTGCTGCAATGGGGTTCCCTAACTGTGGTGGGGTGATAGGGATGTGTTCTGTCTGTCTTGGCACTGGACCACCTTGCCAAAGCATACATAAATCACAAGGGGTACTTCCCAATGGTGCTGCAAGCACTGAAGGATCACAAGGACCGTTTCACCGATATCAACGTGGGGTGGCTGGGAAAGGTGCATGACGCTCACATCTTTCAGAACTCCGAGCTGCTTGGAAAGCTGCAAGAAGGGGCTTTCTTCCTAGACTAGAAAGTTACTATTGGGGATGTTGAAATGCCAATAGTTATCCTTGGGGACCCAGCCTTGCTCCCATGGCTCACAAAGCGGTACACAGGCATCCTGGTCAGTAGTAAGGAGCAGTTCAACTATAGGCTGAGCAAGTGCAGAATGTAGGTAGAATGTGCCTTTGGACATTTAAAAGGGCTCTAGCACAGTTTGCCAAGTAGGTTAGACCTCAGCAAAAGCAATATTCCCATTGTTATTGCTGCTTGCTGTGTGCTCCATAATATGTGAGAGTAAGGGAGAGACGTTCATGGCAGGGTGGGAGGTTGAGGCAGATCACCGGCCGGTCAATTTTGAACAGCCAGACACCAGGGCAATTAGAAGAGCACACCAAGCTGCGCTGCTCATCAGAGAGGCTTTGAAAAACAGTTTCATGACTGACCAGGCTACGGTGTGACAGTTGTGTGTGTTTGTCCTTGATGCAAAGCTGCCCCCTTTGGTGATTGTACTTCCCTGTAAGCCAATCCCCCCTCCCCACCTTCGACCACAACTGGCACAGGAAATAAAATCCCTATAGTTCTGAATCCATTCATTCATTCTTCATTTGAAAAAAAAAAAAAAAAACTTGATCACTGACAACGCTGACTAGTAAAAGGTAGCCTGGGTGTACAAAGGGTTTGATAATGTGGTGGGGTGCGGGAGGAGGGAAGGACAAGGCCACATTGCTTATTGTAGCCATACTACAAATCAAAGCAGTTTGAATGACAGACTGCTGTTGCTTGGGCCATCCCATGGAGTTGAGTGGCAGGGTGCCCGGAGCCTTCCCTCTTGCATTCTTGGGTGTCTGGGCGAGGAGGATATGGAAGTTGGTGAGGGAGGCATGCGATTACAGCAGGATTCTATACTTTAGTTATCTTTCCTGCAGCTCCACCAGACGCCTCATCATGTCCGTTTGCTCCCGCATTAGCCTCAGCATCTCCTGCTGCATGTTCCGATCATGCTCACTGTATGCTATCCTGGCCTCTGCCACTGAATGCCTCCATGCATTCAGCTATGCCCCATCAGTGCGGAAGGACTGCATGAGCTCGGAAAACATGTCACTGCGAGTGCACTTCTAATCTGCGATAACCCCATGGACAGAGTTGATGCGGGGAGCATAGAAGCATTTGCAGCTGCAGGGCAGGGGGGAAAGGAAGAGTAGACTTTTAAGAAACGTTTCTGAGAACAAAAGGGAGACTTTCACAGGGAATCAAGCAATTCACAACAGACAGCACATGTATTTTAGGTACAAGGTCGCATTTTGCCTTTTATATTGAGCACCTGCCAGCATGGTGATACATCACACACAGCTGGGCAACAGAATTTGGTTTTCAGGCAGCCATGGTAAGCCAAAGGGCATGCAGGGTTGCCTTCTTCCACGTTCATAACATGTGGGAATGATTTCAAACTGCAGCACTCTCCTTTCCCATAGCAACCAATGCCAGTTGGGTTTGCTGTTTAAAAGGAGGGGATGTGGTTTTGGGGTGGATGTGCAGCATGTTCCTCTTTCCCTCCCTCCCCCCCACCCATTTGGCTATTCTCTAGGATGATCCCTTTTAGTCAAGCGCAAACATCCCAGCATGCCTGGGGTCTAATGTGTTGGAGATCAACAAACAGAGGGGATTACTGTTCCCTTACAAAACTTCCCCCATTTCAACCAAGTGACCATGAATGATATCACTTTCCGGAGGCTGACACAAAGATAAAGACCACATGTTGCACGAATGCGACCAAAACCCAGGACCATTCGCTGCCATGTTTTGTGCTGCAATGATTCCAGACCACTTGCTACTGGCTTGGCGTGGTAAAGTGTCCTACTGTGGAGGATGAAATAAGGCAGCCCTCTCCAGAAACCTTCTGCAAAGGCTTTCAGAGTACCTCCAGGAGAGCTTCATGGAGATATCCCTGGAGGATTCCCGCTCCATCCTAAGACATGTTAACAGACTTTTCCAGTAGCTGTACTGCCCATGAATGCACCCAAATTGTTCAGGGCAAATCAAACATTAAACACAATTGCTTTTAACTCCTGTAATGTTGTTACAAATGTGCACTCACCAGAGGTGCCTTCTCTGCTTTCAGGATCTGGGAACAATGGGAGGGTATTGGCTCCAGAGTGAGGAAAAGGTCCTTGCTGCCAGGGAGAACACTTGCCTGCTGCGCATTCCTCCTCTTCCTCATCCATGTTGTGTGAGGCTGCCACCTTGCAGGTGTCCACGGAGAGTGTTGGGGTACTGGTAGGGTGTCCCCCTAGAATGACATGCAGCTGATCATAGAATTGGCATGTTGGGGGCTCTGACTCAGAATGACCATTTGTCTCCTTTGTCTTTTGGTAGGCTTGCCTGAACTCCTTAATTTTCACACGGCACTGCTGTGCATCCCTGTTGTAGCCTCTGTCCACCATGCCCTGTGCGATTTTTTGGCATATATATCAGCATTTCTTCTGTTGGATCGGAGTTCTTCCTGCACAGATTCTTCCCCCCATACAGCAATCAGATCCAGTGTCTCCCATTTGCTCCATGCTAGAGCTCATTTTCAATTCTGGGACTGCATGGTCACGTGTGCTGCTGAGCTCGCCACGCTGACTAAACAAGAAATGAAATTCAAAAGTTCCAGGTGCTTTTCCTGTGTACCTGGCTAGTGCATCGGAGTTGAATGTGCTGTCCAGAGCGGTCACATTGGAGCACTCTGGGATAGCTCCCAGAGGCCAATACCATCGAATTGCACAACACTGTGTCTGCACTACCCCAAATTCGACCCAGGAAGGTCGATTTTAGTGCTGCTCCCCTCATTGGGGAGGAGTACAACAGTCGATTTTAAGAGCCCTTTAGGTCGGCGGAAAGGTGTTGGTTGTGTAGATGCATTCATTATAAAATCAACCTAACACAACTAAATTCGACCTAACCTTGTAGTGTAGACCAGGCCTTAGACAGGCAAATGCATGTCTTCACTTAACTGGTGAATCTCTCTGGGACCTAGGCAAGAGAGGCATCTAGACACTTAGGGCTTGTCTACACTGACACCTTAAGCGCTGCAACTTTCTCACTCAGAGGTGTGAAAAAACACACCCCTGAGCGCTGCATGTTTTGGTATTGTAATGTGCTAGTGTAGACAGTGCACTAGCGCTGGGAGCTATGCCCTCGTGGAGGAGGGTTTTTGCATGCTGGGAGAACTCTCTCCCAGCGCTGCACTGAGACTATACAAGCCATGTTAGCGCTTTAATGTTGCCATGTAGGCAACCCCTTAGCATGAGGCAGGAGCATGCATGCCTAGAGGCAGAAACTTAGGTGCTAAGGTAACTTTAGCACTTAAAAGTTAAATGCTAAGTGAGTTTAGACAACTACAGGATTCAGTAGCAGTTTTGTGGATTCCAGTGGAGCCAAAATTGGGATTTAGGCATGTAAATATCTTTGTGGATCTTGGCATAGGGGACTAATTCTGTGGTTATTTACACCCAGGCATCCCAAGTGATAAATGCTTATTGAGCCAAATTCTCAATTGGTGTATATCAGCATCATTCCATGAAAGTCAATGGAGCTATGGCAAGTTACACCAAAGTAGGTTCTGAGACACTAAGTTTACACTAAGGGAGGGGAAATGTAAAAATAATGAGAATTTTTACTACAGAAGAGCTAACTTCAGAGTTTGCAGCATCGATACCAGCTTTGAAAGATCCATGTGTGACGTTAATGTAAGAGCAATCTAGCTCACACTGAAATCATTGGATTCTTCCCATTGAGAATTCGGTGGGAATGGGATCAGGCCATTTTAAAAAATAAAGTATAAATATGGTCTAAAAAGTTTTGAAATTTGTTTATAAATATGACTTAGATCAAAGCTACTTGAGAAATGCATCCAATATGTTAGCGCGATTCCAAATGAACACAGAGGAAACAGATGACCCTTGATGAGCGATAAATAGCTGAGTTTTAGAAGCCATCTAACTATTTCATTAAGGGCTGTTTCATTACATCCCCCTCTCCCATGTCTTTGCTTATTTGCCATAAGCAGATGACCATAGGTGCTCCCATGCACTTTACATTCCTTGTTGGTGGTTAGTGCTGGAGTTTTACTCATGCTCTTCTGATGAATATCGTTTGTATTTTTGAGCTGGTTTTTGTCCTTGTGAGGGAGATTTTTCACTTATGTTTTTCATCTGTAGACACAATTACTGGAATAATTCAAATCTAAAAGTAAGGGACAGATTCTCTGCTGCTGTGAATCTGCACAGCTGAGTTGAAGTCACTGGAGCTATGCTCATTTTACACCAGTTGAAGATCTGGCCCAATAAGATTAAATAAATTAAATAATACTGAGGTTCAGCCTCTACTCCAAAAGTCATCTGATAATGACATTTTATTCAGTCACCATCTAGTCTGCAGCCTCCCTTTTATAGAGAAAGTGACCAAGAAGGTAGTGACTAGATGATCACAATGGTCCCTTCTGACTTTAAAGTCTATGAGTGCAAAACAACTACTGAGTGGACAGAGAATATTTTTACTGTATCTCTGAGTCTGGTTTCAGGTCTGTGATGGCAAAGAAATGGGCTAACCTCTGTTGTCCTATAGGGGGATAAATGGTCTTTCTTGAATATTGAAAGAGACAACTTAGTGTATTCATGCTGGGGCTGTTGGCTGCTTTAGAAACTATTGATCACCATCCTGTGTGGATGGGAGTCCACTGAAGTGGTACTGTTAATTCTCTCACATAAACACTTGTTGCTGATGACAGGTATTACCTTACAATTCTGTATTAAGTCATAGGATGGTTGGTTCTGTTGCCGGTTATGTTGATTAAAGCTCAACCTGGAGGAGAAAAAGGTATTGTTGCCAAACATGGACAATCTGGAGGATATTGCTTGATCTGTGAATTACTTTTCTATTCCTGGGCTGCTGCAAGATGTACCCTGGGAGACATTTTTGACTGGGAGCTTAGCCTGGTGGCTCTGGATTTGGAAGTGAACGTTAATGGCAGTTATCTGTTGGACACAGAGCTCATCATGGTGATCTATGCCTTTGGGACCTCCAGGCAGGTTTAACGTAATGCTTCTGATTTAGGGCTACCCATGAACTACAAAAGGCTGCAGAGATGGTAGCAGAATACAGCAGCGTGACTGATCAAGGGTTTATTCCCATATCAGTGGATGATTCCTGCATTTGATGAGTTCCACTGGCTGTCCATTGTTAGTGCCTCTTACAATTTTACTTTTAGTATAGAATGTCTCCAATAACATAAGACCTGTCTCCCTGAAGGACCATTCATTGCCCTATCAGGGCATGTGAAGTTAGCAAAATTACAGTGTACTGATTACTGTATATCCCCTTTTGCTGATCAAAAACCATCAAGGGAAAAAAAATGTTTGCCTATGGCTGTGTTTCACATTCAGTGTTTGTTCAAAGTCAAACTCAGGTGAAGCAAACCTATATAAATGATACGAGACTATACTACCCAACTGGGTCCCATGAAGCTCCTGGCCAGGTGGCTGGAGTGCCCTGGTACAGGCAAGGCCCAAACTTCAATTTTTCTTGTCAGGTGTGTAAAGCTAGAAAGTGAAGGTCTAAGTCCTAGTTCCTCCATGGGGGTTGGGTGCCTGGAGAGCAGATAGGTCTGGGACTTTTTACGCTCCCTGGCCCAGCTGCCATAGGCAAAACAAATAAGCAAACAGTAGACAGTTAAAGAAAGTGAACAGGCTTTTAATTTTTGTTCATACCCTGAGAAGGAGAGAACGTAGAGCTTTGTTGTTTCCTTTTTTGAGAAGAGTTGATCACAAGCACTGAGGGAGAGCTCCCTCTGTGATAAGGGAACTCTGAAAATATTGTGCATTCAGTCTCGTGAACAGAAAACACCAAGTTTTATGCATCCCCTTGTAAACCCATATTCCTGAATTTAAACAATCACAAAGCAATGACCATTACAAATATATGTCTGTGTACTTTACTAAATTACATTTCCCAATAGACCATGGGCCTAAGATCAAAGTTCACACTACTCTCCCAAGTATCAGAAGCTCCTGCTTCCCACCTGATTTCTTTTGTGGGGAGCTGCAGGTTTTGAGAAGACACTTTTTTAGTAAGTAGCAGATTGCTGTCCATCACTAGCTATCCTTTTGCATGAGCAAACCCACATTTTACAAAGATAGGTATAAGTATACTTAAAGTCCTTTAACTGGACTTGAATCACTATTATAGACCAGTCCTGTCTGGGTTGTATAGCATAAGATTAATTTTGTAATCAGTCTCTTATTTACTTTACCCCAGAAAGAACAATTATTTCTTAAATCAGAAGTCCCTCTTGACGGTACAGAGACTTTTCAACATTTCCCCCCACCCCCCCAAGGTAAGACTTGCATACTTTAAGCTTGCAGTCAGACATGCCAAAACCAAAAAATTCTCCTGGGCAGAAAAAATAATCAAGGAAAATCATTCAACATCCGTTCATTTGCATGTCCTACATTTGTACTGAAACATACATACATTTTCTGTCACATGCAATTTCACCCCTTTATCCAATGGATTGTCAGACACACACTTTAAAGGAAATATTTACAGCACAAGTAAATGATATCTATCTAGTTACTTAGAGGTTCCTAGGTTCAGACTCTTACATCCTCATTTCTGGGTGTGGGATGGAAGCAGAACAAGGAAAAATGTGTAGTGCAATCTAGATATAAAAATCCCCTTGGAAATAGTACACCACCACTAGTTTACATTCAGGAATAGAGGAAGTCTCTTTATAGGACTCATAACTGTAAAAGAACTTCAGAATATTGACGTGGTTGCTCCAACAGGAGTGGCAAACACAATTCAAGTCAGAAATCCTACTAGGAAACAGATCACCTAAGGAGAACAGGGTGTGTAGACTCTCTTCAGAGACTGGACCAGTTAACTTCAATTAGCATCTTACTCTGCAAGTAGTGTATCTAACATTAGTAAGAGTATCAGACTGTAACCCAAAGTTTGGAGGAGTGAGGATTAGAGCATTACTGTTGGATTTATTGATCTGATCATTATGAAGCCAAATTATATGCTGAGTTACACCAGTGTGAATCCAAAAAGAGTTCCAGTTATGTCAACGACTCTCCTCTGCATTCGCACAAGCACTACTGAGAACAAAATTTGGCCATAAATTTGAATTTTATATTCTCTGCTAGTCCCTAAAATAAAAATCTCTGTCCTTCCTTGAACAAAAGGACTACTAGCTTATCTGCATTTTAATGGAACTCTTTCTAGGATGCTACTGAATTACCTTCAACTCATTTAGCAATACAAAAGAAGTAGTAACTGATAAATATGCAATAAGACTCATTTACTTACTTCAGAAACTACCAGGGGAAAAAAGGAAGAAAATGTAAGTTTGTTTATTTTACTGATCGACTTCTGACAACCAAATCTGTAATAAGAGTAGGCACATGGAATGTACATACATTGTATAGTACAAGCTGGCACAGGTGATGCAAGAAATGAAAATATCTGAACATACTTGTCATAAGTGAAACGAGGTGGGCACAGAGTGGTAAGATGGTGTCTGATGGTGCTACAATCTCATATTTAGGATGAAGAATGCACAAAAGAGGTATGGGAATTATACTGGATACCATCACCACAAAGACCCTGCTGTCTTGGGAGGCAGTGAACAACATAACAGCCAGGGTGCAAACAAGACATAAGTGTACAATATTCCAAATATATGCACCAGCAAATGAAATAAACAGTGAAAAGGATACAGTTTATGAACAGGTACAGCAAGTATTGAATAATATGCCTAACTAGGACATCAAGTTGATGATAGGTGACTTCAATGCACAAATTGGCAACAACTCTACTGGCTGGTATGGAGTCATGGGCACTGCAGCAGAAGGAATCCAAACTGATGGTGAATGGCTCTTGAATCTCTGGCACAAAGCACCCTAAAGATAGGATGCAGACTTTTCTAGTCTAAAACGACTCACATGGAGATCACCAGATAGTGCAATCATCAAACAAATAGTAGACCATATGATTATATCTAAGAGATGAACACCTTCTTTACTAAATGTCAGACCACACAGTAGCAGATGTTGGCTCAGATCATTATCTTTTAGTGGCCACAAAGAGGGACCAAAAAAAGTGTTATAGCAGTAGAGAAGTTCAAGAATAAAGAAACAGCGATCAGATTGCATTTAGTAACTATTCCAGTGTTTTACAGGACCAGTCTAATGAAATTCTGGAAGACAGATGATCAGACTAGTAGATGGTAGTTGGAACATCAGAAGAAGTAGTGGGCCAATGAAGAGGCTGGAAGAAAGATGCATGGATTGCATGTGGAACATGGTTAGCAACTGATGAGTGGGAAGGTCTGAAGGCAAAAAAGGAACAGTGTGACAGAGTACCGGGCAACAGCAGCTGAGCCAGCACTCTGATCACTCCAACTCCAGTTAGTTGCCCAAGAGCACACATGACTATGGGAATTGTGCTGAAGTGAGAGATTGAGATGGGCTGAAGAGAGTTTTAAAAACTAATTAACTCTATTAGCCAAAAAGGTACAAAAGGCATAGGAAGAAAGTGAGAAAGAGGGACAGGTGGTCAGGCAACCACAGAAACCTCTCTCTTCCTTGGCTCAGGAGCTGATGGCTCTAAGGTACTGTTGATATGGTCATACATAGTCTGTGAAGGTGGTAGGAAAGAATACTGTAAATAAGCTGCATAAGGCATTTTTACCAGAAGGTTTCAGATGTTTGTGGGCTAGAAAGTAGGCAGGAACAAGTCTGCCCTGCCACACATAGGCTGAACTCTTAGAAACAGGTGCAAGATATAGAGAAAAGGACAACAAAATAAACAGACCCAGGCCTGGGTTCGGGACAAGACTGCAAAGGGAGAAGCAGCAGCACTATGGGGAGACTTCAAGTAGCTCTATAGAATGGTGAAAGATGATTCTGGAAGAACCAGACCATCAAAGGTGATACTCATCAGGGACTGTCATGGACAGATATTGAAAACGCATGAAGAACAAGCTAGATGATGGAACATTTCCATTCCATATTAAGTTGTCCATAGCCTACAATCATGCACCGGTTCAAGAGGAATGCCTGTGCTAAAGTTAGAAATAGAGGGACTTACGACAAATTAAATTAAACAAATTAAATCAGCCATGAAAGACCTCAAATAGGGCAATGCTCCTGGGATTGACAAAATTAAAGCAGAGGTACTAAAGTTGGGAGGAGAAATTCAGATTGAACAGCTTAAAACATTAAATTTAGGTGATAGAAAAAGTGCCACAATACTGGAAAGATGGTATCATTGCGGCATTGCTTGGAATTGATAGCAGCACAATACCTCTCTTTCATGCATGAGTGAGATCACTCTCTTTTAACAAAGTATTGGCTACCATTCTGCTGAATAGAATGAAGGCAGAAGTGGATGAAATATTAAAAGAACAAGAAGCTGGGTTCTGTTCAAGTAAATCATGTTGTGATGTTCACTCTTAGACAGATTATAGAAAAAGCTACTGCTTGGCAAAAACCCATCTTAATCAACTAAGAAATAATTCTGTAGTGTCCACAGAGATCCAGCAATATTCTACAGGATATGCTATGGGATACTAGACAAACTGATCAACATACTAATGAGTTTATCTGATGGAAGTAGATGTGCCAGATTCAAGTCTTGGTGAGTGATTCAGTATTGTGACACTGTTACACCAGTTATTCTTTGCACTAGCAATAGACTGGATGAGGAAATGGGAAATAAAAGGTATCATGAATAGTGTAAAATAGATTAGCAGAGATGAGTTTGCTGATGATATTGCTTTACACTAAGCATGATGTGGACTGGAATGATTGCCTTTACATCAAAGGCAGAAAGGGAAGCTTGAAAAACTGGATTAAAAATAAATGCAGAGAAAACCAAGATTATGAAGGTAGGAAACTGGACAATAGATGCAAAGTTTTAAGTGGATGGGAAAGAAATTGAACAAGTAAAAATTCTGTTGACTGGGGAATGTAATGACATTTGATGTTTGCTGCAATGAAGAATAGGAAAAGCAAACATTTTTATAAGGATGACCACCACCTAGTCAAAAAGAGGACTTTACGCCAAACTAGAGATCACATTATACCATGTACTGAGAATGCTACTTTATGGAGCAGAGACTTGGATCTTAACATACGTACTTTATTTGGAGATGAGTCTGAACCAAAACCGTGATCTACACCAATTCAGATAGGAGTTTGCAAATTAAACTTCTCTGTATAGTGCATCAAATTCCAAGCCTTCAAATTTGGGAAAACTGGGATTAGACCCTAGACTTCAACCTCCAAAATTCAGATCTGATTTGAGCCATTACAGAAGTCAAAGTTCAGATCAGACTTTGTGTCTGACATCTTGGCTTCAGCCCCTATGCCTACTGATAACCTGGCATTTATGGTCCTTTGCATATTCAATGAAAAGGGAAGAGACTGTGGTTGGTGAGATGTACATGTAGCTCATAGATAGTTTTTGGTTACTTCTCTAACATTGAATCTTAGTGTTCTGCTTAATTTATTGGTTTGAAAATTCATATTTCTGAATAATTCCTAATTAGTAACTTTGTAGTGCATTTTTTACAGGATGACTAAAATCAAAACTGAATCTGCTGACTTTAGATTTACAAATGAATAACTTACCAAAAAAGTGTACAGAAAACTCATTTCTCTTATAAAAAGAGAGCAGCTATTCAATATTTAACTATGCAGATAAACATACTCCAGTTTTTCCATGTGGAGGGAGAAAAAGTTGCATAGCTAAACTATCATTCACTGAACGGCAATGTCTGAGAGCAGATATCTGCATTATAAAATTACCTATTTGGAGACCATTATCATGTTTATATTTACACTTATCAGCATTATGTTGTGGACAGGGGCGGCTCTAGGAATTTGGCCACCCCAAGCAGTCATGCCTGCGGGAGGTGCACCGGAGCCACGGAACCAGCGGACCTCCCGCAGGCATGACTGCAGAGGGTCCGCTGGTCCCATGGCTCCAGTGGACCTCCCGCAACTGCGGAGGGTTTGCTGGTCCTGCTGCTCCGGTGGAGCATCCGCAGGCATGCCTACGGGAGGTCCAGCCGAGCCGCGGGACCAGCGAACCGTCCCCAGTCATGCCTGCGGAGGGTTCGCTGGACCCGCGGCTCCGGTGGACCTCCCGCAGGCATGACTGCAGAAGGTCCGCCAGGCCCGCCTGCTGCCCTCCCAGGAAAAGGCCACCCCAAGCGCGCGCTGGGGTCTGGAGCCGGCCCTGGTTGTGGAAAGGAAGTAGTTAGTCACAAGGTATGAAGTATTACAGGACTTTAATATTTCTAAATTTTTCTACTTGTATAAAAGTGTGAAAATCCTGCTTATGCCTGTCAGGGTATGTCTACACTATGAAATTAGGTCGAATTTATAGAAGTCGTTTTTTTAGAAATCATTTTTATACAGTTGATTGTGTGTGTCCCCACACAATGCTCTAAGTGCATTAAGTTGGTGGACTGCATCCACAGTACTGAGGCTAGCGTTGAATTCCGGAGTGTTGCGCTGTGGGTAGCTATCCCACAGTTCCCGCAGTCTCTGCTGCCCATTGGAATTCTGGGTTGAGATCCCAATGCCTGATGGGGCAAAAACAGTGTTGTGGGTGGTTCTGGGTACATGTCGTCAGGCCCCCCTCTCCCTCCCTCTGTGAAAGCAATCTCAGACAATCGTTTCGTGCCTTTTTTCCTGGGTTAACTGAGCAGATGCCCTACTACAGCAAGCATGGAGCCCGCTCAGCTCACCATCACCATATGTCTCCTGGGTGCTGGCAGACATGGGACTGCATTGCTACACAACAACAGCTCATTGACTTTTGGCAGCAGACGGTGCATTACGATTGGTAGCCATCATTGTCAGACTCCTGGGTGCTCTTTTAGCCAATCTCTGTGAGGTCGGTTGGAGTGCCTGGGCAGACATAGGAGTGACTCAGCCAGGTCATTCCCATCTTCTGCCGAGCACCCAGGAACACCGTCTGCTGCCAGCCGATGTAAAGATGTAAAGATAGATGGGGTGGATCAAAACAAGAAATTGACCCAATTTGTGTAATCAATGGCCTGCTAAACCCAGGGTTTTGAGTTCAATCCTTGAGGGGGCCATTCTGTGTGACAGTTGTTTGTTTTCCTCCTTGATGCAAAGCCACCTCTTTTGTTGATTTCAATTTCTTGTAAGCCATGTCATCAGTCAGCCCTCCCTCCGCCAGAGCAATGGCAGACAATTGTTTCACGCAAAACCAGGCAATGAGGTGATGGCAGCGCAGTAATGAGAGGGACATGGTCATAGACTTCTCACAAAGTATGGAACGGGCAATGTGCTCATCATGCTGATGAGCTCTGCATGAGCTTTGCAAACACAATGGCCAAACACGAAATGAAATTCAAAAGTTCGTGGGCCTTTTCCTGTCTACCTGGCAAGTGCATCTGAGTTGAGAGCACTGTCCAGAGCGGTCACAATGGAGCACTCTGGGATAGCTCCCGGAAGCCAATACCATTGAATTGCATCTACACTACCCCAAATTCAACCCGGCAAGGCCGATTTCAGCGCTAATCCCCTTGTCAGAGGTGGAGTAAAGAAATCAATTTTAAAGAGCCCTTTAAGTTGAAAAAAAGGGTTTCATTGTGAGGACGGGTCTAGGGTTAAATCGAGGTAACGCTGCTAAATGTGACCTAAAGTCGAGGTGTAGACCCAGGCCTCAGTAACACTTCTGATTATGCCAGAGAGAATATTTCACTGCCTGTTAAATAGCTGGCCTGCAGAAAATTCTCACTGGCAAATCAGGCTGCATTCATTTTTCAAATGTGTTTTCTATTTAAGTGCTCAGTGGCATATTTTTGTTAATGTAGTTTCTTAGAAGGAGTAATCATTTCTGTCCTCATCATATTCATGTGGGCTAAAACTTGCTAGAAAACCAGAGCATTCAGTTCTGCTGCCCTATCAGAATTTTATAGAAAGTAAGCATCGTAGGAACCATAGGAACAAAGAAGTTTATTTTCTAAGCTTTAAAAGGCTTGTCAGGAGTCTACCCTCACTTGAAACTGGGCGGTTTCAAAGTGAGGACCCGCATGTCTTCCCCCCCACCCCAAAATCCTAGGGTAGGTCTCCTTCAGGCTGCCACCACTCGGTCGATTACGTGGGCCGAGACACCCCTATATTCCCCCTCCCACTCCCCTTTCCAGAGACGTTCCCTGGGGAAATACAGATCCACTCATCGGAGGGAAACCTCCCCCCCCTCTCTCTCCTAGCCACTGGAAAGAGATACCTGATTCAACTGTTTGAATCAAACCCAGGAGGAACTATCTCCCCCCTCCCTTCTCTGCCCGGAGATAAGCCTGTCTCACCACCGAGAGAGTGTCTTCGCCCCTCCCCCTATCCACAGTAGAAGGGATTTAATCAAGTCTTTATAGAAAGAATTTATTAAAAGGAAAACAAGAAAATACAGAATCTCTATGAGCCCAAGCTGGACACTCATAGGGTATAACCTTGCTAAGTTTTGGAGAGAATCCTCTCCCTTTCTCAGTACACAAAACAGCAGAATAAGAATAATCAATAACAAACACAGAATTGCAAGCATAGGATTATTAGGTGAGGACACAACGTATCTTTCTAATACTCACTATCTTGACTAGAAGAAATTAGTTCAGAAAGGTGGAAACTTGTAGACTTGATTAAAACATCTGGACCCTTGTAACTCCAGACGGCTAAAGACAAAGACCCCCCCAAACAGAGGGAAAAGTTCCCTCCTAGGAGTTTCAAATTCTCTTCCCTGATTGGTCCTCAGGTCAGATGCCCACCAGGTACTATGCTTTAACCCTTTACTAACTATTCATGACACGCCCCCCAAATCGTCACAGTGGGATCCACTGGCGGCGATTTCCTCCTAGAACTGTAAAACAACCAGAGTAATAAAACACATGCACTATTACATCGACTACTAAGCATGAAAACATATTAAGAACAGTTTTTAGCCACTTGATTCTGGGAAACTTTCACGAGAGAGTGCATCAGCAACTTTGTTGGAAGCTCCTGAAATGTGTTGAATGTCAAAGTCAAAGTCTTGGAGAGCTAAGCTCCAGCGGAGAAGTTTCTTGTTGTTTCCCTTGTTGGTGTGAAGCCACTTTAGCGCAGCATGGTCAGTTTGTAGCTGGAAGTGCCGGCCCCAAACGTATGGGCGTAGCTTTTCCAAGGCATACACAATGGCGTAACATTCTTTTTCACTGATGGACCAGTGGCTTTCCCTCTCAGACAGTTTCTTGCTGAGAAACACGACAGGATGGAAGCTGTGATCCGGTCCTTCCTGCATTAGTACCGCTCCTACCCCACGTTCAGATGCATCGGTGGTAACTAGGAAGGGTTTGTCAAAGTCTGGGGCCCTTAATACAGGGTCCGACATGAGCATCGCCTTAAGCTGGGTAAAGGCTTTCTGACACTCATCAGTCCACTTAACTGCATTTGGCTGGGTTTTCCTGGTCAGATCAGTTAGTGGGGCAGCGATTTGGCTGTAGTGTGGTACAAATCGCCTGTAATATCCGGCCAAACCTAAGAAGGATTGGACCTGTTTCTTTGACCTTGGGACAGGCCACTGTTGGATAGCCTCCACCTTGGCCTGTAGGGGGTTGATGGTTCCTTGACCCACCTGGTGTCCTAGGTAAGTCACTCTGTTGTGGCCTATTTGACACTTTTTGGCCTTAACAGTTAGTCCTGCCTGCCTGATGCGCTCTAAAACCATTTTCAAATGTTCTAGGTGTTCGGGCCATGAATCAGAAAAAATGGCCACATCATCGAGGTATGCAACTGCACAGTCTTCCAATCCTGCTAGTAGACCATCCACCAGCCTTTGGAAGGTGGCAGGTGCATTCCGCAGTCCGAACGGAAGCACAGTAAACTCATACACCCCTGCATGGGTGATGAAGGCAGATTTTTCCCTGGCGGGTTCATCTAGTGGTACCTGCCAGTATCCCTTGGTTAAATCAATGGTAGAGATGAACTGGGCACGTCCCAACTTTTCCAATAGCTCATCAGTGCGTGGCATTGGATAGTTGTCTGGACGAGTTACAGCATTTAGCTTACGGTAGTCCACACAAAAGCGTATTTCCCCATCTGGTTTGGGAACCAGAACCACTGGAGATGCCCATGCACTGGTAGAAGGGCGGATGATACCCATCTCCAACATGTTGTCAATCTCCTGTTTAATAGCAACTTTGGCATGAGGTGACACCCGGTAGGGTGGTGTTCTAATCGGGTGAGCATTACCTGTGTCAATGGAGTGGTAGGTTTGCTCAGTCCGTCCTGGGATGGCTGAGAACAAGGGGTCGAAGTCAGTGCACAGTCCCTTGATCTGTTGCCGCTGTAGACGTTGTAGGGTTGTGGAGAGGGTCACCTCTTCCACACCACCATTTCTTTTACCTTCGTAGTAGACACCTTCAGGCCACTCGGTGTCATCTCCTTCCTGAACTGTAAAGTGACAGACCTGTAATTCTCTGGGATAAAAGGGCTTTAGAGAGTTAACATGAAACACTTTAGGCTTTAAAGAGGAATCAGGGAATGTTATGAGGTAGTTAACAGCTCCCAGGCGCTCCTGGACCATGTATGGTCCTTCCCAGGACGCCTCCATCTTATGGGCCTGTTGCGCCTTCAAGACCATGACCTGGTCTCCTACCTTGAAGGACCGCTCCTTGGCATGTCGATCATACCAGACCTTTTGCTCCGCTTGAGCATCTCTTAAGTTCTCTCGAGCAAGGGCCCAAGAGTCTCGGAGGGTGTTTTGAAGGTTGCTTACAAAGTCCAGAATGTTAGTCCCTGGAGGAGGTGTAAACCCCTCCCATTGCTGCTTTATCAGCTGTAATGGCCCCTTAACCTCATGGCCATACACCAGCTCGAATGGTGAGAATCCTAAACTGGGATGTGGAACAGCCCTGTAGGCAAACAGCAACTGTTGTAACACTAGATCCCAATTATTGGAGTGTTCATTGACGAATTTGCGGATCATGGCCCCCAAAGTTCCATTGAACCTTTCCACTAGGCCATTAGTTTGGTGATGGTACGGGGTGGCAACCAAGTGATGCACCCCATGAGTTTCCCACAGGTCTTTCATGGTCCCTGATAGGAAGTTTGTTCCCGAATCTGTAAGAATTTCAGAGGGCCAACCCACCCTGGTAAAAATGTCAGTTAAGGCCTGGCACACAGTGTTAGCCCTGGTGTTGCCTAGAGCTACTGCTTCCGGCCATCTGGTAGCAAAGTCCACAAAAGTCAGTATGTACTGCTTTCCTCTGGGGGTCTTCTTTGGGAAAGGACCCATAATATCCACAGCTACTCGCTGAAATGGGACCTCCATTATGGGAAGTGGTTGGAGAGGGGCCTTGATCTGGTCTTGGGGTTTTCCTACCGTTTGGCATACCTTACAAGACCGGACGTAAGTGGTTACCGCGCCTTGCCCATCCCCTCCCAGTCAAAGGACCTTCCCAACCTGTCTTTGCTTCGTTTCACCCCAGAATGGCCACTAGGGTGATCATGGGCTAAGCTTAAGAGCTTTTCCCGGTACTTGGTCGGAACGAGCAACCGTTTTTGAGGATGCCAGCCCTCCTGGTGTCCACCAGAAAGAAATTCCTTGTATAACAGTCCTTTCTCCACAACGAACCGGGATCGGGTAGTAGAGCTGAGAGGCGGTGGGTTGCTGCGTGCCGCCGCCCATGCTTTCTTGAGGCTGTCATCAGCTTCCTGCTCTTTCTGGAACTGTTCCCTTGAGGCGGGAGACACCAGTTCCTCTGGAAGCGATGTAGGTGATGAGGTTGTTTCCGTTGACTGTGGACCGCTCCCTGCTGGTGCACAAAGTGTCATTTCAGGCTCCGGCTGAGCCTCTTGGGTAGGGTTGTTTGCTGCTTCTGCCAGTTCAGGCCCGTTGGCGCCCTCTGGCGGTGGAGTTGCAAGCGCTGGCGCCGGTGCTGGCGCTGGTTGCTCTTCCAGTTCCGGTTCTGGGACTGGATGTACTATGGCTGCTGTAGGTGTTGGCCTGGGATCCGGTTCCACCACCTCTGTCTGGGTCTCTGGTAACACAGACGGGGTCCCGGTGGATGGCTCAGGAACAGGGATGGGTCCGGCAGCTCGTCTGGCTTGGCTGCGTGTAACCACTCCCTCTGTTTTTTGCTGTTCAATGTGTCGGGCCAAGTCGTTCCCCAGTAGCATGGGAATCGGATGGTTGTCATAGACAGCAAAAGTCCACTTCCCTGACCAGCCCTTGTACTGGACAGGTAAACGCACTGTAGGTAATGTTACAGGTTTTGACATGAAGGGTCGAATTGTCACTTTGGTTTTCTGGTTGATGAATTTGGGGTCCACGAAGGTTCGGTGGATAGCTGACACATGTGCTGCAGTGTCTCTCCATGCGATGATCTCCTTTTCGTCCACTCTCAAAGTTTCCCTATGTTCTAAGGGTATTTGAGATACATCTATGTCCGGCTTTCCTTGGTGTGAAGGTGCAAGGAGTTGCACTCGGTTTAGGTTCTTTGGGCATTTGGCTCTGATATGCCCCAATTCATTGCATTGAAAACATCGCCCACTTGATGGGTCACCGGTTTGTGTTGGTCTACTGGCGACTGGTGAGGTAGAAGAAGAGGTAGAGTGTGACTGTCCGTGGGTTGTAGGTGTGGGTTTGATTGGTCCGCGACGGTAGGGTTTAGTGTCGGTGTGTACCCTGTTGGATTCGCTCCCCTTGGCAGTAGCTTTCGTGTTGTCTACCGATGCCATCCATCTGGCTCCAATCTCTCCTGCCTCAGTGAGAGTTTTTGGTTTACCATCTTGGATGTAGCGTCTAATGTTCTCAGGAACACCATCTAGGAACTGTTCCATCAATATCAGGAGGTGTAGGTCGTCTAGCTCCTTAACCTTGGATCCTGATATCCAGGAGAAATAGTGTTTTTCCAGGTAAGCAGCGTGCTCTGGAAATGACATCTCTGGTTTCCATTTCTGGGCTCTGAAACGCTGACGGGCGTGATCAGGGGTGATGCCCATTCTGAGTCTGGCCTTGGTTAGGAACAGTGGAAAGTCGTCCATCAGGTCTCTAGGCATTTCAGCTGCCACCAGGGATAATTGTCCGCTGAGCTGTGACCTCAGCTCCAGCATGTATTGATCTTTAGGAAGATGGTATCCAATACAGGCCCTCTCAAAGTTTTCTAAAAAGGCCTCAACATCATCCCCGGCCCTGTAGGCGGGAAATTTTCTCCGAGAAGGTTGGTCATTAGGTTGAAGAGGGGTTGGATTGGGTGGCGTTTGCTGTTTAGTTTTTTCTAATTCCAGAGCCTGTCTCTGGATTTCCAGTTCTTTGTCTTTTAACTCTAATTGTCTTCTGTGCTCAGCCTCTTTGGCTTGTATTATCTCCATTTCTCTCTTGTGATCAGCCTGTTTGGCTTTTTCTTTCATTTCCATCTCCTTGAGTTTTAATTGTAATTCCATGTCTTGTAATTGCAGTTCTTTGTGTCTTGTTTCCAGTTTAGATGCGGCCTTGGCACTCATTGTGTCTGTGTCCTGGCGCTGGCCACACCCCTCTGCAGTCCGTGAACTGTTTGTGGTGTTTGACAGTCCCTAACCCTGGCTATGATAACTTGAGTACAGAAAGATAAAGCAATCCTCTGTATAGCAAACTGTGGTTTGTGTAATGTTACTGCTTTGTACTGAGAAAGAGGGAAAGAGTAAAAAAAAATTCCTCTGTCTCCCTCTGCTCTGAGTTGCTGTACTCAGCAGCCCAGCTGAAAGGCTGCTGCTAACAATACCCCTGAGAAAAATCTGGTCTATTCCTCAGGGATTGGTGTTCTCCTGTCTTCTGATCCTTTCAAAAGACACAGGGAGAGAAAAAAAAAAAAAAAACAAAAACAAAAAACCTGGCTGGAGGGTTTGTCTCTTCCCCCCCCCAAACCTGTTTTTCCTGTTGGATGGGAATGTACTTTGTCGAGCACTTCCCCCCACCTTAGGAATCCTGAGTGATATCTCGTCTCACAATGGACGAAAACACCGCTCCACAGGGGGCTTTGTAACAGAAAGCCCTGGAAGAAACTGAAAATCTTCTAACCCTGAAACTGCTTCAAAACCACCTTTTTCTCAAGCTGCCTGTCCAAGCAACACGTAAGAAAAAGAGAATGCTCCCTTCAGCGTAGCCCAGCTGAAAAAAATTCCTTCTAACAATGGGATCGAAACTCCGCTGCCACCATGTCAGGAGTCTACCCTCACTTGAAACTGGGCGGTTTCAAAGTGAGGACCCGCATGTCTTCCCCCCCACCCCAAAATCCTAGGGTAGGTCTCCTTCAGGCTGCCACCACTCGGTCGATTACGTGGGCCGAGACACCCCTATATTCCCCCTCCCACTCCCCTTTCCAGAGACGTTCCCTGGGGAAATACAGATCCACTCATCGGAGGGAAACCTCCCCCCCCTCTCTCTCTCCTAGCCACTGGAAAGAGATACCTGATTCAACTGTTTGAATCAAACCCAGGAGGAACTATCTCCCCCCTCCCTTCTCTGCCCGGAGATAAGCCTGTCTCACCACCGAGAGAGTGTCTTCGCCCCTCCCCCTATCCACAGTAGAAGGGATTTAATCAAGTCTTTATAGAAAGAATTTATTAAAAGGAAAACAAGAAAATACAGAATCTCTATGAGCCCAAGCTGGACACTCATAGGGTATAACCTTGCTAAGTTTTGGAGAGAATCCTCTCCCTTTCTCAGTACACAAAACAGCAGAATAAGAATAATCAATAACAAACACAGAATTGCAAGCATAGGATTATTAGGTGAGGACACAACGTATCTTTCTAATACTCACTATCTTGACTAGAAGAAATTAGTTCAGAAAGGTGGAAACTTGTAGACTTGATTAAAACATCTGGACCCTTGTAACTCCAGACGGCTAAAGACAAAGACCCCCCCAAACAGAGGGAAAAGTTCCCTCCTAGGAGTTTCAAATTCTCTTCCCTGATTGGTCCTCAGGTCAGATGCCCACCAGGTACTATGCTTTAACCCTTTACTAACTATTCATGACAAGGCTAATCAAATTTCTCAGGCAAAGTCCTGTCACAAGGTCCTAAAACTAATTTATCTTCATATTTCTTAGTTTCAAATCTTTCAAGCACAGACTTTTCTTTAAAAAATTGAGGTCTGTGGGCATGATTTTCTGACATTTGCATTGTGGGGGTGGGAGTGTGTAACCACAACTTTGTTTTGTCTAACAAATTGTGTGTGACAGAGAGAGTTCTGAACTGCAGTGCGTGTTTGAGAGTATAGCACCTTATGCAGCTATATTCTATTTGCTGAATAGATTCCATATCTGATGTTAGTAACAACTCATTCCCTATTATATGTCTGACCTATGGCAACATCTTAAACCCATTTGGAAGCTGAAACTAGTGCAGAATGCTGTGGTCTGCTTCTTAAATTGAATATGTTGCCAGAATGCAACACTGGTCCTTCATGGTCTGCACTGACTGCTTTTTGGATTCTGGATGTTGGTGTTTTTCCTACTGTAAAAATCCCAATACACAACTCAACACCTGCCTTCTTGCAAAACTGCAGCTCCATGTGCTGTGCTTCCACAGGTACAATCAGAGGCGGCAAACTAATGGCAGATACTTCAGTTTGTAATACAGGAAGCCGCTGGCAGGCAATCTCTCTGTGAGCCCCTCATCTTTGTAATTTATTCTCTTCAACAGAGAGGGGCACCTATCCATATCCTCAAGTTGCCTTTGATTTAGATAATGGCATAGACAGTAAACTTATAAAGTTTGCGGATGATACCAAGCTGGGAGGGGTTGCAAGTGCTTTGGAGGATAGGATTAAAATTCAAAATGATCTGGACAAAGTGGAGAAATGGTCTGAAGTAAATAGGATGAAATTCAATAAGGACAAATGCAAAGTACTCCATTTAGGAAGGAACAATCAGTTGCACACTATAAAATGGAAAATGACTGCCTAGGAAGGAGTACTGCAGAAAGGGATCTGGGGGTCATAGTGGACCACAGGCTAAATATGAGTCAATAGCGTAACACTGTTGCAAAAACAGCAAACATCCATCTGGGATGTATTAGCAGGAGTGTTGTAAGCAAGACACGAGAAGTAATTGTGGGGGAGGTTTAGGTTGGATATTAGGAAAAACGTTTTCACTAGGAGGGTGGTGAAGCACTGGAATGGGTTACCTAGGAAGGTGGTGGAATCTCCTTCCTTAGAGGTTTTTAAGGTCAGGCTTGACAAAGCCCTGTCTGGGATGATTTAGTTGGGAATTGGTCCTGCTTTGAACAAAGGGTTGTACTAGATGACCTCCTGAGGTCCCTTTCAACCCTAATATTCTATGATTCTAATTCTTCCTCTTTATCCACTCTGATTAGGCCTCAACTGGAGTATTGTGTCCAGTTCTGGGCACTATGTTTCAGGAAGGATGTGGACAAACTGAAGAGAGTCCAGAGAAGAGCAACAAAAATGATTAAAGGTCTAGAAAACATGATCTATGAGGGAAGATTGAAAAAATTGGGTTTGTTTAGTCTGGAAAAGAGAAGACTGAGGGGGGGACATAAGTTTTCAAGTATGCAAAAGGTGTTTACAAGGAGAAGGAAGAAAAATTGTTTTTCTTAAATTCTGAGGATAGGACAAGAAGCAATGGGCTTAATTGCAGCAAGGGAGGTTTAGGTTGGACATTAGGAAAAACTTCCTAACTGAAAGAGTGGTTAAGCACTGGAATAAATTGTGGAATCTCCATCATTGGAGACTTTTAAGAGCAGATTAGAAAAACGCTTGTCAGGAATGGTCTAGATAATTAGTCCTGCCACAAGTGCAGGGAACTGGACTTGATGACCTCTTGAGGTCCCTTCCAGTTCTGTGATTATATGACTGAAAGTCACATCCAAATAAGATTCCTACATAAGAGTGCAGCAATACACAAAAAGAGCATAGTAGGAAAAACAGCTAATAGAAAGTGATAACACACAATAGCCCCATATATTTTGTCAAGGTATCAAGGGTTAGGACTTTGCACACAGATACAGATTTATGGTGCTTACTCACCATAACAACCAGAGCAAGTCAATCCAAACAACTGAGAAGTAGCCAAAAAGTTATAGGTTTGAAGCAGGAATTGGATGAAGTTTTATGGGCTGTGGTGATTAGGATGGTCTCTTCTGTCCTTAAGATCTATGAATTTATGAATATCAGGCTGATTACAGCTAAACCATCTTCCTACTCTAACAATTACCTCCATCCAAGTTCTCTCCCACTTTCAAATACCTGGGAGAAAAAAATTGCTGTTATCATTAACAGTCAGACTGTTTCAGACTAAGATGCGGATTGAATTTCCAAACCTTGGCTTCCTCATACAGGGGTATTAGAATTAAGGGTATTGGGGGTGAAGCAGCACCCTGTGGCTTGAAGTGGTTTCCATTATATATAGGGTTTATAGGTTTGTTCAATGACTTTCAGCACTCCCACTATAAAAGTTGTTCCAACGCCATTGCACAGAAACCACACTGCTAGCCTCTCGCTTCCCACATTACGAGCAGTGCTTCAGCTCAGCCACCTCAGCTGATCTCAGGTGTGGTAGGATGGCATGGGAGGAAGAGGTGTCTTTCAAGGGACCTTGAGCTGTTTGATAAGCTGTAATGAGCAACAGAAATAAAATGTCAGCAAAGCAAGCCATGAGTAAAGTTTGATTTCATGACCCTTTTGTATTTGCTTTCGGCTTTTGCTTGAATTTTAGTGGTGTGATTATGCAAGGAAAGCAAAAAATTAAGCTGAATGAGGGAATATTCACCAAAAGTAAATTCCAAATGTTATGTTTGATTGCATTTTTGCCAACTTTGAGCACTGGAAAAAAACCACAAGCCCCACATCAAAAAATGTTGGCTTATAAGCCATGATATTTTAATAAATATAATAAATACATTTTGGGTTCTTTTTATTGGTCTTGTTGTATTAGAACCTTTAGGGTTCCTGCTTCCAAGTTTTCTCTGCAAACATGAGGGATTTCATTTTTTACTTATTTATTGATGAACGCTTAAATTCTCCTATGACTCCAGGAGCTTGGGGCTTTAAGGGGGGAAAAAACAAATGTTGTGAGACTTGCTATCAAATTGCAAGGGTTGGCAACACTGAGATTGTAAAATTGTGGCTGCTTACCCACAATTAGCTCAGTGGTTTGAGCATTGGCCTGCTAAACCCAGGGTTGAGGAGGCCACTTAGGGATCTGGGGCAAAATCAGTACTTGGTCCTGCTAGTGAAGGCAGAGGGCTGGACTCGATGACCTTTCAAGGTCCCTTCCAGTTCTAGGAGATTGGTATATCTCCATTTATTACCTTTTTTATTACCTGTGTGTCAGGGCCGATAGTCCAGATAGGCTGCATAGAATGTAATAATACCTACCTTTGCATTCACTAAGTGTTTTACAATAGAGGTCAGTATCATGCAAGGAAGACATACCCTTTTTTTAACCATGTGCATGCACACAACCCAAGTCAATATCTAGCTAAAAGAGAGATCTTTAGTATGCAGAGCCATCAGCCTGACAACTTTTGCAAACCCTTAATTCATTTAATTTTATTTGTGTTCTCTGCTTATATTTTATGCAATTACCTACTGTGGAACTGAATTGGGAACTACATACACATTGCAAAATGCACAGCATGATGGTGCTGGCTCCTGAATATGTATAAAAAATAACCCTTTATACTAGTGAAAATCAAAGGAACTCTTAAGGGGAAAAAAAGTCTTATTACAAATCTGAAACAATATAAAATAAAGCTGGAAAACTGCAGTGATTCGCACCTCTCTGGAAAATGTTTTAGGCCCTCTAAGCAGTTTTTATGAAGTTGGTAGCCACTGAAGAGCAGCAATTTTTAGCTACAGCTCATTACCTTCCTTTACCCTCTTATTTCTCTCCCCCCGTCTCCCTCTCCTTCTAGCCTTGCTGGCTTTGTAGCTTCTTTTAGCAAAATGGCACAGAAGAGTTTGATATCACTGAAATCCTAGTTATTAAACCTTCACTGGATACATCAATGTCAATTTAAAAGAAAAATAAATTACTCTCAAATCTGATTTAGTGTATGTGTGTGTTTAGAAAAGTAGTAAAAATATCCCACAGCACTTCTATGGTCAAAAAGTGTAGAAAACTTCTTGTTAAATAGTTCAGAAAAACCAAATAGAGAGTTTTGAGGGGAAAATAATTTCATGGAATAATGGTTGGTCTGAGTTGTAAAAGTAGTTTTATTATTTCATTCTGTTTGCTCTGGTACTGGTGAGGGACATTTTCTGTTTCTCTTCTAACCTATTTATTCCAGAAAATTACAATTTGGCAAGTTTTATAAGCTTTTGGATAAAACTTGGCATAAAGTAATAGCACAATGATCGATCCAGGTGCACTTTTTACATCTTTAATAAAGTCTTTTTGTATGTCTTAGAGCAGTTGGACAGTATTTTAAATTGCTTATTATTGAAGAGATTTATTTTCATGATCTGTAAGCAAAACATTTTACTTCAACAGCTCAGTCTGAAACTAATAGAAGCCTATTTCCCCCCCCCCCCCCTTGACTCATCTCTACAGGAACCAATAAAAGGTCAATAGCTCTATCTCACATTTAATGTGTGAATGAGTTCCTTGTATTGATTCTCTGACCATTCTTATAGGAAAGAGCCACTGAAATGGAATTTCTCTCACAAAGTATGAATCATTATGTACCCAATAGCTTCATAAGGCATTTCAGAGACTGATGTCAAGGAAACATTTCTACAGTGTTTTCTTTGAAAAACAACATCAGCACAATTGAACTAGCATCTCACTGGCTCTGAAAGATTAACAGTCTGATGGTGACATATCCCATATATACAACTATATACAAGAAACCTACGGATCACCATACTTGCCTCCACCCCAGACACACTGAGAAATCTTATCTACAGCTAGACACTCGGATGCCACAAAATATGCTCTGAGGAGATAGTCCAGGACACGCATCTTAACACACTTAAATCCGCTTTTGCCAAACAAGGACATTCTGCTAGATAAGTGGATCATGTCATGAAATGAGCCACCCAACTACTGCAAGAGATCCTGCTTCAATATGGAAAAAACAGAAAACCACCAACTGCACACCGCTAGTTGTCACCTACCCTCCCCCACATTGGGACCCATACAGAGTATCAACAAACAATTATTACCCATACTTAATGGGGACAACATCCTGAATTTCCGGAACCCCCTCTTTTGGCCTTCAAACAGCCTTGCCAAGCTAATCATCATAAGCAAGCCCCACCCCCCCAGACCAGGACACACCAACTCAAGGCGGCACCAGACTCTGCCATAACATATGCAAAACCTGCAGAGATATAACCACTGCTGTAAGGATCAACATGCCCCACAACCCACCTTTCAAAATCCATGGATCCCACACCTGCCTGTCACAACATGTGGTAAACCTCATCTAGTGCACCAAATGCCTCAACAACAACTATTTGGATGAAACCAGACAATCACTACACTTTTGAATGAACTCACAAGAAAAATGATAGGTAGTTTTTGTCTTCTATCACCTGTGGGCAAACACAGCACAAAGCTACCTCTCCATATTGGATCTCTCAGTCCTAGTGCTCAAAGGAAACTTCCTTTCAAGAGACGAGCCTGGGAACTTTAACTCTGCTAGACACCAAAAATCATGAGCTCCAGAGAGACACTGCTTTTATGGCTCATTACAACAATTTGTAACCTACTAATCCTTCTTCATCCTGTAACTGCAGAGGTATTAATTGTCCACTTCACTTTAAATGGTCTCCTGCAAGGTGTTAACTCTTTATGCATAATCTGCCCCACCTTGTTTTTATCTGTGACACTTTGATTACTTTTTCCAGACCTGAAGAAGAGCTCTGTAGCTCAAGTTTCTTTTCCACCTATAGATGTTGGTCCATTAAAAGATATTACCTCACTCACCTTGTGTCTCTCACATCCTAGATACTTACACAGTTGATAGGTTTGAGCTTTTACAATGTCAATGCAGGTAGATGACATTTTATTGCGTATTTTAAAGGAAGCTTTATCTTATAAATATTGTAGTAATTATATAAAGCATATGTTATAACAACGTTATATGTCTAAGCTTACTGAGGGAAATGATAAAATCATCATCACTTGTATTTCTTAAATCAAGAATGGCTGTCTTTCTAAAAGATATATCATTTAACTGGTTCTTGAGCTTGATTTATCTTATCTGAAATACTTATATGTGCCCCTTTATTGTAGTGTCTGAGTGCCTAACAATCTTTAATGTATTTATCCTCACACTAGCCCTACAATGTTAATATCCACATTTTGCAGATAGGAAACTGAGGCACAGATAAAGTAAAGTGACTTGCCTGAAGTCACCCAGGAAATTTTTGGTGGTGAAGAGATTTGAACCTGTCACATAAGTGCCAGGCTAGCACCCTAACCACATCTAGTAAATATACAGTAAATTCTGAATTAGAGTTGGAACTCTCTAGCCCATCCTGTTTATCGTGATAACATCACAGTTTGGTACATGCATCCGACGAAGTGGGTATTCACCCACAAAAGCTTATGCTCTAATACGTCTGTTAGTCTATAAGGTGCCACAGGACTCTTTGTCGCTTTTTACAGATCCAGACTAACATGGCTACCTCTCTGATACCAGTTTGGTGAAGAGTTCTAAAGTCTTAGTATCAGAGGGGTAGCCGTGTTAGTCTGGTTCTGTAGAAGCAGCAAAGAATCCTGTGGCACCTTATAGACTAACAGACGTTTTGCAGCATGAGCTTTCGTGGGTGAATACCCACTTCTTCGGATGCATACTTCTTGCATCCGAAGAAGTGGGTATTCACCCACGAAAGCTCATGCTGCAAAACGTCTGTTAGTCTATAAGGTGCCACAGGATTCTTTGCTGCTTCTAAAGTCTTAGTGATATTTTAGTACATTTTCTTGTGTCTGAAAAGCAAGCACATTCTAACCTCAAACTATTATAAATCCAGAACTTCAGTAGAGCTAATCTAGCCTTAGTTGTATTTTAAAAAATAGTTGCATTGGACCCAGCACACTCTGAAATCTTTTGCTTTTGACTCAGTTTAAATTAAACCTATTTCTATATTACATCTTTCTAAAGTAACCATTACTACAATTAATGATGTGTTTGGGCACCCATGCCCAAATGTTGCTTCCTCATCTTCTGTATGAACCAGCATTTTTCTTTTTGGCTATACAGTGAAAATTCTTGTCCTGTAGGCTTTGGTTATTGCAACCTCTGGTCTTCGTGAAACCCATCTTGCCTCACTCAGGTCAATCAAAACACCACTTTTAATATCTTCATGTCCTGCTTTTCCGACCATGTCACTGTGATTGAAAGCACTCTTGTATTCAGACCCCACACACTATTATAATAATCTTTGTACAAAATACACCTTATGAGGTATCATTTGAAAACTAATAACTCACTGGTCAATATCATGGTGAAATGTATGTGTCAACATTATGTGAAGTTATGAACACAAGCTTAAATAACAACAACTTAAATAACAAGTCTGGGGAGAGGTTAAGCCAGTTTCTCAGAGACAAATAACAAGTTCACACCTGTTGCCAGGTGTCAAAGTTGATTGTCAAGCACCAGTAAAGTGGCCATTCTTTTGGCAGTGAAGTCAGGCAGGAACAGATCGATCTGCATTTTAATAAAAAACAGCATGGAAACTCTTTCACCACAAGTCCCCATGTCTGTAGCAGCACAGCTGGAAGAAAATTTATCTAGGGGTAAACCCTTCATGGTTACAAGCAAAACAAAAGCATCTGGGGTGAGCACAGAGGAGTCCACAAGCCATACAAAAATAAAAGAGAGAAACCTAATCATGTCTTCCTAGACATTTCCTGATCTACTTACATATCTGGGGTTTCACATAAGTAGTTTCTAGTTATGATTTGATGATTTTTCATACCTGGCACAAGCTTCTTACAGCAGTGCTGCTCTGTCTCCCCTCTCTGGAGAGAACAGACAGACAGACAAAGGGGAAGTTTTTTCCCAATTTTTTAAAGTTCTAGCCCTCCCATTGGCTCTTTTGGTCATGTGCCCACTCCCTTCCTTTTACCTATGGGCTTTTTAAAATGCTTTACAGGTAAAGCAAGTAGAGAATAGCTACTAACAGGGATTTTGTAGCTAACTGGCTGGGTCTATGTCCATAAAAAGGAGCTACCCCTTCCCTTCATTTATCACACACCTTCACACCTTCTTGATTGCTGTTCTGTATGCAGAGAACACCCTTCCCAAACTGATCTGTAAAGCAGTAACCCTGTTCTCCTTCAATTTCTCCTTAAGATTAACTTCTATCTTGCTTAGGTGCAGGATAAAGGGGTGGCCTTTTTCCTTCCCTTGATCTCCCCCAAAGTTAATAGTCTATCCCCAGAGTCAGGATGGCCCCCCATGGTTTATTTTTTGGTGTACCTACCACATTGAGTTTGTATGCAAGTGGGGCTACCATTGTGTTGTCTTACAATGCTTAATTTACATGTCAATTGAGGCAGACAAGTGAATAGATACATCCTTTGTCTGGCAGGAACCTGTTTGAATCAAGGCATCATTGACAGATTTTTTTTAGAAAAAAGATATATTACATACTTACATACACACAAAGAGGCAGGCATGCGCGCACACACGCACATTTTTATATGGTATTTGTACTTACATTTCACAGCATTATACTCCCGCTTTTACTGAAGATCTCACATGACATTCTTTATGGATAAATAGTATGAAAGCAGTGTGCTAGGTGTAGTGAGTTTGTCAGACACATTAGGAGTTGCTGTTACAGACTAGTGAACCTTTTGCCAATTGGCATTGAGAGGTTTGGAGAATCATGCACCTGATTGGATTGTGGGAAGTGGGCCTGCCAGATAATCCGGTGGTTAGACTCCCTAGTATGGAGTCTAAAGGGAGACACGGTGCCTCCCTTACTAATCAGGGAACAGAACAGGAAAGGGAATCAGAGCCCTGTGAGAGGAGGATTTGTTTAGAGAATTATTTGTCACGGGGCTTGATTGGAGCCTCAGAGGTTCAAATAAGCATCCAAATGTTCAGAAGCTTTTCCAAATCACTGTCAAATATTTGAGATTCTCCTTTCACTAACTATGCCCAGCAGAGATGAACTGGAATTGCCCAGAGATGCACTGTCTGGAGAGTACAGCTTAAATTGCAATAGAGGTTTTTAAATGCTATTTACATAAAATATGACACAGTAAATCATACAATAGTGCTGCTTAATCTAACTGCTAGCAGTGTGCCGACAGCAGGCATTAGCTCATCCCCTGCTGTCCCTGTGTGGTGCAGAATTTAATAATCGTGAATGGGGCCAACTGATTACATGATGATATACAGATAAATGTAATGTTTAATAGAGAACTCTCCCTTTTGTTTTTGGTTTCCTAGTCTTTTCCCTTGCCTTCTAATTTTCTCCATCTTTATCTGTTCCTGTTTCTCTACAGGTTTTTTTCTTTTCTGCAATATGATGCTTTCCCGTTTTTATCATTATTTTCTTTTCCTCATCTCCCTTGCTTCACCAGACTGTTAGTTACCTTTCCCTGTCTCAGCTATAGACACTGAGGGCTCATATTATAGCCACAATCGCTTTAGGTTTGTATTTTCATAGTTTGAGGCCATAAGAGACCATTTATGATCCTCTTTTTTTTTTTTTAATAAACAGAGCCCAATCACACCCACCTGTGGGAAACTGAGTATGAGCAGCAAATGAAAGAAAAGGAAATCTGATGTTCTCATTTAAAAAGATTTTTTTGTAAGTTCTTTTGGGGAGTGGTAGGGAAGTATGTGCAGGGGTCTCTCTTGCACAGAACAGGCTGTAGGTCCTGCTGCTAATAGTAACCAATGGAGATAGTGGATACTGACTTGACTTGTCATATAACTGGAGTATTAATTAGACCTGGTTGCAATTTTTCAGCCTTTGAAATGTTGAAAGTGTTTGTCAAAATGTTGAGATTGAACCAAAAACAGTGCCAAAGAAGTTTATATGGTCCCCCTCCCTTTTCAGTTAGCCACAGATGCAGGTGGTATTTTTAAAATTTTGACGGAGGATGGAAGCCATCAATCAGCTGTAGTACCAGCTGTTGTAACCCTGACCAAGGATACATGATTGATTTTTCTTACATTATGCATAGTCATTTACACCAGAGACAAGGAGCACAAAACTGTATGTAAAATTCTACCAAATCAGAATGGTTTCTCCTTAAAACTCTCCTTGCAGTGATGCTTTTAAAAATGTGAGAAGCAGCTGGTATGTTGAGATCACTGCCTATCATGCTGACCAATATTGTCTCATTGTTGAATAACCCTGTCTTCCTGTATCCATCTGGTATCGCTTGTGTAAGCCCTTGGGTCAGAGAGCATCTTTTGTTCTGTGTTTGTACAACGTTTAGCACAATGGTGTCCTAGTCCACTATTAGGCCTCCTAAGCACCACTTCTATACCAATAATAAATAACTGTAACTTGCTTTAACTACACCAGGTGCAGACAATGGAAAAATCAGGCACCAAGTTTCTTGGGAGCACTCTTGTGTGTTAGACCCTTAATACAGTGTTCACATAACATTGCAATGCCACTGAATCCATATAGATTGCTTCCTAGCCTGACTGTTTTAGGTTTTAACTAATTCTTGTTTATCAAGAATAACTCAGAGGTCAATAACTGTTCTGTATTGTGTTTGTTTTTTTATTATTTTATTTTAATTTTATTTTTTATTTTTTTGCCAGCATAGCTCAACTAGTTTAGACCTGTCTGAATGAGTCAGCCGTTGACATTTGTCAACATGCCACTCAGTGTAATATGAGTGGAACTGGAGAAAGAAAGTGTCAAGAGGACTTAGATTCATGTGGCACCAGGAGCACAGGAATGAAAGTTGGCCACTCATCATACTTAATAAACATCTGTTCTATGCAACTCTGCTTGCTTGCCAAATGAATTATGGATAATGAAATACTGAATACTTCCTGTGTCTTGACCCAGGAACCACTCAGAACACAGAATACAGCCTCACCCATGGTCATCATTCTTCATTATCTCAAGCATGAGACTAGAGATTCAAATCTCACAATTTAACTTTGGGGGCCATTGAAAATCAAATTTATGAAAAATTGAGAAAATAATCGCAAAGAATTGTGAAAGATCTTAAATTAGTTGGACAAATGTTAGTCATTTTGGAATATATCAAAGGAGATGCTGCCAGACTGGGGAAGTCGTTTAAAAGAAATGAAGGTTCAGGTGATCTTCAGTCAGATTCTGCCCCTCTCTAGAGGAGGAGAATGAAGGCAAGACAAGATTATAATCACTAGATGGCTTAGACAGTGGTGCTATAGAGAGGGCTTTGGGATGTTTAACCACTGGGAGGCATTCATGGACAAAGGATGGACTTCACCTGAGAAGGGAGGGAAATAGACTTCTGGGACGGAGGTTATCACAACTCATTACAAAAATGTTAAACTAGGAACTCAGAGGAGACCATTGGGAGCTGCTCATGTAATCTCCAAGCCTGATTTTAACATTGAGGGAGGAAAATCAAGTCAGAAAGGATATAGCAATAAAGAAAGGAACACCAGTGGGTAGGGGAATGGACATTAAGAGGAAGAATAGTGCTGACACCAGTCAGATAGGTGATGCTGGCAGTAGAATGACTGTACCCAATTGGGCAAGGAATGTGGGTGAAGCTAAGCAGCAAAGGTTAAGATGTTTATACACCAGTGCAAAGAGCCTGGGTAACAAAATGGAGAAACTAGAACTACTGGTGGAGGAAGTGAAACCAGATATTATAGGGATAACAGAAACATGGTGGAATAGTAGTCATGACTGGAGCACAAGTATTGAAGGGAATGTGCTCTTCAGAAGACAGAAATAAAGGCAAAGGTGGAGGATTAGCATTATATATTAATGATGAAGTAGACTGTAAAGCAATTAGAAGTGATGGAATTGATAAGAGTCTGTTTGGGCCAAATCAGCTTAGGGAAGAAAGCTACTAGAGGTTCCCCTGATACAGTGCTGGGAATATGCTACAGACCACCAGGACCCAATCTGGATCTGGATAGAGACTTCTTGAATGTTTTTAATGAAATAAATACTATGGGGAATTGTGTGATTATGGGAGACTAACTTCCTAGGTATAGATTGGAAGACAAGTGCTACTAATAATAGTAGGGCCAAGATTTTCCTGGATGTCATAGCTGACAGAATTCTTCACCAAATAGTTGCTGAACCAAGAAGAGGTGTTGCCCTTTTGGATTTGGTATTGGTGAGTAGTGAGGACCTCATAGAAGAACTGGTTTTAGAAGACACCTTGGTTTGAGTGATCATGAGTTAATTCAGTTTAAACAAAATCGAAGGATAAACAAAAATAGATCTGCAACAAGGGTCCTTGATTTCAAAAGAGCTAACTTTAAAAAATTAAAGGAATTAGGGAAGTGGACTAGACTGAAGAACTCAAGGATCTGAATGTGGAGGAGGCTTGGAATTACTTTAAGTCAAAGTTGCAAAAGCTAGTTGAAGCCTGCATTCCAACAAGGGGGAAAAGTTCCTAGGGAAGGGTTGCAGATCAAGCTGTATGACATCTCAAACGGGTGATTAAGAGAAAGCAGAGAGCCTACAAAGAAGTGCAGATGGGAGAGATCAGCAAGAAAAGCTACTTCAAGGTCAGGAAGTGTAGGGATAAAGTCAGAACTTCCAAAAGCCAAGCAGAGTTGGACCTTGCAAAGGGAACTAAAACCTATAGTAAAAGGTTCTATAGCCATAGAAGAAAACAAGGAAAGAAGAAGTGGGGACCACTAAGCACTGAGGATGGGGTGGAGATTAAAGATTATCTAGGCATGGCCTAATACCTAAACAGATACTTTTCCTCCATTTTTAATTAGGCTAATGAAGAGCTTAGGGTTAGTGGTAGAGTGGCTAATGGCAAAAAAGGATATGGAAGTAGAAATTACCACATGTGAGGTAGAAGTCAAACTCAAACATCTTAATGGGACTAAATCGGAGGGCCCAGATAATCTCCATCCAAGAATACTAAAGGAACTGGCCCACGCAATTGAAAGCCCAGTAGCAAGGATTTTTAATGAATCTGTAAACTCAGGTCATACCCTATGACTGGAGAAATGCTAATATAGTTCCTATATTTAAGAAAATGAAAAACAAAAACAAAACACAAACCCAGGAAGCTACAGGCCCGTTAGTTTGACCTCAATCGTATTCAAGGTTTTGAAACAAATTTTGAAAGAGAAAGTAGCCTAAAGACATGTAGGTGAATAGTAATCAGGATAAATATATAACATGGTTTTACAAAAGGTAGATTGTGGCAAACCAACCTGATCTCCTTCTTTGAGAAGATAACTGATTATTTTTAGACAAAGGAAATGCAGTAGATCTAATCTATCTGAATTTGATACAGTTCTATATGGGAAATTATTAGTTAAATTGAACAAGACCAAGATTAATATGAGAATTGAAAGGTGGATAAACTGGTTATAGAGGAGATTATAATGGGTCCTACTGAAAGGTGATCTGTCAGGCTGGAGGTTACTAGTGGAGTTCCTCAGGGATCAGTCTTGGGACCAATCTTATTTAACATTTTTATTACTGATCTTGGCACAAAAAGTGAGTGTGTTCTAATAAAATTTGCAGATGACACAAAGTTGAGATGTATAGCCACTATGGAGGAGGACTGGAATTTCATATAAGATGATCTGTAGGACCTTGAAACCTGGAGTAATAGAAATGGGGTGAAATTTAATAGTGCAAAGTGCAAGGTCATGCATTTAGGGACTAACAAGAAGAATTTTTGCTATCAGCTGTGGACTTATCAGATGGAAGCAACAGGAGGAGGAGAAAGACTTGGGTGTATTGGTTGATTGCAGGATGACTGTGAGCCATCAATGTGATGTGGCTGTGAAAAGGGCTAATGCAGTCCTATCATCAGGAAAGGTATTTACAATAGAGATAGGGAAGTGTTAGTACCATTATACCAGGCACTGATGAGCCTGCATCTGGAATACTGTGTGCAATTCTGGTGTCATGATTAAGAAAGATTCATTCAAACTGGAACAGCTGCAGAGAAGACAACTAGGGTGATCCAAGGAATGGAAAAACTAACTTATGAGAGGAGATTCAATGAGCTTGGCTTGTTTAGCCTAACCAAAAGGCAGCTGAGAGGAGATAGGATTGCAGTCCATAAATACATCAGAGGGATAAATACCAGGGAGGGAGAGCAGTTATTTAAGGTAAGCATCAATGTGGACACAAGAACAAATGGATATAAATTGGTGATAAACATGCTTAGGCCTGAAATTAGGTGAAGGTATCTAACCATAAGAAGAGTGAAGTTCTGGAATAGCCTGCAAGGGAAGCAGTGGGGGGCAAAAAACCTAACTGGCTTCAAAACTCAACTTGATAAATTTATGGAGGGAATGGTATGATGGGACTGCCTATGATGGCCTATCGGCGACTGCCAGTGTCAAAAATCTCCAATGGCATCTGCCAGGGGGGTCTTGCCCACATGTTCAGGGTCTAACTGATTGCCATATTTGGGGTTGGGAAGAAATTTTCCCCTGGGTCAGATTGGCAGAGACCCTGGTTTTTTGGTTTTTTTTTTTGGTTTCCTCTGCAGCATGGGGCCTGGGTCATTTGCAGGTTTAAACTAGTGTAGATGATGAATTCTCTGTAACTTCAAGCCTTTAAACCATGATTTGAGGATTTCAGTAACTCAGCCAGAAGTTAGGGGTCTATTTCAGGAGTGGACAGGTAAGGTTCTGTGGCCTGCAATGTGCAGGTCACTTGATTCCTTCTAGCCTTAGTCTATCAAGATGTTTGACAACATTTTCATTTTCAGCAAAAGTTTTCACAGCAACAAAAAACCAGCAACCAGCGCTAGGGGATGTGTCTGAAGTGCAGAATGCTCTTGCATGCCCTCTATGAAAGGTGAAATAGGGGTGGAATAGAAGGCAATTATACTATCTATACTCCAGGTGTAGAGTTCTGAATTCTGCGGAGAACCTGTGCCTTTCCAGCTGTAGCATGAAAGAGAATCTGGCCCCTTATTTTTCACTCTTATCTCAGAATATGCTCCTCTTGGTTTAAAAAAAAAATCCATCTTATCTTCATGTTTGTGTTTTAGTAGTGGTTAAACATCAGAATGTTCGGAGGTTTGATTTCATTCAAATATGTGTCCAAGACATTTTTAGTCTAAAAAGTGGGGTGACAATATGGGAATGCTAGAGCATTCCCATATTTCCCATTTCCAGTGGGGCTAGAAATACTATACAAATAAATTGCTGAATCCAAAACTGCCTGGGCCCTGTTGAATGTTTGGATAATTGATAATCAATAGACAGGTTGACACTTTGGCAGTTCAATAGAAAAGGCAGTTTAGATAACCAACTTCTCAGTAAAAGTAGAGGTACACACACACATACCCTTGCACTACTTAAAGCAAGATACAATCTATCCAAACAAAACGGTAGATTTATGGCTTTCTGATGTCATTGCCCACATATCTCCAAGATTACTTTAATATTACACCCTCAGGAATTATTCTTCGTATATTCAGTTGACAAACACCCTCCAGGGTTAGTATAGAAGAATGTTTTATCTGTTATAATTCACTACATAGTTTGTTTACCAGCAAGTTAGTGTGAATTTTATTGATGCTATTTATTTCTTGTCCAAGACATAAAATTCTACAAACAGAATGACTGAATGTGTCTTATAATATTTTTCAAAGCTACAGTGAAGCTGACAGAGAATCAAAGTAAACATTAATTCCATAAGCAACTAATTATAGATGACAACTACCTATACAAGAAACACTTTCCCTTTACTCACATAAAGGATATTGTTCCCAGTGGGAAGTTTTTGCCTGAGCAATGATTACAGGGATAAATGCTAAATTTATAACAAATGAAATGCACCCCTGTTCAGAGGGCATAAATAATTGCCAGGCTTTGTGCCAGCTCTCTCCACCAGAATGTGCACTGGACCTTGAAGTGATGTGATTGTAAGTACCATGTAAAGCTCAGTACGTTAAAAATGTTCTTTCCATTGAACAAAATAGGGATGAAATTTTATAAATGTGTCATGTTAATATAAAGTGGTAGAAAGATTCACCAGCTAAGGTAATTAAAATAAAGTTTAAATTCTCATTCAATTCTAACTTCCTCTGGGTCAGTTTTATTAACAGAACATGCAAAAGTCTCAGAACAACAAAATGCTAACAGAGGGCTGTCCTAGTTTCTGGAAACTGGGAAAGGAGAGGAGACATCCTTCACTCTAGATATTCCTTCCTGGCTATCCCCTACGCCTTCTGGTAGGTCCCTAAGGAGGGACTGCCCACATTACCTTTCTTTAACCCTCATCTTCTAAAAACTAAACCAGAAGGCTTCCTTTATAAAGTCTCCAGTAGGCAATCAGATGACAATTAGTGCACATGTTGGGGGACAGCTATCTAGATACTACAACCCCCCACAAAATAACTAGTCCTAAAGGACTGAAGGCCATAACAGACACCGGGTGTGCACATGCTCCTCAAGGCCCAGTGTCCAGTTACAGACCCACATACTAGAAATGTGTAGTATCTTGTTTTATAACAAGTATATGTCTGATATAGTCCTGGTGCTGTTTTCTGGGGTTGGGAGGTGGAGGTTTTTGTATTTGTAAAGGTAAAATGAGCACACTCACTACAGACTTTGATCCCCAAAATCCTTAATGTTGGCAATAGTCCTTACTTAAGTAAGGCAGTGGAGCTGATTACATAAGCCTTTGCTGAATTCGGCCCATTAGCTCCAAAACTAGGTAATTTTAGATCTGAGGCCCAGATGATTCTGCAATAAACTCTGTGGAGGTAGACTCCTGCATGTACACATACCTAAATGAACCTTACGTACTGAAAAAAAATAAAGAATTTCTTATATATTAAAAGCTATTCTGGTATTTCGGACCATATTGGAACTACAGAGAAGTCTGTAAGAAAAGATGGCCCTGCAAGCTTTCCAACCCAAGTAATAGTACTTAGCATTTACGTAGCACTTTGAAGCACTTGAAGCTCATTACAAACTTGCGAGATAGTGGTAGTGGCCTATGTGCATTATGCAGATGTGTAATGGAGGTAGAGCATTGAAAAGTGACTTCTCTAAGACCCCATAGAGACAGAGTGAAATTCTCATGCCTGTGTCCCCAGTACACCAGATAAAGAAGCCAGAGTAGCATAAAGGGGCTCTAAAAATGCCAGATCCAGCCAGGAGAGAATTCTCCTGGTGTTAGAAGTAAGGAGGACAGTGGCCAGATGCCTTCTGTGGAGTCTAAATTATATTGGTAAGCATTTTTCCCCACTGAGCAGCCCAGAACTGGAATGGTACAAGGTGATTTAAGCCCCATTAGTCACTCTCCCACTGAGCTGTGAGTTCTTTGCTATGCCTATAACAGTCACTCTGAGATGGGCTGAGGCAGCAATTGTGTTCAGTGGAACTACTCATGCTTAAAGTGAAGTATATGCTGAAGTGCTTTTCTGGACTGGGGCCAGAGTGCTCTGTGCTTTGCAGGACTGAATCCTCTTACCATAATTGACTCACTAGTGAATATAGGCAGAACAGCGTACAAATTAAAACAAAGATCCTCATTGCAGATTTCTTTTAATTAATTCATTGTCTTTTGGTACTAATAAGATATAGACTTGGATTTTAAGGCCAGAAAGGACCATCATGATCATCTAATCTACATTCCTTCACATTGCAGACCACAAGCCTCATCCACCCACTCCTGTAATAGACCTATTAACTGAGTTACCGAAGTTCTGAAATCCATGATTTAAAGACTTCAAATCACAGAAAATCCACCATTTACACTAGTTTAAATCTGTAAGTGACCCAGGCCCCATGCTGCATAGGAAGGCAAAATGTTCCCATTTTAACTGATCAGATGATTCCTGTAACATTGAGATGTAACGTGAGATTAAAAGGGAGGCAAATTACACAGCAGATTCAGGTTTAAAAACAGCCTTTAAACATTTGAAACAAGAGTAAAAATCCTTTAATTTGTTTCCCTTTTATCTTCTGAAAGGGAAAGTTTGAAATAAAATATTGTGGCTTTGTGAAAGCCAAGAGGGATTTATTAGCCATGTAATAGTACTTATGAATTTGGATGCTCAGAGTAATACTGAACACATTCACAGAATCCTTTTTATGATGTGATAAAAATCTTTTGCTTAATTGAACATAAAGGTTCAGTAATGAGGATAATAGTCATCACTTATCTGTTTTGCTCTGTGCTTATGTAAATGTATTGGCATGGCTAATATCTCCGACAGAGAACAGCATTCATAAAAAGCTGGGAAAGAACTTTCACTATTCCTTTACTCTGGTGTTTAATAGTAGTAGTTTAAAAAAAAGTCTGTTTTTCACGGACAAGGAATAACAATAATAGCAGCAGTCTTCATAATATTAAACAATTTATTTATTTGGGACATAAAATATTAGATCCATTTTTTGCTTGGAAAGGTCCATGGTAACACAATAAATCAATTAGCTGGAGGGATTGCCACTAGACACAATAGATAGCAATTCAATGCCTATTAAGAGTAAATAACACAGTAGAAGATACTTGGATTCTTTGACTGTAAAATATGTTAGAAGCAAGCTCCTTGGTAGCTTTGGGCTATTTACCATCTTCAGATGAGAATAGAGAAGACAATAACTTTTTAAATTCCTTTGCACTCTCAAAGTGTAGAAATAAAAGGGGTAAGAATTAGATATTTATGACAAAGTACTCTGGACCCAACATAAATGATGTGCATAAAATTCAGTTTATTTTCTATATCTTTGATAAGATATTAAACAATGAGCATGCCTTGTCATTATTCAGTAAAAAGACCATGAGTCAATTGAAGCCATCACTAGAAACTTGCCTCAGACTTCTAAAACACAAAGTGGGATTGTAATTGTACATATTCTGTTAGGAATCTTAATGGATCTTGAGACTAAACCAGTGGTTTTCAGCCTGTGGTCCATGGACCCTGGGGGTCTGCAGACTATGTCGAAGATTTCCAAAGGGTCCACACCTCCTTTTGAAATTTTTTAGGGGCCTGCAAATGAAAAGATTGAAATCCACTGGACGAGGACCACAAACCCCTCTTTTCTGCAGGACAACAACTATTTGTAGAATGACCTGTGCACCTCTATTATGCTATTAATAGTGAACCTCTGTATATTAGTATCTGAAGTGTGTGCCTTTGACTTATTTTGTTTTTTTTAATAAGACAAAGCACCTAAACCCTTACAAAAAGACAACAATTAAAGTGCTGAACTCAGATGTAAGGCTGCACTATTCATTGGATGGTTTATTGTGACTGGCCATCACTGAGCTTATTTGAATATTAATAATATTTGGCACTGTCATCTGTAAATCAAAAACAATTTAACAAAGGTAAGTAAGCATTAATAGCCCAAATATATAGGTAGAGCCAGAGAGGTGAAATAACTTCAAGTTCAAACAGTAAATCAGTGGCAAAGTTTGGACTAGACTGGGATGAAATCCTAGCTCTCTTGAAATAAAGGGAGTTTTACTATTTAGTTCAGTGGGGCCAGAATTTCACCCCAGGTCTTACCCTGACTACTGGTCCCACTAACTATATCACATCCATTCTGGCATCCCGTTTTGGCTGGTCCTTATGGAGTTGGATAGTTAGGGTACCATGTGGGAGGGAGTGTGGTTAATGCTTATTGCTTCTGACCTGACTTGCTAAATGTGCCTCATTATAAAGAGGACTCATTTGATTGTATTGGTTTGGTGTGTGAGCCCTAGGATAAAATTAATGTAGGAATTATTATAATACACAAGCTCTCATTTACATCCCCAGATGCTTGATCGAGTAATGTGCCAAGCGTTGATTTCATAGTATGGAAAAAAGTTACAAAACAACACACAGTAAGGAGTGGATATATGGAAATAGGTTGCCTTTTCTAATTCTCCCCCCCCCCCCCCATTAGTGGGTATGGAAGATAATAGGTTATAAAGGAATAGCCAGCTTGGATTTGTCAAGAACTAATCGGTCCAAACCAACTTAATTTTCTTCTTTGACAGGCTTCCTTGCCTAATGGATGCAGGGGAAGCAATAGACATATCTCAATTTTAGTAAGACTTCATATACAGTCCCTCATGGTAATCTCATAAGAAAACTAGGGAAATTCAGACTAGACTAAATTACTATAAAGTGAGTACACAACTAGTTTGAAGACTGTATTCCAAGTAGTGTTACCAATGGTTTGCTGTCAAACTGGGAGGGGTATCTAATGGGGTCCCACAGGGGTCAGACTTGAGTCCAGTACTAGTCATTTTCAGTAATGATTGGATAATGGAATAAAGGGCATGCTTATAAAATTTTCAGGTGACACCACACTGGAAAGGGTTGCAAGCACTTTGTAGGACATAATTAGAGTTCAAAACAACCTTTACAAATTGGAGAATGTCTGATTCAACAAGATGAAATTCAATAAAGATAAGTTGAAAGTACTTCACTTAGGAAGAGGGGGTAAAAAAAACAAAAGCACAACTACAAAATGTGGAATAACTGTCTAGGTAAGTGGTGGGCAACCTGTGGCCTGTCAGGGTAATCCACTGGTGGGCTGCCAGACCGTTTGTTTATATTGACTATCTGCAAGCACAGCCGCCCACAGCTCCCAGTGGCCGTGGTTTGCCATTCCTGGCCAATGGAGCTGTGGGAAGTGTTGCGGCCCACCAGTGGATTACCCTGACAGGCCACAGGTTGCCCACTACTAGTTTAAGTAGTAATACTGCTGAGGAGGATCTGTATTACATCGGATCACAAATGGGAGTCAACAATATGATGCAGTAGTGAAAAAAGGCCAGTATTCTGGGATATGTTAACAGGAATGTGTTTGTAAGACAAGGAAGGTAGTTGTTGCATTCTACTTGGCGCTTTAAGGATAGTTAATTTCTGGATCAGGCTTCCAAGGGAGGCTGTGGACTCCCCATCACTGAAGGGTTTTTTTAAAAAACAGGTTGGATACACATCTGTCAAGTATGTTCTAGGTTTACACGGTCCAGCCTCAGTGCAGGGGACTGGATTTGGCTTTAGGTCTTGCCATTCCTACATTTCTATGATTCTATAATTATGGTACCCATGCATTTTGTGCATCTTGGTGTCTTGTCACTGAGGTATCAGATTTTTAAAGTGCATACTTGTCCTTCCTCCCTCCCCCCTCAGCCCCCCCCACTTTAATATTTAAGCTGGGTCTTAGTTTAGACATTAAGTCCACCAATATAAAACAAGCACATCTCTAAAATTTGATTTTCTTCTTTCCTCTCATGCCACTATCATCTCCTCACCATTAATACCATGAAAAAATGAATACCCTCCTCCTGTTCAAGTGTTGTTTAAATCTTTGAAGCCTGGCTAGTGTGACAATCAGTTTTGTTTAATTTTGAACAGGAGAATTATGTAAAATGGATTCCCCCTCATCCTTTTTTTTAAAAATAAGGATTCTGCCTAATTTTAGTAATAAATAGCAGTGTTAAGTAATAAGTAAATAGTGTTACAGTAAGTGTTGGCAAATTTCCTTAGCCTATTCTGATATTCAGAATGGGTTAATTGGTACATGTTCCATTTCTCAGTATTATGTTTTTTTTTATTTTTACATCTCAGCCATTTGAGTCCATCATTAATTTCATCCCCCTCATTTATCAAATGAATTACATTCTATCTGGCACTATTTCCTTTTATATTTTAAACAACCTTTTATTCCCCACTCTCCAACTAACTGTATCTTTGTTCCTTGCAACTCTTGACTGTATATATTTGTTATTAGGTATTAGAAATATGAAATATTGAAAAGTTAAACATTTTCACAAAAGATGAAAAAAAACTAGAAATACAGGGAACTGCTTGAACATCAAATCTGGAAGAAACCTGCCTAAGCTTCATAAAGAAAACATGCAAAGCAGCATCTAAAGGAGGAGGTTCAAGCTCATAGGAACTCTACTTAGAATGCTTGAATGATTCTTGGAACAAAAGAAATCTCTGCATGAATATGTAGGTAGTGCAAAAGAGAAAAGGCTGCTAGCCTAGCATCCACAAGGCAGACTCCCACTGCTGCATTGCTTCTAACAGAAGATAGAATTTAGACTTCAGAATAAGTGTATGTTTGACAAGGAGGAATACATAATGGTTAAACTATATGAAAAGTTCACAATAAAACTCAAAACTATACCACGAAACCTTACCTGGTTTAGTGTTGCATCATGAACTTGATGCACAGACTACATTGTGGACAGCCTTGTTACATTTAAATTAAAAAGAAAACCAAAACACTATTGAGTATACCTCACTAGGACTAATATTGAGTGTATGTTTGAAAGTGAACAGAAATTATGGAAGAAATAAAATGTGCACATCTACTTCTAAAAGTGACATTGTCAAGTTTCATGCACTTGTGGTACCTTAGTCAGTTTTGAGCTTACATTCTGCTATGCTAAATGCCAGTCACTAGGATGATATTCATTTATGTATGTATGTACAGTTTCATAGATATCACTGTTCTCATCTAATATGCACAGGCAGACCACCACTACTAAGAAAGAAAACCCAAGATTTATAGAAATTGATAAGTATAACCCTAAGTTATACAGTTGAAGAAATGAAGTGAACAGTGGCTATACTGCAGAATATCCACTAGGGATGAGCCAGTAATGCTTGCTGTCAAAACCCGCAGATGGACTGAAAACATATCTAGAGCCTTAGTCATATCCCTCAAATATGTATCTCCACTGATTCCATAGACCAGTGAACATTGCTATGTTTTTAATATAGTTCTTAGAACATTTGTTTGTTGATTGTGAAATGGGTTGGAAGGAAGCTCTTTCATTGCAAACAGTTCATGCAGAAACAGTCTTTCTATGTGTGGGCAGTGCCTCCACATTGTGGGCTTTGTCATAATACAGATAAATACTACTACTAAGTAGTAGTAGTACATTTAAAAGGCATCAGTACCAGGAATAGCTTGCAATTATCTAAATGTTATCAAATGCCATCCCACTTTCTAAAATACCACATTTGAGAAAGCACAGCAACGCCAACTGTTCAATATACCATTTTTGTGCCTGAAGCTTTACTTTCCTTACAAGACATATTCTATACAATTGATAACGGTCTACTCATGGTCCCATATTCCTTAATTTGGGGTAGTCGTAGCAGAGTAAGGAGTCTGCTCTTTCCTTCTGACAGACATACCCTTGCTGGTTTCTCTTGAAATTAGAGACTTTTCCAAACTGCTGAATAAAGAACCAAAGCCAAGTTTCCCTTAAAAATAGAATGTCAGATCTTGGCATCTTGGTTCAGGCCCATGTCTACTTTGCCTTGCTGGGATGTGGGCTTCCCCAGCCTAACACATGGCAATCTTTGAACTTTCCTGGAAGACTGATTTCTGCTGTCTGGATATTTGCCAGAGTGTTGCCAATGAGGTTGCAGATAGTGCAGGATAACTTTCCATTTGTATATCACTGTTCTTTTTACTCTGCAGGTCAGGCAGGAATGCCTTGCAAATGTGTCTCCACTATTAACAGTGCGCGCGCGCGCGCACACACACACACACACACACACACACACAAAATCCCTTCCTCGGGGAGTTCATTTATTCGTAGGGAAGGCAAGACTCATTTGAAACACATGTTTCAAATTCCCTTCTAAAGTAGCTGCACTTGCTGCTAGCTTACTCTTATGTCAGATGAACTCCTGAAGGTGAGCTAATGAGATACACTTGGCCAGCAAGACAGCCGTGAACCTCCACACAGATATATCCTGTGATGCCCTGTGAAAAAGTTCACTTGCCTCTGAGGTGTTTCCTTGTGCCTGACTCTGGCAGAGCAGCTCTCTTCTTGTCGGGCACCCCCCAGCCAATGCCTTCTTTAGTCCTCTGATGATTCTGTCTCTTCCTGTGACTCATCTCTTCAGCCAGGTCACAATTTAGTCCACCCCTTCTAAGGTGGAAAGAGTCCAACAGAAACAATCCAAAGGTTCTCACCAAGAGGTCTTTGGCCATATGGTCCTCACACCCTTCCCTTGTGGTCCTCCGTTGGTCCTTATCCCCTTCTCAGGGGCTTTATGCAACCTTCTTCAATGGCTGGTAGAGGAACTTGTGCCTTCCCTCTACACTGGGTTCTAGTCCAGTAACCTCATAACCAGAAGTCAAGGTCTGCTCAGTCCCACTCCTTGCTGCTGTTTCTCGGGGCTTCTTCCTACCCAGCCTCTCTCAGGCTTTATCCCCCATAATCTCTGAGTTTACCCTTATTTCAAAGCCAGGGCTCTCAGGTCCTTCCTCTGGAATCTCTTAAAAATATATTAAAGTCATAAATGATATAATATATATTAATATAATTATATATTTAAATTATAAATATATAATTATAAAGATTATAAACCCAGTTCTACTCTCCTTGGGCTTGACCATACATCTCTCTTAATTAAAGGTCTCCAAAGAAGTTCAATGCCTGCCCTTTTGCCAAGGCTTCTCACCACAGCCTGCTCCACTCCAGTGGCTGACATTTATTACTCTTGTCCACTTCTCAGCCTCCTCTACTGAGGTGAGTATCCCAGGGCTTGCTCTCTCATTGCTTTCTGTTCTCTCTAATCCCAGACAGTGACTGCAAGCTCTCTTCCTATAGCCCCCTTTTATTTTTTTTTCATGGCAAAGCAGACTCGACTGAACAGTTTATTGCTACTGCCAACCATAATTCCTCAATACTTAGTGGTTTATATTCTCTTGTTCTGCCCTGTATCTTTCAGGTAATGTAGCAACATCTTTATTATAATATCCAATTTCCCCCCATGTTTTTACTAAATAACAATGTAATTTTCTATTGCCTCAAGATGTGTGAATGCCTTAAATAGCTTTTCTCTTTCTTTATCAAAGTCCTTACATATTACAGAGCTTCTGTACTAAGCGTCCTGCCTTTATAATCATCACCCAATCCATCCCCAAGTGGTCTTCATCTCTAATTAAACCTGGCTCTTCCCATAGGTTCAGCTATCTCAAGGCTGAATTGCCCACTCTGTCACTCCAAGTGCAGCAGTGGGGGCCAGCAAGGATTTTAAAAATTAATACTTGCCACTCCAGGCTTGTATTAAACTCCCAAGGTTACAGCTTCTCTCTGATCTTGTCTTGGTAAACGCTGCCACCACCTAAATGCGCGCAAAAAACAAAACAAAAAACCCCACACACCAACAGAGACCCCACTTTGAACCCAGGAAGGAACACTTGGGAATTCCTCCCTGTGGGGTACCCTCAAGCCCTTTCACATACACCCACCCCCTCTGGGGAAGAGCTGAGAAAGCCACAGCTAATTTCCTTTGTTTTCTATCAGAAAATCAAACAACATGCACAAACTTCTTAGGACACCAAAAATCCAGTCCTGTTTTTTAAAAAGGTAAATTTTATTAAAAACAAAAAAGGAAAACAATCCATCTGGAACTTAGGCTTTTTGCTAGATCTTAAAAGAAACAATTACAAAAATTAGGTACCCAAACTAGCTTTCTTGGGGGGTTCATCTTAAAGGTTACAAGCATCAGGGGTTAGCACAGAGAAGATCCACAAGCCTTAAAAAATGAACAGAAATAAACCTGATCACATCTAGCTAAACATTGTGATCTACTTACACATTTAGAGTTCAGATAAGTAGTTCTAGGCATGATCTGATGATTTATGATCATACCTGGCTTAAGGTGCTTACAGCATTGCTGCTCTGTCCCTCCAGCCAAGAGAGCAACAGACAAAAGGAAGGGTTTTTTCACCTCCATTTAAAAAAAAGTTCTAGCCTTCCCATTGGTTCTTTTGGTCAGGTGCCCACATTTTTTTCTCTTTACCTGGGGGACTTTTTAACCCTTTACAGGTAAAGCAAGTAAAGAACAGCTACCAAGAGGGATTTTTACAGCTAACTCGGTGTCCATCAAAGGGAGTTCCTCCCTCACACACACGCATAGACACACTATTTATCACAAGCTATATAGCTCAACTGGGCTCTCAGGCCTGCAATAACTCTTTTAGAACCTGTGTGGGGTACACACACCATCACACACCCTTATATTAGTGTCCTCTTCCTTCTAAAGACCATTGTAACAGTGGTGTGTTTTGCCATGCTACATCTTACATGCTTATGTTTCTGAGATAGTAATGTGATGAGATTTCAGCTGCGGACCTACCCTTGTTACAAGTAAGCAGCCATCCTTGTGATATGATATCCTCACAGGGTCATCTGTTGTAAATGCTGACAATTCTCTGAAGTTTGTAACAATTTGATCCTGTCTAGTTTATTTACAAGTATTTTAGACTGCAGTAAATTTGAAGTATGTGCTAACCTGGTTCTAAGTGATCCACCTTGTAACAATTCCTCTATAGGTAACACAGGTATTTCTGAAATTTAACAGAGCAATGTGAGACAATATGCCTACCTCTGCTGCATTTTGTACCACCTGTAGTTTTAACAGTCTGTATCATTTGTTCAGCCAGGCCATTTAATTGTTGGTACCATGGGCTTCAATTTGTCAAATGTATTCCCAATTGCTTTGCAAAGTCTCTAATCTCTAAGCTAGCAAATAGTATGCACTCAGTAACCATTTCTAATGGCATGCCATGCCAGATAAATACTGCTTTCAGTACTGCTAATGAGGCTGGCTGTCTTGTCGTTCTTCTGTTGTAAAGGGTATTTAGAGAAACAATCAAAATAATCCTTAAGAAAAATTCATCTTGAAATACAAAATGTCTTTGCCTTCATTTTGCTACAGCAGACTCGGATAAAGAGGAGAAAACTGGTAGAGAAAGAATAAGTAGTTAATGGTATTGTGATTCTGGAGCAGCCAAAGCATTAGGACTGAAATGATGTTCCAATATGTTTTAACCACACTGAAATCTCTGTGACAATCTTTCTACTATCCCCACCACCCTCCCCCCTTCTCTACCTAGACCTTTCTAATTTCTATCCACCTTCATTCCTATAATAGAAAGACACACAAGTGAGGGTTCTAAAAAAAATTAAAGTTGGTCAAAAAAGGGAAAGGGGAGGAGAAGAAATGTAAACATAACAGCTGCCTATTTTATCTTATACAATAGAACCTTGATAAATCACCATCTTTATAGTCTGCACAAAAAATTGTGGGCATCTCCTTTCCTCTCAACAGTGGGTACTGTGCTGATGTCTTCTATTACTGAGATTTTATTTCTTATGAGGATACTTGTCACCCGCATACTCGCCAACTCACACCCCAGCCTTGATTTTAGGCTACTTCCCTGTGGTTACCTGCCACAGAACTTAAGAAGAGAGGATGCCTCTGCCCAGGCCCCCTTCAACTCACACCATGGGGGTGGGGAGGAGTTTGACTCCAAACTCTACCCTTCAGCACCTATCTTTAGAGGTTAAGAGTTGTGTATTTCTTTAAGAGAAGTCAGAGTGAAACTACCCACTATACCAGCAGTCTTCTTAAAAATCAGATTTATTAAAAATGGAGAGAAAAATGGTGAAAGCAAGAGAAACAGTTTGCAAAACATATCACCTCTGAATACTTTGTGTAGGCCAGTGGGACGGGCTACCCCATGCTTAGGGTCTTCACTACCCGCCGGATCGGCGGGTAGCAATCAATTTCTCGGAGTTCAATATATCGCGTCTCATCTAGACGCGATATATCGAACCCCGAACGCGCTCCCGTCGACTCTGGAACTCCACCGGAGCGAGTGGCGGTAGCGGAGTCGACGGGGGAGCCGCGGACGTCGATCCCGTGCCGTGAGGACGGGTAAGTAATTCGAGCTAAGGTACTTCAACTTCAGCTAAGCTATTCACGTAGCTGAAGTTGCGTACCTTAGATCGACCCCCCCCCCCCAGTGTAGACCAGGCCTTAGTTACAGGTAAAAGAAAAAGAAAATCTCTCTATAAATCATCCCTCTTTTTTATGACTCTCTGGTCACCCTGATAGCCACATCCTGTTGTTCAGAGAAAGTCTCCCACATCCCTGACACAACCTGCTTTTCAAATCCAACAAGAAAAAATGAGAAAACAAAATGTTGAATAGTTTCTCCTTAATTAAGCACCAGCCATGCTGTGCACAGAATGAGGCGAGGGGTGGGTGTGTGTGTGTAGGGGAGGGGAGGGGAATGTGATTATGTAATTAAACTCTATCATAATGCATATATACAAGGGAGCTGAATTAAAGTTACACAGGCAACTTTAATTCCTAACTTTTAAGTGTTAGACTTTGCAACCTAAATAGTGTTCTTTTAACATGGTGGGGTGCATATATATATATGCACTTTTGGACAATCATCTCCTCTGGAGGTTTCCCCATTGTCCTGTCACCAAATTGAGTCTTTCATAGGCCACCTTGATCTCCACCTCTCTATACACTCCTCACAAGTCAATATGATTGACTTTTGATTTGCATGCCCATTGTTCTTGGACATGGGAAATAGATCACATGCCCATGTTGAATGGGAGATATCCAGATTCTAGCTTAGGCTTTGTCTAACTCAAAACGTTTTACCAGTTAAATTGCTATAGTTATACAGGTATCACATACACACAACACTCCACCATCCACTGCTGTGGATAATCTTATTCTGGTCTGAGTGGCTTTTTTCATTTTAGCTTAAATGTAACATTTGCTAAACCAAAGAAAGCCATTCTTATACTGGAATAAATGTGTGTACAAAGGGGGGTTATGTCGGTTTAAATTCACAACTTATTAAAAAAAAATTCTTATGAAGACAAGGCTTTAGATGATCACCAAGGTAGCATAGATGTGCCTCCCTTTAAAATTCTCATATCAATTTTTTCTGGCAGGAAATGTAATTTATTGACAGATCCTGTCTGTCATGATACTTCATACATTTACTAGCAGACTATGAAAATGGAGGAAGCTGTCAGTGCTAATTTCACCACTGTATTGCAAAATTGTCATGAAGAATAATCCATATTCTATTATGTCTCTTCCTAATACTTATTTTAGGTACAAGGAGCCTTGGCACTAGATCATCAGCTGATGTAAATTGCTGCAGCTCCATTAACTTCAATGGAGCTATTCCACTTTATTCTAGCTGAGGCTCTGTGGCATATTTTTTGTTTTGTCCCTCTCTTCTCTAATTTATTATTATTAGGAATTTGAATTTTCATCTGTGTAATATTTCTTTTTAGCTCAAATTTCAAGTCATGGCTTTTCTTTTAATCCTTGCTTAAAATATCTACACCACAGTAATCACTACATAGGTTCTTCCATTCAGAAAGTGCTCTTTTTTTACCCTAAATCTGGGATTTGACTGTTACAAATGAGCTTTCTAATCTGCTGAAGGCACAGTGCTTCATTGTACCTATCTTGTAGGAAACGGGTGATTTGTTTCATGTGGTAATTTGGAGGGGTACAAGAATAAGGAAATTTGCTAAATTATAATTAGCAAAATGTAGGTAAATAGAATCTGTAGGTCTGCAAAGCTTTTGAACAATCTACAAGATATTACAAGTAAAAAAGGAAAACTGCTGTAAAATTGTTAACCCAAACAATGAGTTCTTGAAAAGGTCAAGATTTTCTGCTCAAGTGCTATTGAAATACACAGTGTTTCCCACTCCCCCAGAGGGATACTATCTGCTTTGTTCTAGTAAGCAAAGTTTTACACAAAAAGTATTTCACCTACCTTCAAACAAATCACTTTTAAAGTATGAGGGCCAGATGCTCAGCTGGTGTAAATGCTATAACACCATTGTGATCTATGGAGCTATGCCGCTTTCCAACATCTAGGAATCTGGGGCCACATTTTCAAAAGTATTTGGGTGCCTAATGATGCAGGGAGGTGCCTAGTGGGATTTTCAAAAGTGACTATGCAGATTAAGTGCCTACCACCCATTCAGTCATTCACCTAAATTCCTTTGAAAAGCTGGTCTCTGGTGCTTAAGTTTGTTCCTTATATTGCTCCATGACTAAAAGTGGTTAAGATAAGGACTCTATTTGCTAACAGATTTCCACTACAAGAGGCCAAGCTAAAGATCCCCAGTGCTGGCAAGTCCAAAGTGTCCACAGTTTCTTGCTCTGCTGGGAGTCGTGAAGTGGACTGGCTTTCCCAAAGCAAACATCAATAGTCAGGAAGGGGACAGGGCCAGCGCACCCAAGAGATGCACAATTTAGTGCACATCTCCTATAAAGCATCTGCCTAGTAGGGCTTCCAGTAAAGACCAACCAGAGTAAAATATAAACCTCTTTTTCTCTGGCAGAGCCCTCAGGAAACACTGTATGCCTTCTCCTAGTGATGAACAGTTTGACCATCCCTGTGCCAAATGAGGTCAGTCAATCCCAAAGACTTGATTTGGCTTCCAAAATTCTTGGAAGCAAGGCACAGAATTAAAAAGAAAAGACTGGCCAAATCTTGGTCATCCTATCCATGTGAAGATTCCTGTTGACTTTAAATAGAGCAGCTCTCACCCTTTGTTTATCAATATTTTTCATTACTGACAAAAGCATGATCCTGACTCTGCCCAAAGTACAAAACCTCAATGTAAGCTTTAAGTTTTCTATCGTCTCATTATGAGGACAGGTCAATCAATGGCTATTAGCCAAGATAATCAAGGATGCAACCTGGGTTCCCCAAACCTCCGACTGACAGAAGATGGGATTGGATGACAGGGGATGGTCACTGAATAATTGCCTTGTTCTGTCCATTCCCTCTGAAGCATCTGGCACTAGTCACTGTTGAAAGACAGAATAGGGGGCAAGATGGACTATTGGTCTGACCAAGCATGGCTATTCTTATACTATACTCTCTTCACACATCCAGAAAGACGCTCACTGATTGCTTTATAATGAGCCATAATAAAGGTAGCAAGAAAACAGTATATAAATGCATTAGAAGCAAGAGGAATATCAAGGACAGGGTAGCCTTGTTAGTTGATGAGGGGGAATAAAGAATAACAGAAAATGTGGAAATGGCAGAAGTGTTAAATGACTTTTTTTGTTTGTTTTCACCAAAAAGGTTAGTAGCAATTGGAAATCTAACATAGTGAATGCCAGTAAAAATGATGTTAGATCAGAGGCTAAAATAGGGAAGGAAAAAGTTAAAAATTACTTAGACAAATTAGATGTCACAAAGCCTGATGAAATACATCCTAGAATACTCAAGATGCTGACTGAGGAGATATCTGAGCCATTAGCTATTATCTTTGAAAAGTCATGGAGGAAAGGAGAGATTTCAGGGGAGTGGAAGAGGGCAAATATAGTGACCATCTATAAAAAAGGAAATAAGGACAACCCAAGGAATTATAGACCAGTCAGCTTAACTTCAGTACCCAGAAAGATAATGGAGCAAATAATTAAGAAATCAGTTTGCACACACCTAAAATATAATAAGGTGATAAGCATTTTCTTTGATAGGGTAACAAACCTTGGATGTTGGAGAAGCAGTAGATGTGGTATACCTTGACTTTAGTAAGGTTTTTGATACTGTCTCACATGACCTTCTCATAAACAAACGGGGAAATTGCAACCTAGATGTAGCTACTATAAGGTGGGTGCATAACTGATTGGAAAACCATTCCCAAAGAATAGTTATCAGTGCTTCATAGTAAAGCTAGAATAGCATATCGAGTGGGGTCCGCAGGGATCATTTCTTGGTTTGTTCAATATCTTAATCAATGGTCTGAAGTAAACAGGATGAAATTCAATAAAGATAACTCCAGAGTACTCCACTTAGGAAGGAAGAATCAATTGCACACACACAAAATGGGAAATGACTGCCTAGGAAGGGAATACTGGGGGTCATAGTGGATCTCAAGCAAAAAATGAGTCAATAGTGTAACACTGTTGCAAGAAAAGCAAACATAATTCTGGGCTATATTAGCAGGAGTGTTGTAAGCAAGACACAAGAAATAATTCTTCTGCTCTACTCCAATCTGATTAGACCTCAACTGGAGTATTGTGCCCAGTTCTGCGCGCCACATTTCAGGAAAGATATGAACAAATTGGAGAAAGTCCAGAGAAGAGCAACAGGTCTGGAAAACATGAATACCCCCACTGATTGTCTCTCTTGTTCCACACTACATTCAAGTTCCTCATCCTGTGCCCCTCTCAGGTTCATGCCTTCTTAGATGCCGCTTCCTCTGTTGGATTAATCTCTCACTTTGTGTGCACCACACACTCTCCCTATTCTCCTTCAGGCTCATTTCTTTTGCCAGGCTTTTCCTATGATCTCTTTGACACAAACACATCTCACCACTTTGAGTCTGAACTATTGATCCCAGCATCACACTTGCCTGATCTGAGCTGTAAGCCCTCTGGGGCAAAGAGCCTTGGATGATTCTGATTTCATATCATTCTAACCACATTAACTTCAGTGTAGGTACCCAGGCTTTACGCTATCACAATTCCTATCTTTTAATATCTTTTATATACTACTGTGTTCATTTGTGATGTCATATAATGATAACCATCTCCCTGATTGCAGGGAAAAATATATTTTCCTATCCCTATGAGAAGTAGGGTGGTCTAGGGGCTAAAATACTGGACAGGATTCAGGAAATTTTGTGTTCTATTTTCAACTCTGCTTCTAGCCTGCTGGGTGACCTTGAACAAGTCACTTCACATCCCTGTGCCTCAGTTTTCCCATCTATAAAATAGTGATAACAGTACTGATCTCCTCGTAAAGCACTTGGAGATCTATTGATGAAAGGTGCTATATAAGAGAGAGCTATTATTGCTATCCTTTATTCTCCATACAGGCAAACTAGATGGTGGTTCGGTGGGGCACCATGAGTCACACAGATTTTTTTTAAAAAGATGGGGAAAACTGGAAAAGAAAATGGGAAAATAAGGGAGGGAATGGAAAGGACTAAATTGGAGAAAGACAATTAAAGGAGAGAAAAGGGATAGAGATGTAGGAAGGGGAGCGTGAAGTAGACGTGTTCTGCTTTGAGTGGAATCCAGAGGCAAATTAGTAATTTAATAGTTGCTTTTATTAAGAGAGTTATTCAGGTGCATAAACAAAGGAAGGACCAGTTCAAAACTGTTTTAATAGAATTCCATACACCAAAGCTTTACAGTATGGATATTGTGTGGCAATCATACTCAGTCAATGAAACCTAAGACAGAAGCATTTCATCACCTTCCCAGACCCTTATTTGCTAATCAGTGAACCCATATGGGAAAGAATTTGCCTTGCAGCTTTTAAGGACTGTTCCTACAAATTAATGAGTATGTGCATGTGTCACACTACAGAAGGGATGAAAGAGGGGAATTAGGAGAGGAAAGAGAAGAGAAAAGAACGTAGGAGAAGAGGAAAGGGGGAAGAGAGTAGAGAATGAAAGAGATGAGAAAGGATTAGAGAAGGTAAAGGAAGCGAGAGGAGCAGAGTTTCCTTTTTTTCCTTTTGAATATGTTTAATCATTGAGCACGCAAGGAAAGAATATTGAATATGTTGATGTAGGTCTCCTTCAATCTCTCATATTGAAATTTTTACCCTTTAATTAAATACTTTAATAATTAAATACTAATTGGGCCAGAAAAAGAATTAGAAGGACTCTATAAGCTACTGCTTAGGGCACTCACCAGAGAGGTGGTCAATCCCTATTCAAAATCCGTCTGCTCTTCAGGAGGAGAGAGAATTTGAACTAGTAGTCTCCATCCTGAGTGATTTCCCTGTTCCTTGGGGGAAAGGTTTCAAGGGAGGTCCTCATCCTGTTGGCTGTTTTGTGTAAACTTACCCAAAGGGCCTGATCTGATTGGCAGCCTATGAGCATGCATGCTGGATTGGGCACCCAAATCTGACTTAGATGGCTCTCTTCCACAGTTTCTGAATTACTCTGGGGTTAGGGGGAAGATAGGCTCCCAAATGCCTAGAATAAGGCAGCACTGTGCATGCCGAGAGGCAAAAACTTAGGCATCTACAAGGATAGGTGCAGCAAAACAGGAGTTTTGTGGATTGCAGTGGTACCTAAAAATGGAATTTAGGCACTGAGTACCTTAATGGATAGAACCCTAAAAGATGAAAACAGTTGGTTAGTTATATGTCTCCAGCTGTATTTATAGGAAGGAAAAGAAGCAATCTTTATTAACAAACAGCCCACTCCATGACTGCATTATCAAAAGCATGCTCTACTTTCTTTGTGACACCAACACACCAGGCTTTCCAGCATTTTAAAGAGAGACAGAGCGAGCAAGGAAGGACAGTATAATGTAATTCCTAGTACCTGGAGGCTACAGTATAATAATAAATAATGGAACAATGAGAAATGAGCTAAACCAGATTGGTGAAACTGGATTATGGCATATTAATTATTCTGCATTTCTTAGATGCTGGATCAGGAACCATCTTTCCATCTATTTGTATAGCATCCTGTAAAATGGGGTCAGATGAGGCCCGTGAGCACTATGGTATTGTACTGTAAACATTAAATAACAATTAAGAATATAAACAGGTATTGCCATACTATGGAGGAATCAGTGCTAAATACAATGATCAGTTTCAGCCACAGTGCCTTATTATGGATTAGATAGTCAGGACTGAAAGTGAGAATGAATGAAGGGAAATGCAGTTCACCTTGTTAAAAATTAACTAGTTTTAATACATCTGAAGAAGAGAAGAAAAGGGAAGGAAAATTTCCCCTAGAAAAATGTTTACCATCCAAGTCTTGCATATGTTCAGGGGTTAATCCTCTAAAATTAAATATGCTGTTCATCAGACAAGGTAACTCCTTCAACATTAATATAGCATGTCCTTCTGCAGTGACAAATGATCACTTATTTTTCTACTGGAAATAAAATGAAATATGTTTCCATATCCAGTGGGAGACTCTGTTAGTGATACAGTATTCAATAGTTATGAAAAATTGGCATTAAATGGAACCTACAGTAAACATGTGAAGGAAGCTGGACATTTGTTCTTGTGCAAATTCACTCCAAAAATGGGAACCCAATTTCTATGAGGACAATTAAAAATGGACTGTCTCAGTGGATAAGAAGTATTGGATAGTACAAAGGAAATTTTCTTTGGTGATTTGATCATCTTTTTTTAGTAGCCCTTTAGTTCTTTTTTAAAGGTTTCCATCCTCAGTGTTTGCAAGGGTAACATTTCAAGCTTGACATGATGTGCTGATGTTTTTCTTGAGTCTGCAGACAGATAACTCCAGTGTCTCAGTGTTGCTCAAGCTCCCAAGCAGCTGTGGTGTGCAATTAATTAGTTTTAGTGCTTCCATTCACATCCCAGGTCTGGAGCAACAACAGAGATGTGCACTGCAATTACTCCTATTTTGGGAGAACTCTAAAAAATAGGCTGTGGAAAGAGTAGAGATGTTACACTCCTGGCAGTAGCTAGGAGAAGAAGTGTAATCAAGAGGAGAAGAATAGTAGAATCGGAAGAGTCAGCAGGCTGTAGACAGGGCTGGATTTACTCCTTCTGAGCCCCTAGGCACAACATCTTCAGTGCCCCACCCTGCCTACATCTGACCTTTGTGTTGCACACAGTTTAGAGAGGTAAAGTGCCCCTAGAACGCCGGCCCTACTAAGCACATGCCTACTGTGCCTAATTGGAAATCCAGCCCTGGCTGTAGAGTGGGTAGGGAAATAGCTTTATTTTTTTTCCCCCCAGCAGCCAGAGATGGGTGAGGATTTCAAATGTATCAGACACCTGAGGACTTGAAGCAGAGTCCAGGAACAGCACACTCCCTGCACTCTTCTCCATCCCAGTAGGTGGGCTGGAAAGTAGGCTTTTCCTTAAGGTGTTGTCTGTAGGCCTAGCGGTTTCCATGTCCTCATCTTTCACACCAACCTCTAGCTAGCAGATTTAATCCTCTGTCTAGTACAGCTAGGTGCCTGGTAAAGTTTTCAATGACTGTCAAAGTGGAAGATGGGAGTTCAAAATTCTGGACTTGGTTTCTTGATTCCAAATTCATAATAACAACAGGTGGCTGAGACACTGCAAAATTCTGATGAAAACAGAACATTTTTCATAAACATTTTTCCTTTTTACTAGCACCAAAAAAGCTCACAATGTCAAGGTGGGCAGTGAGACCCTAACAAAAAGCTGACTGTCTGCATGCTGGCCATACAAAGAGAGTCAGTGTATCAGCCAAAACCATTTGCAAGTGCTGCTTTTGCCTTAGCTGGAAAGTTGTATTTAATTATTTGTCAAGGGCACCCACTGCCTGGAACAGGCAATATTTTATGTTATAGACATTGACACTGAAATAAATACACTGAAATATTTCCATGCACAGAGTCTGGCTGTCTCTTTTCTCCATCAGTACCTCAGAGGCTCAGTCCACGTTCCCAGGTGGCACTGAGGCAGAGACCAAGCCAATGAAACAGCAGGACAGGAGTCAACATAACAACTGCCTTTTCCAGTGTTGGTTCTAGCTCAGGTGCATTTGCTCCAGCAGCAGCATTCCCCAGGCAGGGACAGATGGAAGCCCCATTGCTTGACATAGTTAAAGCTAGACAGGATAAGATACCAGAAAAATTTATTTAAGAGAACAATGCTGCATTGGCAGGGAGATGGATTAGTGAGCATCTAAATTCTATGATTCTATTGATGTTGTCACAACGGTGCAATGCTACCTGTTAAAAAGAGTAACAAAATGATAGGAGAGAAAATACCACTATAGATATTTCAAATTTATAGTTTCTTTTCTCTGTGGCTCCTTTGTATTTCTTCTACTCAGTGATATCTTGAGCTGATGCTCTGGGTTCTCCACACACTGAAGACATGTGGAGCACAATGAGAAAAACAAGAAGCACCTGATGTCCAAAAGGCATCTTGATTTCTAGTATATAAACATATAGGAAACATTACACTATACCAGGTGTGGGAGGTGAAAATGTCAGAATGTTGTCTGACGTTTTTCCTAGCATCCAAAAAGTGGACATTAGGAGCATTAATACCTTTGAGGATCTGTGCCTCAAAGCTTTTCCTAAGTGTTACTTCTTTGTGACTTCCTGCTCACCACGGAGCTGTCTAGTTTGAGTTCACTTGGAGCCTTTCCCAGTATGCTCATCTGGCTACTGGTCCTTTAAGTCTGGGAGGCAGAAGCAGTTGCAAGGGGGCCATTTTGCATTTGACTACTGTAGGATGCCCATTTTTCCTTTTCAGCTGGTAAGTATTTTTAATTCCTACCGTGTTTTCCTACGAGTTTTACCCTTCCTCTGATTCCTGAGACATATCTTCATTTGTTACTATTCTGCAGAATAAATTTTGTCCTGACAGCATTTTCTACTACTCCAGCTTGTAATAGTAGATATTTACCCTACTCAAACTTTAGAAAGCATCTAATCCTATCAATTTCCATGGTCTTAGAATATGTGCCACCATACTTTACTTTCAAAGCCCTTCTCCAGCAAACTTAGTTGTTTAGCACTTAATCAGCAAGCAGACTGCACAGACATTTTCAATTTTCCTCTTTCATATCACTGAAATGATAAGCCCAGAAAAAAAAATCTAATAGACACTAATGTATTTAAAACAAATGTATTTTGTGTGTAGGCAAACAGATGTAACACAGAAAGCATGAATTACCCTATGGCCTGTATAGCAGATAAAGGACCTCTACAATATCCCTCTTTACTGTCAAATTGCTATGGTTGCATTCAGAAAGAATAGGGTAAACAGATGAAAACTAAAGCAAATGAGTTCTCATACTTAAAATATATGCCACTCTAATTATATTGTTTTCTGAAAATATTCTGTGACGAAAGTACTCTAGTTAGGGACATACGATAATAGCATGAATTTTTACCATTTGTTTTGATTATTCTACAAAAATAGGTCCAAAAGTTACATGCCCTCCACGTCCGCGTGGAAAACCTCACTCTATTAGATAGAATTTCTACCTGCAATATTAAAGGTTTTATGCTTACAGATAAATATGGTGAATTGTTTGATTTGTCTTTCTTTTCTTTCTGTGTCTACGTTTAATTGTACGTATAGCACTGCTCATTTAAGCTCTCGCTAGCTCCATTACAAATGCCAATTTTTAGCATGAATATGTAATATTATGCCTATTGGCATGCTGTATACATGAATAAATATATTTTAAGTTTCATTAGACTGTTGCTTTGGATGCAAATTTTCTGTCCAGATGCACATTTTTTTAGCCACTCACAATTAGTTTTAATAATTTTAGTTAAAAAAAAAAGGAATATGTTCAATGATCTCAAGTATATTTTTGCACAAATCCAGCTTCAGAAAGCCTATTTTTTAAAAGAGCTTTACACTACTATTTTAGTCTAGGATGTGGACAAAATCTTATCATTTTAAGGTAAATATTATGGCACCAGACTGATAGACTGTTCTAGACTGATGCAAGCCTCACCAGTATAAACACCTTTATGTTGCCATAACTGCAATCACAATAGAGGGTTCTACTGATTTAACTAAATCATTTTTTCTACCAATTCAGTTATATTGGTGCAAAAACTGAGTGTAGATAAGCCCTAAGTATAGCCTAGGAAATTGAAAAAAAAATTTCTTCAGATTATCCTGTCACAAACCTGTTCTACAGGGACCACTCTGGAGAAAGGAGTCAGATTGGTCTCAGTGTCTATGAAGGACCAAAGTTGCATCGCTTGTACTGTAGAGCATCAGCGGCAGTAGGTGTGGGCTTTACATCTCCTCCTCCGCACCAAATTGACCCCTATTTTTTATGGCCCTAGACTATGGGTTCATGCAGGCATGTTGGAAGTTGGGTCTAATAAGAGCATGCAGGGCCGGCTCCAGGGTTTCTGCCGCCCCAAGTGGGGGGGTGGGGGAGCTGATCGGCGGCACTTCGGCTGCAGCTCAATCACACTGCTCCATTCTTCGGCGGAAGTTCGGTGGCGGGTCTTTCACTCCCTCTCTTCCGCTTTGGCGGCACTTCGGCAGCGGCTCAAAGAGGAAAAGAGAGACTAAGGGACCCGCTGCCAAATTCCTGCCAAAGACCTGGACGTGCCGCCCCAATAGTGGACAGAGTGCTGCCCCTTTGTATTGGCTGCCCCAAGCACCTGCTTCCTTAGCTGGTGCCTGGAGTCGGCCCTGAGAGCATGTCTAAGGCATGCACACATACAGAGTATGGCGTATTCCCGGCACAGAGATTTTGAAAAGGGGGTTCAGAATGCTGGGCTGCTTTTCTATGTGTTAATTCAATATGTTTAGTCTCTCTCCTCCTGCAGGCACAAGAATAACCAAGATATCACTCAGCTAGTCTTGTGTCTATCAGACATACCACAAATACCTAAAGCAGAATAACATGTTGGGGCAGTACCCTTGAACCAAACAATGCTTCATCCCATCCTTGGCTCCTGAAAAATAAATAAATAAATAGAACAAATACATTATGTAACTGTACACTTCTTACAGTTAACAACTTTACTATCCTTCTTCAACCGTAACTGGAAATGACTCCAGCTTACCTTAATGTAATGTCAGGAGTGTCTCATCTCCTACAGGAGCTATCCAGTCCCCTGAGATACCACAGTCACATGAAGGGTGGGAAGAATTGACTGGAGAGACCCACCAGCACCTGCTTCCCTGTCAGCTGGGACATCACCGTTCCTATCTCTATATTCTACAGGGAAACATGTCTACACACACATGAACCCCTCCGAAAGGTATTAGTTCATTCCCCAGATAGGGCCTGTGACTTCATTTCCACTCATCCATGACTTGGGCCTTCTTGTATGCTTCAGGGCTGGACCCACTGCAACAATATAAGAGTAGCATTAACGAATGTTGATATGCAAAACAGTACAGTGTGAAACTACTAGGGTTGCTCCTACATAATCAAAAAAGCAAGCAAATGAAAATTGTGCATGTCCTGTACTCCTACAAGAACAGGAACACACCTTTCCATTACCATAACAACTGTACCTCAAAGACCATCTACCCCAACCTTACCTTAGATGAGAAGAGCTTGGCTTGTTTAGTCTAGCAAAAAAGAAGGCTGGAAGGAGATATGATTGCTCTCCATAAATACGTCTGGGGAGGCCGAGGGAGATGGTAAATACCAGGGAGGGTGAATAGCTATTTAAGCTATAGGACAATGTTGGCACAAGAACAAATTCAGGCTAGAAATTAGAAGAAGGGTGAGATTCTAGAACAGCTTCACAATAGGAGTTGTTGGGACAAACAATTTAACTGATTGCATGATAGGGTTACTTGTGATGGTCTGGGGCAGGGCTCAGCAGCCCTGGGGCTCACTTCCTGTTTATGTCTTGTGTTCCTAAAAGCTCATTCTTCAGGGTTTCAGCCAGCTATCTGCTGGAATCAGAAAGGTATTTACACTCCCTTCCTGTCCCACCCCAACACACACACACAAATATATTCTGAGTTTTTGTTTTGTTTTAAATCTCCTTCCTCTGAAGCACTGGGGCTAGAGATGGGACATTGGACAGGGCGGGCCAGGGCTCTGAGGTGGCACCAAGGAATCTCTCTCTCATGTGCTTGCCTGACTGGTTCTTGCTCACACACTCAGATTGCTACATGTGAGATCAGGAAGGAACTTTCCCCAAGGTTAAATTGGTAGTGATCTTGGGGGAGTTGCATCTCGGTATATCTCACTTAAACGTTTATCTGCCATTGCCAGGGTCTCAGGCACTGGTGCACCTCGGTCACTCCTATTCTGTGCTGGTAGTCTAGTCTCCTGTGGGCTGTAATATTTTGGTCTAATTTCAGTTGTTGGGTTTTGTGAGTGGGTGATGAGTGATGCTGGTGGCCTGTGATATACTGGAGGTCAGACAATATGATTTGGTAGTCCCTTCCAGCCTCAAACTCTGACTCTATAACTCTTCTACCAGTGCTTCCAGTGCCAGCAATGAGTAGAAAACTGTTTTCTTATCCCATGAGATTTAGAGACGTCAGAAAAACAAAATCCATCCAGTGTCAGGGATGAAATCTTGACACTATTTGCAAATCACTAACTTGAAAAAAATAGATTGGGTCAACTGAAACATTTCAGTTTGATAATTTTGAAACATTTTGATTTTGACATTTATTTTTTTACCTTTTTTCTAGACAGTTCATTGCAAAAATGTCAAAACAGGACATGTTGGCAATTTTGAAACTTTTCAAAAAGTTATTGAATTATGAGATTTGTCTAAACCAACCCTTTCCCCCACACAGTTACTATTTTGATGACCAACTTTTCTGATTTAAAAAAAAAAAGTTTAATTGAAAAACTCTCAATCAGTTCTATCCAGCACCCTCTCTACCAAATGTTTCTCTCCAAACCAGCCTTCAACTTTCCCTTCTGCGCACCAGGATCACTAAACTACTTCTCAGGTCCACACAACACTATTAATTGTGGATGTTTGATGTAGTAATTTGAAGTTCAGTATATTTGGCCAAGAAACTTGCAGAACAAAACAATCTTAATGTATAGAATGCTAGTGGAAATTCAAGAATATTCCTCTTAAGGTACTTCTAATCACTTTTCTGATTTATTTATATGTATGTGTGGATAGGGATAGTACATTGTGGGCACTACCTTTTTACAAATAGTAATAAACAGCCTGGGGACTAAAATCATATTCTGATTATGAAGATGTACTCAAATGTCTAAGTAAAATAGAAATGTAAGTCAGGTATTTTATAAGTTTCTGTGATGATAATTAGAATATTACACTTCAATTTTGATTGCTTTATCATGGAAGAGTATTAAGGAGAGTCAGAGTATATAGCAGGTAGCATGCTTTGGAGTGGCTGCAAATGTAGGAAATTATAGCAGAAAAGTAGAGAAACTTTTCCTACATACTTTGGAAAAGAGGAGCCCAATGTATGACATACCCTCTGCAGAGAATAGATAGGAGAGATCCTACAAGCTTATGTCACATAAAACCACCATTGTCCATGAACTAAACAAAGGAAAGGCCAGGACCAAAAGGAATTTAGGCGGAGATTCTTTGTACAAGGAACAGTTAACAGATGGCTCAGAATACTGAAGCAATGTAGGAACAGCCATACCATTCTATAAATGATTTGATAAAGTATTTGCAGGAAACCATTATTCTGCAAAAATCATTGTGTGTAGATAACCAAATAATGGTTCTCTCATTCACACTATTTCCTATTAGCACATGTAGAAATACATTTTCAACTGCACCTCAAGTGTATTTAGCTGGGCAACTTTCATTAAAGTTCTGCACTGCCCTACAAATGTACTTTAAAACCTCTATATGTGTAATAGTTATACCAGGGGTAGGCAACCTATGGCACACATGCTGAAAGCGTCACGCAAGCTGATTTTCAGTGGCACTCACACTGCCCAGTCCTGCCCACCAGTTCGGGGAGGCTCTGCATTTTAATTTAATTTTAAATGAAGCTTCTTAAACATTTTAAAAAACCTTATTTACTGTACATACAACAATAATTTAGTTATATATTATAGACTTATGGAAAGAGACCTTCTAAAAACATTAAAATGTATTACTGGCATGTGAAACTTTAAATTAGAGTGAATAAATGAAGACTTGGCACACCGCTTCTGAAAGGTTGCCGACCCCTGAGTTATACTATACCAATGATGTTGCCTAAAAACACTGCTTTTAATTTAAAATCTCTACTTTATAATGATCTAAACTGGTAAGCAAGGTTGTGGTCCGCCCTAAAGGAACTGCCAGGGAAAGCCTGAGATAGCTAGTTTTCCCTTGAAAGGACATGGATACAGCCCTCGGATCAAGAATAGACAAGTAAGCAGTAAATCTTCCAAAACAATATTTATTTAGAAGTGAGTGGTTACAATAAAACAATAGAGATAGATAGGATAGCGATAAATATAATAAAGGTTACAGTTAAAAGGAATGAAGTGGTGCGGCAAATAAAAGCAATGCAATACAATAACAATTGTTTCAAATGGCGCATGGCAAATAAAGATACAAAAATAAAGTGGCACAGCAAATCAAAGATACAATAATAATATAACCGTTTACTTAACACCTTATATCATATAACAATATAATATAATAATTTAATAACAATTAAACATTCAGTGCTAAATACTTAACACTAAACATCTAATAAGTGGTGCTCAGGCAATCATGAGATGCATAGGGGAAGATCTCATTCAAAATTCAAGCATGCAGCTTTATTGACAAGCAGAACCCATACACTCTTATTTACATTCCAATCAAATTGCCTCTGTATTCATCTATTAGTCCTTCTGCTATGTCAATAAGCACTGCATGCTGCTGCTTGCCGCTGCTGAGGAAGAAGCTCTGTTGGCTGGGCTGCTAAGGAAGCCGTTGCCATGACGACCTTAGAATTCTGTGGTTGCTGCTGCTACTTAGGTGGAACCCCAAAGCAACCCCCTCCGAAAGCCTAACAAGCTTTCACCCAAAGCTGCCTAGCTTCTTCTGCTGCCGCTGACGTTGCTTCTCAGGTGAGTTATTCTGCGCAAGCATCTTCTTCCTTGTAGTTGTCTTGCAGCTTCTTCTCTCTTCCTAGGTCCCCAATCCCACTACAGGGTTTAGCCTGCTGGCTGTTGCCTTTATATACGATTTGCAGCTCATTAGCTATAATTTATTATTGTAATTCAACCAATCAGCTTTCAGGGATTAGCATATACTAATATATGTCACGTGCACTGAAATGTCACACTCAATCTCAGCCAATCAATTTCCAGAGATTAGCATATGCTAATTAGTCACATGTACAGGAAGTTCCATCTATCTCTATGGGCTCAGTGTATCCCTATGGAGTTTTTCAGCTGACGTTTGGATGAACCATAGCTACTTCCTGTTTGAAAGTCTCATGTATTCATATGGGCTACAATGTATCTCGATGGGATTTTGCCGAGTCATTCCCCAAAGGAAGTGATGCAATACTGTCTCCTGATTGCATTATTCCTATACATTTTTATGGGCTTCTATGTGTTCCTATGGAGTCTTTTCACTACATCACCCTATAGTCGTAATTACTGGATTTTCTTAATTTAAACTACTACTATTTTTTATTTAATTAAAGCCTTGGTCTTAAAACTAATTACTAGTATAAGCATTCCAAAGGGTCCTGACACTACCACCATTTGTTTTATCTCCAATTAAGCAAGTTATAATTTTTGTGTTTTTAGACCCCCTTCCCAAGGTTTTTCTGAAATCCTTCAATTTAAAGTGTTATAAGGCTTTTCAGACAACTGAGGCAAAATCTTTCATCACAAGCTTATTTTCTTGACTCAGATGAAATGATATGTAATATGCTGTAATGATATGTAATATGTAAACCTGCTGCATGTAAGATATCTTAGTAATGGAGATATATTATGTATCTAACATACAAAGGAGGGTAGGATAATTGTAGTACACTATATAGGATCTGATTTACCAATGAGATACAACAACCCAAGAGTGGAGTAAGTCTAGTGACTGCAAGGCGAGGGTGAACAATCCTTGATTTTTGTAGTTTAGTCCACTCTGCCAGTGTATGATTTCTTCCTTCAGTCTATTTTATATAGGCTTATATAACTGAGTTTTACATATAAAAACGATTGGGTTTCTACCATTTTCTTTGGGAGACTATTCCACAGAAGTGGATCTTAGGCAGGACATTTTTTCTTGCTATTGTCCTAAATTTCACCTTTCTTAATTTCATCTACTTGCTCTTACTTTTTTACACATCCCAGGATTAGTTATGTTTTCTCATTCCTTGTCGTTTATATGATTCCAATAATTGCCAACTGTGGGCCTGATTCGCCTATGCCTTGCTCTTTGTGTCATCATTTACACCACCTCATAGTGAATACTGTCACATCAGATTTCAAAACACACACACACACACACACACACACACACACACACGTAAATGACTGAACAAGATGACAAGACCATGGAAAATTGGGCAGTCATTTGTTCCATAGCCAAGGTATACATATTTCACGCTTAAAATCTTGCTTGGTAAATCGATCCCCCCAGGTCCCTAAGCAGTTTTGCTACTCTTTCCCGAAATACTCACAATTTGTCATGATCTTTTTGGTGATGGAATTCTGAGAAATGAATGCAGTTTTCCAGGAGCAGTTAAACAGCTGCATAAAGAGGAATGAATACCTCCCTACCCTGTCACATATCTTTAGGTATGGAGCCCAAACTTAAACTGACCATTATCTTCCATTTTATTACTTACGCCTATTGAAAAATTGTTCAATTTTTGTTCAATTAAATTTTTCTTCAACATATTTCATCCAAAAATATTTTGATTTGGTTGTCAATGAACAAATATACAAAATTCCATTTTCAAATTTTTTATTTTTTTGCCCAAAAATCATTTTTTGAGAAAAAAAATATAAATGTCCATTTATTCAAAAAAGTAATTTAAAAAACCTATTCATCAGAAAATTTGTGATCAGCTCTAGTATGGATAGACATTGAAGTGAGGAGTCAGGATGGAATGTCAACACCTGGTGATAGCTGCCCTATGGAACCACTACTTCCCAGGAGATAGATGGTCCTTCAGCCAAATTGTTCCCCATCGGCTCAGCAAAGAAATGGTGGTGGTGTTGCCGGCAGTTCTTGTGATGATTAGGGACAGAAGGTGGGACTCCAGTAAATGTCATAAATGTACCTGTAACATACATGAAATAATATACAGGATACTTAAAAAAGTTGTTTCCCCTTCTCAACAGTCCACCATAGAGTCCTACATTCTGGAGAAGTTCATCAAGATGGATGATGGTAGGAGAGCAGATTCTTTGCAAATAGCACTGCCATATACAAATAATTAATGACCATGGTTGGGGATATAAGAAGGAGCCTCTAGTGGATTCAAGCCAGATGTATGAAATAGTGTGTGCTGTGTATAGGATGGAGAATATAGAACAGTTCCCCAAATCCTGGTCAGGGCCTTATCTATTTCATTTGAATTGCCTGAATGCTAAGGATCTGACTGTAACTTTCACAACTATACACATATGTTTGTTGGACTGTGAAAAGAGAAAATCAAATGCAAAGTCTTCTACCCAGCCTGTTTCTGGCCTATACCTTTTTTCTTCCTCCTCTATCAGGAAGAAATGCACCATGTTAAAATCTTTGGTCCACACTTGTATCCAAAACTATTTCTTGTGCCAAAAGGAACAGAAATGTTTAGCATTTATAAGTTTGTAAATTCTATAATAACACTAGAAAAGGCTTCCTCACTGCTATACTTAACACTACATGAATTATGGACCAAAGGTTCCATCTTCACAGGAAAGTTTGTGTATTAAGACATAGATATTACAATATCTTGTCTACATTAGTATAGTTAAATTACAATATCTTCAATCATTTTTATCTTCCTTTTCACTTCATATTTAAATTGCTTCAGCCTTCCTTTGTACATGTAAATTATCCAGAAATATGCCTGTCACTTTTCCACAGTTTATTTTGTACTTTCTTCTTCACTTTCATCAGCCTTTTTGAATAAGGCCATGTATACACTACCACTGATGTCGGCAAAACTTATGTTGCTCAGGGGTGTGAAAAAACACACCCCGGTTTGACATAAGTCTCACTGGCATACATGATAGTGTGTACAGTGCTATGTCAGCAGGAGAGCTTCTCTCACTCTGACACTCACTGCGGTAGTTTAATGATGTTTACAGAAGTGCTCTCTCCCATTGGCATAGAGCAACTACACAAGCAATCTTACAGCAGTGCAGCGGCATCGGTACAGCTGTGCCACTGTAAGCTCACTAGTGTAGACATGGCATGAGTGTATTCATTGATAGATTTCACATATACTCATAGGTATCCATTAATTATGTACCACACTTAATATTTCCCCAAGGAGATGAGAGGTTGAGGGGAAAAAATGTTCATGTTGAATGAGAAAGAATGGATGCTGTTAGAGCATTCTTAGGTTGACAAATTAATGATATTCAAGGCCAGGAACAGAAATCTAAAGTGAACTTAGAACATTTGGCTATGTACATGCTTATTCATATTGACATTGCAAAAAAAAAAACCCCAAACAAACACTATACACGCAGCTTGGGGAACAAAACACAGGACCTTCTGCTCCAAGGTCCTAGTTCAGCAAAGCACTGAATTATGTACTAAAGACACGGCTTGTGCTGAATGGTATGTCTTTTATTACTATCCTCAAGACTCTTATTGCTTCTGCCAAGGCTGTGTGGCCTAGTGAAGAAGACACTGCTCTGGGACCTAGAAGATGTGCATTGGATACCTGACTCCACTACTAGTCCATTGGGTACCTTAGACCTTTCACTTTACCTCTCTTAGGGTGATCACCCATCCTGAATTGGGCAGGACAGCCCCGAAATGCAGAGTTCAAGTTCTGGTCCCGGGCTGAATGACTCCATGACAGCATTAAAATAATAGTAATAAAGTTGTGAATTTTTCACTTCACCAATGTCTTCCTTACTAAGCGTCTCATAGACTGAAAACTGTTCACATGAGATATTTGGGTTTCATTCAGAAGGCCATCCCTATTCAGCAAAGCATGTAAGCATATGGCTATAGTTTTGCCTGTGTTTCAGTGATTTGTTGAATAGGGATGGACTGAGGCATGTACTTAAAGGCTTTGCTACATTTTTTCATTAACAAATACTAATGCATTCATACAAATTAGAATCAGTTTGCAATTCATTCGCAAATAAAAATGGGGGTAAATTTTTAGACACCATATTCACAATGAATAATTTAACCAACTCTACCTAATATCAAATACTTCAGGTTCACCTAGTAGGAATATACACTTTAGATCAGATGGGAGCCTTGGACAATGCAAACAGATAACTGCATGAACTCAAGAATGAGTGGAAAATGCATACAAAGAACTTCAAAGGAAATTTTTAAAGAAGAATGCAATAAAATAAATCCAAATCAGTCTCTTAATAATCTACATATTCCGCTTGTGGCGCTCAGAAATTCCTATTTGAGACTTTGAGTCCCCAAGCTCATCATGTAACACTCACAAAGAACAACAAAAAGAGCAGTTGCTCCTAGATTTAGTCATCGGCATCTTGCATAAAGACAACTTGATAGATGTATGTTGGTGCTTATTAAATGAATTGGACAGTGTATTATATAGTATGTGGCAGCTGGATTTAAATAGCTGCTTTGAAAGAAATCCCTGTGCTGCCTCTGCTAACAGACAGATAATACATTATTGTAGACAGGAACTATGCTTACATTCACATATTAGGCAAGATTCAATTCTACGAATGGTTGTCATGATTGTGTTTGCTTATGTTATAATAAATTACTATTTAGTTAGAGATAAAACTGAACACCAAAACCTCTTTATGAGTCTATTTATTTGCCAATAGCAGGCAACCCTCAAGTGGGTGTACGGTCTGCTTGAGGAAAGGGGATCAGTGACCTGGAAAACTAATAGTTTGGAACTTCATGATAGTATGTCCACACAGTGACACTAAATGCAACAAATAGATAGCACCTGGGTATGCTTTGAAAAGCCAATAAAATAAATTTTGCAAGGATGGGAAAATTCAGGGATACACAATACTTCCTTCATGAGAAGAATTAATTGTCTTAGATACAGAATCAGTAATAAATATAAGTAAAATGAACAGAGGTGAATTTAACACACCCTGAATAAAGGAAGAACAGGTATGAAGATGAAAATTGAGACTATAAAATATCAGCATATGAGTAGAAAATGTGACTTGTATTTTCTTCTGACAGAGATGCTACTTCAAAGTAGTATCTCCTTCCATTTTATAAAATTTGAAAAAAATGTTTATTTTGTTAACATTTTCAGCCACTGTGGGTTTTTTTTGTTTTGTTTTGTTTTGTTTTTCTGTGTGGTGAGACAATAATTCATTTAGGAAAATTAATGGATGTCATCAAATTGTAACAGAAAAAAGAATATTTTGTTCTTAAATTCTGGAGTGTCATTTTTCTAATGATCCAAGAGCGCTTAGCCCCACAAGGTGCATGTGAAATACAGTAAGTGTTATACCTTTTTACAGATGGGTAAAGTGAAGCAGAAAAGATAAGTGACTTGTTCAAAGTCATATAGACAGTCACTGGGAGGCCACCAGAAACTTGACACTCAATGCCATGTTCTAACCACTCTTCCAAATAATGCATTTCATGTATCAAATCTTAAAAGTGCCCAGTAGATGTCCTATAATTTTACACTGAGGCAGTATTGGAGCTGTTTGTTGCAGACTATCATATCCTATTGCTGTAAGGAAGCCTTGTAGTCCAAACCATGGTCCAAATTTTGCTTAAAATTATCATTCCAGTATCCCACTACTAAGTTTTATCCATGTACTTTTTTTTATATGGCTTTAGAATGAGCACTCTTTTTCTTTATAATAGATAGCTGCATTATAAAGTGTTACTTTATAACCTACGCATGACATAGATTATTCTAAATGGTCTTGTTTCCTCCTTATTCAAAATGCAATTGCAAACCATGCTATGAAATATTAAAACCATTGCTGGGGTCCCAATAACTAGGCCTGCAGTCACAAATAAATTAGAAATATCATACTATTCAGTTTGAATATAGATTGCTGTATAGACTCTACATATCATTACTATTAAATGCATGACACTACGTGTTAAAAGATTCCTGGTCTCATGATTATTGCTCCATACCTCTGGTGGTTGTTCTCCATTTCATACAATAATCCTTCTAAACCAAGGTTCTTTTGGAGGACACCCTAATAAGCCCTTGATACCTCGCACTGAAACAGGCAGTGACACCACCCAGTATTGCCAACCCCCAAAAAGCATGAGATTGGCTTAACAATCATGTTTTAAAAAAGATACATTTTGGGGGGGGGTCTTTGTCTTTAGGTTTCTGAGCCTTTACATTACAGTCAGTCACATTTTCAGGTTTTTCTCCACAACTGTGAAGGCTAGAAGTCCTTTAAAAAAATGAAATCTAGGATTCTCACGCAAAATAACATGATTCCAGGAGCTGATATTTTAAGCAAAGCATCCCATATCACAAGACTCTCAATAAAACTGTGGAAGTTGGCAACACTGCATCTCTAGCAGGCTTTTAGTATGCTAGCAGTGCCTCTTGTTGGGGCCAAGCAGGACTGCCAGCATCATTAGTGGACTCTGGATTGCTACTACTGTCTTTACAGTATTAGCACTTGCACGCAGTTTCTTCTTCCATCAAAGCTGGCGTTGCATAACAAATATCTTTCTTGAGAGCCAAAATCTCATGGGAGACGAGGGAGGTAGTGAGCAGTGCCTTCTGGACTGCTTCTATCTATGGAAAACCCCAGAGTGCACTTTCTAAAGCAGTGGCATTCTCTACTGAAAGTTGTTGGGTTTTTTTCAGATTTGCTGGAGCATGGCCTACTCATCAAGGAAACCCAACAAGTCATCATCTTATCTGTCAGAATTTTCCCTTGTCTATTGAAAGAGACATTAAAATACTTTCCTGTATATTTTTAATTGGATTGTATTTTCCCTTTAAATAATATGAATAGAGCAGTGAGTGTTGCTGTTGGGAAGTCTTTGTTTAAAAAACAAACCCAAACTGCCAAGATCAATATTAATTTTCTGCAACACTTACCATGTGACTGTTACGAAACCATCAACTGTTCATTGAAATTATACATACTGCAGAACAGTAACTTCCATTATTTTCATGTAAACCTAAAAAATCTCTGACAAACTGTCATCATTTGCTGGAAGTGCCTGTTAACATTATGGCAAATTACATATTGTAATTCTCATTTGAAGCTACAGGTACTCAAATTGCTTAACAATATTTCAAACATGTTTGTCAAAAAACAGTGTATTGATGCAAAAACATTGGTAAGTAGCTGATACGTGTTGGCTTTTTCCTGAAACATTTATCATCTTGGTATCCAAACACTGAGGGGTAGTGAGGATGAGATCATAAATTGATTTTCCTTTATTAACCTGAGCAGTAGTAGAGCTATATTTTTTGTCTCCAGTTTCTTAAGAGAAATATCCATTGGAAGAATCATTTTAAAATATGCTGGGAAGTGATGATATTCAAAATCTGGTATATAAAGTGCTTTTTCATCAGGAATACCACAGGAGCTGATCTCTAACCGGGAAATAGATGTGATCCTATAGCATATTTACAGAAGTGGAGATAATCTCTGGTCAAAGCCTGATCAACAGCCCAGAGAAATCAGTGGACAGGCTCCCAGAGCTTTGGTGAGCATGTCATCGGGCTTTCAGTGTACACTGATGTGAAAAACCAATCTGGATCACTGAATTCTGAGTGCCATGTCCTCATATTTCACCTGTGCATCTGGGCTGTGCATGAAAGGATATCTTGATTAAAGCACAGCACTGTGATCCAGAACTCTGAGCTGAAATACATTTAGCATGTGTTAGACCCTCAGGAAGAACAGCTGGCATGAAAGGTGGCTTTGTGGATGTCAGTGTGAACAGAATGTTAGTCAATCGTAGAGCTGGAAAATACGGCATAATAGGGATTTGTGATTATTTTCATGAATAAAACCTGCTGAATCACTTTGTTGCCATCCATGGCCCCTCTTTTACTCCCTTAACCAATAGTTAGTGACACAAGAGATTTGAACTATTACAGATGTTCATGGATAATTTGCAGACAGAAAAAGGGACTTCTTCCTGTTTAAATGGTTTGGATAATCTAATCCATCAACAGACACAGTAACACCTTGATTAGGTGACCTATCATATGGAATGAAAGTGAATATTCATTGTGACCACTCACAAACAAATCATCAGTTTACACTTGTTGGCACTATTTGTCAAACAATTGTGTGTAGTGGGGTGGTCACCCTGCTCCTGCCTGAAGGGGATAAAGCAGCCCTGGAGAGGGCTGCAGGGGAAGGGGGGAAGCCAGGTTGATTGGGGGAAGCAGCCACAGGTGGGGCCATCCCCCAGTCAGGCCACAGCTGGCCCTATAAGAGGGCTGAGGACCAGAAGCTAAAGCATACTCTCTCTAGCTTCATTCAGAGAGAAGGACCTGGCTGCCTGGGAAGCTGAGAAGGGTAGCTAGGGTGGAGCAGTGCTGGGGAAGGGCAGAGGGAGCTGGGGAGCTCTGGCCTAGCAAAACCTCAGGCTGCAGGCCTAGTTAAGGGCCCACAAAAGGGTATTAGGGCTGCAGAGGTGCAGCCCAAATATAGGCAGAGGCAACTGGTCCAATCCTCCTTGCCAGTGATGAGTGGTTTACAGACTACTGTCTGCCCCAGTGAGCAGGAGATGAATGGAGACTGGCAGTAGCCACTGAGGCAAGGTGGGAATAGGGGGTTGGGGGTTCCCCTGGGAGGGGAGACCCAGAGTGAGGGAGTACTGCGGTGGACAGATCCCCTGGGCATAGGCCCCAGGTCTGGGACAGACACGGGGGCCAGCAGCAGGTGAGACATCAGCCGGCAGAGGGTGCTCTGGAGCTGGAAAAGAGCTAATTCCCTGGACAACGTGCAGGAGGCACCGTGCTGCTGAGTCTCACCCCACCACACTGAATAATGAAAAATTAATAAAAATCCTGACCTAATCACAGGGAATTCACAAGCAGAATGCTAGGCTATGCTCAAATAGATTATTTGCAATAAATTTTGATCATCTGCGTTTGGAAAGAATGAGGCAGCAAAATCTAGGAGTGAGCCCCTATTTTTGTATTCAAGTTGAATCACTTCTCTTGACTCTGCAACCTGAAGGCTTGAATATATCTGTCCCTGTGAGATATCTGTTCACAACCAAATATTGGAAGAGCCTCTAAGGCATGTCAATGCTGCAATAAAATACCCATGGCTGGTCCATGTCAACAGACTCTGGTTTGCGGGGCTTGGCTATGGGACTATAAAACTGCAGTGTAGCTTCTCAGGCTCAGTCTGGAGCCTGGGTTCAGGGACCTCATGAGATGAGAGGGTCCCAGAGCCCAGGCTGGAGCCTGACCAAGAATGTCTGCACTGCAATTTTATAGCCCTGCAGCAGAAGTCCTGCAAGCCGCAGTCAGCTGACATGGGCCGGTTGTTTTATTGCAGTATAGATGTACCAAGAGAGACAGATCCACAAAAAGTACTGCTGCTTGTTTGGTGGCTATACTGATCAATAAATGACATTAGACCTTTCTGTGCCCAGCATCTATCATTAGCACAACATTAAAAATAATAATTTTTAAAAGTCTGTCATTTTCAGTATACAGGTAATTGTAAGCCTGGAATAACCCCAATGTTGTTAAAGGAGTTCTCCAGATTTATACCATTTTAAATGAGTGCATATTTTGGCCCAGTGATTTTTTAAGAAGAAACCTGCTATGGTTCAACTTGATGACTGACAGCAGAAAAAAATGTAGACCTGGTAGAATTGAGTCTACTTCATTGACGTCAGAAGATCTGGAGTCACTCAGGCCAGGTCTAAAATTGGCCCTGAGACCTTAGGTGCTTTTGACCTGCTTAACAAAATAAAACAAAAAGTCCATTGATTTATACCCACCCTTTCATTGTTCACATTATTATCATTTCTTTCCGATCTTGTTTGTCCTAGTTTTCTTTCCTTCTTATCTTATCTTCTATGTTTCCTTCTTGGGTTATCATATTCATTTTTAGGCCATAAGACTGATGAGATCTGCCAATAACATAAGATACAAAACCAGAGATTACAGATGGTCACAATGTTATCTGAGCTGTTATCTAACTGTTGGCAAGTATTCCAGATACCACCATAAGCTTCAGTAAACAAATCATTATGTTTAAAGAGACAAATTAATAAACAAATGTATTGATATTGTAATAATACTTTAATTAAAAGTCATTCTTCAGTGTCAGAAGGACTTCTCTTTATTACCTATAGGTAAATGATTCATATTATCCTTATTCTGTATTTTAAATTTTATAAATATAAAAATAATAGACTAAACTTGTTCCTTGAGGTCTGAACATAAATTAAGATTAATTCTTTATATTGCACTTTGATACATCTCAGTTTCACTTACTGATGTGAGTCTATGTAAGATATTCCTTTTTACACCTGGGGCCAGAACCTCCACTCATATAAATTGGCATGCATACGTTGAATTCAGTGGAATTGTTCTGACCTACACCTGCTGAGGATTTGTCTGTCATGGTCTGCTGCTCACTTGAAACTGGGGGGTTTCAAAGTGAGGACCCGCATGTATTCCCCCACCCTAAAATCCTAGGGTAGGTCTCCTTCGCTGCCACCAGTCAGGTTAAAGTGTCTGACACACTGCCTGTCCCCCAAGCTTCGCCTGGGGAACCCAGATTCAAACCCCTTGAATCTCACCAGAGAGAGAGAGAAACAGCCAGTTCCCCTCCTCCCCCTCTTCCTTCTCTCCAGCCTGCTCCGGAGAGATATACACCGAGTCAAATCCTTGACTCAACACAAAGAGGGACTCACTTCCCCCCTCTCCTTCCCTAGTCCTGGAAAGAGATACCTGATTCAAACTGCTTGAATCAAACCCAGGAGTACTGTCTCTTCCTCCCTCCCCTTCCCCTGAATTTCCACAAGAGAAGGAATTAACCAAGTCCAAAGAAAAGAAAAGAATTTATTAAGAGAACAAAAAGAAAATACAGAATCTCTATGAGCCCAAGCTGGACACTCATAGGGGATAACCTTATCAATCTCTGGAGAGAATTCCCCCTCCCCCTTTCTCAGTAAAAGCAATATCAGCAAACAGGAATAAAGCATTTCCTTTAGCAAACACACAATTGCAAATATAGAAATCAAATCATAAGACTAATTCGCCTTTCTAATTAATACTCACTATTAATTAGTAGAAACTACTCCAGGAGAACTTGGAGACATGACTGGTCTCTTTTAGATCCAAAAAGAGAACCTGAGACAAACAAAGAAAACACAGACAAAAGCTTCCCTCCACAGAGATTTGAAAAAATCTTGTCTCTGATTGGTCCTCGGGTCAGGTGGTCATCAGGTACTGCATGTTAACCCTTTACAGGTAAAAGAGACCTTAACCCTGATCTGTTTATTTATGACATTGTCCCCTGGCATTTTTTGTCATTTATAAAACTAGAACATAAGAACTTAAGGCCGTACCGGATCAGACCAAAGGTCCATCTAGCCCAGTATCTGTCTACCGACAGTGGCCAATGCCAGGTGCCCCTGAGGGAGTGAACCTAACAGGCAATGATCAAGTGATCTCTCTCCTGCCATCCATCTCCATCCTCTGATGAACAGAGGCTAGGGACACCATTCTTACCCATCCTGGCTAATAGCCATTTATGGACTTAGCCACCATGAATTTATCCAGTCCCCTTTTAAACATTGTTATAGTCCTAGCCTTCACAACCTCCTCAGGTAAGGAGTTCCACAAGTTGACTGTGCGCTGCGTGAAGAAGAACTTCCTTTTATTTGTTTTAAACCTGCTGCCTATTAATTTCATTTGGTGACCCCTAGTTCTTGTATTATGGGAATAAGTAAATAACTTTTCCTTAAAGTTAAAATAAAGTTAAATAAACTCCATATATATTTCTTGAACTGAAATATAGCGTTTACCAGAGTAATACATTGAAAATAGAATACTGACCTCAGACTCCTATGGACGATTGTACTGCTGAAAAAACAGCTTTAAACTGCTGCTGGGGCTCCATAAGAAGCTCCACCACTGGAGGCTGATCCGAATGGTGCTGAACCAGGGAAACTTCCATTCTGTGGCCCTCAGTCAGAAGGATACATCTTTCCTTTTACCTTGTATGAACAGTTTGGACAAATAATGAAAAGAAGTGTGTGGTTCAATAATAATCATTTTAAAAATAAACTTCAGAAATAGCTGTATATTGAGTTATGATTAAAGTATGTAAATTCTATTTTTCATGCTACCTAAGATTGTTGTTCTTTGAGTCGATAGTAATAACAGTTACTGCACCAGTGTTTGAGGCACTAATAATTCTAAATATAGGAAGATCTTGTGGATTGTAACGGGTCGGACTCACCCCTGCAGCACCTCCTGCTGGTGACTCCGGGAATTAGCTCTGTCCAGCGCTGAAGCGCCCTCTGCAGGCTGGTGATCTGCCTGTATTCAGGCCCCCCGTGTCCCTCCCTGGACCCGGTGCCCTTTCACACGGGGTGCTGCCCCCTGGCAGTAACCCCTATTCTCTCAGGGTTTCCCCTCCCCTCAGGGAACCCCCACCCTCTATCCCTACCTTGCCTCAGTATGTGGCTACTGTCAGTCATTGTCTAGCCCCACACTCTGGGGCAGACTGCAGTATCAGCCAACTCATCACTGGCAAGGAGGGTTTGGACCTGCTGCTTTGGCCTACCCCTGGGCTGCCCTCTGCAACCCTCAGTACCAGTTGGCCCACTGCTAGGCCGCAGCCTGGGGCTTTCCTGGCTAGAGCTCCTCAGCTCCTCAGCCTTTCCCTAGCCCTGCTTCACCCTAGGTACTTATCTCAGCTCCTAAGCAGCCAGGCCCATCTCCCTCTGAAGGCAGAGAGAGACTGTCTGGCTTCCCTGCCTTACTTTTATAGGGGCTAGCTGTCGCTCAGTTTGGGGCGTGGCCTCACCTGCAGTCACTTCCTCAATCAGCCCAGCTTTTAGAGCCACAGCTCTCAAGCCCTGCCAGGCCGCTTTTAAACCCCTCACAGCAGGAGCAGTTTGGACAAATAATAGATATACATAGATATACCCCATTTAGTAGTAATTGTGAAAATGTCAGCCTGTCTCTGTTAATAACACAGTAATGTTGGTGTCTATGTAAGTGGTCAGAGACTGCTACAATGGACTTTATAAGTATTACAGGCAAAATCCACAAAGGAACTTTTGTGCTGCGACTCTGTTTTAACTTTTTGGTGCCTTGCCACACAGTGGAATCCTCAGCCCTGTCCTATATGCCCAGTCTCCCTATACAATGAGTGGGCGGAGATAGGCACCTAAGAATCAGATCCACAAAAGCCGGTGAGCCAAGGGGAGAGCTGCCTAAGCGAGTCCATAGCTGATGCTGAGGAGAGGGGTGTGGCTTAGGCCTTGTCCCTCTCAGGAAGTTAGGCATCTAAATCTGGGCTGGAGGTGCCGTAGCTCCATTTGCAAGCCACAGACTGATCTCTCTCATGGAGTCAGGAGCTGAAGCCTTGTCTTTGAAGAAAGGCAGTGACACCCACTTAACTCCCCAAAAGCTGAGGGGAGGTCTCCTTTCTAACCTTCAAGCCAAATAGTTAGGATAAGCACCCAGGGTGTGGAAGACCCTAGTTCAGTTCCTGCCACTGCCTCATATGGAGAATGGATTTTAGATTGAGTTTCTCACTTCCAGGTGGGTTCTCTAACCATGGGACTATAGAGTCATTCACTCTCTCTCTGTGGTCCAATCCATATTTAATTATATATACACAATGGATCAGCTTCAAAAGGAGACACTGAGAGCTCCATACCAGAATATCTCATAACCAGTGGTTAGAGTCCTCTCCCAAGAGGTTGGTGGGGGGGGGAATGAACTGGAGTATCCCATGTCCCAAGTGAGTATCTTGGGCTAAAGAGTAGAAGGGAGGTCCCCTCTGTGATTGCTTTGTGTGGAGTTAGGCATGCCCTGAGAACATCTACCAGATTGGGTGTCACAGGCAAGATCAGAAAGGCAATAATTAATTTGAGGATAAGTGTTGGTAGGCAAGACTGAGGCAGCTGGGTGCATGCCCACTGGCAGCAACTTATGTGCTTCAGAGACTTTAATGGTGGATTTTTTGGAGGACGCTGAGTAGGGCTTTTGAGGTTCCCAATGGTGGGACTTGGGTGGGGCAGAATTGGGCTGGGTGGCGGGGAGGGAGGAGCTGGGGGGTTATAACTGGTGGAAGCTGGGTGGGGGAACTGGGAGAGAAGAATTGGTGGGGCCTGATTGAGGGAGGGGCAGAGTTGGGGTGAGGTGGGGCTGGGGGCGGGAAGCTGGGAAGGCAGAATGGGTCAGGGGTCGGTGAAAGTGGGGCAGAATTTGTGTAAGGTGGGGACTGAACTGGTAGAGGGTGAGGACATAACAGATGGGGGATGCGAGGAAGTACTGATTTGGAGATATGGGGCACAGGATTGATTTGGAGGTTGAGGAGCAGAATTCATTGCTGGACAGGGGAGGAGGGTGAGAACTCTGGCCTCAGGGGCTAAAATCCTCATACCCAATACATTTTGGAGCTTGAGCAGCATTCTCTCTTTCTCTCTCTTGGAATGCACAGGGACAGTTCACCAACTGTTAGACTAGACAGACTGAAAAAACAATATAATCTCTTTGTAAATAATCACATGTTTTGGGGCCAATCTCCTGATTTGTTGGGGGTCTGACTAATTTATTGTTTGATCTCTTGAGGTTAACAATACTCTGAGTGGTATTTAATTAATTATATTGTATTTAAAAACAGTGGAGAAAGTGACACATACTTGGGAAGACTATTTTGGAAACGAGAGGAAATGATTAATTTTTAATTGCTTGTCATCTCAATATATTATTCTCAAGTGCATGTCACTTTCTCCACTGAGCGTGTGTTTGTTCACAGTTCTTATATTTAGCTTTAATGTTTGTTAGTTTCCACTGTTGATAATGTTAATTATGGCACAAAAGACAGATCGCGATCTAACATTAGCTGCAATGGCTGTTTTGATTTTAACCCAATAGCCTTATTCTGGATTGGCTAATGAATATTCATGAGTTCATTTGGAGACAATATGGTAGTGTGCACATCAAAATAACTAAAGGTATCAAGGTATGCCATGGCAGAGAAAAAGTTGGGAACCACTAACATAGGCACTTAAGAGATTATATATCATTGCAAGTCAATGGGACTTAGGCTCCTAGATGTCTCTCTTGTTTTACAAATAGGATTTAAGTGCTTTTGAAAATTTTACCCAAAGTGTACATAGCATATCTTATGGATCTACAGAAAATCTTCAAACTGAAAATATATGAAATGATGAAGTTATTTCCCTTAGTATTTAAACAGCATGACTTTTGGTCATTGGTTTTGAATAAGTGTTCAGGAGAATTAAGAGAGATTCATTGGTAAATGAACTGATTAAGATATGATTAATTGCCAATGTCCATTCACTACTGTTTAAGAAGATGTCCTATAACCCATCATATAAATGACACATGGGCTTGTTGATTGATTAAAGTTGTCTAGATTATATCTAGAAAAGAATGATAGTAATTTCATAGTGTTGTAGAAGTCATTAAGAAAAATGCTATCCTCACTATTACCTATGTAGTCTTATAGAAGTAAATGAGGTAGTTTGAGAGTAATGACAGGCAGAATTTGGGTCAGTTATTATATGTCCATGGCCGATTTCATTTAATCCTTAAACAGAGATGCTGGTTCCCACCCACGCAAAAAAAGATACAGAACTTAAATATATAAAAAAAATTCCATTGAAGGGTTAATAGATTAAGAGGCACATCAATACAACATCTTTGATACAATTGTGTCTTTTTGAAGTATCACAGGAAGTGCAAATCTGAAGATGATCTACATGGATAAAAGTCACCATTCACCAGAATAACAACTTTTCACAGAAAGCCATTTACAGTCAGCATCAGCAAAACACAAATCTTAACTAAAATAGAAATTGACCTTGAAAGAACGTATTAGATGACACACAAAGAGAAGATCAAATATCTGGTGAATGTTATACAGACATTTAGGCTTAAAATCCATTTAAGTAATTACTTCAGAAGTGCTACTACTAAATAGATAATTTAGATGTGTCAGATCTATCTGGCTGGCTGGCTTTGGCATAATCAAAAGTATGATTTCCAAGAGAGAGGAGAAATAGCTACATAGCGCACACACACACTATCAGCCTTGGCAGGAGACTACAATATGGGATGGAACTGCTGAGTGTGGATTTTGGTTTTGACCTGGGCTGAAGGAAAGCCAATGTTTATGCTGAACATTTTGTAAGGACATGCTAAATGTGTGTGGCATTCTTGCTTATCAGCAATGTGAAGTCTGTAATTCCATTAAGCTTAATTGACAGATCAGTTTTAAAATACAAGGGCCAAATGCTCTGCCTGGGGGCTACTGGGCAATATTCCATAGATATCAATGGAGCCTGGCCCATATACACCAGCAGAGGATTTGATCCCAAATATTTTAGTTGTGCTTTTATTACGGCATCCAGACTAGCTCATAAGTTATCCTACTCTACCTCAGTAAACTCTCAAACCACCGCATCTTATCCTGGCAATGACATATGTCCCAAAGAAGAAGAGCAATTACTCCATTTTGAAAGGTAACCTTTTCGCAGACTGGATCCCTCATCTTGCTGGCAGGGAATGTGTAAACTACAGTAGGGTAAGTGTTCTACTCTCCTATGCTATTTGCTGATTCTGGAATAGAATTTAATTTTTGTCAAAGGAATATTTCATAATACCTATCTGTATTGTTGGAACTATAACAGCACGTTCACAAAAAGTGGAACCATAGCATTCATGAAAATATTATGCAACCACTGGCTTTCCAAGACATGCTGTATGTGACAGTGATTAATAACTCAGGGCCCAAGTATTTATAATGGAATTTTCCTACCCAGTTGTGAAACTCTACAATGCTTTCAGTTTATCTTTAAAAAATTGCAACAATAGACATCACATTCAGATTTGATTGCAAAGTAATTATATTTTAATTCTATAGCAAGTGATCATTTCAAAAGATGAAATAGGGTTTAACTACTGCCTAAGAAATGCAGAGTGTATCTTAAACTTTAAATACACATTGTTAGTGTGGTGTTACTTTAACACACAAAACTGTCACAGCGGATTGGAAGCTGGTTTGAGAACTTTAAATATCACTAAAAGCCACTTAAGGCTAATGCATGTTTAGTTCTATGGAATAGCTCACATACTCTTTCTTACAAGTCCTATCATTAGAACCAGCACTCATCTTAGAGAGGTTGTTTTTAAAGTGCATATAAATCAAAACTGCCCCCTCTGCTCTATAGCCTAGTGCAATCTATCAGAGAAATAGTTCTTTTAACAGCAGGAGCTCAGGAAATGTATGGATGTGAAGAACTGCTAGTATTGCTATGTTGGTTTTGTTTTTAACAGTAATCTTTCTAAGGTACACTCCTAACTGAGAGCTAAATTTTGGGTTTGCTACAAGCCCAGTGTTTAGGCAGCACATAGTCAAGTTGCCCCAGGAAGCAGATCATGACTTAGAACCACATTGGCATCTCAGTTTCTCTGTGCTCCTCAGCTCAGAGACATACCCTGCCTATATCCTTTTGAGCATTAGCGAGCACAGTGAGGGTAAAGAAAGTTAGGTTCCACCATTCTGTGTCACGTCCCCCACACATGCAGGGATGGAAGGACATAGTGCCTTGGATAAACTGTTTTCCTCTCTGTGCTGCTACCCATGCTACCTTACATCCCCTTGCACTGGTGCACAGGACAGATCACGTTCTGACACAAAGACCCAGTGCGAATTACCAGACTGAGCAAGATGTTGGCCAAGGACCAGACTCTATTGCCTTTACTCTTTGGGTTGTACCTGACTGCACAAGTGGTGCCATTGATTTCGATAAGGCTATGGAAGTTGTTGCTCAGTGTGAATATAGGGAGTAGAATCTTGTCCCATGTGAATGATCAAAAGGAAAATATAACCAAGTGTCATAAACAGATAGTTAAGGGTTAAGGTCTCTTTTACCTGTAAAGGGTTAACAAGCTCAGTAAACTTGACGGACACCTGACCAGAGGACCAATCAAGGGACAAGATAATTTCAAATCTCTGTGGAGGGAAGTCTTTGGCCTGGTCTACACTGGGGGGGGGGGTCGAACTAAGGTACGCAAGTTCAACCACGTGAATAGCGTAGCTGAACTCGAACTACCTTAGTTCGAACTACTCACCCGTCCAGACGCCGCGGAATCGAAGTCCGCGGCTCCCCCGTCGACTCCGCCACCGCCGTTCGCGGTGGTGGAGTTCCGGAGTCGACGGGAGCGTGTTCAGAGTTCGATATATCGCGTCTAGATGAGACGCGATATATCGAACTCCGAGAAGTCGAACGCTACCCGCCGACCCGGGTGGGTAGTATAGACGTAGCCTTTGTTTGTGTTCTTTGTTTTGGGGCTTGTTCTCTCTTTGGATCTAAGAGGGGCCAGACGTATATCCAGGCTCTCCAAGCTTCCTGAAGTATTTTCTTCTATTCAGTATAGTGAGTATTAGAAAGGCGGATTAGTCTTATAATTAATTTCTGTATTTGCAAATGTGTGTTTGCTGGAGAAATATCTTTATTTTTGTTTGCTGTTACTTTTGATTATTCTGAGAAAGGAGGGGGGGGGGAGTCCCTCTAGGTTTATAAGCTAGATCCTGTAATATTTTCATCCTGGTGTTACAGAGATAATGTTACTTTCTTTCTTTCTTTTTAATAAAATCTTTCCTTTTAAGAACCTGATTGATTTCGTCCCATGTTTGGAACCTCAGGGGAAGAGGAGGGGTGGGGAAGGTGAATCCCTCTTTGTTTTGATTCAAGGAGTATGAATCAAGGTGATCTCTCCCGACGGCTAAGGGAGGGGGAGGTGGGGGAATGGGCTATTTCCCTTTGTGTTAAGATCCAAGGAGTTTGGATCGGTGTTCCCCGGGAAAGTTTTGGGGGAACAAGGAGTGTGCGAGACACTGGAATTTCTAGCTGGTGGCAGCATTACCAGATCTAAACTAGGATTTAAGTTTAGAGGAGCCCAGGCAGGTCCCCATCTTGTGGACGCCAAAGTTCCAAGTGGGGAATAAACCTATGACACCAAGGATACTGGCTTTCAAAATGTACGTTGCCACAGTGTTTGCATATGGTTTTCTGTTAATTATTTAAATTAACACTTCATAGTGTACTAGTAAATGTATTGTGATATCTTTTGAGAAGTAATAACCACTGTTCTCATATAATGGTGATGTCGAAACATTAATTTTGTTTGAAAAACAAAAAAGAAATCTGATTTGCTTTTCAATTTTTCAATTTTTTTAATGAAAAACCAAAATGTCTTCCGGGTTTTTTGTTTCCTGCCCCCACTATTGCCATTTTCCCTCTTTTCTTTTCTCCCTCTTTTCCAAAATGGAAAATGGAGATAGAGGGCAGGAAAATGCAGAAAACCGTACTTTTTTTGGCTTTTCATTGAAAAACCAGACATTTTGACCAAAATGAAAATTTTCTATGAAGTTTAAATTGTGGATTAGTGTGCAAAAATATGGAGTCTTATTGGAAGCATTCAGGCCACTCAGAACTGCAAATCTGGGCTGGAAATCTCATGATTGCTAGCAGCTTCTGGACTCAGCTGGAAATACAACGAAAATTGTTTCTCCTGGGATTCTGCCCTTGCAGTTTCAGCTAGAAAATGGAAATGCAAAGATATGTATATTTATTTTTAAATCAAATCCAAATATTTCAGAACCTTCAAGGAAATTTATTTCTAACTTTGATTCTAGAAACAGGTTTTGGCAGTGATAGGTTGCCGTTTCTCCATATTAGTTTGCTATACCCTGAAGTCTCATGATCCTGTCCTCACATTCTTTTATTCTTTCTTTTTATTCTGTTTCTGGTTTCAAGTAACTGGATTAAACTATTGATAGCTCACAGAGAACTTTTCAAAATATATTGTCAGTATTGTCAGGGCAAAGAGGGTTGAAAGCTTGACTCAGAAGAGCAAACTTCTTTTCCAACCCCTCCTGATTTTATTATCTGACTGGTTAGTGGCAGCTGTACAGCAGGAAACTTGGAAGTTATTCTGTTGCTGACAAAACTAAAAAACCACAAGTAGTCTTTGATCTTTTTAGAAGCGTATACAAATTATTAGTGGTGGCTGTTTTTTTTTGTTGTTTTTTTTTTAAGTACCTGCAGAGTTTAGCACTTTGTACTTCCTCTCAGGCAAAAGAATGCATTCATTAAAATCTCCAGGCACATTTTCAGTCATGTACAGTAGAATGGACAAGATCACACTTTGTTCTGGCTTACAGCTTGTTCTTACTGTATTTGCTGAAAGGTTTTGATTTAGCCAGCTTCAGCTCTATCAGAAATGTTTGATTGCTGGTGCCATCAGCATGTCTTTGCATCTTTTAAGAAGTAAAGCTCCAAGAAGCACTGCAAATTGTATTTAAGATGGAAGCTAGGATTTAACTGTGGCAAACTTTTGCAATTTTTTTTTTGAGCTAGAGCTTATGGGGATTTCTAACTACATATGTATCAAAAATACCTTGGAGCTGACGCTTGGGCTTCTTGAGCTCTAGGTTTTCGTTTTAACTATGAAGAGCTTCTCCCTACAATTATGCAATCTTGTGCTTCCCCAACCATCCCCTCCAATCCTGCCTACCCACCCAAGCACACAAACAGCAACAAAAATGTTGCTTCTTTCAATCATTCTCCCCCCCCGCTCCCCCGACCCTCCCACACACATTAAACATGTCAGAGAAATAGTTGCAAGTAAGCAGCAGTGGGAAAAGTGGAATTCCCCTATCCTCCACCCAGTCTAAGCCTACGAGCACTGCAAGGAACTGGGCTCCTAATGGTGTCCCCACCCAGCACAACATAAGGCAGGAATCTCCTCTCCCTTGAGGGAGAGACCTATAAATTTTTTTTGATTCCCTGGGTGTCACCAGAGACTCCAATGGAAGGACAGTACATCTACATAGCTCCAGCATGCTGCTTGGAACCTACTGATGACAGCAGAGCCAGCCTTATGTGAACAATGAGGAGGGAAATAATGTGCCAATATTGTCAATCCCAAGTGTTCAAAACCAGTGACTCAGACCCTAAAATATCACGATTGGCTGTGGTTTGGTTTTTTTTAGCATTCATGATTTCGAGCTTTTCTCCACAGCCATGAGGGACAGAATCTTCCCTTTTTTTAAAAAAAAATAAATAAAGATAAAGCTGTGGTTCTCATGTAGTAACATGACTGTGGGAGCTGGGGCTTTAAGAAAAACACCAAATATCACAAGATTCATGATGAAGTCACAAGAGCTGGTAACACTGGCATTCTGTGTGATAGGGGAAAAGGTAACTCCGGGGGAGAGCTGCTATGAGAAGTGACAGGGTGCAGTTAGATGGTTAAATGTTAAATAAATATGGTTTTAAAATAATGGATAAATACACAAGAATTGGAGGTTTAAAGAGTTATGAACCTAATTTGCTCTCAGCTCTAAAATCTTCATGAATGGCCTTTGCTACTTCAGCTTTGCATGCATGGTTTGCGGGTAGCAGAGAATTTTTCTCCAAGTTTTACCTGTGTGAATGTTCATAGACAACACACATTTCAAGCTTTCACACCACAGTATTTGCAGAAATGAAAATGTTTTAAGAAGCATGCACCCGTATTTGTGGTGGAAATACTTGTATACTCATCATGCTAGGAGACGAGTAACAATATCACATTGCTGACCAGGACAACTACCCAATGCAGCTCAAACAGAAACTTCCATTCATACCTTTTTTGAAAGAAATGATTTGGTAGTTAACATGAGGAAGTTAGAACACATTTGGGGATATTTTATGAGTAGAAAAAGAAGCTAAATGCATTGAATATAGTATTCATTATTAGTGATCCATTTGGGTCTACTCCTTAAGTACTGATAGTGACAGTTCTTAACTCAAATACCAATTACTAGTATTTTCTTCCTTCCTCCTGCACTACCCCAACCCAAAAGGAACAGACAGAATGAATCTTCATTCCCCATCCATTCTTCTCAGTAATCTGCTTTTGGCTTCAGTCTCTGTGCTCTCAGCAACAATACCTCTGTCCTAGTAGCTGAACCCACCCCGGTGCTCCCTCCCCTCCTCTGGGAAAATGAAGTCCCAAGGAGGGGAGTGTTTCCATAGGACTCACCTTTCTCCTACCAGCAGCTTTGTTCCTGTGGGGTCCCCTTAGGAGCAGCAATTTTAAAATATCCCTTTCCCCTCTCCCCATTTTCTTTTTAAATTACTTACTTCTCTCTTTCTTGTGTTCACAAAGCAGTAGGAATTAGCCATTCAAAGGGGGATTTTCCCTCAGAAAATACAATCTCTATCTCAAAGATTATGAAATGCTTATAATATCAAAAAGTTCATTTTCTTGTTATTGACTGAAAGTACTTGGGCACATTTTTGTTCACTTGTTCTCCGAGCAATGCTGATATCATTACTCTTGCGAGAGAGAGAATCCTTGTTTTCTTCTGTTTCAGCTTGTCTGCTCTGATTTGGGTTAATTCACCCCAGTTAAATGAGAGAGAAGATGCTTGGAAACCTTTTGCAATTTAAGATGATGAATTGAATGCTAGTGGGTGCTCCATTCCGTATCTCCAGGCCAGTCACAGCACACAGGAAAAAAAGTGGATTTTCTGACAGTTTCCAGTATAGTTAAACTTCACATGCAGTGAACATGACTGCCTGGCATGTTTGTATTGATCAGTTTACAAATGGTTAATCACAGGGGAAAGTTAGATCACAGTAAGATATAGGTTAATGTACAGATACTGTAGGTGATAAATCACATAGAATACTAAAGTGACAAGGTGAATACTAAAGTGACTAAGATTACCTATGGGTGACATAACATGGCAATTGGACTGTTCAAGCAACATAGCATCAGTCTGCGGTAACCAGAAACCATTATCACTCTGGGGAGCAATTAGAAATAATGATATACACTGTAACACAACAGTGTAATTAGTAGTATATTCCAGAAGTTAAGAAAATGTCTCAACTGCATTTCCAATTCATTGAGTTTTTAAACACTTTGGATAATTCATTAGTTTATTTATCACTTTATTCAAATCCCCTAAATATTTAAGTATCAAATAGCAAAGTAATACACAGAGAATGGTGATAAAATAACAGACTTACCGAAGTTTGTAATATGTCCAATAGAAAAATATTATATTCTTCAAAAGATTCTTTCTTTAGATGATAGTAGAAAGATTTGTCAGTGTCACTTAGATACTCCTACAGTATTTTAATATTCCCCACCCCCGCCCAGGAACTTAATGGAATTTACCCTGAAGGACATGAAGTCCCCTATAGGGCTGGCAGGCAGAAATGACATGGACTGCATTTGAGTTATGCTACATTATACACGTTCTGTGACACACTCAGCTATAAGAGTCTTCACTGTGTGTTCAGTTTCCTGGAGTTCTCCTGGTAAGCTACAATGCAACAGCATTATGTCAGGCAAAAAAATAAAAAAATAAAAAGATAAAATGAAATCAAATGAAATTAAACCTAAAACCAGATGATTTTTATAATAGTATATTTTAACTGAATGATCAAAACTGAATTTAGAGCCTGTTCCTGAGAGATGCTAAGTAACTGGTACTCTGAAGTACAGCTGATTGAACGTTTATAAACTAGAAGTTTTGTGTCAAAAATAGCTTTTTTTTTTTAAATGATTTTTTCATGGATAATTGCCATCATCAGGAAATTTTATTTGTCTGCCCCTCACTCCCTCCAGTTTGATAGGTCCTATGTAAATTGTGCTATAACCCTCTACAACTGAATAGAGGATGAAACCCTTTCTATAAGGGTTTTTGAGCAGTGCTATAGAATTCCATAAAAAGGATATAATTTTCTATTCAATTTTATAAGCCAGTTCAAATATACCTATGGAATTGTTAACACTTTCTTTTAAATTGTATAGGACTTTTTCTCAAGAGAGCTCTAGAACACAGTTTAAATTTTGAAGCTATCCTCTCAATAAAAAGTCATTTTTTTAAAATGAAAGCTGAAATTAGCTTTAACATACAAAGAGTCCCAATAATCTAGGGGACCCCGAAAGACCAATCCTGTTTAACTTTTCAGTATCCTCTCCCCAAATAAGTAGTTCCAAAGTGGTCTTAGAATAATGTGGTATTACCAACCCAAAGTATTCAGCAATCATAAATCAACTCTCTCCCCCAGTTGCCATCATGAAATTTTAGAAAGCCACAAATCATGAGATTTTATTTTCTAAAATGGTTTGGTTGTTTTTAATTTGGCTTTTAGTTTTTGAGCTTTTAGGGTTCACTTGGCTCATGTTTTCAAGCATTCTCTGCAATGAAAATGGCTAGAAATGTACTTCATTTGTCTGAAATGAAAGCTGAGATTCTTACTTAATCATGGCATTCAAGAACCTGAGGCTTAATAAAATCACCAAATCTCATGAAAGTCAGCAATAGAGTGACTATGGATTCAGGTGAGGTTCTTAGTATATCTGAATTGTTCTCCTATCTCTAAATGTCCAACAATAAACAAAATATATGTACGCATTATAAAATTGACCCATTTTCACTGTATTTAATAACGTGGAGTGATGTAAAATATCTGAATATTTTCATATATTTACCATGCATTATGTTATAGTAATTTTAAAATAAGTATTTTGTACTGTAATAGGTATGTCATGCACAATACCCCAGATCAGTTTTATTCAAAACCGAAAAAATGTCCTACCTATGAACTACCAACCTCCTAGTTTGTGACAGCCATAAAATTTGTTGGAATATAGAGTGAGAAGAGATGAAAATATCCTGCCGTTTCCATTACAATCAATGACCCAATATTATGTTCATTCCCATTCTTCCATGCCTTTCAGAGCAGTTGTATTTACAATGTAAATTAAAACAGGAAGTAGCCAGGGCCGCCCAGAGGATTCAGGGGGCCTGGGGAAAAGCAATTCGGGGGCCCCTTCCATAAAAAAAAAGTTGCAATATTATAGAATATTATAGTCTCATGGGGGCCTGGGGCAAACTGCCCCACTTGCCCCCCGGGCAGCCCTGGAAGTAGCAAGTTATAGGGCCCAATAATTCTGCAACTTTTATATTGACTAGCCTTTATTCATGCAAACACTCCTATTAACTATAAACAGTATTGATTTACTCATGTGAGTAAATGCTACTCTGTGTAAAGGCTGCAGAATCAGCTCATTAATATTTTCTGATTCCTCTGAACAGTGTGTTTTGTTAAAAACTTCTTTTTAGTTTAACAAACTTCTGTTAGGAAAACCTGTCATAATCTGAGAAAAGCAGATCTATTGGTGTCTGATCAAATTAATGTAACACAACCTAGCACTGTGTGATGTTCCCCTCAGAGTAGTACTCGATGCCAAGATACTATCCTCTTCTCCACTCACAAAAATCATGCACTGCTAGCATTGATTCCTTTGATCTCCCAGTCTCAAGCAGGAGAGAAAAATAGTACGGGCTCCTTTGATCTGCCAGCCCTGGTTCTTTGTCCCACTGTTGTCACAGATAACATCCACCATACATTATTTCCCTCCCTATCTAAACTATGGCTCACTTAGGACAGCAATAGTACAATTTATTTTTGTCCCCTGTCCCTGTATTAATTTCAAGAATGTCAAAGTTAACTGTGTATTTTGTAGAACCTCCCATAGAAGCATGTCCAGAGATGTGAGACGTAGGCCAAGATCCATCATTTGAGACTATAGTGTTTATTTTAAATCCGTTAAAAAATTAATTGTAGATTTTTTTAAAACTATTTTTAGTTGCTATTTTTTGTTTAATGCTGATGAGAGGTCAAGTTATTGTCATACATTATTACTATTTCTATTACGGCAATGCCCATAATGTACTTAGTGCTATTAGTACCTCAGGAAGACACAGTCTCTTCCCAGAAAAGTTAGCAGTGAAAGAAAGAATTAGAGAGACAGCATCACATGTACAAGATAAGAGAGTACACCAGAGTGGAGGCAGTGAAAGTTACAGTAAGTTGACATGTTCTTATATCATGTTTTATTTATCTGTTCACCCTACTTTGTCCATCTTTCCTCCAGTAGTTCAATTATTAATCTAACAAAGGCAGTTAATAGATAATTTTTTTAATTTTTATTTTTTGACATGGTGGAGTTTGTTATTGTAACCACATTCCCCAATTATCAAAATGCTTCAGCGTATGCTTAACTTACGTAAACCTATGATTCCTTTGCTTTTCTTTAGCAACTTCAAATATTTATCATTTGATTTCATAATGGCCTGCAATTCTCTGATTTCTCTGTACAAACTAAAGCCCCAGTGTTGCAGACACTTAGGTCTTGTCTACACTATAGAGTTTTGTCGACAAACGTTATGTCGATGACCAAAAAGTGCTATAATAATATTGATATTGCATGTTCACGCTATGCTCCCTCTGTCAGCAGAGCGCATCCACACTTGGTGCTCTAGCATCGACAGTGAGAGCAGTGAGAGCAGTGCACTGTAGCTATCCCACAGTGCAACTCACCACCTTATGCTGCTAGGACTTGTGTATTGGCAGAGTGGATTTCAGAGCATCATTGGTGTGGGCTCAACATCCTATGATGCTGTCATGGGGTCTCACCCTCACTTTGAGCTTTTGGGTTCAAAGATGGGGACCCGCATGTATTCTGCCACCATGTCATAGGGTCTCACCCCCACTTTGAGCTTGTAGGTTCAAAGATGGGGACCCGACTTGGTTTCCCCCTAAACTAAAATCCTAGTTTAGATCTAGTAAGCTGCCACCACTCAATCAGGAAATGTGGATTGAGACACAGTCCTTCCCCAAAATCCTAGGGGATTCCAAGAGCCCCAAATCCATGGAGTTCTTACACCCAGGAGAAACAAACCATTCCCGCTGCTTCCTCCCCCCTCCCTTTTCCTAGGAGAGATACCGGGATCTAACTACAGAGGGATACCTCCCCCTCCCCTTTCCCTGAGAATCCACCCAAGGAAAGACCAAACAAGTCCTTAATAGAAAAGAATTTATTAAAGAATAAAAAGAAAGTAACTTGTCTCTGTAATTCAAGATAGAACAATACAGGGTCTAAGCTTATCAATCTCTGGAGAGAATTCCCCCTCCCCCTTTCTCAGTAAAAGCAATATCAGCAAACAGGAATAAAGCATTTCCTTTAGCAAACACACAATTGCAAATATAGAAATCAAATCATAAGACTAATTCGCCTTTCTAATTAATACTCACTATTAATTAGTAGAAACTACTCCAGGAGAACTTGGAGACATGACTGATCTCTCTTAGATCCAAAAAGAGCTCCCGAGACAAACAAAGAAAACACAGACAAAAGCTTCACTCCACAGAGATTTGAAAAAATCTTATCTCTGATTGGTCCTCTGGTCAGGTGGTCATCAGGTACTGCATGTTAACCCTTTACAGGTAAAAGAGACCTTAACCCTTAACTATCTGTTTATGACAGATGCATTGTTTTCTGTCCCAGCATTCCATGGGCTTCTGGTTGCAGTTTGCAGCATTTTTCAACGGCCCTTCTGTGCTGCGTTACTGCCATCTCTGTGTGAAAGGATGGATCCTCCACTGCTCTCTGCTGCTCTGTTAAATGTCATTAACACAGCCCAGATGGCAGTGCAGTTGTTCATAAAGTTCCTAACTGAACAGGATTCAGACTTGCCTGACCTGCTGTATGACATGGATAGGAGCAACATATGATTACTTTTGACATTAATGGAGCAGCTGCACACGGTGGACTGTTGTTTTTGGGCTCGGAAACTAGCATTGAGTGGTGGGATTGCATCATTATGCAGGTCTGGGATGGCAAGCAGAACTTTCAGATGCAGAAAGCCACCTTCCTGGAACTATGTGAGGAGCTCGTCCCCGCACTGTTGCGCAAGGACACCAAAATGAGATCTGCCCTCCTGATGGAGAAACGTGTGGCGATGGCAATGTGGAAGCTGGAGACTCCAGACTGCTACCGGTGGAATGCGAATCAGTTTGGAGTCAGGAAAGTCGACTGTTGGAGCTGCGTTAATGTAAGTGTGCAGGACCATTAATCACATCCTGCTGTGAAGGACCGTGACTCTTGGCAATGTGTGTGAAATAATGGATGGTTTTGCAGAAATGGAATTCCCTAATGGAGAAGGGGTGAGAGATGACTTGCATATCCCAATTTTGACACCAGACCACTTTGCATGGTGTTGCTTGTGGATCACCCCAAGTGTTTCACTGACATAAATGCTGGATGGCCTGGGAAGGTGCATAAGGCATGTATTTTTAGGAATACTGGCCTGTATAAAAAGCTGCCAGTGAGGACTTTATTTCCAGACCAAAATATTCCAGTGGAGGATGTTGAAATTCACACAGTAATCCTGGGAAACTCAGCCTACCCTTTACTCTCATGGCTCATGAAGCCTTGTACGGGAAACCTGAATAGCAGTAAGGAGCACTTCAACAATAGGCTGAGTAGGTGTAGGATGACTGAGGAATGTGTGTTTGACAGATTAAAGGCACTGGTGATGCTTTTATGGCAGGTTAGACCTCAGTAAGGGTAATATTTCCATGGTCATAGCTGCCTGTTGTATGTTGCATAATATTTGTGAAGCTAAGCGTAAAAAGTGTGCTCAGGGACAGACTGATGAGGCACACCACCTGGAAGCTGATTTTGAGAAGCCTGATACCAGGGCTATTAGAGGGGCACCATGGGGGGCAGTTTGAATCAGGGAAGCTTTGAGGCAACACTTTTAGAATGAGAACCAATAACATATTTCTCTATGCTGCAAACCGCAATGCTTCATTAAATCATGTTTTGTTAGGATGCACTTGTGAAGATTCGTGGTCTAGGATTTCAGTAAGCACATGACTAAACTGCCTGTGTATGTCTTGCTGTCACCTGCTATCACAATTTGCAGGACACAAATAAAGATCAGTTATCTTGCAGATTCTTTGTTTTTATTAAACAAACACACACAAAAATGCTTGATGGGAAAAGTAGGAATCAGGGAAGGGCAGAGCTTCAGAGCTATGCATAGGTCCAGCTATCATTTTGAAAGCTGTCAAAGGGGATGGAGCGAATGGGAAAGCGAGAAGTTCTAGAAAGCGTAAGGGAATGCACGAGTGGCATTTCGGAAGAGGGGCATGGAAAACAGTTCTGAATGTAATGCAGGGAAAGGTGGGCACACATCTGTTCTGACTGCAGTGTTATGAGGGACTTAAGCACATCTGTTTGCTCCTCCATTCCTTTTTTCATCCTCTCAGTGGCATCCTTAATGAAGTCCTGATTTTCTTTTCTGTCCTGCCTTTCAATTTCTCTCCACTTCCTGCATTCCCTTTTTTCTGCCTCGGAGTATTGCATGATCTACCAGAACATGTCTTCCTTGCTCCATCTTGGCCACTTTCTTATCTGGCGGGGGTGCTCCGCCAATGTGTAGGGGATTCCCCTGAAGGCCACATCTGCAGAAGCACAAGAAATAATACACAGAAGCATGATTGTTAGTTCACGCACAGAACGAAATTATTACAGCTTAGCACACCTCTTGTAACATACCGAGCACTTTCTTGCTGTCCCTTGGCAAGCGCACATCTCAGCAAACACCCCAGGCCTGGTGAGTTTAGCTCAGAGGAGTGGGGGGAGGAGAGTGTTCTATCTGGGGTAAATAGCGATAGTGCTTTTGAAAGGGTCATGGTTCAGCCAACTAGGGACAATATTGTAAATTCTCCAACCCTTTTCACAGGCGGGGATCATGGAAGCAGCTCCTGAGCGTATCCAAGGAAGCAAGACTGCATCTGATGCACGCCTGCTGCTTCCAAGCCATCCCTGTGCTGCTTGCCTGTGTGCCGCTTTGGTCCCTGCATAAGCGATTGCAGAGTGGCACAGGAAAGTTTCATTAAATGGGGAAAGGAACAAAGCAGCTCTGTCAAGGAACCTCTGGCAGAGGATTCCCAATACCTCCAAGAAAGTTTCCTAGAGATCTCTCTGGAGGATTCCCGTGAAATCTCAGTGGGCATCAACACACTGTTCTGCTGTACTGCTTAGCTGCACAGAGAAATGTGCAGCACACAGAAACACAGCTAGTCTTGTACCTTCACCCACTTCCACAGTAACAAAGCAAATGAAAGGATGGATGTTTACCTGGCTGCAGGGCAGTGGAGTTTGAACTGCTGACCAACGTGGTCACAATGGGCATTATTGGATACCTTCTGGAGGTCATTTACAGTGACAAAACCAAGCACAGTGTTTACACTGGCACTTTGCCACAAAAAAAATCCTATGTCTCACATCAAAGTGGTTTTATTTTGTCACCAAAACTGAAGACTTTTGTCACCAAAAGTGGCATTGCAGTTTGTACACCTCCACTGTTTTGCCACAAAAAGCAGCCTTTTTTCCAAGAAAACGTTGTAGTGTAGACAAGGCTTAATACTGGGACTGTATTTACTGGGGGAGGGCGGTTCCAAATCAGCTGGAACTTCTGCAGCCCTAATTTATTTATTTTATTTTTTTTTTAAATGTTAGAGTCCTACTCTTTGATCTTCAAACAGAGTAGGGTTAAATTCAATCATTTGCAGAGAGCCTGCACAAAGCCTATGCAACACTTAAGCCCCTCTTATGCTATATTTTGAAGATGTAAATGATGCGCACACACTCTCCACTCAGGGGAATTTCCTTCATTAGGGACTACAGGCCAAAGCCTGCTCACTCTGAGCATGATCTGGTGCCAACTGAAGTAATGAAAAGACTACTCCCTTTGACCTCAAAGCATCAGACACTTTATTGCAAGTAGTCTGACTGAAGTTGCTTTGGGACAGGAACCTTGGGGCAAATTCAGAAGTGCTTATGTAAAGTGATAGTTTAGACTCCATTACACACACTTAGTCTCCTGAGACCTGCTTACATCCATGAATGAGAGTAAAGGAATCTACATTGGTGTAGGTTAATGTAGGGAAGGGAAACTTTAAAGCACACATTCTTATCCCTTCCCTATCATGTGTCTTACACCAACTCTGACTCCCTTAGACTCACTGTACAAGGTGTAGAGGTGATGTGCAAGAGGGTGTGTATATTACATGTTGGTGAATGGGGCTGAGTCTAAGTAGGTCAGTCAGTCTCATATAAACACATACATTGTGGTGGAAGAAAGCATAAGCTACACTAGTTTAGACTCCCATGCTGACATATGTCAACAAAGACTCTAGGACCCTTAGGGCACTATGTAAACAATAATGAGGATTTAGCCCTAGTTAGCTAATAATCATATATCAAAGTATGACGAGAGAAGTTGTCAGAGTGGAATATTACATGTTTGAGCTTCATTTCCAAGCGATAAAAATAATTCATCAAGGAGGGAAGCAGCAGTTCGATTCAGGGGAAAGGAGACTCCTGGTGACTAAATTCCCCAAGGGACCACTCAGTCTTAAAATTAGTGAACTACTAATCCTGATCCTTGAAACCTTTAATGTCTGAACACTGTCCAGAATATATAAGATGCAAACGAACCTCAGCTAGTCTGAGTCCAAACCCCAGGGAAAATGCCTGAAATTAAGTACAATAGTTGGTTCAATTTAAAACGGCTTGCTGACACCATCATGCTTTTTAACTTTTTTTAAATGAGATGTAATTTTACTAAATATTGTAGTCTTTGTTTAAAAGTTGATCTTATACTAAACAGTACAGTTTTGTTCTATGGCCTAGCAGCCTTTGCAGGAAAGAGATGCTGTTCTCAGCACAGAAGGAAGTGGCACAGCTGTCTTGTGCTACATCAACATTGCTTTTCCTGTGCTGATAAAATGGTGAGGTTTCAAAGTCAGACAATGTAGTTTGGGGAAGGAAATGTCAGGAGTGATTTGCATCACATATATGAGGTGCGTCACTGCAAGTGCCTTTAGAGAAATCCTATCAGGTCATCTGTCTGTGTGTGAAGCGTAGGTGCATATCATGCATCACATAGACTCCTGTTGGCTGCATCATAAAGTACTTTATGTAACTTTCATGTTCTGGGTAAATAAAAGATAAAATAACATTGGGAACAATTTGATAGCATTTTACACTCGCTATGTACAGGTTTAAATAACTCTGCAAGGTGCAAGCCAGTGGTGATTCAGACCCATTTATCCAGTGGCAGAAAGACCCAGAAAATGGCCTTATCATTTTGGTTTTTTCCCCTCACATCTGGGCCACTATAAATCTAGCCTGGATAACCTACTATTAAGAATTCTAAACAAGGTTGTCCATTCTCTGTGTCTTTTGTTTGGGATGGAACTGGAAGTTTGTTGGGAAATGAAAGTTACACCTTTCTTATGGACTGATTGTTACCTCCTCCTAAATGAGAGTGGGGCAACCCTTTTCCAAGACAAAGGATCAATTTTAATTGTCCTCCAGGAACACACATAGTCCTGCATAGAGGTTTTCTGTTTTTCACCAATTAACAGTTAGCAATATACCTAGTGACAGAAATATTGCTTCATGTTAATTATTGTTGAGAAAACAACCACAAGCCAAATTACACTCTCTAATAGAGAGAGGCTAAACAGATAGAAAAACTTATCACAGCTTCCAGAAAGCTATCCCCACAATTGAGATGAGTTCAGAGAGGAACCACAAAAAAACGTTTGGGGCAACATCTCCATAATATTGCACATAATAATTAATACTTAGTATCTATAGCACATTACACTATCAGTGTTTTACAACCATCATCTAATGAATCCCCAAAAGGGCTCCCTTCTCAGCTACATTGCAATTCAAAGTTCCATGCTGATATTGGCTGGGTCCACTCCCTTGCATCTTAGTAGTCTGGATGTTTGCACAGAAATCTGGAGGGCCACGGAAGAGTGTGCTTTGGTGAGTGATCAGTCCCTTGTTGCTTCCCATTTCACAGAACTCTGTGGAGCCTCAGTGGGAAAAGCATCTGTAGGCTCCAGTGCACGGGAGGAAAAACTATGGCCCGTGGGCCGAATCCGGCCCTTCGGGGCTTTCAGTCTGGCCCATGGGATTGCCAGCCCCGTGGTGCAGCAGGGCTAAGGCAGGCTCCCTCCCTGCCCTGGCTTCGCATCGCTCCCAGAAGCGGACGGCAACATGGTCCTGCAGCCCCTGGGGGAAGGGAGAGCAGAGGGTTCTGTGTGCTGCCCTTGCCTGCAGGCACCACCCCCGGCAGGTCCCATTGCCCAGGAATGAGGAACCGCAGCCAATGGAAGTTCAGGGGTGGTACCCACAGGCAAGGGCAGTGTGCGTCAGAGCTGCCTGCCCCACCCCACACCCAGGAGCCACTGCCGGACATGCTGGCCACTTCTGGGAGTGGCACGGGGCCAGGGCAGGCAGGGAGCCTGCCTTAGCCCCAGTGCATGCCACTGCCACCCCAGAGCTGGTCGAGGTAAGTGGCACCAGGCTGGACCCCAAACCCCTCCTGCACCCCGCACCCCAATCTCCTGGCCTGAGACCCATGCTGCACACCACCTGCATCCCAACCCCTTGCCCTGGGCCCCTTCCTGCACACTGAACCCCCTCCCACATCCCTCACTCCCTCCCGCACCCCTGTCCTAACCCTACATTCATGGCCCTGCATACAATTTCTCCACCCAGATGTGGCCCTCGCTCCAGTTTGCCCAGCCCTGATCCAGTGGAAGGGAGAAGTAGCAATAGTGGTAGGGGAATGGTACTCCCCAGAATTTCCATGGGGATGGGAAAGATCTGAATACAGAGATGATGCACCAAACCCCACAAGTACTTGATACAGCTAATAAACATTATTATAAGTTATCTTTTGAAGGAAAGTGACCAAAGATATAGAGCATCATATACATTACTCTTGTTCTGCAACCCAAAGCTTTTGGATTAAATATTTTACAGGTTTATAATGTGTTTTGTTACTTTAATTTGCTTCAAATTTCTACTTTTTTAAGGATAATGCTTGTTTTATTAAATAGGATATTAATTTATTTGATATCTTTAGTCTGTACAAGTTTAGTACAATGAAACTAAGATTGAGCTTCAAATGGAAGTAGGATACTGCATCTGCAGTGATTTCTAAAGGTCTGATCCAGAACAAAAGTAATCCTTCTTTCATGTGGGATTAACTGCTGACATTCTGGTAATAGTTCTATGGGTTGTCAGAAAATTCTTTGAAAACTAAAAAAAAATCTTACTGCCTCTAAAGAAAGTTTAAAAGTTGTATGCTGTACCTTTAGATCAGTGTTTCCCAACTGATGTGCTGTCAGGTATGAAAAGGTGTGCCATGGAATTTTGGAAGAGTGACTTGTGAGGAGAAAAAATTCTCATTTATGTTAATTAGTGTCATAACCAAATTGCATTTTCTGCTGTTGATATTCTGTCGTATATGTGTCAGACAGACATTTACACACAATAGGGTCAAAAGACTTTGCCATTCACATGATATCACGTTGTAGCTGCATTTTATCGACCATTAAGTTACAGTGATTAACTGAAGACTCAAAAATGGACAAGTATTTGAAGAAAAGAGATTCTGGCACTTCCAATTCTACTTTCCGTTGTTAAGCTGAAAATGAACGTAAGAAAGTCAAAGGGTAAGCCAATGCTACAGTCAGAGTGATTTGCAATTTGGATTTTTTTTTAGAGGTGAACCATCTTGCTCACTTCGACAATGTCCTGTGTGTGGGGAAAATCTCTCAAACCATGCAATGGTGCTAAGTAAGTTAAAATGACACCTTACAAGCAAACATCTGTCCCGTGTCAGCAAGGGAACATGGTTTTTTGAGTGTTTGAAGGATCAAAATGAAAAACAAGTGCAAATGATGAAAGACTGCAACAGTTCCTGACAAACCACTGGAAGCAAGCTACTTGGTCACCAAGTTTGTAGCGAAGGTGAAAAAGCCGCATACAGCAACAAAAAAAATATTTTTAGCAGCATGCACAGAAATGGTCAGAGTAATGTTAGGTGCAAATGCAGTCAATGAAATCGCTGAAGTTTCCCTTTCAGATAATATGATAAGTTGCTGCATTGATGATGTCAGCTGACATTGAGACTGTACTCCAATCAAAAAACTCAAATCAAACAGATTTGCACTGCAGCTTGATGAATCAACAGATATCAGTAGTCATGCTCAACTCTTGGCTGTACGTTCATGGAGATAATATAAAATATATTTTTTTTTATTTCACAGACAACTGCCAGGTCACACAGATGAAGAGGAAATCTTTCCGGGTGACAATGGCCTACCTTGAGAAGGGAGAATTTCACTAGAAAAATTATCTTAGTGTTTGCAAATGGGACTACTTCCATGACTGACAAAGTGAAGGGGTTTGTAAGCAAGGTCAAAGAACACAACCCAGATGTGCTGGTGATGCTGTTTCCTGCACAGAGAAGACCTCGTGGCCAAAACATTGCCAGAAGAACTTTTCTTAGTGTTTGTCAAGGTACCTTCCCCACTCTGAACTTTAGGGTACAGATGTGGAGACCTGCATGGACACTCCTAAGCTTAATTACCAGCTTAGATCTGGTATCGCTGCCACCATTCACAAGCACTCCCTTCCTTGGGTAGCCTTGAGAAGCTTCCCCAATTCCCTGGTGAACACAGATCCAAACCCCTTGGATCTTAAAACAAGGAGAAATTAACCATCCCCCTTCCTTTCTCCCACCAACTCCTGGTGGATCCAGATCCAACCCCCTTGGATCTAAAAAACAAGGAAAAATCAATCAAGTATTAAGAAAAAAGGCTTTTAATTAAAGAAAAGAAAGGTAAAAGAAAACCCTCTGGGAGAGATTAGCATACCAGCTACTCTCACAGACAACAGATTCAAAACACAGAGGATGTTCCCCTGGGCAAAAACTTTAATACACACAAGAATACCCAAATTTGATAATTCCCTTAATGGTACCAAGACAAGTTACAAAGAAAATAAACATAAATCTATTTATTCCTTTCTAAAACTTACTACTCTGATAAGAGGCTGGTTCCTTGATCTTTTTCACTCCAGCTGAAACTGAAAAACTGACTAAATAAAGGAAACTTCCCTCTTTCCTTTTGAAACATCTTGTTCCCCCATTGGTTCCTCTGGTCACGTGTCAGCTAGGCTAGGTGAACTTCTTAACCCTTTACAGGTAAAAGAGGCATTAACCCTTACCTATCTGTTTATGACAGTGTTAGATGGAGAAGTAAAGATAACGAACTTAATAATACCAGGATCATTAAAATGTTGCCTTTTCTCACTGTTGTGTGAGGAAATGAGAACAGAACATAGGAGTTTACTTTTGCACACCGAAATACCCTGGCTTTTCCATAGAAAACTTTTCTCATGTTTATGTGAGCTGAGAGAGGAGTAAAAAATGTTCTTAACTTTGGAGGAATCCACATACACGGACTTAATCGCTGATGTGGCCTGGTGTGCAAAACTTGCCTACCTGGCTGATATATTCCATCACCTCAATGAACTGAACAGGAAAATGCAAGGTAGAAACAAGAATCTTGTCTCCTGCACGGATAAACTGCATAGATTTAGATCTATGTTAGCCCTCTCACATGAAAAATGTAGCAAAAGGCACAATAGAAATGTTCCCCCTGGAAAACATGGCAGATCCTACTGGCAGTATTTTGGTCAATGTCATTTCTGAGCACTTGAAGAGTCTGAAAGAAAAATTCAGATCATATTTTCCTTCAACCTATATAGAATATTTAGACTCATTCTGGGATCCTTGGATTTCCTCTTCATTGGAAAATGCTAAGAATCTTACAATAATGACTCAAGAGCAACTTAATGAATTAAGAATGGACCACTCTTTTAAAATAAGTTTGGCAACATACCTTTGGATTCACTCTGGTTGACACTAGTAGATGAATACATAGTAAACTCAAATCTCATTTTCAACAATGTACCTGTGCAAGTTAAGTTTTTTCAAGCCTGACTTACAAACAAACAAAGAGAGCATCTGAGATCGGTGGAGAAAGAGCTCTGAACTGCATTGTCAACATTTCCTGCCAGGATTAAATGACTCTGCATATCAAGGAATACTCAAATTTCTCATTAAAAGTAAGTTTTGTTATGATAATTTTAGCGCAGGATGGGGGTGCGCTGCACAAATATTTTATTGAAGTAAGTGTGCCTTAGGCTGGAAAAGGTTGGGAAACACTGCTTTTGATGAACGCTTCCAGGATCATTACAAGTGTAGTGTAGGATTTTTTTGTTCCAGTTCTGAGTTCCTTCCAAACCTATGGCATTTCCACTCTGCAGTTTATCCATGCCTAGAGCTGTGGAGGGTCAAGAGAGTCATCTACATGTCTCATTATGTACGTCATCTGGCCCAGCAATGGTCCCAATACACAAATAATCTGTGTGAGAATCTGGGGATGGGATCCAAAACCACTGGAATATAGGCACACATTAAAGCTGCAAAAGCAGCAATTTTGTGTCCTTATTTAGGAAGAAAAATGAACAGAGCCAAAATTTAGCCTTTTACAATTTGAATGCTGTCTGAGCAGAGAGCAGATATAATGTCAGTAGAGAGCTCACTCACCACAGCTAGGCCACAAAGGTCACACCTGTAGGTAGGAAAAACCCTCTTTATTGAAATCAGATGACCAAAACAATCAATACACTACCATTACCCAAGCAATGGGAATGGCCTGGGGTCAGTGCGAGAGGGAATAAAAAACACATTTGGGGCCAGATTCCCAAGTGTACATAGTTCACTTTAATTTGCACTGGAGCCAGGCAGAGCAGGCCACAAGTGCCCCCCCCACCGCCCACCCCTCTAAGCCCCAGCCTCCCTACTCCACTGTGCCTGAGCTCTGTACTGGGATAGTGGAGATTTGAGTTCCTGGGCCATATCTGTGCCTTCCTTTTCCCCATGGAGACCTGGTTCATTTCTCCTCCAACAGTTGTCTCACTGACTTACTGTAGCCCCTGCCCTGTGATACCTGCTGCCTCTGAGCTTCTAGGGGCCATAGTTTGGGGGGGCGCTGATCTAAAGGAAAAAAAGAGTTCAGGAGAGCTAGCAGCTTCACAAGGCACAAATGCAAACTATCCCTTTATGAAGGAAAGATCGTAAGAGTCCAATATGGCTTCATCAGGAACTCTTTAATGACCTGAAAATCAAAAAGGAGAATCCTACAAAAAATGGAAATATGGACAAAGGAGGAGTAGAAGAGAACAGCACAAGTATGTAGAGACAAAATCAGAAAGACAAAGGCACAAAATGGGTTACACCTAGCAAGGGACATAAAAGGGAAGAAGAAGAGGTTCTTTAACTACATTGGGAGCAAGAGGAAGACGAAGAAAAGCATAGGTCCTCTACTTAGCAGTAACACAGAGCTAATAAGTGATTACATCAATAAAGCTCAGGTTTTTAATTGTCTGTTTTGCTTCAGTCTTCACTAAAAAGGTTAATGGTGGCCAGATACTCACCACAATTAATATGAATAATGTGGGGGAAGGAATACAAGTCAGAAAAGGGAAAGAACAGGATAAAGAATGTTTAGATAAGTTAGTTGTATTCAAGTCATCAGGACCTGATGAAATTTATCCTAGTTACTTAAGGAACTAGCTGAAGCAATCTCAGAATCATTAGCAATTGTTTCTGAGAACTCATGGAGGATGGGTGAGGTCCCAGAGGACTGGAGAAGGCTCTGATCTTTAAAAGGTGCTGATGAGGCCTCAACTGGAGTATTGTGTCCAGTTCTGGGCACCACATTTCAGGAAAGATGTGGACAAATTGGAGAAAGTCCAGAGAAGAGCAACAAAAATGATTAAAGGTCTAGAAAACGATAACCTGTGATGGAAGATTGAAAAAAATGGGTTTGTTTAGTCTAGAAAAGAGAAGACTGAAAGGAGACATAACAGTTTTTAAGTACATAAAAGGCTGTTACAAGGAGAAGGAAGAAGATTTTTTTTTTAACCTCTGAGGCTAGGACAAGAAGCAATGGGCTTAAATTGCAGCAAGGGAGGTTTAGGTTGGACATCAGGAAAAACTTCCTAACTGTCAGGGTGGTTAAGCACTGGAATAAATTGCCTAGGAAGGTTGTGGAATCTCCATCATTGGAGATTTTTAAGAACAGGTTAGACAAACACCTGTCAGGGATGGTCTAGATGATACTTGTCGTGCCATGAGTGCAGGGGACTGGACTAGATGATCTCTTGAGTTCCCTTCCAGTCCTTCGATTCTGTGATAAAGAGGACCTCGGGAATTATAATCCTGTCAGTTTAACTTTGATACCTGGAAAGATACTGTAACAAATTATTAAACAATCAAATTATAAACACCTAGAGGATAGTAGGATTATAAGTAATAAGCAGCATGGATTTGTCAAGAACAAATCATGCCAATCCAACTGAATTTCCGTTTTTGACAGGATTACTGGCCTAATAGGGGGAAAGCAGTAGACATGACATATTGTGATTTTAGTAAGGCTTTTGACTCAATCTCATGTGAACAGTGAACATTCTCATAAGCAATTATGGACATGCAGTCTTGATTAAATTACTGTAAGGTGGGTGGAGTGCACAACAGGTTGAAAGAACGTATTAAAAACAGTTATCAATGATTCACTGTCAAACTGGGAGGGCATATGTAGTGGGGTCTAGAGAGGTCAGTCCTGGGTCTGGTACCATTCAATATTTTCATTAATGACCTAGATAATGGAGTGAAGGGTATGCTTATAAAATTTGCAAAGGACACCAAAGTGGGAAGGTTTGCAAGTACATTATAGGACAGGATTAGAACTCAAAAGGACCTTGACAAATTGGAGAACTGGTCTGAATTCAACAAGATGAAATTCAATAAAGATAAGTGCAAAGTACTTCACTTAGGAAGGAAAAATGGAACGCACAACCACAAAATGGGGAATAAGTGACTAGGTGCTAGTACTGCTGAAAAGGATTTGGGGGTTTTAGTGGATCAGAAATTGAATATGAGTCAAGAATGTGACACAGTTGTGAAAAAGGCTAATATGATTTTAGGGTGTATTAACAGAAGTATTAATGTAAGACACAGGAGATAATTGTCCTACTCTGCTTGGCACTAGTGAGGCGTCAGCTGGAATACCATTTCCAAGCAATCGATTTATTGGGGATCGATATATCGCATCTCATCTAGATGCAATATATCGATCCCCGAATGAGCTCCTGTCGACTCCGGAACTCCACCAACCCGAACGGTGGTAGCGGAGTCGACATGGGGAGCCGTGGACGTCGATCCCGCGCCGTGAGGACGGTAGGTAATTCGATCTAAGATACTTTGGATTCAGCTACGTTATTCATGTAGCTGAAGTTGCGTATCTTAGATTGATTTCCCCCCGTAGTGTAGACCAGCCCCAATTCTGGGCATCGCACTTTAGGAAAGTGAAGAGAGCAACAAAAATGGTAAGAGGTTTAGAAAACCTCAAGTCAGAGGAAAGGTTGAAAAAAACTAGGCATGTTTATTCGTGAGAAAAGAACACCGTGGGGGACCTGATAACAGCCCTCATATATGTTAAGGGCTTTCATACACGATGGTGATCAATTGTTCTCCATGGATATGTCTACACTGTGATTTTAAAAAAAAAGCTTTCTAAATATAAAGGTAGTTGAGTTCTGGAATAGGCTTCCAAGGGAGGTTGTGGAATCCCCATCATTGGAGGTTTTTAAGAACAGGTTGGGAAACCCCTGTCAGGGATGGTCTAGTTCAGGGGTCGGCAACCTTTCAGAAGTGGTGTGCCGAGTCTTCATTTATTCACTCTGATTTAAGGTTTCGGGTGCCAGTCATACATTTTAACATTTTTAGAAGGTCTCTTCTACAAGTCTATAATATAGAACTAAACTATTGTTGTATATAAAGTAAACAAGATTTTTAAAACATTTAAGAAGCTTCATTTAAAATTAAATTAAAATGCAGAGCCCCCCAGACCGGTGGCCAGGACCTGGGCAGTGTGAATGCCACTGAAAATCAGCTCACGTGCCGCCTTTGGCACACGTGCCATAGGTTGCCTACCCCTGGTCTAGGTTTACTTGGTCCTGACTCAGTGCAGGGGGCAGGAGTTGGTGACATCTCTGGGTCACTTTCAGCCCTACATTTCTATGATTATATGGTGATGCCATTTTAGTTTAAACACATTTTCAGAGAATGTTAGATTCACATATGGCTTTCAGATGTCTAGTTCTGGGGGAAAGCTAATCTGCATAAACCAACTGTGTGTGTGGTATCCGTACCACAAAAGTTCCTAATGAAGTTTTTGATGTATTTACAAACATATTATGAGGTAAAAATATGCATACATTTTAGTTCATAATCAGAATGTTAGAATTTAACAAGGACAATCCATTTATATATCATAATCAGCAATTGTGACTTGCTGCAAACTTAGTTTGGGGATGTTTTTGGAAATGTTGCGTGACAGCCTTCCTGGGAAAAGAGTCAGCAATGATGGAATTTAAACACTTTAAGAATAAGCAAGAATTCTCTCCCTGTTTAATTTACAATTCAGATCTGTGGGATATTTTAAACTGTCAGTTCTGATTTGTGGGCTATCCAGATCCCAGACATTGTTTCATGGCAATAGGGCTTTACCCAACCCATGAGCAGGATGACTGACAACAGATGTCTGCATTCACTCCAGTGATAGCCAAGGAACCCAAGTGGGAGTAGCTGGGAATGATGGAACAATCAAGGAGTAAGAAACTCTGCAAGAAGGAAGAAGTTATGGGTCTCTCTCTCTCTTTGGACGTTCAAAGAGATACATGAAAGTGGACCGGACCATGAAACTTGAAGAATCTTTCTCTTTATTCTATGTTTAAACACTGGGCCAGATTCAGCTTTGATGTATAATTCCATTTAAGTTAATGGGGATTTACCCACTAATACATGGGCTAACTTTGGCCCAAATGGCTTGAAGAAGCCATTTGATTTATGTCTGACTCTTTTTACAGGTATTTCTATTGTGGTAGCTAGTTATTAGTGAGCCGGGGTCACCATATGCCCACTGCATGCCAGCCAACCCCTTGCCATATGGTTGAATCTTCAGGATGCTAATGCACTATTGAACATGCAGACATACCTTGCTGTGGATTTTGTAAAACAGCTACCAATCCTTCTTGCACCATTGTAGATTTTGCAAGGTGTACAACATGCCACATAATCAGCGTCGCCAACCCAAAGCATTAAAACAACAAAAATTCCGGTGGCACCTTAAACAAGCATTAAAAAATCATAAGATTAGCTTAAAGGTTGGAACATTTAAAAATAATGTTTTGGTTCTTTTTAATTATCTTCTTGTTTTTGAGCCTTTAAGGTGCATTCAGGTTACTTTTTCAACCTTTTCTCTGAAACCATGAGGGCTAGAAACTTGCTTTTTAATTAAGAAAGCTGAGGGTCTCATGAAATATCATGACTCCAGGTGCTGTGGCTTTCAGAGAAACACCAAAAATTGCAAGATTTGTGATAAAATTGCAATTTGATAGCACTGGGTGGATAGCTGGTAGCCATCTAAAATGTTAAATGTTCATACAGGGACAGGTTTGCTACCATAATCCAATACCTTTTTGTAATAGATTTGGATGGACACAAGTGAAGGTGAAACTAGAGATAGTGCCTGGCTCCACTGGAGCTGCACTTATAGGGAACTGGGATGGTTACTGGAGATCATAACTGCTGAGGGGATGCAGTGCCCCCATAGACTTTGCGTTGGTGGACTGCTTTTCAGTAGGCAACAAACCCAGTCCCTCCATATTTTTGGAGGAATCCCATAAAATAATGATATTTAGGTCTTATATAACACTTTTTAATTCATAGATGTCAAAGGAGGTATCAGTAACACTATTCCCATTTTTCAGATGTGGAAACTGTGGCACAGGGAGGTGAAATGACATGCCCAAGATTACCTAGCAAGCCAATGCCAGAACCAGAAATAGAACTCAGGTCTCCCAAGTCCCACTCCAATATGCTATCCACTTAGACCACACCGTCCTCTACACAGCTCCTCCAGTTGCCTTTCATATGGCAGGGGATGATGTGGCCCTTTACGTGATGGTATCCTTCCTTTGGACTGTGGATAGGATGGTGAGACAAAGGCAAATTCTGCTTTGATAAATGTATGACACCTTTTCCTCTGGTCTTCTTTAGGGATGGGTGACCTGGCATAGCTAAAATAAAAAAGCGACATAAATCACCATCTGAAAGTCAAACCTATGATCTCAAAAAATCAGCTTCTCTGTTCACACTAGGCAGCTGGCTGACAGGAGCTTTCCTAACATAGTCAGAAACCTGATTTTACTGACCTCTACATACTGCGTGCTGTTGTCGGAGGTCACAGTCCAACATAGAAATGGATTTTTTTAAGGTTTGTTAATTTCTTTTTATGAGTATAGATGAGAGTGAAGGAGAACTGGAAATGATGCCAGTGTGGTAACATCCATATTTCTGAGCAATAAGGGGTACATAGAGGAAAATGAACTGCAGTATATTACTAGTGGCTTGAGATCGTTTGTTTGATGGTGTGTTCCTTTTCATAGGAAACAGTCTGTCTAAACTCTAATGTGTCACTGCTTTAAACTGATCAAACCTTGTAATTATGCCCATAAAATAATATTACAGCCTTTAGCTCAAGAAACTCAAAATTAAAATACATTAAAATTTCTGGCAGAAACCTGTAATGGTAATATTAAATGTGAATGGAAATAGACCTCAAATATGTGTACCAGCTAAAGACAGCTCAAGTGCCTTAAGGATCATTGTGTTGGAGTTGCTTAAAAAGAAGAAGGGGGGAAATGTCAGTTTCCTAGTGACATGTTGACAGCTTTCTGTTGTATTTTACTTTAGGGACTCCATCTCTTGCATTTGGCATTTTCAACAACAGTGACTTTCACCGGAGAGCTTCCTTACTGTTCTATATGTACTTGGCTGTACTCAGAGCTTCTTCTGCAAGCTAAAAGTACCATTTTATGCTTAAGTGTGGGTACGTCACAGAATTTTCTGCTCCTAGTATATTAGTGCTTCTTTAGGTTTAAGATGAGAGATCACAACTACACATTCAAACCTGTTAGCCACATCCGAACCAGGCTCTGAGTGTCTTGAAATTCACTTTTCAAGTAACTTGCAAATTACATTTTATGCTGTTAAGTTACAAATAAGTAAAGGATGACATTACTGTTCCCAGGTTGTGTAGCCGCATGTGACTCAACAACATGGCAAGTCAGCGGAACAAACCATTTTTTCATGCTATTTCCAACTCAGAAGTATGAGTGGATGTATTCTCTCTCACATTCCTATATCTGTTTAATCTATGTCTATAAGCAGATGTAGTTAACCATACATAATCTATAATATAATAAAATATAAGAATATAGTATAGTAAAAACAACCTCCCCCCATTCTAAACAATTAAAATTGGAACCACCTCTGCACATAGTCACATATATGATTCCACAGTCATATGGTCATCTTTCAGCATAATAACAAAGGTTGCTGATAGGGGGAGAAGTGCAACTAGCCCCACTGACCTCATCTAGAAGGAAATAACACCTTGCTCTTATATAGTGCTTTTCATCCATAGAACTCAAAGCGCTTTACAAATGAGGTTAGAATCATTATTCCCATTTTACAGATGAGAAACTGTTGGGTGACTTGCCCAAGGTCACCCAACAGGCTAGTGGCAGAGCTGGGAATAGCACTCACATCTCTCAAGTCCCAGTCCAGGATATGCAAGAGAAAACTGTGTTTCTTTTAAAATGTATCCTTCTCCTGTAGCAACACAAAGAGTACAGGATTGTAGCAAATGAGCCTAGAAGTCAAATAAAAAAATAAAAATAAAAAAAAATCTATGTCAACCTGAGAGAAGCACACAAGCTTCTTATAAAAATGTGTATACTCCTTAATTTGCATTACACCCATACAGTTTTCCATCAGAGTTTGGCTACTCTGAGATGTTTTTCAGTTTTGGCAGCAGTGAAACCTTTGGGAAATTTTGCAAAACTAGGGCTTGCTTCTGCAAAAAATGGCACACATCCACTTCCTCCTAAGACTAATGGGAATTAAGGATGGTCACTATCTGACAGCATGTGAGTATTTGATGTTTTTAATGTGCATTCTGAATTAAATAATTATTAGAGCAGTGGGTTTTTTGTTGATTATAATAATGAAAGTTTATTAGTGATATCACAATTTTATGTGTTTCAAAATTAGGAAAGAACTCAAAATATATCCATCTAGCCATATATCTAAAGTAAGAATAATAACACTGAGTTGTCTTTCATGGAGAACCAAACATTTTAATGGGCACATCTAAGAGCACTAAACTGCTTCACAAAGAAATGTATATGGGTCTGTAAGAATAACCACTAGAATTAGTGACTACTCTCCCTGTCATGAACCTTAACTTAGATCAGGCGACCGAGGCCAGGAAACAAAGGTCACTGTTTTACTTCTTTGAGTAAAACATTTATTATGGTGCCCATGTTCAGACTTGGGCTCAAACTTTTCAGAAGTCATAAATTTATAATATAATAAAAACAAAATCCCCCATTCAAAACAAAAGTAGAACCACCTCTGCATGTATTCACATCCTTCAGCACAATGACAAAGATCGTAGATAGGAGGAAAAAAGTTAAATTAGCCCCACTGACCTTATCTAGAGAGAAATCTAGGGTTTTGGTTTAGGTCTATTACTAGGGAACATAAAATATGCTGCTTAAGCAACTGTGATAATATGAGTAACATGAATTTCTAAGACAATTGCACCCATATACTTAACATTTTACCTATGAAAAGAAAGTTTAAATTGATAAAATATGAATAATAATTCATGCAAATAGTCTTTTAAAACTATAGGCATATATTTTATGCTTGTAACTCCCAGAAGTGTTTTACATAGTACATTCAAAAGATAATATTTCAGAGGATAATATTACAAGCCACTGGGTTAATATTTATTTTCCCAAATGTGCATAAATATACACACACTATATTGTACAGCAATAAAATACTGTATTCATGAGAATTAGGCAGCGATGTTATATGTAACTTTGTGCAGTGTGGTGTTACCCTCTGATAAAGAGTGATGTTTATTTTCACCCTTTCTTACAGTGGGGCTGAATAGGAGAACTTTGGGAAAGTCACTACATTATCTCTTTGATTTTGCGGACAATTTAATCTGAGTATTTTAGCATTTTTTTCCCTCAATCAACATTTTTCATATGGCTTAAAAACAGTATTGTTAGTCTAGGCTGGCAATCCAATTGATTGCTTTGGGTGATGTGGAGTGGATGGAAGAAATACCACTGGTATTTAATTATTTGGGATATTGGTTGATGAGATGTTCCATAGTTTGAAGTCCATTTCCACTGTCAAAAATAGAATTGTGTTTCAATCTCCCTTTATGGAAAAGGTAGGCACATCTGCCATGCAATGTGAGGATGCAGTTCAAAGTGGACCATATTTTCCATGTGAGTTCTTTGGCTGGGTCCTTGATGAGGTGTTTGTTTGAGACGTTGATGTCCTTCAGTCTTGCTTACCGTAGATCTTTGGGAGAAACCTCCAATATTCAAGCTCTTGTAAACAAGCCAAAAAGATTTGCTGGATTTGAGTTGGAATATCTGTGTATTATTTAGCTCTTCATGTATTGGAAAATCCCTGTTCCCTCAAATAAAATGGTGCTCCTCAACAATTCTCTTGTTGTGGACAAATTTGGGGCAAGTAGATGTGCACCAGTATGAGAAGCCATGGTTGTGGCAGTGATTTTACTGTGCTCGTAATGATCCACAGGATAGTGTTGAAAATTGACAAGCGATGCGTGGGAGCTGAGTTTACATCGATGAGCAGCAGTCTGCAGAACAATAGGCGAGGGACAGTGAAAAGATCTGTACAGTTTTTGCAACAGCTCCCCAGACCATTCATATCAGTTTCTGGATGAGATTTAGATGCATGCTTATTTTATGAGAATATTTTTCAGGTGCTGGTGGTACATGAGGCTTTGGTCTAACATCACAACAAGGTATTTCAGGGTGGGATCATGTCTTAACAGCTGACCACAAAAGTCTATGTTCAGCTCCATCCTAGTTTTTTTATTGTTTAGATCACTAGTTCTCAAACTTTTGTTCTGGTGACCCCTTTCACATAGCAAGCCTCTGAGTGCGACCCCCCTTATAAATTAAAAACACGTTTTTATATATTTAACACCATTATAAATGCTGGATGCAAAGTGGGGTTTGAGGTGGAGGCTGACAGCTCGTGACCCCCCACGTAGTAACCTTCCATTCCCCTGAGGGGTCCCGATCCCCAGTTTGAGAACCCCTGGTTTAGATCAAATGCTGACACAACAGTCGTAGTGAGGTTTGCTTTTAGCAATACAAGAAATATCTTTTCCATGTGTGATGGCATACACCCTTGTGTTCACACCCTACACACTATTGTAATAATCTTTATACAAGGTATGCTTGGTGAGGTATCATTTGAAAACTTATAACTTGCTGATTGCTAATATCTTGGTAAAATGTTTGTAGCAGCGTGTAGACGTGCGGACTCACCCCTGCGGTGCCTCCTGCTGGTCAATTCCGGGAATTAGCTCGTTCCAGCTCCGGACCACCCTCTGCAGTCCAGTGATCCGCCTGTCCTCTGGCCCCCGTGTCCCTCCCAGGACCCGATGCCCCTTTATCTGGGGTGCTGTCCCCTGGCAGTAATCCCTTTTAGCTTCAGAGTTTCCCCCTCCCAGGGAAACCCCCACCCACTATCCTCACCTCACCTCAGTATATGGCTACTGCCAGTCACTGTCTAGCCCCCGCACCCTGGAGAAGACTACAGTATCAGCCTACTCATCACTGGCAAGGAGGATTTGGACCTGCTGCCTTGGCCTACCCCTGGGCTGCCCTCTGCAATCCCCAGTACCTATTGGCCTTCTGCTAGGCCGCAGCCTGGGGCTTTCCAGGCTGGACCTCCCCAGCTCCTCTGCCTTTCCCCAGCCCTGCTCCACTCAGGTACTCTGCTCAGCTCCCTACAGCCAAGCCCTTCTCCCTCTACAGGCAGAGGGAGACTGTTTGGGCTTCTGGCTCTTATAGGGGCCAGCTGGGCCTCATTGGGGCACGGCCACAGCTGAGCCTACTTTCCCCAATCAGCCCAGGCTTCTTGCCCCAGCCTCAGCCCTCTCCCAGGGACCACCCTGCTACATACCTTTATGCATAAAATTATAAATTTCCTCTTTATAATGTTAAAAGTACATGTTCAGACTCACTAGCACCAAACTGGTCAAACACACTCCTTTGTTCAAGATAGGTCTATGCTTCTCTTAATTTTCATTTAAGCAACAAACGGAGTCATCAAGCAGAAAGGGGAAAACAAAGGAAGTTCACACCAATGAAAAAACCCAACAGGGAACATCCTTCCACACAAACTCTTTGTCACCTGGTTCTGAGCGAGAAGTGCTTTTCAAGAGGAGGACTGAAACTATAAAAAAGGAGGGGCAAACACCCCAAGACACCCCTCCTCTCTATCTAACACTTTGCACCTGAGAAGACAAAAGAAGCAGCCGTTTGAATCTGGGGGAGGGGTCCTGACCTGAAGAGCTAGTTCAGTAATGTTATTGGAAGCATGAGATGAAAAGGTTCACTTTAATTCTAATATAGTTTATTAAGTTAAACACTAGAAATCTTATTTATATCTTTATTTTTCTTGTAACCATTTCTGTCTCTTATACCTCATTGCTTGTACTCACCTAAAATCTCTCACTTTGTCTTTAATAAACTTGTTTCATTGTTTTATCTAATCCAGTGTGTTTAAGTTAAAGTGTCTGGGTAACCTAGTTAAGATAACAAGTTAGTTTATATTATTCTCTTAAAGGAATAATGGACTTAATATATTTGAGGAGAGGGCTGGGCTGTAGAAGACAAATATTTATGGGGGGAATCCAAGACAGGGAGTGTATTTGTGTCACCCTGCAATATAACCAAGGCTAATGAGAGCCAGGGTGTGACTGGCTGGCTACAGTTACACAAACACTTTTGCAGTCCTTCAGCTGGTGCAATGACTACCTTTGTGGCAGGCAGCAGAACCAAAAATTACATGTCACTGAATCAACTGTTGCTAATGGTTTTGCTTTTTCTTACTTTATTTTTGGATGACAGTGATGGATCTTTGTTTTAAATTTAAGATGTACTCCACCAGCTCATGCTAGTTAGCTCAAATCATGTGTCTAAACTACTTGACAGTGTCTCTTTAAACACATGCATAAGGGCATACAACATTTCTGCTCAATAAAACAATAAATTATAATGAGTGAAGGCAATGAAAGGGCAAAGAGGACAGAATCTATCTATTATAGAAATAGTTTAAGATTGCAAATGAAAAATAGCACCTGCACTGCATTAGCCAAGCATTTTTCATATCTCCTCTCTCTTACAGTTGTTCATCTGTTTAAATAAAAATTGTAGTTCAAAATATTCAGGACAGTCCAGATCTTAATGTCTGTCCTTATTCATTTTCTACTGTGTTTGTTCTCTCTCCTTACTTTAGCAAACTGCAGTAGAAACCAACAGGTCACTGCAGGGGTTGTCACTGACAGATCCTAATGGAGGACTGTAGCCTGTGTTGCTGCTGAAGTGGATTTTCAGGCAGAAGCAATATGGATAGGACACTCGTCCCCCTTGTCTACTCCTCCCATGTGCAGACTGTCCTCCTTGAGTTCCAGGCAGGGGCATGATGCGGCTGAGACCATTCATCCCCCACCTCTTCATCCTTCCCAACCCACTGCCTGGATGGGGAGATCCATGCATGGAAAGATGGATGGGGCTTCTTGCCCTGAAGAAGAATATGAACATTTGGTCCAATGCAAATAAAGTCTGCCCTCAGCCCCCATGCAATTTTATTAACTTAGATAGGGGCAGGGAAGGAGGAAGAGCATGCACAGTGTGGTCCTGTGCTATGCAATGAGACTGGAAATTGCCATCAATATGAGCAGAGGAAAACTAACAAGATACTAGATAAGCAGCCTGCCATTGCTAATACATCTTAGAAGGATACTTGCTGATACATTGTCCTTATACAGAAAATGATTTGCAGTTAATGAACACATATGACGAAGAAGGGAATTTAATTTTTTTTAAAGATCACTAGCCCAAAATGTCTCTAAGGAAATGTTAGCTAGGGATGGGGAGTAACTAGTATCAGAATGAAAAACATGAATTTAAGAGGATGTTTTCTTAAAGGGCTTCATTAAATTATATCCTAAGTGACATGCTGCAATAAACAATGGCATTCTCTGGAAATGATCTCTAATACAGATTATCATATCTGTGAAAAATTATCCTCTGATGGAGCCCCGCTGCCTGCAGGCTGCAACATATCCTATAAAGTGACAGCCACCAAAAAAAGAGTAGCAAGGAATGCTGAGATGGTAAACAATCTGGTTCTTCTTATTGGAGAGTGCTGCTGTAAACTGACCAAGGATGTTCAAAACTTTTCAGACTGGAGATCAGATCCTTTTGCTGAGAGACAAATTGCTGGTTGATTCCTACCAAAACATATTTGATATAAAATCATCTCTAGTTTGTGAATACATTGGATTTGGTGAGAGAAAAACATGCGATGTGGTTAACCAAGATGCCCACTGTTTGCATTTTAGTGCACTTCAGATTTACTGATATTATTTGCCCTCTTTGATTCAAAATAAGATAACAAACCTCAAGCACCTACTTGAGCAAGGGCAAGGAAACCACTTAGGTCCCGCTTCAGCCTTCAAAATGGGGTTTGAGTGCAATCTAAATGAAGCATAGGCCCGATGCTGGTTAATTTGGCAAGAGTGAAAATGACTGTAAGTTAGCAGAATGCAGGAAGAATTGTAACTCAGTCAGCTCAGTCTAGCAATTTTTAGGTTTTTTTCTTTTAGGTCTTTTGCATTAGAATTACACTGTTGTTAATTTCATTCCAGCTACAATATTTACTCTAGAAATCCCCAGGGTTTGAGCTTTACCCTTGTCAACATTTAAAGCAGAGATAAAGGAAGAATCCATATAATGGCTCATTAGACCATTACATCAGGAAAATGCCTGCTCAGTGGGTTGGCATTGTTTTAAGCACGTGGAGCAGAGCTGGTCAAAATAGGTTTAAGAGGGATGCAAGGAGTAGTAGATAGGCCTGGTGCTGGACCTCTGGACAGGGATCAATTTCATCTTATGGAATAAAGCCAGATCAGTTAGATTTTTGATCATCATGGTTTTACTGCTGTGTAATTTACCTTTGCACAATAGACAAATTGTAAGACTTTTCTAGCTTGGTAGCAAACAATCAGTTACTTATATACAATAGTTGCAAAGTCACCTGATCAGCATGGTAACCAAGAGAAGTACAGCAAAGCTGCTTTTTTCCGCTTTGTTCTCACAAGAGAACAAGTTAGCATAGTTATTTAGTTGTTGTTTCTTGTACCACATGATAAATATACAGTTAGCACTAAAGTGCCACATACTTAGAATCAAATACTGCGTTCGCACAGTATTTTCAGGCAGCTTTTATTGACTTGAGTAGCACATGAAGCTGATGGCAAAATTTGGACCAAAATATATTTGATGTTTGTCCATCATGAACAGAATTTGTACATGTATGTGACATCAAGGGGACTAGACAAAAAGTGCAGCCAGAAAAATATTTTTTCCCAATCTTCATTTGCTTGAATAATAATAGTACCCTTTCCTGTCAGAAGCAGACCTTGCCATAGCAATTCCTGCTTTTTTTTCTGCTAGAGACAAGGTGGGTGAGGTAATATCTTTTATTGGACCAACTGTTGGAAGATTGGCTACTGTCAGAAGACAGGGTACTGAGCTAGATGGACCTTTGGTCTGACCCAGTACGGCTGTTCTTATGTAATTTCTGTTGGTGAGAGAGACAAGCTTTTGAGCCACACAGAGCTCTTCTTCACATCTGGGAAAGGAACTCCCAGCATCACAGCTAAATGCAAGGTGGAACAGATTGTTTAGCATAAGTAGTTAGCACATATTGTAAGGGACCATTAAAGGTGGACTGGCCCATTAACACCCCTAGAGTCCTAGGACAAAAAGAGGGGGGTAGTGGGTTACATTATAAACCATAAATCCAGTATTTGTTTTCTCTAGATTAGAGTATTGCAATGTGTAAATTACCTTAGGCTATTTGTGAAAGCCACTCAAGGTATGCCTACACTGCAATTCGATCCCATGACTGGCCTGTGCCACCTGACTCAGACTGGCAGGATTTGGGCTGCCGCTTGTTCAGTTGCAGTGTAGACTTCTAGGTTCAGGCTGCAACCTAAGCTCTGGGACCCTCCCACCTCCAAAGGTCCTCGAGCCGGGCTCTAGCCCAAGCCCGGAAGTCTACACTGCAATTAAGCAGCCCCACAGCCCAAGTCCCGTGAGCCCAAGTCAGCTGGCCCAGGCTAGCCGCACATGTTTAATTTCAGTGTAGATATACCCTCAAATCCTATTGTGGAATGCATCTGCTCCCCTCCTAAGCAATGTATGTTGGCAGGAACAAACTAAACCTGTAACGCACACCAAGAACTGTCTGCTACTGTCTGTCACCCTACTCCAGGGTGAAATTTAAGGTACTGCTATTACCATCCACAAAGGCTAGATGGAGAAAGACTACAAAATTTAAATGGTTTAGGCCCCAAATACTTCAGAGAACTCTTTCCTCTCAAGGGAGATGTGTGCAAAGTGTTCTCAGTAGAAGACCCTGGCCTCTAGAATTTGTATCTTCCATACATTTCTTTAAGCCCAAGCCTATGTGTGTGTTGGAAGATAAGACACATAATGATGTGATACATTTTATAAGATTAAAGAAAAACAGGACGTTAAAAAAAATCAGAGCAATAAAATTGATACATATTTTCTCCCATTCCCATCATTGTTACACAGGCCTGGGCAGCTTAACACCTACTGTTATTAGGAAAGTGCATGTGCAGAGAAATGTGTGAGCACAATTACATCACCATTATGTCAAGTATCCGAGGGGTAGCCGTGTTAGTCTGGATCTGTAAAAAGCGACAAGGAGTCCTTTGGCACCTTATAGACTAACAGAACTATTGGAGCATAAGCTTTCATGGGTTTGACAAAGTGGGTATTCACCCACGAAACCTTATGCTCCGATAGTTCTGTTAGTCTATAAGGTGTCACAGGACTCCTTGTCGCTTATATGGTGCATCTGAACAAAAATTACCAGGTGAACCAACAAGCCCTCTCAAAGTTTGTATAGAAAATAAAAGGTCAGAAAAATGAAGAAAGAAAACTGCTAGTCAAATATATCCTTACTTCTGGCATGCTATGCACACATATTTCTGGTATTTGTAGCAGAAGAGTAAATAAATCCTATTTTGAAGTGTATAACTTTGCTATAATTACAATCTGAATCTCAGATACTACATTTCATTCTTAGGCAGACTGCAGAGCCTTCATAAAAGTCTGTGGGATTCTTTGTGGACTCAGCACTCTGTCTGCACACAGGAATGGACCCGATTCTGTAGATATCCTAATGGAGGAGTTGGCAATCTTTCAGAAGTGGTGTGCCGAGTTTTCATTTATTCACTCTAATTTAATGTTTCATGTGCCAGTAATACATTGTAACGTTTTTAGAAGGTGTCTTTCTATAAGTCTATAATATATAACTAAACTATTGTTGTATGTGAAGTAAATAAGGTTTTTAAAATGTTTAAGAAGCTTCAATTAAAATTAAATTAAAATGCAGAGTCCCCTGGACCGGTGGTCAGGACCCACGCGTGTGAGTGCCACTGAAAATCAGCTCACGTGATGCCTTTGGCACGTGTGCCATAGGTTGCCTACCCCTGTCCTAATGTATTTTTAAAATTAGATTCAGAAAAAAATCATTAATATCTCCTACGTTTTCTGCATACATTTTTTTCAGCCTACTCCTTGCTACAGCTATGTCTCAGGCTATGTCAACACTAGCACTTTTGTCGGTAAAACTTCCATCAGCCAGCGGCATGGAAAAAACACCCCACTGACCGACATACGTTTCACCGACAGAAACACGGGTGTGGACAGCGCTATGTCTGTGGGAGATGCTCTCCTGACTACATAGCTACCGCTGCTTGTTGGGGGTTGTTTAATTATGCTGATGGGAGAGCTCTCCCCATCAGCACGCAGCGGCTGCATGGAAGACCTTACAGCGGTGCAGCTGCCGCGGTACAGCTGTGCCACTGTAAGGCCTCTAGTGTAGACATAGCCTCTTATATTTGTATCAGCACTTCACTTTAAGCACAGCTCATTTGTTTCTCTATCAACATGCTACAAAAAGCCCATTAACAAAGACATGTCTGCACCTCTATCACACCTTATCTAACAAAGACAATCTTTTAACTTAACACTGTTCACAAGCCCAGCCGTTAGCAAAGTGCAGGTTCTACAACACTGCTATTTGCTTTCAGAATCAGTTAACACTTACTTTTACATTTGCAGTGTTTCCTCATCCATCCGCTGCATCTTGTGTTTGAGCTTTGACTGAGGACAGGAAACAATTTCAACTCTCTTGTATAGGAAAGTACCTATGCAAAAGCCTCTCCATAGTTACAGTTGTAACCGGCTTGCATTCTAAAGCCCTATTTTAGCTACCCTTGAAACTTGGACTTGGAAAATGAGCTCTGCCTGACGATTGCCAGACAATGTTTCTCCAAAGTCTAAGGAAAATCATTAAACTACATTGAACTACAAGGTCATTAACAAAAAATTAACTTGATAAACTTTTGACTTTGTCTAATGTTTCTTCATCCACCTCAAGTCTTTTTGAAAACTCATGCACCAGCTATATTTGAAGAAAATAGTTTTCTTAATTACAAAACTATAAAAAAAATTGTGAATCACTTGAAACCTGCTACTTACAACATCATGGCAGCTTGGTTACTGCACCACATTTTCCAAAGGCCATGGTCCTACGGTCAGCATTATCAGTAGGGTGATCAGACAGCAAATGTGAAAAATCGAGACGGGGTGGGGAGGGGTAATAGAAGTCTATACAAGAAAAAGACCCCAAAATCGGGACTGTCCCTATAAAATCGGGACATCTGGTCACCCTAATTATCAGTGAGCTCCTGATGTGAGAAAGGCTGGTATTTAGACCACATCTATATTAAAGGGAACTCAAAACTACAAGGGAGATATCCAGGTTAAGTAGTAGGACTCACCAGAAAACAAGAATTTTCTCTTTCATGAACAATATGAAATTGCTGGAATTTGTTTTTGTTCTGAGGAGGAATGAAAATGAGACCATTTGAAAAGAAATTCACAAAAAAATTAGAGAGAGAAAGACTCTTGCCATAAATAGCATGGGAGACCCAGGTTCAAGGCCTGGCTCTGAATCAGGATTTTGTTTTTTATGCATCCCCTTCAGAAACTCTTTCCTGGACTAAGACGCCTTCCTGATAAAAATGTAATTAAATGGTATATTTCTGTGAAAAGTCTTGGTTTCAAAGAATCTACATTTTTTTGTGAAAAAAAATGTTTTGTATTAGAAAAAGACATGTTTAACAATCAAACCAATAGGTTGTTACCTTTTAACATAAATACATAAATCAATGAACAATGAACAACAAACCATTCCTTCATAGATCAAAAACCTTCTTAAAAGTACAGAGGGTCTTTACTTCGTCTACTCTCCACCTCAGGGGAGATATACGTGTTTCAGGGCTGTTCCAGGGCATACCAAAAAACAATCAAACAAAAAGAAAAAAGAAAAAAAACTGTACCCAGCATATAGAACAACAGAAGCTATTCACACCCATTCATTCACACAACCCACACATGTACTGGCAAAGACCAGCATTTCTTTTTGCAGCAATTTCTACCTCCTCATCCAGGCAGTTATCAGAAATGATATTTAAAACAAGCCTTTGGAATACAAACCTGATACCTACCTGACTGGCTAACCTGCTCCCTGGCTGACAGTCCCAAACTGGCAGCCTTGACAATTGAATTCCTTCACACATACAGCAAGCACAAAGGCAGTTCCCTACTATGTATACGTCTGTATAGGTAACTTTAGAGCCTACATAGCCACAGAATCTGGGTGATGCTGGAGTATGTAAGAACAATTGCAATCTCTCTCATTTCCTTCCAGCCTAAAGGTAAATCATGGGAGGGAGAAAAGGATGAGTGTCCAAGGAAAGGGGAACTTTTCATGTGGAGGGCAAGTGAGCCTTGGCCTGAGGAGAGCGGGAGGGTGATATGTGAGACATGGTGCCATAGGAGTTGGTCTCCCTCTTTCCCTGAGGTGGACTCTCCATCTTTCAAGCCCAGACAAAAGGTACTTGTGGATTCTTCACTAATGCTAAGCCCTTGTATAGTAGAATCCACAAGAAATGCTTTCTTCTACCTCTGTTTGGCTTGAAGACTCTGTTCCACCATGGTAGATGATGACCTGGCCTCAGTTATTCACACTTTTGTTACCTCTCAGCTGGACTACAGCAATAGAAATACTTCAGCACTTAGGACACTCCACCTGGTACAAACTGCTGCAGCATGTCTTCTCAGCAACATGGACTTAGTGACAGCACATCAAATCTTTTCTCTTCTCTGTACACTGACTTCCCATAGATTATCAAAACTAGTCCAAGTACTCAGTCCTTATCTTCATGGTGCTGCATGGCCTGGGCCCAAGATATATAAGACTGCCTAGAGCTCTGGGATGAAGACTGTGGTTGACATTTTTGTATCATGACTGCCTGTAGGTTTTCTGGCCCACCAGGGACAGCCTTGGGCAACATCATCTGCAGCTCTCTTAGTTTACTACTGAGTTCTTGGGGTACGTCCACACTACCCGCCGGATCGGCGGGTAGCAATCGATCTATCGGGATCGATTTATTGCGTCTTGTCTAGACGCAATAAATCGATCACCGAACGCACTCCCCATCAACTCCAGAACTCCACCAGGCCGAGAGGCGGAAGCAGAGTTGGCGGGGGAGCCACGGCCGTCGATCCCGCTCTGTGAGGACAGGAGGTAAGTCGATCTAAGATATGTCGACTTCCGCTACGCTATTCTCGTAGCTGAAGTTACATATCTTAGATCAATTCCCCCCCCCCCCCCCCGAGTGTAGACCATGCCTTGGTCTCCCCGTCCTGAGGTCAGGTTTATCCCTTTATAGTTCCAAAAGACAGTGACCTCATCTCTTGGACATATGATCTCTAGACTCTGTCCCTCCTGAGGATCTATATGTCCCAGAATGCCTGCCATAACAGGTACACTCACATGTTCATGTGCTTCAAGGCCCAATGTGCAGGTCCAGGGAGTTTGGTGGGGGGTTTTTTTCCACAAACCTCCCACATATTTTTAAATAGCTATTGCATGGGCTAAGAACTTCAGTAGCCCATTTTAGCTTAATTAAATAACTTGAATGCCTCAATTGCCACAAAGGGAGTTAGCTTAGAATGCTGTGGTCCTGCTTCTGAATTTCTACAATGGCTTATCAGTTGAGCTGATCAAAAATGCCATACCCTTCTACTCCCTCCCCCACCCCCACCCCCCAGGAAAATTTCAACTTTTCACTGGTGGGAGGAAGGCTTTAATAAAAAGTCAAAATTTCCCATGGACTTTGTGGCAATTTCATTTACTTGAAAACCCAGTTTTCTGGGGAAAAAACAGTTTTGACAGAAAATCAGTGACTAGCCCTATTCATCAGTATTGTTAATGTTTACATACACAATTATATAGAATAAAATGACAAATCATTGCCCTTTGTTATTATCATTATAGACCCTGATACTAAAATCATATTCATGCTGCAAGGCAGCTGAGCGGCTGCCTGTGTGGATCTGATTGGAAGATTGAGAATTTAATTACTAGGTTTGTAGGTTTAATAAGTGATGGTAAGAAGTTTTATTGACTAATACCTCTTCCGATTCAGAGTGCAACAGAGGTGTGGTTAACTAATTTGTATGTAAATGAGAAAGAAATAATTTGCTGGCTGCATATCAGATATATTTTGCTAGCATATGATTCATTTTTGTTTACAGGCCAGCACGTGTTCCTAACAAAGGGATGACTCTCATGTACTGTAAACTAAGACACATCAAGTAAAATGATGTTTGGCAGCAAAGTATCTACAATATGTTACCTTTTAAATACTGACGTTTGACTTTCTGTCAATGTGCAGCTGTGTACTTATTTTTAATAGATCTTTTCTCTTTCTTTTAATAATCAAATAGGAAAGTGCAGGCTGCTGGGGGGGCTGTTAGTGCACAACATTTTGACTATTGCTGACATCTCCTTGACAGCTCCACCTATCAAAGGTGGCATGGAAATGATGTAAACACCTCTCATTATGCTTGTTAATGGTGAAGCAAGATCAGAGAGATTTACCTGTTGGATGTACAACTGTCACTTGGATTATTTATGGAAGTACTGCAAAACAGAATGAGGTATTCCCTGTTCTGATAACTGTCTCCCATATGTATAAAAGAGAGTTATATGTATATTTACAAGAGTTATATAGAAAAATGTGGGCCAAATTCTTCTCTGTTACATGCATGCCAGTTCAGAGGCTTCCAGGAGGTTGTATGTATTTATAATGGAGTGCAGAATTAGGCCCCATAACTCTTCTGGAAATAACTGTATGTTAGGATAGCCTAGGGAGTGATTTTCCCCTCTGTGGTGTCTGTTGCCATCACAGACCATCCGAGGGAGAATTGCAGACATTTGTAGGGTCACCATAAGTGGCCTCATGCTGCAAGCTCCACTACGGGGGTGGGGCACAAGGTAAAAGGGGGCATGTCGCAGGTGTCACCAGAGTACTACTAACATGTTGTGCTGCTCCAGGAGTGGAGCAGCGCATAGGCAGCCATGATAGAGTTGGGGGCTGGCCCATCCGTTAGAGCAGTCCTGCCTCCCAGGGCCGTCTCCAGACCCAAGCGCGTGCTTGGGGCGGCATGCCGCGGGGGGCACTCTGCCTGTCGCCGGTAGAGTGGCAGGCGGCTCCGGTGGACCTCCCGCAGGCACACCGCCAGAGCACCCCCCGCGGCGTGCCGCTGTGCTTGGGGCGGTGAAATTGCTAGAGCCGCCCCTGCTGCCTCCTCTGCACCAGCCTGCCAGAGCAGCCCAGAATCAGAAAGGTATTAGGGGGGTTTAAAGCCTTCTTTGTCTACCTGCCCCTGGGGCTGATCATTCTGCGTTGCATCTCCTAGAGGTGCAGCATCAAATCTCTGCCCTAATCTCCAAAGGCTTGGTTCTGCAAGGTGCTGAGCACCCTCGCTCCCATCAATGTCAATGGGAGTTAAGGGCATGCAGCAGCCTGAAGGACTGGCAACTAATGGGTTACATTTTCAAAATGGATTCCATATTGATTCAGAGACAGGCTAGAACTGCTGAAAAGGTTGTGCATGATAAGGCTTAGTGCTGCACATGGCTGATGAATACAGGCTTGTAATAGCCAAAGTTACATCATTAAGGAAAGTTCAAGAAAAGATTAATAAATTCTTCCTTAAATGTGCAACTCTGGCTTCAGGAGGAAGGGGAGAGAGAGAAAGATAAGTATCAACAATAGGCCCCTAAGCGTCAAGCTTAGTGAGAATCGACATAGAATAGACCCTTAAGGGTTTTGTGCCTGTATCTATTATTTACTAGTCATGTTTATGTTGAAACCTCTGTATTTTATGAACTCTGTTGCATAGAAAATCGTCATTCCGTTATATAATTGTATTTAACTTCTTGGACTTGGCACGTGAATTTCAGTTCTACAGATGAAAAAACTCCAGCACAGTTTATGTAACTAGACATTATATCACCAGCATGACAAAGAGCTGCAGCTCAATCTGCTCCATGAAGGCTAGATTGTGACTAGCTCTAATGCAACCTTAAAGGGAAGTAATGCAGTTCTATGCTGCCTTTGGCACAGCACTGTGCTTGCAGGAACAAGCTAGCCCTGCGGAAACATATAAGCTTCAATGTAATGGATTGTAAAGCAATCTTAATTGGAAAGAGCTATTTTAAGACTTGTTTCAATAAACTGGTGTGTCAGTCCAATATTTGTAGCTTCTACGTGGGGAAAGTGGACACCCAGATTGTTACCCTAAATCCAGCTGAAGCTCTAATTTCCGTCTGCAGTTAACCTGCATTTGAAGAAGTGGCAGAGAGACCCTATGGTTAATAAAAAACACATTTTGTAGATAGATTTCTGTCACATTCTGGGGTGCAATCCAGACCAGTAAGTGGTTGTGTCATCGCCTGCCCTGTAACATTGGGTGCCTCATAATGCCTTGCTGTTGTAGCTCCCAACCTGGGCCACTCCCAAAGAGCTCAACAGCATGCAGGTTACACCCTAAAGGTCTGTGTATAGCCACAGCCCTGGTCCAGAAACTCTGACCCCAGCAGCTGTCAGCAACACTCCAGTCACACTTGGCTTCCTCCAACCTGGGTTACTGTTGCAGGGTGACTCCCACACTCCCAGTCTTGAATTTTCTCTAAAACATATGTTCTGCACTGTCCAGCCCTCTCCTTGGCAGTTCAGATATTAGAGGAGCATGGCCCCTGTAAGGGGACAATATGCAACAGCCTGATACTTTAACTGGAAATACCCAAACAGTTCAGTTTAAACACAACTGATTAGCTTTGATTAAAAATATAAATCAAGTTTATTTAACTGCAAGGAGATAGATTTTAAGTGAGAACATGTATAAGGTATTAAAGAAAATGGTTACAAGAGAAATAAAGATAAAACATTTTCTAGTAGCTAAAACGTAACAAGCTAGCCTTGGTTGCAGGTAAAATCCTTACCGCAGCTTCCCAGCACAAGCTGGCCAAATTCTCAGGTCAGGAGCTCCCCCAAAAGTCAGAGTGCTCCCCCTTTGTTTTCTTAGGTGCACAAGAGAGAACATAAGAACAGCTATACTGGATCAGACCAAAGGACCATCTGTCCCAGTATCTTGTCTTCCGACAGTGGCCAATTCCAGGTGCCCCAGAGGGAATTAACAGAACAGGTAATCATCAGGTGATCCATCTCTTGTTGCCCATTCCCAGCTTCTGTCAAACAGAGGCTAAGGGACACCATCCCTGCCCAGCCTCACAAATAGCCATTGATAGACCTATCCTCCATAAATTTATCTAGTTCTTTTTTAAACTCTGTTATAGTCTCGGCCTTCACAACATCCTCTGGAAAAAGTTCCACAGGTTGACTGTGCATTGTATGAAGAAATACTTCCTTTTCTTTGTTTTAAACCTGCTGCCAATTGATTTCATTTGATGACCCCTAGTTCTTGTGTTATGAAAGGAGTGAATAAAACTTCCATATTTACTTTCTTCACACCAGTCATGTGTAGCACCCCCTCTCCACCTGGTTACCTTCTTTAATGCCAATTTGCTTACAGGTTTTGATGTACAGGTCTGGGTTCTTTTGGATCCTGCCACCCATTCAGCAAGGTGAATTTATTTGGCTGTGCCTCCACCCCCTCACTCCTTTCTGGCAGAGTCACCAGGGCAGCTTGGGAGGAAAATTTTAACCATGGGGTAATCCCCACTTACTTGCCAGATAGTTGGAGACTTCCAAGAAATAACACAAACACATACAATATATTCAACACAATAATTATATTAAACAGGAGACAAATATAACATAACAGGGTAAAACGCTATTGTTAGGTTCACCAGAGCCCACGCTGCTAATACCTGTGATTTTCCCCAGACACGTAACTTGATGTAGCAAATATAAGATTAGTGTCCCATTGGTATGTGTACTTTGTTGGGGCCTTTGATGACCTATGACCACAAAATTCTTCTCTACAGTGGTTTAGCAGTGTGGCTGACAGGATTCAGTACAGCCCAAAGGACTCACAAGTGGGAGAAGAACAGGAGTACTTGTGGCACCTTAGAGACTAACAAATTTATTTGAGCATAAGCTTTCATGGGCTACAGCCCACTTCATCAGACGCGTAGAATGGAACATATAGGGAGGAGATATATACACATACAGAGAACATGAAAAGGTGGGAGTTGCCCAACCAACTCTAAGGCCTGGTCTACACTAAGGGGGGGGGTCGAACTAAGGTACGCGACTTCAGCTACGTGAATAGCGTAGCTGAAGTCGAAGTACCTTAGTTCGGGCTACTCACCCGTCCAGATGCCGCAGGAACGAAGTCCGCGGCTCCCCCATCGACTCCGCCACCGCCGTTCGCGGTGGTGGAGTTCCAGTGTCGACGGGAGCGCGTCCGGGGTTCGAACTATCGCCTCTAGATTAGACGCGATAGTTCGAACTCCGAGAAGTCGAACGCCGCCCGTCGACCCGGCAGGTAAGTGTAGACCTACCCTAAGAGGCTAATTAATTAAGATGAATTGTTGTCAGCAGGAGAAAAAAAACTTTTGTAGTAATAATCAAGATAGCCCATTTAAGACAGTTTGACAAGATACTTAACATGGAGAAAATAGATTCAATGTGTGTAATGGCTCAGCCATTTCCAGTCTCTATTTAAGCCTAAATTGATAGTATCTAGTTTGCATATCAATTCAAGTTCAGCAGTTTCTCATTGGAGTCTGTTTTTGAAGCTTTTCTGTTGCAAAATTGCCACCTTTAAATCTGTTACTGAATGGCCAGAGAGGTTGAAGTGTTCTACTGGTTTTGAATGTTATAATTTCTGATGTCAGATTTGTGTTCATTTATTCTTTTGCATAGAGACTGTCCAGTTTGGCCAATGTACATGGCAGAGGGGCATTGCTGGGAGAAGGAGAAGGTGGTAAATTTGTGCACAGGTTTAATATGCAGCAGGTTATAAAATCCCCAAAACCTTACTCCCTGGCTTGAGGACACAGTTCAGGGAGTAGGGGGTCCCCAAAACAAATTCCCTAATGACTAACTAAAACAGCAGCAGTAGGCAACCTATGGAGAGCTGATTTTCAGTGGCACTCACACTGCCCAGATCCTGGCCACCAGTCCAGGGGGCTCTGCATTTTAATTTAATTTTAAATGAAGCTTCTTAAACATTTTAAAAACCTTATTGACTTTACATACAACAGTAGTTTAGTTATATATTATAGAGTTATAGAAAGCGACTTTCTAAAAATGTTAAAATGTATTACTGGCACGCAAAACCTTAAATTACAGTGAATAAATGAAGACTCGGCACAGCACTTCTGAAAGGTTTCCGACCCCTGAACTAAAAGGTGGTGCACTCACAAACTCCATGAATGATCCTCAGGTTCAGAAATGACTCTGGATTCATTGGTCACTACAGAGGGCTTATCTCTGCTGGCAGGGATCCTCTTCAGGTGGGAATCAGACTGCTTTGGTCCCAGGATTTCCCCTCACCACAAAGGGGTGCAGGCCTCAAGGTGCAGATTACACAACAGTACTAAAATCCAAACTGTAGTCTCTGAACCCAGCATCCAGACACTCACACAGCAGGCAGCAGCCCTGAACTAGCAGGCAGAGCAGAGCTGACTGGTCTCACCTAGGGAGCTGGAGGGCTAACTCAGCCTGGCCGGGGGAGTTTCCCAGCAAAACTCTACAAACTGGGAATCACCAGTGGAGAAGGAAAAACCCAGCTGAGGGATCTTGCTTTCAGGTCACAGCTGCTAATACCTATTTCTGATCCCCTTTTGTATCCCTTTTTTTATCCCTTTTTGGATAGCACGCTTCCATGACCTGACAGAGACTGGAAATCTATCATAGTTTCGCTGAATCATCCTAAACAAAAAAATCACTAAATTAAACTGTATGATATCAGAAGCAAAGGTTTTTCTCCATAGATATGTAAGCCTGTGGTCTGAAGCCTTAGAGAGTAGGGAGATTGCTGGAGACCAGGGACAGGAGTGGCCCAGAGTTGCTGGATAACTCGATTGACAGACCCTATACAGGGAGCTTTCTGTTGACATCTGTTGGGGAGAAAGGAATTTGGGATATTTGGGGTCAAAATCAGTGAAGTTTTAAGTTTGGGAGTAATAAAAATTATGGTCCCTGTTGGGTAGTGAGAGGACAAGAGATATGCACCAGATGTGCTTGGGGTGAGGGGTCATCATGACCAAATCACAGTCTGTCACAGTTGGGTGGCAGACCCTGGAAAGGGGAAAGGACTTTCTATTTTCTGGTAGGGAGGCCTTTTTCAGCATCCTGCATGCCACCGATCCCTTCTGAAAACTGCAGAGGAAGTGTAGACTTGGCTCTGAGGGAGTGGATGCTGCAGAGGCAGCTTTATCATCATAGTGCAGTAGCTTAGCCGAGGAACTCAGCAGAGGATCCATTACCTTGCAGTCAAATTTATAATCACTACAGCTGTCCCCAGAGCAGACCAGGCAGCACTTTCCTTAGGGGGTGGAGATGGACCTGCCAGATTTCTGGAGTCTACCATTCCTGAACAACAAACAGGGAGTGAGGGTGTAGTGGAGGAGGAAAATGGTTATTGCAGAAATACATTGCCTTATTCACCACTTATGCTGTGACAGGACTGAGTTTAAGACTACTGTCAAGACACTCTGGGGGAGTCTTACTTAATAGATATCATAAATCAAAATATTTGTATATTACTGGCTTTACAAAGCTTATTCTGTGTCCGTTCTTCCTCAGTAAAGTTTTCTTGGTTTTATATAACAGACTCAGTGCATGTGGGTGGAGGCTTGAGCTGTTGTTCTTTGTTACGTTTTCAGAAGAAACTCCCTAGATAATTGAACCTGGCCATATTTGCTTCTGACAACACCTGGCAGTAGGGTTACAGATATATATTGGTAAGAATACATGTATATAGTGCTGTGTGTGGGTTTGTGTTTGAGCATATGATCATAAAAGTCAGTAGGTTACCAGATAAATCAGCTTTGAATCAAAGCCCTTCATATGGAAGCCTGAGAACAATTACCTCAGAAGATGGAAGATGTGCAGAACTGCAGATGAAGTGCAATAATTGCTGCTTGCTTGAGGTAATACAGCTGCTCCTTCCCTCAATAACAGGGCAGGGGAAACAAAAATGGATTTAGGCTTGATAGTGACTTAGCTGTATAAAATGTATCTGTTAAGTGTAGCTGTACTATTGACAGTGGAGAAGGTGGGCACCTACCACCAGGGCCGCCCAGAGGGAGGGGGCAAAGGGGGCAATTTGCCCCAGGCCCCGGGCTCCGCAGGGGCCCCCAAGAGAAGAGCGGAGGCTCCCGCCTCCGCCCCTCTCCTGGAGCCTCAGCGCATCAAGCGCCGAGTCTCCGGCCGAGCCCCTGAGCCCCGCCCCGCTCCGAGCCGCATGGTGAGGGGGCGGGGCTGGGAGCTCCAACGGGGCCTGAGCCCCGCCCCGCTCAGAGCGGCGTGGGGAGGGGGCAGGGCAGCTGCCTCCGCTCGGCGTGGAGCTCACAGCCCCGCCCCCTCACCACGCGGCTCTGAGCGGGACGGAGCTCAGGCCCCGCCGGAGACGCGCTCGGGTAAGAGGCTGGGGCCAGGGCAGGGGGGAGGGGAAGCGGGACCGGGACCCTCCGCCGCCGCCGCCGACGAAGCGCAGCCCGGTCTTCGGCGGCGGGGGGCCCCTTCTGTTCCGGGACCCGGCGCCGAAGTGCCCCGAAGGCCCGCGGTGGGGACCCCCCCCGCCACCGAATTACCGCCGAAGACCGGGCTGCGCTTCGGCGGCGGGTCCCGCTTCGGCGGTAATTCGGCGGCGGGGGGCTCCCGCCGCAGGTCTTCGGGGCACTTTGGCGGCGGGTCCCGGAACGGAAGGGCCCCCCGCCGCCGAAGACCCCGGGCCCCCGGAATCCTCTGGGCGGCCCTGCCTACCACACTTCCTTTGTCAGGGAGACAAATGTTGAAAAACAGCTGAATACCATACTGCTTTCTAACTCTATTAGCTTTTGTGACATTGTACCTTAAAATGAGAGGCACAATTCCTGCCCAGCAATTTGGTTATGCTTGGGGGCATTAATTTGCATCACTCCTTTACAGGGGGTAGCATATGCCTTCCCTTGTCTCCATAAGTGTCATGGGGGTGTGGTGGGGAAGGAGCCAAAACTCTGTCTTCTCCCTAACCACTCTCTGTCCCATTGTTCCAGGGTGGGAGAGCATCTGTAGCACAGCCCTTGCACATGAATGGGGCTGTAATTTGAGGAGAGGTAACAAGAGCTGTATGACGGTGGGAAAGCCTTACTCTCTCTTATGCCTTTGCATGTTACATGGGCATAATCTAGCCTGTACATAGCAAATGCTGCTTTTTCATAGGTATTCCTGCTACAAGTTTATTGAACTTACTTTATAATAAAAAAAATTCCACCTTGAAAAATACAGCGTAAAGCTAATTAAACATAAGGTTTGTGCAGCTTGGAGTCTGGTACGTGGTTCTTCTGTAAAAGTCTACCACAGATTGTCTGCATAAAAATAATTCTATATGATAATCTAGCAAGCATTGAAGTGCCACTGTCTTTCACATTAACGAGGTAGCTTCTATACTGAATGAGTAGCCATTTCTAACAAATGAGGCCAACGACTAGCTGCCTAGCATTCCAGTCACGGGTCTTGAGCTTCTGTTCTCCTCACTGAATGCTACTTGCAGCCAAAAATTAAGGAAAAAGCTTTCGGACTCAATAGTTTGTATAATAAAGTCTACTGGCAAGGAGACAAATACACACAATTGCACATAGGGGGAACAAAGTGAAAAGCCTACAGAAATAAATATTTAATGGCTGTAAAGAATCAAAGATAAAATAAATTAGGTTTTAGTAATTGTTTCTGATGTCTTTAGGTTTTGCCCTTGGTTAAAGGAAATCTGAACTTTGATGTGACTGAGATGAGACATTGCTATTTGGTTCCTTACAAAAGCATACCATGTTCATCCTCAAGTGCTTTAGTAATATATTGTCGGAGATATACTGTATATAAAAATTGCTCTCTCTTTCTCTTGTCAATATACCGTGTGAGGCAGGAGGTTGGGAGGAAATTGAACTTTTCTGCTGAACACTCATAAATCTGAATCTGTTACTCATTAATGAGCCCTGTATCTCTTTCTTAACTTTATTGTTAGCCGATTTATTGCATGGAAAGGGTGTGTTTTAGAAAGTCCAGGGAAGTGTACTCTTCTATCTGCAGAAGAGGCACAGCACGGACTACAGCAGTGGGAGCTGCCTCAGCCTCCATACCCTGCTAATGTGTTTTGATCCTTAATTGAAAAGATGGAAACCTACTGATGGAATAATGTGGAGAGAAGGTAGTTTGCTCTGCAGGCCCATTTAATTCTGAGTTTCTTCGCTGCGAGAAAAGGTGCCAATGGTGGGGATATCTTTCACTTGAGAAACTGGATGCTTTAGGAGGTTGCTAATGGGTTATACTGGGCTCTTTCATCTCTAGGCTCAAATCCAACCCAGGATAACAGTGACCAAAAATTTTTGCCATCTGCCTAGTGTTCAACTGCCTGTGTGAAATGAATCCATGGCTTTGATCTAGATCCTCAGGCTGTCTACATCTCAGAAACATCCTCTGTATTGCCATCTTTTTTCATTCCAAAGAAGTTATTTTACAAGCAGCTCTCCCCCCCCCACACACACACACATCAGTGCTAGACATATGGTCAGTGGGCTTATAAATGTATTTAAACAAGCTGTCCAATCCCTAAAATTTTGTTATAACCCGGTAAGGTCCTATCATTGAGTTTTTACAGCCTAGCACCTCATAAGAGGGAGGAAATGAACTATGGAATGACTCATGGATGCAAAGTCTTTCATTTTTTTTGTGCTGTCTGAATCTAGCATGGCTGGGAGTGACAAGACATTAGAACCATCAATTGTTATACTGGTCCATCCCAGGGGTCCAGTTAGTCCCAATGTCCTGTATCCATCAGTGGTCCATATCATTTACCTCAGAGGAAGAAACTTTGCAGTGGGTAGTTTTTGAAGATCCAAACATCTGAAGGCAATTCAGCTTTTATGTTCTAAACAATTTGTGCCCTCATGCAGCCCCATGTAATTTGGCTGTGTGTTGGCAATCACCATAGACGACTGGGGCAAGGAATCTTTTTTCCCCCCTCAAGTAGCTCTGAAGCGTTGCTGTATGCCGCAATGGCTGGTGGTTCTATATAGTTATGGGGCACATCTACATCTCTGAGCATTCCCCTCTCCCAGATGGTTCCTAAGCATTCGAATACAGGGGCACGTACTGATTCCAGCTCCATGGCATGTATGCTCATTACTTTGAGCCTCCGTATCCTGCCCCATCCTCCCTCACAGAACAACCATTCAGTTAGGATCCTCTGTACCGGTGGGTGGCAGTGGGTAAGCAGAATTTGCCAAAATACCTAATTTTGGAACTGAAAAAATGAAGTACTCTTTTACTATATATGTTTTTATATCACAAGCACATTGACTATAATGAGAACAGTTTTTGGATGAACAGGACTATGCACAAAATTATGTTGAGAAGATTTTCATAATTTGGATAACCATACCTTTAAAGTAGCTGTCTGTTCCATGCAGTAACAGAGTCCATTCTAAATGAACAGCTTGTCTTGAAGCTGCAAAGTTTTCTTTTGCTGAATTTTTGATCTGAACTTATGTGTTATGTTAATCTAAACCTTTTGGAGCTATAACACCAATAAACTTGGTTGTTAGTGTTGTGAAGAAGAGAAATCCATTGAACTAGCATCAAAATAAATTTAAATACAAAAAGCACATCAGTGAACAACATAAAGGTGTGTGCATCCTGGACAATGATTCCCTAGCTTTCACAGGCCTTGGGAGGCAGGCCAGTCCTCGCCCAAAGACAACCTGCCAACCTTAAGCATATTCTCACCAGCAACCACAAACCGCACCATAACAACTCTAACTCAGGAACTAATCCATGCAACAAACCTCGATGCCAACTCTGCCCACATATCTACACCAGCAACTCCATCACAGGACCTAACCAGATCAGTCACACCATCGCCGGTTCATTCATCTGCATGTCCAACAATATTATTTATGCCATCATGTGCCAGCAATGCCCCTCTGCTACGTACATTGGCCAAACTGGACAGTCCCTACGTAAAAGGATAAATGGACACAAATCAGATATCAGGAATGGCAATATACAAAAACCTGTAGGAGAACACTTCAACCTCCCTGGACACACAATAGCAGATGTAAAGGTAGCCATCTTACAGCAAAAAAACTTCAGGACCAGACTCCAAAGAGAAACTGCTGAGCTTCAGTTCATTTGCAAATTTGACACCATCAGCTCAGGATTAAACAAAGACTGTGAATAGCTAGCCAACTACAAAAGCAGTTTCTCCTCCCTTGGTGTTCACACCTCAACTGCTAGCAGAGGACCTCATCCTCCCTGATTGAACTAACCTCGTTATCTCCAGACTGATTCTTGCCTGCATATTTATACCTGCCTCTGGAAATTTCCATTACAAGCATCTGATGAAGTGGGTATTCATTCATGAAAGCTTATGCTCCAATACATCTGTTAGTCTTAAAGGTGCCACAGGGCTCTCTGTTACTTTTTACAGATCCAGACTAACATGGCTACTCCTCTGATATTTAACATAAAGGTGGTGTAAGTTAGGTGAAAATTGTTCCAAAAATAGATGTAAGTGGTAAATTGTTATAACTTAAAACAATTTGGAATTCATTAAATATGCAGAAGAGGTGTAATTTATATGCTGAAGGAATAGAAGGGAGGAGGGCTATCGCAGGAAAAGTACAATACCTCAGCTTTAAAATTCTGCATGTTTAGCAGAAAGAGAGTGTATCTTTTTACAAGTATCAGAGAGGTAGCTGTATTAGTCTGGATCTGTAAAAAGAGACTGAGTCCTGTGGCACCTTATAGACTAACAGACATATTGGAGCATAAGCTTTCGTGGGTGAATACCCACTTGGTCAGATGCACGACATGCGTCAGAAGTGGGTATTCACCCATGAAAGCTCATGCTCCAATATGTCTGTTAGTCTATAAGGTGCCACAGGACTCTTTGTCACTATCTTTTTACAGGATATTCACATTGTTCAATGGTATTCACCCTGCAGCACAAGTGAATTTGTAAGTCTCTGGATCTATAAAATACAGTAAAAACCTATAAAGTATCAGGGAAGAGAATCTCAAATCTTATGCATTTATTTGAAAAATGTATCCCAGAAGTCTTTTGGATTCTAAAAACTGTAAAACACCTGAAATCAGACTCGGTGTGACAGTTTCACACAGCTCTACTTACAGCACTTGTATAGAGAATACAGGTGTTTCATTGACTAAGTGAAAGTTCTATTTTGATGCTTAATATACAAGGCTTCATATACAATTACCAATGCTAGTATACTTCAATATGCTACGCTTGGAAAAACACAAGGAAACTAAGGTTGCTATAAAATGTAACAGGCCACTTCCAGTAAAGTGAACTGCCATCAGCACATAAAACTTGTTCTTTGTGCTTGGCAGTGGCTATATTTTGCTTCTAGATGTAATTACAGTGTTGGCTATGATCTATTCAACAATAAATAATCTGAGACTCACAGATTGGAGAGCTCCTTTTTGCTCATGTCCTGTCAAAGTATGGAAGATGTGATTTGCCATCTTTGGTGACAGTTCTTAGGATAGTTTGGCCAGTTCCTTGCTATAAATATCCAAAACCAGTGACTGTGCATTCTCAGTGGAGGGCCTACACCTTTGGAATATATTCTATCCAGCAATCCACCATAGTCCAAGGAAACCTGTCTCTTTGCTCAATGCCTTGACCAATGGGACCATCATAAGTTATTTTATTTAACTGAATCTGATACATACATATTTTTGTATATATTTCATTAGGTGCAATGTGTCAAGGGTGGTTTATAAGTTTAAAATTAAACAAATCCATAAAGCCACCTAGTCATATCTTTAATATCATTAACTGTTTTTGTTCTTTATAGCTACACCCAGATAGTCATAATGTTGATTAAAAATAAATAAATAAACAAAACAATAACTTGAAAAGAGCAGCATGAATTATTTGATGTGTAATTTTCTTAGACCTACCATTGTAATTACACATTCAGATTGAAAATGTGATAACTTGTGTCAAATGTTATAAAAAAATTACATTTTAGACTATCATGTGTTCCATGTTCTCTGACCTTGGACTCAGCCTCTAAAAAGAGTGGAAACTGAAGGTGAACATCTCTGAAATCCTTTATGCTCAGATGAACTTCCATTATCTTTCCAGAGCATATTAATTGCAATGTTTTTAGGAAAACACAAGCCTTTTGATTTCCAGATAGTTAAATTATTTGGGAACAAGCTTCCTTATAAACTTCACCTAAATACAGCAGCTAAACTAAGCACCACCAGCTGTTGAATGTGTCCATTAAACTTGAATTGCTCAAATTAACATTATCAACAGGCTGTGCTTTGTACATGTCAGAGATGATTAGTGTTGTTATACTTAAATACACCCATAACAAAATGGGACAGTACAGTACTGATGAATAAAACAATTCAGCCATTCTTAAAGGGAAACAGAAGGGAAACAGAAGTAGCTGAAATTGAAGTAATAAAACTAGGACACCATAAATGCTAGATAAACAAGATCAGGAAGTGGTATTAATTGTGTGACTCATGTAAATCAAATATGTCTTCCTCCCATTTCCTGTTTTAAATCCTAGTATGCAAAGAGGTAGATAAGGTTTTCACAGATAATGGCTAGAAAATAACAGAAAAGTAGCCAGTTTGGAGGGATCCCATCCATGCTGTGCTAAGACTTTGACAGGTCAGTCTTGATGTACTTAAGCCCTTTGCAAATGTGGGTGAACGAGACTGTTGCTGAACCAGTTTTAAATGCAGTAAAACTGGTCCACATTAACATAGTTAAGTTTGTTTAGATATTTGGATGGGAGAATTAATAAACACTTTGTAAGGACCTAAAGCAGTGGTGGGCAACCTGCAGGTACACGGTCATTGGGAGCTGCGGACGGCTGTGCCTGTGGACAGTCAATGTAAACATTGTCTCGCGGCCCGCAAGCGGATTACCCTGACGGGGCCCAGGTTGCCCACCACTGATCTAGAGAATACTAAGGTAATAAGTAAGAACCAACAATTTGATAGTCAAAAATGAATCATGCCAAACCAAACGAATTAACTTCTTTTACAGGGTTACTGGCCTAGTGGATGCCATCGGGAAAAGTGATCTAGATTGAATTACTATAAGGTGGGTGCATAACTGTTTGAAAGAGCATACTCAAAGAGTAGTTAACTTCACTCTTACTGTGTAATCAAATTAGTGCTCATTCTTCCCTTTTGCTGGAACAAATTTCATAGTCTAAGTCCAGCCTTTGTGAAAGTTCTTTCTCTCATGCTGAAAGCCTCCATAAACAACAGTTTGGGCTAACTTAACTCTTCATCAATGTAAGCATAGTTTACTTGATCTACATAGATAAAGTTAGAAGTGGACTGAAATTAAATTTACACATACACAAAAATAAAGTTCACACTTTGTGAGTGTTCCTATACCAGGACAGTTGAGGTTGCAAGACTGCATAGCTCACCAAGATAAACTGTTAAAAAAGTAAAGAAATAAGTAAAGATGGTCAAAACTCTGAATTTTCATTACATGGAAAATTCCAACATTTTGAAAGTGTTTTGTTCTAAATGTCAACATTTCCTTCAAAACTAATATTTTTTTTCAAGTCAATTGAAATATTTTGTTTTGATATCAAACATTTCATTTGACCTTTCAAAATGTTATATTTTATAATTATATTTTATCTTAAATTATGGTTTAATATTAATTTTAAAATAATATAGTACAAAATATGCACAAATCAGTGATTGGTATTGTAATTAGTAATTACTTTGGTATTGTAACTGGTATTCTAACTGATAAGTGGCATTCTAATTTATTTCATACCTGGTACTTGATTTGCTAATTTTCAGTAATTGGTAGTCTAATTGTTATATTATAAAAACTAAGATTATAAATAAAATAAAAAATATATAAAAATAAATACAAACTGGTGAAGAATTTACTCTAATATTAAGTGTCCTTGTATGTCATGTACTCCTACACCAGATATGGACTGGCAGCAGAGCTTGCTTATTCACACCAGAAGTGTCCATTGTAAGATCTATTAATGATCTGCCATCTACGGCTGAGGTGCATTTAAATAAGGTATTTTACACACAGTTCTAGGTAGTGGCTGAACAGTATAATACAGTTTAGCATTCCGTTACATCTCCCCCTTTAATTTCTACATTCCAACCATTCACAAAATATTCACTATCATGCTATCTTTGATCATCAGTATGAATCAGTCTGTTAAGTATCTCTGAATCATACTGGTTGTCTAACTACATAACCTGAACACAAGTTGGTTATCTGGCTGTCCCTTAGCTGCAACGACTGCCTGTGGAATTCTTGAGTTGTTGACTTCTTGTTCTGCATCTGCCATCTGTAGAGTTTGCTCTGTTGATTAACTCTGAGAAACAAACTGTAGATATCAATGGTTTCTACTAAACTCTCCACTATCATACTTGATCAGATATGATCTGGATGCTGAATTCTTTGTCTTTATGACAGCTGGAGGTTTCCATCCCTTTTCTCCATCCAATTTGACATGAACATAGTCACCGGGTTCTAGACCCGGCAGTTCTGGGAGTGATGTCTGTTATAAAAGTGTTTATAAGTTCTTTTAGCCATTTTATCCGATTTGGATACTCTCTTCATGGCTGGCCGCTTTGGAGCATGAAATAGAACGTAAGTTGGAGCAATAGTTATAAGTTGTCTTCCCAGCAGGAGTTGTGCTGGACTATATCCAATAGCTGCTATTGGTGTCAATCTGTAACTCAGAAGAGCAAGGAATGTATCTTTCCACTGCAGAATTTTCTTGGCTGTCTGTACAGCTTTCTCAGCCTCCTCATTCACTTGTGAGTAATGTGGGCCGACTTAAATTCTGCTGAATTGAATTGTGGTCTGTTATTCATTATTGGAATACTAAAGTGAGCAAAAGTGCACTTCAGTTACTCAATAACATTGTGACATTATTTCTATATACCTGTTAAAATAGTCCATGATGACAAAGTAATGATGTCCTTTGAATGTGCATAACTCTACATCTTATCTCTTCCAAGGTCTGTCTGTCAAAGGTGTTGTTATTAAAGATTCTTTGTGTTGTATTGGTCTGTTAGTTCACATGCAGTTACTTTATTCTTTATGTCCTTGCTTATGCCCAACCACCACACTGACTGCTTGGAGCATTCACGGCATTTAGTTAATGCTTGATGTCCTTCGTGGATAAAGGTTAGGATTTCTCCTCTCCTAGTTTGGAATTACAATGAAATTTTCTTTACCATGAGTCCATTTGACTTGCTTAATTCAAAGTGAAGTAGTCTCTTTTCACTTCCTTAGCGTCCTTAAGATACTTGGGATCCTTTAGATACTTCCCCTAATGTAACTTAGAACTTCCTGAAGTTGTGTGTCTGTCAAGGTTGCTTTTTGTAGATGGAGTTGTCCCTTTTCTGACACTGGTCTATATGTGTCCACACATATGCCTTTACATCATCTTCTAGCTCACAGGTACATGAGTGTGATGCAGATCTTCATGACAAAGCATCTGCTACTACCAGATTTCTCAACTTGCTCCTGCCTTTTCTACTGTTGTTTGACTAATTCCGACTGCTTTGCAATCTGTATGGCTATGGCTAGGGAAATCTTTCTTCAGCTGTAGCCGCTAAGAAAGGTTTTTATCTGTTAACCCAATAACCAGCTTGTCTCCAATACTTTAATGTTTTGCATTCCCAAAATCACAGTTTTCAGCCAATGCATGCAGAGCTCTTATAAAACAGTCAACATTTTCCCTTGGTTCTTGAATTCTCTGGTGAAAACATGCTCTTTCATAAGCCACATTTCTCTGAGATATAAAGTATGCATCAAACATAGCCAGAATGCTTTCACAGTCATCTTTGTGAGTAAAGTCAAAGGATTTAAAGATATGCTCTGCCTGCTTCCCCATAGCATAAATTTAAGATGATACCTCTGTATCTCCAGTTTCTTTGTGCAGCTTGGGAGCAATGTGAAATCTTGCAAAATATTGTTTCCTGTCTGATCATTTTGTTATAGCTGAAGTTCTCTGGATCATTGAATAGTGGCATGTTGAGATCCTGCAACATTTGTTGCTGTTTTCTTTCTGTTTCTGTTCTTAATCTCACTGCCAACATCATGCCATGTACTGGTGTACCAGATATGGACTAACTACAGAGCTTGCTTATTCATACCAGATGTGTCCACCATAAGATCCTTTAATGGTCTGCCAGGGATGACTGAGGTGCATGTAAATAATGTATTTTACACACAGTTTCACCTAGTGGCTGAACAGCATAATACAGTTTAGCATTGCATTACAGTGTGTGTGTACATATGTCACAGGGTGGCTGGCCCCCGTAATTAAAACAGGTCCATTTCCCATGTGCTGGAGCAGGTGCTCTGTTGAGTCTATTAAGGGGGTGAGATTGTGCTTGGGCTATAAAGCGTTAGAAGGAGTTTCTGTGGTAGTAGAGTTTGAAAGGGAACTGCAGAGTGAAGCTGCTGGGAGAAAGGGTCTCCTGCAGTAATCCCTAAAGCAGGGAGTTGGGGTTGGGTAATAGACTTAGCTGGAATGTTTGTTTTTCCTTTGGGAGCAGGCAAAGCAGGCAGGCTGGGTCTTGTCTCTTTTCCAGCTGCTCAGACAGCAGGAAGGGATAATCTGAGGGGGGAGGAGGGAGGCTGTACCCAATTTAAGGCTGGGTGGAAGATTTGTTTTTTTGTGTTTGTTTGGAACTTTGTGCTAATAAATCAAACCAGCCCCAAGAAGGGCTCTGAGTGGATGAGAAGAGCGCATGGAGTTTTGTTTCAGGAGCCCTGAAGAAGGTGTAAATAGGGGCAGGGCACTGCAGAAGCACTCCTAGCCATTCGGGGATGGTTGGTTGGCAGCCACCTCATTACAATATGGAAGTGATTGTAATGAACTGCCCAAATTAGGTTTTGAAATGACCCCATTAAGATGAACAGACATTAACATAACTTCGGGTGCTGTTGTTTCATTCTATCTGGGTGCACGTTCAGGAAGACTGCAGTGCCTCCATTTATACTGGAGGCTTTCCTAAATCATGCATTAGTACACACTAACTGGGGTGTAAATTCTAATGTGCTCAAACATGTCATGCACTAACTGGCCCACATGGATCCTGCTGGCACATACTAATACTTCCGTGGTGTGCTTTAATGTAATTCCTTTTCAAACAAGACTGTTACCATACATTAGGGAACTTTTAGTGCATGCCAGCAGGATCCTTGTGGAGCAGTTATTGTGGAACACACTGATGTATACTAGAATTTACATTCCAGCTGGTGCACACTATAGACAAGCCCTGGATCAACTCTTCCTTTGTAGTAGAACAGCTACTCAGCATAGTCAACTGACAGAGAGACAGCCAGGATAGTCCCATCTAAAATAAAAGATAAAAAAAATCAGGAATAAAATATTCTTGATAACAATTTTTAATACTTTCTAATTCACTGTTCTTACTTCATATTTTTCCTAACCAACCTACTTTTCCAGCCCCTCCTTTTTACAGTGTTATTAGGCTTCAGATTTTTGTTAAGCCCTGTGCTGGGATGTGTGTGCTACACATAGTGGGAAAGGGTTAATATGGACCCGAGAGGCCAATTAATCTGCCTGCTCACAGCTGGAGGGTGGGCCAGACCTAATCACAAATAAAGTCCATCTGAGGGAGATCAGGGCTTGTTTCCATAAGGAGCTGGGTGAAGTCTGTTGTTTGGGGGGAGGAAACACAGAGGAAAGGAGGTAGGGGTGTATCCTCTTGCTGAGGAGTAGCCTAAAGAAAGGTTAGATGTGGAGAAGAGTAGGTAGGCTTTTCCAATAACTAATGAGAGCCTATCCAAACCCCTGAGTAAAAGGAGGAGGAAGGCAGCCCTTGGATTGTGGAGTCAGGTGGACTGAAGCACAGGATAGTATGAAGCAGCAGAGGTATGAGATGGCTGTCATGTAAGCTGATGGCTTGATTTTCAGTCAGTGAAGGACTCTGGCTGGATAGGCAAGTGTAGGGACCTGAAAGTCAGGATTTCTAAGTTCTATTCCTGGTTTTGCCACTATCTGACTAGGATACTCTTCTGGGCAGAGTAGGCCAAAGGACAGTAGGGAGGAAACTGAGGTAATGGTGTTTGTAAAACTATATTCAGCATCTTTGCAAAATGTACATTGAAATCTAAGCTTTACCAAATGTTTAGGTTGTTGAGGCCTGTGGTTTTGGTTCAGAACCAATTCACTTATAGTAATTTTACAAGTCCATATTAGTAAGGTTGGTAAAGCACAATGACTTAAAATCAGGATGTTAACGGGTCTCTGCATGACAGAACAATTTAGATCCAAATGTGAAAAGAGAGACTTGAGTGGAGATGTAGTATGCTCAGGAGAACCAGAACTTTTGCACTTGTTAGTGCTTTAATTACACTGGGACTAATTTACTAGTGACTGACTAACTTTTTGCTTTTATCAGTCTACTTTTCTCATTTGGAAGCAAACAGATATAAACTTAGTCACACCTTGTAAAATTATAATCTGTTTTTCAAAGGTGTACGTGGAAAGAGTTTAAACTTTTGTGTTTAATGAGGTATGTGTGGTTAGAGAGAGAGGATTCTAGCCTTTGTAATTGAAAATACAGTGACATTAAAGGTAAACAAGAAAAGACATACTAAATGCATAACACTTGATAAATTAGAAAATCAGTGCTGAGCTGTACAGATTCTGAAGACATTTAGTATTATGCAGGGAGGATCATAGCAGTTGCTTGATGCACTAATGCAAGTTTCAGGTGCTTGTAAAGTGTTGGGTCTTCAGTCCTTGTGGGGTTTTTTTTCCACTTGCTGAATAGGGAGTGATGGCAGTTCTAGTGAGCAGATGGCTCTGCCTATCTCCTTTCCTTTTTCTAATTAAAATACCCTTGATGACATATTGTAATTAAGATCTCAGAAGCTAGGTGGAAATCTTCCCCTTTTGAATGGGGAAAAAATGCCAGTAGCCTCTGTGATGGGTTGTGCACCACTCTGCCCTTCTCCCCTACCCCCTAGGTGCCACCTGATTTACTGGGGACCCACTGAGCCTGCCTGTTCAAACACCCTGGGCTCCCTCACCTTGTCCTGCTCTGCCGGGCCCTCAAGCCTCTTCTAGCACACAGGTTGGGACACACCCAGCTGCATAAGTAAACAGACACCGAGACCAGCTCTGTGTGGGAAGATTCAGCTCAGGGATAGCCCAGCACTCAAGTGCACACCCCTTCTAGAGTGTAAACCCAAAATTGCATTGTCTTGTACTGCACATAAATCTGTACTGTGTAAGCTCATGAAAATCACCCCCTCCTTCAATGTGGTGAAAGATATATGCATAGTTTCTCATCCATCCCCAGTTATGAATTGCACAAACTGTTTTGTAGAAAAGAAAAACAAGTTTAACTACAAAGAGTAGATTTTAAGTGACTATAAGTGGTAAGTAATCTGCTTTGATCTTTTTGCTTGGTAAATAAACAAATAGCAAACTGAGTTTAACACACCTAGAAAGGTAGGATATAAATTAGCAAATTCTCTCCCTGAGTGATACAGACTGGCAGATTCTTGAGGCACAAGTTGCCTTGGCTTTCCCAAGCTTTCATACACAGACTAAGGATCCTTCTAACCTGGGACCATCACTGCCCACAGTTCAGTCCTTGCCTCTCAGGTGTTTCCGGGTGTGTATTGCAGGGAGAGTGAGGTCATTGTCCCCCGTCACATCATCTTCCCACTTGCTGGAAAGCTCTTTTGCTGTGACCTGGATTAAACGTGGTGTAGTGCTGTCTCTGAGAGATTTCTATTACACACAGTTCCTGGGGTAATTCTTGTGCTTATGTGCATCTCCTCAATAAGCCATTAACATTGTTTGGCCTTTTTACTGTTTTACCCGTTAGGCTGTTTTGTGGGTGTTTTCTACCTCACAACATGTTTCAGTAACACATACATAGCCTAACTTCAAATACAGCGATAATGCATACAATCCAACAAGATATTAATATCTAGCAGATCAAGATGTTTAGACTGATACCTCACAAGACATACTTTGTACAAAATGTTTTGTAATTAAATGACAGTGGTGAATATTGGGGTGTCACAGCCTCCATCTCCAGGATCACTTGCTTTGATGGTTATCCTTCTTAAATAACTGATTTTTCACAATTTTCAATTTTACTGATCACTTAATTCTTATCCACATTTTCAGGGGCTTCCCACCTCTCTCTTCAAACTTCACATCATAGCCTTGGAGCCTCCTCGCCCTGTGCAGGGCCTTCCAGTAACTCCTCAGCACCCCCGTTTCTCTAGAATCATACAACAATATAATACTTGCTTCCTGTTGGCAGCTCACAACTAGCTCTTCCATCCTTTTTATGCAGAATCTGAGTTTTAGTGGCAACTGGATTCAGGCAAAGGGTCTGCCAGACTTTCTGAGCCTTCTAATGGGAGGGAGGGTAGAATTCCATCCTTACAGAAGGGACTGGTAGGGAACAATGTCTTTGGTGGGAATCAAAGAAAAGATCCCTACCTGAATCTCAAAAAATGTATAGTTTCAGTCTGTGGAATGGGCAAAAGGCAGTACAATCATATTTTACCATTTATCCAATCTTTGCCTCCAGCACAACTCATTTGATTTAAGTGCTAAATCAAAGGATCCATAACACTAGTTAGCCTTATAACACAAAACAAAACAAACATATAAACTTAAGACTAATAATTACCTTTTGGTAATGCTAATAATATATTATGTTCACATTTCACTAGCAAACTTTGCCAGAAGTGGCAACTGTTCACTATATGGACTAAATTCAAGTGCTTCTGCTTATGAAAATATAACTTTCCATATTACTGATCTTTTTTTTATTTATTTTTTTTACAAAGAGCTTTTAAATGGTCCATTTAAAGGACAAGGGAGAGGATATAAAAATCTCTACTCAGCAACCTTTCCTCTTACTTCAGTTGTCAATATTTTTCCCTAGTGCTGAGGGTATATGTCTGGTGACAGCAAGAATATTGACTATCGGGTCCAAAGCAGCAGGACACCTTTATGCTTATAGGCTGGCTAGGGTTATCGGGGCTATGAGCCATAGCAGCATAGCATTAAGGCAGGTGGTGACAGAACACCTTATTCCTCTGGATAATTCCCAAAAGTCAAAGATATCTTCCATGCCTTCAGTACCAACTACTATGTATATACTAGGACCAGTCATTTGTTCATGATGGGGAATGTAAATATTTTATAAAAGAAGCAATGAACACATCTCACAAATGGAACTCATTCCAACTTCTTTATTAGAGGTTTTTACATTTAGCTCCAAGCACAAATCTTCTTTTCAATCCTAAACCCTTCAAGGTACAGGATGTGTCTACATCTGTTTACACACTGTGTAGCACAGTGGGCCCCAAGCCCTGCTCTGGGCGCAAACAGTAATATAAGCATTAATAACTCAGTCCTAGTAGAATAGCTCTCAAGATCTTGGCCTGCAAAAAATGGGCCCAAGCTGCTAAATTCCAGATCTAGATTTCAGAAGTATGGCCTGGATCCATGGAATCTGATTAATCCTATTGAAGAAACAGAATCCCATTGTAAACTTGGGTCCGGAATCCGATTCAGAGTGTTTCCCCTATGCACAAATTTCAGGGATATTCAGCTCCAGAGTTTTTGACCAGGCCCAGGTCTTGTTGACAAGCAGCCTAATGATTAGAATAAAGTGGAGGGATTTGGGGGAGGGGGGGAATGTGTGGGATGGGAAAGTGGGAAATGGTTTTAGTTGGCCTTTCTCCTAATGTGTTTCTCCTCATGTCCAAGACAAGGAATCTTGTGTATCTTGCCCTATAAATTCTCTACCAATGGAAAAACATGTTTCATCTGTTTTTGCAATCATTACTAGCCATCTTGTAGCTTATGCCACTAATGTTGATGAAACATGCTCATGTTATTTTTATTCACTTCTGATTTCTCCTTTTAAGTTTTTTTCCCAATAGGTTTCTTCATAAAGGGGGAGATCTTCAAAGACTGAAAGAGGAGTTAGATGCCTAACTCTCCTTCCTGCCTTTGAAATGCTCTAAAAAATCTTTATGTTGAAGCCATTTGGTGGCATTGAATTGTCATACTGATTGTAGGTTCCTCACTATTAAGTCTTTACCTATGCCAGGTCCTTAGCAAAATGATTGGTCTTGTGGTTATGGCACTGGACTGGCATTGGATCTCCTGAGTCCAATTCTTAGCACTAATTCAGATTTCTGGTGATCAAGGGTAAGTTACTTAATTTTTTTTTCTCTCTCTCTCAATTTTCTTCTCTGTAAGATCAAGTTAACAATGCTTCCTTTGTCTGCCGCTGTTTGTGCTGCATCTAGCAAAATGGGGTCCTGATCAGGGCCTCTAAGCACTACAGTGATACACATAGGCTAGGATTTTAAGGAAATTGAGAGTTAGGCACCTAATTTCCATTGAATTTCAATGGGATTTGTGCATCTGACACTCTGTGGCTGAGATATTCAGAGCCAAATTAATAATTCCTCCTATACGGATGGCCATTCTTAAGTCATTAATACTAGGTCCCCTGAAACTCTTTATTAATTAGCCTCTTAGAGTTGGTTGGGCAACTCCCACCTTTTCATGTTCTCTGTATGTATGTATATATAATTCCTCACTATATGTTCCATTCTATGCATCTGATGAAGTGGGCTGTAGACCACGAAAGCTTATGCTCAAATAAATTTGTTAGTCTCTAAGGTGCCACAAGTACTCCTGTTCTTTTTATTAATGTAATGGATGGTTACCCATTAAGGTTGATGTTCGCAGAAGGAAGGGAGGGCAATATGCAGATAGGCATGCTCAGATTCCCCCCAGATTATTGTATATCACTGCTACATTCCATCCTGCCTGAAAGCAGCAGGTCTTCACCCAATGTCTTGATGACTGATATTTTTATATCATGTGTGGCTTTAACATAGCTTTAAAAAATACTGTATGGGGTCATTGGGTTGTTCAGAGCAATAGCAACAGAAATGCAGAACAGGAATGCAACACTTTTTTAAAATAGTCAGAGAATGTCCTTGGAGTTGCGGAACATAAACTACCTTTTCTCACTTTCGTTAACAACTCTATCTTTCTGGATACACTCATAAACCAATATAATGTTCACCAGCCCAGCCATACAGTCTCAGGAATAAAACACATGTACTCTAGCTAAAAAAAATGCAGGCCTTAACAGTACATGGAGCAAAAGAAACAATTCTATCAGAGCTCTGTCATGGCTCAGCCCAGTGAAATCAAGGCACTCAAGATCTGTGCCTGGTTATGTAACTTATACTGGTCAGGTCCTGACCTCACTTCCATTTGGCTGACAATGCTGGTGTCCTATTCACCTGTTTTTCCCAGTGTGTCTGAGTTTTCCCAGACCACCCTATACATAGAATGCCTTCTCAGTTGCGATCCACTAACTTTTACCCTCTTGTCTTTCGGATCCATCCTTAAGAACCTCCTCTTCTGTTCCCGTAGGAAGTGAATAAATCAGTTGTGCATTTTAAAAAACACTTTTTATAGGAGAATCAAGATGTGCAAAAGCCTTAATAAGGCTAGTGGGATTATGATCTGTATTAATGACACACCATGTGTAAATTTAAATTGTAAGCTCTTCGGGGCAAGGATCATGTAGTTTTCTCTTAGAGTTTAGCGCCTCTTTGAGTTCTGAAAATAATAACTAAGTAACCACAGGAGATACTGAAGGCTTGCACTTCATACCAAAATCCTTCTGAATTACGTGGTACTCAGCATGTCTCAAGACTGGCCCTTTGGTAAAGAAATTAATGCACCAGCCTAACATGCTCTAATGCAGTGGTTCTCAACCAGGCATCTGGGGCCCCCTGGAGGGCCATGAGCAGGCTTCAGGAGATCCTCAGATAGTGCCAGCATTACTCACTGGGCCCCAGGGCAGAAAGCTGAAGCCCCACCACATTGGTCTGAAGCCCAGGGCCCTGAACCTCATCATGTGGGGTTGAAGTTGAAGCCTGAGAAATGTAGCTTCTGGTGTGGGGCCCCAAGCAACTACCCTGTTTGCTCCCCCCTAGTGCTGTCCCTGGCTTTTATATGCAGGAAAAACAGTTGTGGCAGAGGTGGGCTGTGGAGTTTTTATAGTATGTTGAGGGGGTCTCAGAAAGAAAAAGGTTCAGAACCCCTGCTCTCATGCTAATAAATAGGGATCTACCAAATTCAATGAAAAATGAATCACAGACCATGAAATCTGATCTCCCCTGTGAAAGCTGATTGTAGTGTTTGTTGGGGCGGGTTTCCACCATACGCTGGGCTCCAGATGCTAGTCCTGGCTGGCTGGGGACTGATGGGACGTCCTCTTCCCCTGCAGGGGCAGCAGCTGGGGCTGGGTCAAACCCACCCCTGGGAACATCCCCCAGCTGCAGGAAGCTCTGTGGCTCCTGGCTGAGAGCCTAGCTCTGAGGGCAATGCAGAAATGAGGGGGCAGCTCCCAGCCCTGCCCCTTCCCAGCTCTGGTCCTAGTGCTCAAGAGTTAAAGGGGCCTTGGCTGCCTGTGGGGAGGGGACCACAGTGCCACCCTAATCATGGGAGCCCTGGGTGGCCACCCACCCACAAGACCAGCCCTGACTCCCAAAAGTGACAACCCCCAATATCCTGTGACCTTAACTCCTGCTGATGGCAGTGCTGGCTTTAGGACTTGGCACCCATCCAGAAGGTGCTCCTCTCTGGCCACCTGGTTATGAAGGTGGAGACCCTGCCAGCAGCAGCACAGAAGTAAGGGTGGCAATCCAACACCCCCCATGGCCCCCTTTTGGGTCAGGACCCCCACAGTTACAACATTGTGAAATTTCAGATATAAAGATCTGAAATAATGAAACTGACTATTTTAAAAAAAAATCCTATGATGGTGAAATTGACCAAAATGGACCGTGAATTTGGTAGGGCCCTACTAATAACCATTCTTAGCGCTGATATAATGCCTTTCCTCTGGAGACCTCCTTGTGCTTTATAAAAGTAAAGAGTAAACAGTGTTACAAGTGGGGGTACTGAGGCATAGAAAGGTAAAATGACTGTGAGGTCACACAGCAGATTAAGGTAAAACTGAGAACAGAACCCAGGGCTCCTAACTCAGGGCGTATACTGGGATTCACTAAGTGGCTTCTGTGTGTCCCTTGTTTTAAGCATGAGTAGCACTGAAGTCAATGGGACTATTTGTGTATTTAAGTACCATGCTGAATTGGGATCCTAGTGCTCATTCCACTTAGCCATGAAGCTCCTAGAGGGCAATAGCACATAGACAGACACATGTAAAAGTGTGTGTAAGTATGATAAGATACTTGTTTGAGATACTGTGTTACTAGTCACTCCTTCCTAGAGCTGGTCAAACCTTTCATTTGAAATCTTTTGTTTGAAGTTGCTCACAGGAAATTCTCATTTCATTTCTATTATGAATGTTGTTTTTTTGAAAATCAAGAGAGAACAATTTCAAAGTTTTGAAATTGTCTATTCTCTCACTTTCCTCTTCCCCTCCTCCCCACACCCTGAATACAATGCAATGAATTTCTAAGGCTTTGGGTTTCAGAGGGGTAGCCGTGTTAGTCCGTATCAGTAAAAACAACGAGGAGTCCTTGTGGTGCCTTAGAGACTAACAAATTTATTTGGGCATAAGCTTTCATGGAATATAACCCACTTCATCAGACACATGGAGGGGAAAATACAGTAGGCAGGTATAAATATACAGCACATGAAAAGATGGGAGTTGTCTTACCAAGTGGGGGGTCAGTGCTAATGAGCCTAATTCAGTTAGGGTGGATGTGGCCCATTCCCAGCTGTTGACAAGAAGCTGTGAGTGTCAACTGAGGGGAAATTATTTTTTTGTTGTGACCTAGTACCTCTGTCTTTATTCAGGCCTCCCCCTCAAATGAAAACAGACCAGATCTAAATGAATGATGGCCATATGTTAGTGAAGGTCTGGAGGAGGAGTTGTAATTGAGACTTCCTTCCTCCCTGGTTTCCCTGCCTGCCAGCCCCCTCCCCTGTTTAGAAGCTTATAAGTATGTTACAGCCTTTGAGCTAAGGAATATGGGCTCTGTAGTTCAAGGAGTGGAGTCTCAATTTCAAATCCCAATCTGCTGCAGAGGATCTATCCAAGGACATTGTATTACATTAGCCTATATAAACACACATTCTGGCTGCCACTACCATCCTGACATATGAAAATCTAAAATATGCCTGATGGCATAGAAATTCAAGTTGAGTCCAGACACTGAGTTGATGTAAGGGAACTGTCTCTTTAGTACAATAGCACTGTGGAACATTCAAGTCTTACTCCTAAAATTCTCATAGCAATTTATTTTCATAATCTACTGTGACTATAGACTCTGGTCTATTTGAAAGTGAGTGAAACCCTAAATTACTAGCCCCAGCATGTTATTAGCATAAACATTTATAAAGAAAAATATTACTTGTGAAGACAACTCCTCCTGTGCAAGTGACACACAAATCCCAACAAGACCAATTTATTCTGTAAAATATATTCTAGGAACAAAAAAAATTTAAATTTTCAGTTGTCTTAATTTTTCAGTTTCCTCAAAAGTACACTGCACAGATTTGGATGTCATTTATCTTAAATAGGGATACACACCTCTTCATCAAACACAGACCATGCATGCTAGTGAATAAATATTAATTCAATTTGTTCAGGGATTGTTTACTAGTTATCCACTTCAGTTTTCTTCCTGAATCACAGGCCATCCTCCCAATTAACCTGAATTCACTGTGGAATTGAATACAGCTAAAACCTTGACCCAAAATGACAATTTCTTCTCCTGACCTTGAGTGGATCAAGTCAGCAACGTGTTTCAGCTTTACTGTAGTGCCAAGTGATTAATTAATGAGACAGTGCTAGCCTGGGATTCCAAAACTCACTGAGCTGACTTGATGGTGGCTCAGCAAGGAAAAAAGAGAGGTCTCTAGCTAAATTAGGAAGCTGATAGACTGCAGTTGTGTCTCAGGGATGACAGTTCAAGGCGTGTCACTCCCAGTGCCACAAAGCTGCTCCTCTCTCTTCTACAGCCACTGAGCTACATACACAACAGGTAGAGGGCAGAGTTCAAAGGAAGGCTGATATGGGCACAATCACAGGTCCCTCCCCCATTCTCCCCTACATACTAAAAGATGTGGAAAAGGGAAAAAATTGGCCCTCACTGATTAATGACTCATTTTGTTCTGGATATAATCTCTGCATATGCACTGAACATTAGAGCTGGGTGAATAATTTTTCAAATGGCTGGCAGTTAAAAAAAAATGGTTTGGGTTGAACTAAAACTGAAAGATGCCAAAAATTTCATCAAATTGTTTGTCCTAAAATGGACTCTGTCAAAGTGTTTCATTTGACCTGAAACACTATTTTGTTTCTGGACTTCTGCCCTTATTTGTTTGAAAGAACTATTTGAACTTGGGTCTCCCCATATCCGCTGGGCATGGTGTGTTCTGAGGTCAAGCTCTCTATCTTTCCCTTTGAAGCTGTTCCGCTGGATAACTAACACAATATTCACTGTAGCAAACACTTGATCATGGGTCTCCCACTTCCAGGGGAGTGCCCGGATCACCAGGTAATTGAGTTGCTCTGTTTTATGAATGGCAAAGTCCCCTTGTCATTCTAGCCCAAAATTATTATTTATTTTGTCCAAAAGCATTTACTGAATTGGTGTCAAATTTGAAAATAACTTTAGGTTCACCATTTTTCAGTTTCATATTTGAAAAGATTTGCCCAGATCTACCAAACGCTAAGGCATGATTATTCCCCTCCTGGCAACAACCTTTTTTATTATTAAATAAAACACACAGAAACACAACTTTGTTAAAAGGAAGTGGCCCTTTTTTGTTGAAAATTTAATATTTTTCAACCATCTCTAGAAAAGTAGGCAGAGAAAACTGCAGAAGTGTCACTTAAACACAATAGAGTTTTAACAACTCAATACTTCAGCGGTCCCCACATGTCATAAGAACATAAGAACGGCCGTACCAGGTCAGACCAAAGGTCCATCTAGCCCAGTATCCTGTCTACCGACAGTGGCCAATGCCAGGTGCCCCAGAGGGAGTGAACCTAACAGGCAATGATCAAGTGATCTCTCTCCTGCCATCCATCTCCATCCTCTGACAAACAGAGGCTAGGGACACCATTCCTTACCCATCCTGGCTAATAGCCATTTATGGACTTAACCACCATGAATTTATCCAGTTCCCTTTTAAACACTGTTATAGTCCTAGCCTTCACAACCTCCTCAGGTAAGGAGTTCCACAAGTTGACTGTGCGCTGCGTGAAGAAGAACTTCCTTTTATTTGTTTTAAACCTGCTGCCTATTAATTTCATATGTTCTTATGTTATGTTCTTGTGTTATGTAAGAGGTGTGAAACAGCTTCTTGTGACATGAAAAGGTCACAGATACAGTTATACTAACTTTGAGGTTCTCACTGAAATATATCTTGATTCTGTGATGTGAATCAGAAGTGGGAGGAGGGTCAGAATTGTCAATGAACCAACTGCAGGACTCTCCAATGGGGATATCCTCACCCCTTCATCTCACTCATGTGGTGACAAACTTGCCAATCTCCTCTTCACAAGCTTCTATGATTCCACCTCTTTTTGTTCTTTCTGAATGATAGGAGGCTGGAGGAAAACTTCCACTGGGATCTGACTTTAGGTGAAGCAGGGCTTGTGCTTTCTACGTTACCAGTGGGATCTGTGGGTTCGCTGCTGCCCTGAAATCTCCAAGTGTCTCAGATGGGCACTCAAAAAGTGCAATGCCTAAAATTGGTGGATCTGCTATAGGCCCACATTTACTACATGGGCTCATTTAGCCACTTTTTTCACTATGTTAACACTAAGGTATAGGAAAATTTGTGGTGGGGTCTTGTGTGCATAATGGGGTTTTATTGACACTTGAATAAAATGACACAAGATGGGAACAAAGTGTTACTTTGACTTTAAGTCGGGACCAGTTCTAAACTGTTTTCTAATGTTGTGTATGGTTAAACATCTGAGTCGAGACCAAAAGGTATGCTGTATAGGTAAGATGCTATTAAGCTTTCCATAAAATCAGTGGAGGAGAACATTAGTAACAATGAACTAAAACACAAGGCAGAAGTCCAAAGCAAAATCAAATATAAAATGACTGACCATCCGCTGTTGCAAATCATCAGAAATACTATACCTCTAAATGATATTGAAAAGACTACTTACGCCACTATCTAGGAACATTTGGATGCTAATTCCATTTAGTTATGATTTAGCATTTATACATAGTATAAAGTTTTCATCAAAACACCGTAGTTAAGCCTCACAAATACCTACAAATGGGAAAAACCTGGGCAAATAAGTTAAGTGACTTGACCAAGGCCACAGAGGTAGTCAGTGCCAAAACTGGGATTAAAACTCAGGCATCCCTAATTTACTTTCTTGCACTAGTACCATTAAATGACAGGGATGTTTGGCCTCTGTAAACAAGCAACCCGGATTTCTTCATATCAACAGCAAACTACTAACAGAAGCTTATATTTACACTTTTTTGTGCATTAAAGTTTCAGTTCACATAGACACAGAAGACTGCAAGGTCTCCTTTAATTAATCAAACATAATTTAAGGCTGTTACTGCTTCAGATGCTGCCAGTGCTTTGACCATTGGCACTTGAAAAAAGCCCCTTCCCAGCCCAAAGACCAAAGTCCAGCTTCTATTCTACACTGATGCACATCCAAATTAACTCCACTGATTTCAACAAATGAATTTGCATGTGTGTAGCGAAGCAGACTTTGGCCGCTAATGTGTCAATGCTGGATTACAAGCTGACACTCAGTCATGTTCTTGCTACTGGCACATCATTTCTGTTCTTTCCTTACAAGAAGCAGAGATGATTTAATGACATCAAGAACTGAGGCACTGACATTATTTATATTGTCTAATACTTCTAGCCCAAAGTCTGCCAACCACCTATAATAAAGGCTGGCGAATCTGATGGGGGATTGAGAATTCTACTGGGGAATGAGAATGTGAGAGGAGGGGAAGATACTGACTCCAGCTTAAGCAGAAAGTTTTTCATGGAAGAAGAATGCTGCTATAGCTAATTTTAGCAAGAATTGGTGAACTCTAATAATAGATTTTTCTCTCTCTCCTTCATCCTCAATTCCACTTTGGGCTGAACAAGAATGCTAATGGTTCAGCCTCTATGTGCTAGCTGAATTCTGACTCATCAGAACACACGATGAGCTCAGGTAGGGGTGGGTGAACTTGAGAGAGTACATACCATGGTTCAGAAATCCCCCACCCTTTCCCAGTGCTGCTTTAATCTAATTTCTTTTGTTTCAGCATACTTTCTCTGTGTAGCTAAAGCAGCACTACACATAACAAGCAAGAGCGTATAATGTAGTTGTGGTCTAAGTGTCAGGTCTGAAATACTTCCTAAACCCTGGAATCTCAGTAATTTCATTCTTCTCACACATGTTCATTGAGCTCTCTGTGGCTTACTGTGTTTGTGGGTTTTCAGATGCAGCCTTAAAAATTGAGGACCTGTCATCTCTGCAATAGCTGCTGAAGCTCCGAGGGTGATTTTTGTGAGGGTGGGAGGTTGGCTATGTATGTTTGGCTGAAGGTTCCACTCTCTTGTTGTTGAGCACCTTGCTGCAAGCTGAATGCTCTCAGGCCATTGCTATGGGGATGGTGTAATCACTTCAAGGGTAAAATACCAAGATAATGATATTTACTATAGGTGTGCAGTTTGTCAGGATTCATGTATTTGTTTAGATTTGTTTCCAGTGGTGCCTATTTAAATTCTGGCCATGTTCCATATATGCAGAATCACATTTTTACAAAAATAACATTTCTAAATCACAATAGGACTTCTGTAATCATGCAGTAAATCCATCAAGGTGGCCTTCCAGCACAACTTCCCCCATTATCTCCCTCACTCACCTAGGAAAACCCTAATAACATATAGGTGAATCTTTGAGCACACCCTGAAGCTTGTCAAAAGCGAGCTCTGGCAAGTCAGACAGCAAGACCAATCACCAACAATAGCCTACAACTACTTTGTCCTGAAGTGGCCAGGGAAAATAAGCTTGTTGTCACAGGTAAGGGCAGCTGCACCTATTGTCCCCACTCTGTGCTCCAGGAAGGGCACCCACTCTGGGTGACTCAGCCATCACCGCTCCTGGGGAGAAGCTTCCATCTCTTCCGCTTGACTGGTATTTCCAGACCGCACAGCTCCCTGCCTGGAGTGGGAGTTCCCTACCAGACTGCCTAAGTAGGGCTGCTTTGTTTTTCTCCTCAGAGGCTATAAACAGCATAATTGCCCACCAGCATGCGTTACCACACAGCCCTTTCTAACCATGCACATTTGTTCTACAGGTGAAAGTATTACAAAGAACTTGATAAAAACAATAAAAAAAACCTACACGGGGGCTCATACTTACCAGATAGTACCACAATTCCAACCAGAGCTCTACCAGATGGTCCGTCTTTCACACCTCACGAAGGGGGTTTTCTGTGGTTCCAAGTTCATGACAGCTCTTAGCTCAGAACAGCTGTGTGCGTGCACACACCCTGGGGAGGTGCACCCATTTCTTTATACAGGACTTTCCTTCTGATCTTCAGAATCTGGGCATAGGTAACCAGCAATGGTCTTTTCCCAGGGTGCAGCTTCAAAAAGGTGAGGCTTTGCATACCTGAATATGGTCACTTCCCCCTAGGTATTTCCTAGGAACCCACTTACCTTTGTCTCCTACATTTGTTGTCTGGCACATTGTTTCAAATGTGTCCTTTGAAGCTCATAACACTTTGCAGGGTTTACCTTGATCATGTGCCCCCCCACTATAGAAGTTAGTACAATTCCACAATGATAAATGTTTCATTTATAATGCAATGGACTCCAAAGCTATGTAAACAATAGGCATTTAGGGCTCCTAGGACTGCTGTGAGGCTTGAGGCAGTGGAGAGCTTCAGAGGGGTCTAGACCTCTCTGCCTTGTTCCCCAATAAGTAAAGGAACAGTTTTACTTTCCTGCATTGCCAGTTCTGTGTAAACCTCAAACTCCTCCTTCCACCAGGTCCATCACTGGGCTAGGTTTGTGCTTGCAAAATCCACAGCTTCAGGAGTTCTCCAGACTGAGTTCCATGGCTCTTGTTGCCAGCTGCTGCATTGCAGAGAACTTGCCGCTCAGGTGCTGCCACCATGTTTCATTCACAAAGTGTGAAGCTGGATGTGGTTTAAGTTTACAAAGTTTTACTTGATTAAACCCTGTGCACTGCTCCATCCACATGCTGAGCTGCATCCAGCCTAACTCCCTATTCACTGCCCCAGAGTCCGTCCAGGGGACACAAGAGTATATGCTGTGGCTGGGAAGGTTTTCAGAGGCATTACTGTATAGCTAGGAGTATTATTACCACTTGGGTTTTGTGCTTTTAAAATTGAAATGTGCTAGAAATTTTCCTATTCCCTGCTCCCCACTATCCGCAGCCCTGCCAGGTTGCCTGAATGTACAGATGCTACCAATGTGTTTCAGCCCACTGGAGGGGACTCCTGCCTTGTGGTGCCTGGTGGCCTGTTTGGTCTTCCTATTGTGAACCTCCCTCTGTCCTTGCCCAAGAGAAGGCATCTAGGATCAGCAAAGCAAAACATCAGCTTCCAGTGATGTCTTAGGGGTCCAGAGGCCCCACATGGGCTGCTCTCAGCTCTGCCCTGTTTGTGTAACAAGTGGTGGTGCTGCTGCAGTTGCTGCATCCTAAGGGGATGGCCCTTTGCTAAAACTGCTCCAGCAGAAGCAGATGCTGTTGCACCAATTGGCATGGAGGAGTGAGGCCAAGCCAGACCTACCTCTTTACCCCACCACCTCCTCCCCAAGGGGCATAGTGACTCTCCCTCCCCACCCCCAGTCATGAATCAGGAGTTATTCCAGTGAGGTAAACTGAGTTATTCTTTTGCACCACTGTAAGTGAGATTAGAATCAGGTCCAATGTTCCTGACCTCATTTACCTAGGAGGAGGAAGAACACCTAATTACCTTGTCTGGTATTACACAGGAATGCTAAAGAGTGAAATGTTCACTCTCACATTTTTCTAATATGCAGGTTTTTGTCTACCTCTTCAGGATAAGGAGACTACCACATATAGAAATCAAGAATCTTTTTTTTTCAAAGGGCTGTCTGCTCTTTGAGCAAATCACTTAAAGTATCAAAATGACAGACAGAAAACTGAAGCAATAGAAATTGCATCTCTGTATTCAGTTACAGCTCACCAGGAAGTGTAACATTCTGCTAGTTCAGAGACTCTTGATTCTATAAAAACTAACCTGGCTGCAGTATGAATGACTCAACCAGCAGAATGTTATAGTGTGGATGATGTGATCCTGGACTGAATGCTTTTGGTTGAAATGACCCCAGATAAGATCACTTGTGGTAAGCGGTATTATGTCCACATGCAAAGCTCACAATACATAATCATGTTCCTAATTACGGTAGGGTTTCCTGGGTAACTCTCTCTTTCTGGAGGTCAGACTAAACAATCATAATGGTCCCTTCTGATCTTAAAGTCTATGACTCTACTGGAGAGCACTCTGATTGATTTAGTGGATCTTCACCAGACCTGGTAAATCAACCCCCACTGCATCCATCACAGCAGTATCAATCTCAAGTGAGTGTAGACATGGCAGTAGTTGCTGTCTTAAACATATTGGGGTTCAGAATTTGTTGCAGCGCTCAAGTCAATCCACTCCAACGGTACATAAACCCTCCAAAAGTCTTTCAGGGTTGAACTTTTCTTTTCTTATTATGGATACTAGTTCAACTGAATTAACTTCTTCTGACACTGATAACAAAGACACTCAGGAAGATGCCTCTCTGCTTCAGCTTATGCAGGTTACATAAGCAAACAGATGAGTGGAATTAATGTACATTAAAAGTTGAGAAACAAAGCACTCAAGTCCAAAAATACCAGCCTTAACTCTGCCCCCTTATGCTCATGCACAAAGAATGGTCTCAAATTAAGAGTAATGTCATAATACAAACTATACCTTTTTACATATACAGATTCCAGTCATCTCTAAAAAATGGCCTGCTTTTTAAGCCCCACCCTTAAATAACAAAAGCTTAAATATTAATGTCTACTTAGAATTCTAGACAAAGATGTTTCAGAACCACTCCATACACACCTTGGTCCAGGCTCCCATCTATCCCTCCAAAAACATGGTATTCTGCTTCCCTGGTTAGTGCAGCAACTGACCTAGAAATAACTGGTATGAAACAGAGTAACAATTCAGAATTTAATTTCATTCCCTCCGACTGTGTTCTTTCCCACCTTACAGTGCTTTCAGAAGTAGAGCAGAGCAGCAGAAGGAAATGGAGCAGCAGAGGAAGCAGGAGTGGAAGTGAAGTTAGCAAACTGATGCACTTGTGCTATTGTGCTGAGTATTCTAATAACATTCCCCTTTTGGGTTCAGCTGAGTAGAATAATGTGGCACAGGACAGTGTCATAGCAGGAGGCAGAGGATTAAAGGAAATTTGAGAGGAGTGAAGTAGACCATGGATAAGGGAGGAAATGGCCAGAGAACAGGTCAAGAGGGGAAAATAGAAAAGTGGCTAAGGTACAGGATGAAGAAAGAACAGCTAATGAAGAGGAAATATGAAGGGGGGGAGGAAGAGAATGGAAAGGTAATAAGAGGAGAGTGAGGAGAAATAGAAGACCAGCAAGGGACCAAAGAGGGAGGAGCTAAGAAATAGGATGGGAATGGAGGAAGGAGTAAGAAAATAGGTGAGAGGAATGGGGAGTATGTATTGAAGAGTTAAAAGGTAAAAGGAAAGATGCTATAGAAACACAACAGGAAGTGAGGAGCAGCCACTAAAGAAATAAGGAAAGCTTAGAAAGGAAGAAAATATGCACACACAGAGGAGAGGAAAAGATAAGAAAGGGAACAGAGATACATGGGGAATATCGATTGTGCTTTTTGAACAGGAGCACATGGCCTATGTCTACCCTGAGAATGTTTAGCAATTCTACTGGTCTAGCACTAGCTGAATGAAAACACTACTGCAGCCTGGGCACAGGCAGTTATATTGTAGTTGGTTTAATCTTTTCACAGCAGTAATGTAGTGCATTCACAATGGGAATGGACATCACTTTGAGAAAACGCTCGACAATAAAGTGTTCAGCTTGTTTTCAATTTTTAGTTATGCTTCTCCTCACCCCCAAATACACTTTTTTTTCTATAGTCCTTTATGTGTATTAAAAAAAAATCCTATGGCTTGGTTCTGCCACTCTTACTCATGCTGAGTACTAGCTTAGCCTGTGAGTAGTCCATCTAAAATCAATAGGACCACTTGCTCAGCAAGGACAAGTCTCCCATTGACAACAATGAAGCAGGATTACAAAATTTTCAAAAATCCTGAAATACTAACTCGAGTAAGACTGACAGAATCAGCTTAATATATACTATATTTTAATGTGCATTAATAAAAGTATACTACAACCGGCTATGTTTTCATTGGGATGTAATTTCCTATATGCCAATCAGTCAAGTATAGATCTACATTTAAAAAAAAAACAGTAATGTAAAAAATATTTATTCTTTTAATTTGTTCCAATCAACATCAGTTATACATGGTGCCTAAATAATGCATAATATTTGTGCATATATTCCCAATTAGCAAATATAAACTAAATCACCTAAATTCACTCTGAAGATTAGGATGGCCTGTTCTGACAAAGCAGCAAAGAGTCCTGTGGCACCTTATAGACTAACAGACGTATTGGAGCATGAACTTTCGTGGGTGAATACCCACTTCGTCGGATACATGTAGTGGAAATTTCCAGAGGCAGGTATATATATGCAAGCAAGTATCAGGCTAGAGATAACAAGGTTAGTTCAATCAGGGAGGATGAGGCCCTCTTCTAGCAGTTGTGGTGTGAAAACCAAGGGAGGAGAAACTGCTTTTGTAGTTGGCAAGCCATTCACAGTCTTTGTTTAATCCTGAGCTGATGGTGTCAAATTTGCAAATGAACTGAAGCTCAGCAGTTTCTCTTTGAAGTCTGGTCCTGAAGTTTTTTTGCTGCAGGATGGCTACCTTTAAATCTGCTATTGTGTGTCCAGGGAGGTTGAAGTGTTCTCCTACAGGTTTTTGTATATTGCCATTCCTAATATCTGATTTGTGTCCATTTTTCCTTTTCCGTAGGGACTGTCCAGTTTGGCCGATGTACATAGCAGAAGGGCATTGCTGGCATATGATGGCATATATTACATTGGTGGACGTGCAGGTGAATGAACCAGTGATGGTGTGGCTGATCTGGTTAGGTCCTGTGATAGTGTCACTGGTGTAGATATGTGGGCAGAATTGGCATCGAGGTTTGTTGCATGGATTGGTTCCTGAGCTAGAGTTACTATGGTGCGGTGTGTAGTTACTGGTGAGAATATGCTTCAGGTTGTCTGTGGGCGAGGACTGGCCTACCACCTGTGAAAGTGAGGAATCATTGTCCAGGATGGGTTGTAGATCCCTGATGATGCGTTGGAGGGGTTTTAGCTGGGGACTGTAGGTGATGGCCAGTGGAGTTCTGTTGGTTTCTTTCTTGGGCTTGTCTTGCAGTAGGAGGCTTCTGGGTACATGTCTGGCTCTGTTGATCTGTTTCCTTATTTCCTCGTGCGGGTATCGTAGTTTTGAGAATGCTTGGTGAAGATTTTGTAGGTGTTAGTCTCTGTCTGAGGGGTTGGAGCAGATGCAGAACTCCACTGGCCATCACATACAGTCCCCAGCTAAAACCCCTCCAACACAGTCCCACTGAATGACTTTTAAAACTTCCAGTATTTTTCTTAAAAAAATAACTTGCCTCTAGCACTTGGGTTAAAGAAGAACTCCTTAACTTGAGCGAGGTTGTTTTGGTTCTCTGTGGCTCAGCCCCTTGAAGGTGATATCACTCATAGCACTCTGACATGAGAGAGTACTTGGATGGGAGACCAGTAATTGAACTCCAGGGTGTTGCAAGAAGTGATGTCAGGATTCAATAAATGGTGCTCATTGCATGAGCACTAAACCATTGTTCCAGGATGGTTGTGCTGGGGAGACTGTGTTGCTGGACTTGCTGTCTTCACTAATGTCAGGACTAGTTTTGACCACAAGTTGTCTTTAAATATCCAACAGAACTTTCTTCAGAATAAAGTGTTAACTCCACTGTTACACAATTTCCAGTTTGGGGAATTACATTTTGTCTGCTTAATTTCCTTCCGCAATTTTAATTAGACATGGCATCCTTGGTTTTATACCACTGTGCAGTGTTGCTGCATCATTCTGCATACAAAGTACCATCAAAATATAGGGGGTTTTTTATTAATAAAGTTAGACTAAATTTTCACTTTATCCTACACTATCAGTTATTTGCATCTTAAAATTCTTTTGGAAGCTACTAACTGAAATAACTTATTACTCCTGTCTTCTGTGTCTTAAGCTCTAACCCTGGAAAAACATAAGCACATGCTTTTTACTTTCTGCATGGGAATACTCACCAGGAGTACAATTAGGAATGTGTCAGTCTTTGCAGGATTGGGACCTTAAATGTTAAGATCTTAAGATCAGGGACTATCTTTATGTATCACTCTCGTGTCTAGAACCCTGGGGCCCTGTTCCTAACTGAGGCTTTTGAACCCTACTATATATTATAAATATTAATTATTGGACTATAGGAGAAATTCCACTTTACCAATATCACTTTCTTTGCCACAAGAAAAGCACCTAATGTCCATTGTTCCCTTAGTCCTAGAATCTGTGGACATTGTAGACAAGTGTGTCAACAAGAACATAAAACAAGTCTCTTTTAGGCTGATACCTTGACACTATTGTTCTCATATGGCCACTTACATTGCTTTGAAGATACAAGGATAACAAATGGATGCTTGAGCAATTTAAATATTTAATTCTCCCAGCTAACCTCTCAAAGTACTCTTGCCAGGAACTAGCATTCACTTAATATGAAAGTCAGCCTCCAATTTTACCTTGCCCTCCGCTCTTGCATTCAGCCACTTTTAACAGAAATCCAACTGTTCTGGAAACAAGTGACCACACTATATCTGTAACTAGCAGATTCATGTTGGCACCTACTATGCAGATATTGACTAAACAATTGAAGTTTTAATTGTCTATTCCACCAAACAGCCAGCTTCATGGATGAACTAGGAAACATGAAAGAATTTTCTTTGTCTTTTGAAGAGAAAAGCTTGTAAACTTACAACTTCAAGGCTAAAAAATTCTGTAATTCCATGTTAGTGTGAAACAGAATCAGAAGGACCAAAATAAAGTACCTCCAGGAAATCTGTTTAATATATTTGTAGATAGTTAATATCTGTGATATTTTTGGTTGATTGAAAGTATGTGAAAACTTGTGAATAAGCTGAAAGGTCTCCAAACTCTACAGATTAAACTAGTCTTGATAAGATGTGTGTGCTGTCCAAACTAACCTGAACTCTTCAATACTTTTGAGATTAACACATAATGACGAGGCCTAAATCAAATTGTCCAGTTCCTCTCCCCCAGCTCTATATCAAAGCCTCACAGGGATTCCACTACACCACCCCTTCCCAGGTAGGAAGTTAGGTCCAGATCCACAAATGCATTTGTGTTTCGAACTTCCATTGAAATCTGAGGAAGTAAAGAGCTTAAATACCTTTTGTGGACCTAGCTATGCTAATATCCTAGTGAAAGCAAGGCCTTTGGCAGTTTTCACAGGTGTTGGTAGAGCGTGGAAAAGACTATTGGGGAGCCTAGGATTTACCTCTACCTGCTAACCCATGTTAATACTACATTTCCCTTCTAAAAAATCACTAACACTTTATCTTGTGTTTCATTACCTCTTTTTAGCTAACAAGAGGAAAGAAGAAGGCCTAGTGATATTGCCAGGGCCCTAGTATAACTGAGAATTACATTCCTCATTACTTGAAAAAGAAACATATCTGATACAGAAATCAAACAAGAAATGCAGAACCCCACAATGCCATTTATACAGAGTCACTTTCAGGTTAGAGCCATGCTTCCCCGTAACTAGAAATGATGAGAGCTGTTTGGTGGGATGGTAAGTGCTTCTGAGAAACCCTGAATCCTGACAGCCCAGGGTGGGCAGTATTATATGTGGATAACTGCATTAGTACATGGGGATGGGTGAAGGGATTGTAACCCCAACAGTGGTTAGCAAGTACCAGTGCAGGCCCTGAGAGAGTCTGGAAGGTATTAAAAGTTGTTGCAATATAAAATGGGACTGTTTCATTCACTATTCTGCCAGTGAAATTATACTGAAGTCAATCGATACACTGATATAAGACTAGAATAATACAGTGATGAACCAGACATAATAAACAGACCTAGGTGACTTTTTTTAATAATAGTTTACATGCCAAAAAATGAAGTTTCAGGCTGACCAAAACTCTTTTCAAATTTGACACAAGTTTGGTGGCTACTTTGTCAAAACAAAATTGGGCAATAGAGGGCACTAGATTAATAAAGGTGATTAGGTCCTCTTCCCAAAGTCAGCAGAGGCAGTTCTCATCCCTGTATACATTATAACCCAGCTGTTACAGTGCTCACAAGGAATGTGGGATACCTCTGTACAAATCTCCACTCTGGAGCAAGGACATGAACCCAGCTCTCCAGTATGGCAAGAGAGCATCCTAGCCTGAATGCTATTGGGGGGGTGCCTTTCTCTATTTCTCCTGTAGAAGCTGTTTCATTTTGTATAAATAATCATTAATTGGAGCAGGGACTGGGACCCAGGTGATTTCCCCTAGTTCCCAGGCTAGAGAGTCATTTTTTCTGGACCAATGAATATTTAGTCTGCTAAAAAAAAGTATTTTAGTTTGATCCAAAATTATCTTTAATTCTTTTTGGTTCAGCAAGCAAACTGAAAAATTGATTATTCCCACAGCTCTACTAATTAGTATATAAATGCATTCCTAATATAAATACATTACTCATGTTTAAATACATTCAACTATAAGTGTTTTAACTAAAATGACCAATGTGCAAGTTCTTGTAAATCAGAGTAAACATTTAGGGACTAATTTTATACCCCACATCAAGCCTTTGACAGTGTAAATCATTATTTGGTAAATTAAATACAATTAAGCAATAAAAATGATTATCTTTTGCAACAACACCAGCTGGCCTCACTTAAGAGTCACGTTTGATTGATCCCATTAATAATGGAACTATAAAATGAATGATTCTCCTAAGTACCATGAGACTAATTGTTTACATGTTTTGGTTCATGATGTGATAGTGTTGTTCATATGTACAACCATGGTATCTTGATTTTTTTTTTAAGCCAGATAGCTAGGGCAGCATGTGGATGGGTTACTTCCAAAGATAATACTCGTTCATAAGCCGAATATTTTTGGTAAAAAAGTGATGCATCAAAGAGCGGGGGTTGGCTTATAAATGGGTCTACACAAAAATTTGATGATTTTAAACTCTATGGAATCATTGAATTGAATATCTAATACATTGTCATTTTGTTTACCTGGAGCATCTGCTCCAGGTAAACGGCGCGCCACTTCTGCAGCTCCCATTGGCTCGGAACGGCAAACCACGGACACTGTGAGCTGAGGAACTTCATGCCTGCGAACGCTCTAGGTAAACAACATGTCCAGGCCCACTAGCAGTTTACCCTAATGGGCCAGGAGCCAAAGTTTGCCAACCCCTGAAATATAGGGTCGGTTTATGAAAGGGTCATAGAGTTTTTGCTATTTTTACCTAACCATCTGGGGGGTCAGCTTATAAACGAATGGGCTAATGAACAAGTATATACAGCACTTCTAATTCCTCCTGTAGTTTCCATTGGATATAATATTTTTCACATGCTGTCATAGATCCCCATCCAGCAACACATTTAAAGGTGTGCTTGGTCATACTGTAATGGAATATCTTATGTGCTTAAGACCCTAAACAATTATGTAATAGTGCAATATACAGCTGCTAAACAGTGCCACGTTTCACCTAAAGAGTGGCTGCATTTTAGTGGTGAATCAAGTGACTCATAGATATTAACCATTTGACTTCCTGAGTCTAATACATATTTTGGTTGCATTCTCACGTTACTACCAAATTAAGATAAAGTTTACTTCTCTCTTCATGCTGTATTTTTCATTCTGTCCATAGCTGATATTACAACAATTCACAGTTGGGAGGTATCTTTGCAACCAAAACGCCTATAAACTTATTTTTAATGTTTAGAAATTTAGTAAACAATCTAATGAGGAATATCACCAGGTTGCTGAAGCAAGCCTCTCTCTCTCCCCACCCTCACTGCATGATAATCTTGCGGCAACTTGCATCGTTTATTTTTTAAAAAAATCCCTTTATCCTCTTTATCCTGTTGAAACAATTTCATACACCTATGACATCCTGGCTGGGATTACAAACCGCCATCAGTCATTAGAATGTGACACATGTCAGCCTGACCACAGGTGTTTTGAGTGCATCTCAGGAATGGAATACCGCCCACAGGTAGATTACACAGATTTACCTAGGAACATACCGTCTATTGTTTTAGGAGATATCTTTGACTTTTGGTAATTAAAAATAAGAGTTGAGAGAGAGAGTTATATAAGTTTTTAGAACCTAATAAAGACATGAGGCAGAACATCTACTCTGTTAGATCCATGCAACCTCAAGAAATCAATGGGGCTTCACAGGCATAGTTGAGAGCATAACACAGGATGCACCTAAGGCTGGTGGTGGGTGTTATGTTATATCATACATTTACCTTTGCCCTGCTTACTGAATGCAGTGTAATTTGTAACTTTTGAGAACTTTCCTATTAAATGTGCATTCCTGTAGGATCACACAGCATTGTCTCCATGGTAGCTGGCACTCATGAACTAAGGACAACATTTAACTCTTGACCTAAGAAACTTCTGAAGAGTCCAAAGCTGAGCCTCTTAAACCAAAGCAGTACGTAAGCACACAGAGTCTCATTAAACAATAGCACTAGTCTACAGCAGTGATGCGCAAACATTTCCAGTCATGACTCCCACTTATCATTCACACAATTTGTCATGCACTCCCTTACTTCTGTGCTGCAGCTGGCAATGGCTCTGCCTTCAGAGCTGGGCAGCCGAAGAGCGGTATTTTCTGGCCGAGGCATTCATGTTGTTTGCAGCCTGGAAGGACAATTTTTTTTAAACCTGTTCCTGTCCCGCCCTGCAATGCCCACTCTGTTTTATCCCACTTCTGCTATTATGGCTGTGGGTCCTGTGGGTTGCGGGGGGGGAGAGGCGGTGAACCCCTAATTTGCATATCACAAGTTGCAGAATCCCTCCCAAAATACATAGGGGGAAAAAACCCATCATGTGTAAGTCAACATACTAGCCAAGGCACATGTTTTTCCTATAAGTCTCCTTTCTACCTGCACATTCTTTTTAAATGAACATGATCAGTGGTGTTTATAAAATAAGCAATGCCATTGCCAGCTGCCTGTGGTCACTGCCAACTTTACACAGAAAAAAGGTCTGCATGTTGCCACACTGAATAAAACACATTCTAAACAGGCCCCTAAATTTTAATATCAAAAGCTTATGGGTGCGGAATAAAAGCTAAATCCTCCTTTCACAGAAGAAACAGCACATATTTGAACTATTTGGTTAGAGCCCTGAGAGGAATAAAGCTAACAGAGATTCATTCTGATTAAATTTATGCTGGTGTAACTTCTGTGATTTCCAGGGAATCATTGCTCATTTATATTTCTGAAAGTGAGAGGTGAATCAGGCCCAATTATCTTTTAGGCGAGGGAGGGAGAGATAGCTCAGTGGTTTGAACATTGGTCTGCTAAACCCAGGCTTGGTTGTGAGTTCAATCCTTGAGGGGGGCCACTTAGGAATTTGGGGCAAAAATTGGTCCTGCTAGTGAAGGCAGGGGGCTGGACTCAATGACCTTTCAAGGTCCCTTCCAGGTCTAGGAGATTGGTATATCTCCTATTATTATAAAAGTGTAACCCTGATTAATTATATGCAGGCCTCTGCTCATACATAAGAGACTCTGTACATACCAATCACAGGGGAGATTTTCAAGCAATATTCTGAATAAGTCTTTTACTCCCCTTCTTCCTGCAACTCCTCTTAACTCTTTGCTGAATCACAGGGCAGAGTACTTTTCAGGAAGCATTACACAGAGGTTAACTACATGGCTATTGGATGTAAAATCCTGAAAAATAGGTGTTAATAGTTCCCAGACAATTTCAAAGAGTGTATCATACCAGCTATCAGTAACAATTACACAAGGGGTTAGCATGGGTCACTTTCAGGTTAAAATTAGTGTACATGGATTCTCTGTAACTTGAAGCATTTAAGCCATGATTTAATGACTTCAATAACTCAGCCGGAGGTTAGGGTCTATTTCAGGAGCGGCCTGCAATGTACAGGAGGTCAGACAAAATTATCTTGATGGTCCCTTTTGGCCTTAAAATCTCTGAGTCTGTGGCAATATAGGATTGCAATTACAATTTCAAATTGGCATTATGGTTGCTTGGTGACCTATGCAAAATGAGAGGGTGGCCGCAGTTCAACTGTCAGGTAGGAAGGGAGGGCCTTATGGCAAAGGCTGTGAAATGGGACACCATAGACCTCCTAGTCTACAGCCACCTAGTCTGAAATTGGACAAATTGCTTAATCTCTCTCTACCTCAGGTCCCCAACTGTAAAATGAGGACAGTAGCACTTCCCTGCCTCGCAGGATAAATGTATGAATAGTTGTGAGATGCTCAGATACAATACTGATGAGGCCCATATAAGTCAGATAGACATGAAGGCCACATTTGGTGCTGATTTTATGGTGTTACTTTCCTGTTTTCCAATTTTGTGACTTACTGCTGCCCTGATAAGCACTCTCAGGAGACCAGAAGTTGAATGCACCATACAAAAATCAGGAATAACACTTGTTGCAGGGGTGGGAGGAGTAGGAGTAGGTTAACAATTACGGGGATTTTTCAAAATATTTTGCTGCCTATTTTGTTCTGTTGTGTTTATTGGTTGGATGTGCGAAGGGGTATTTTTAAATCATTTTCAATTTTAAGCTTATTAATTTTTTTTATTGAAAAATTTAGACTAGCTAAACTGAAAAAAAAAAAAGAAAATTTCTGTTGGGGTGGTTTTCAGTTGAAAACTTGGCTTTCAACAATGGGAAAACCTGGAAAGTGTCATAACATTGGAAAATTTTGATCAGCTCTAGTCAGAAATTGGTCACATTTTCACATGGAACTACATGGGTAATTTGCACTGCTCCTGCCTGAACTATACCTGTTAGGAGGATAAATTTCCTAGAAAATTCTGGTGGTTTTTATTGAGAACCCAATATGTTATTTAGGCCTGATCCACTTACAGTTTTTATCGCCGTATAACTGTCAGTTAGGGGTATCATGCGGACATACATCCGACGAAGTGGGTATTCACCCATGAAAGCTCATGCTCCAACACGTCTGTTAGTCTATAAGATGCCACAGGACTCTTTGCTGCAGTTAGGGGTATGATATTTTTCTTGCCAATTATACTTATACTTGGTAGACCCCTTATTATGGATGAAGTTATACTGGTATAAAGGTGCCTTATGTTGATATAGCTGATTACAGTTCCCATACAGGACTAGCTATACCAATGTAAAGCACCTTTATACTGGTACAACTATGTCCACAGTAAAGGGTTGTACTGCTTTAATTAATGGTACGGTTAAAGTGGTACAACTTGTGTGTGTGAACGAGGCCGAAATAATGTAGGAAAGGAGAAGCTCTAAAAATAGAGCAAAGGTTCCCTCTTCTTCCATAGCTGGGATGCTGATAGCAAAAATCTGAAGATCATCCCATCTCTAATGATTGGTAAGTAAAGTAATGATTAGTTTTAACAGGGAATTATTAGTGCTGCTCTGCAAAGCAGCAACTTATATAAACAGAGTCTTGGAGTTCAATGACTATCTTAAGAAATTGGATGACTTTAGTTTTCTATTCTTGTAAAGCCAGATTGCAGCTCTTGTAAGGGTGAGCAAAGATGGGAATGCAAATGGAGCTTGTACTTTCTTAAGAGCATAAAAAAAAAGCATAATGGGTCAGACCAGGTCAACCTAGCCCAATATCCTGTCTTCAGACAGACAGTGGCAGGTGCCAGATACTAAAGAGGGAAAGAACAGAACAGGGCAATTTATCAAGTGATCCATCCCATGTCATCCATTCCCAGCCTTTGGAAAACAGAGGTTTAGGAACACCCAGAGCATGGGGTGGGATCTGTGACCATCTTGGCTAATAGCCATTGATGGACCTATGCTCCATGAACTTAGCTAGTTCTTTTTTGTGTGTGCACTTTTGGCCTTCACAACATTCCCTGGCAATCAGTTCCACAGGTTGACTGTGCATTACATTAAGAAGTACTTCCTTATGTTAGTTTTAAACCTGCTGCCTATTAATTTCATTGGGAGAGACCTGGATCTTTTTTTTTGTGATGGGGTAAATAACACTTCCTTATTCACTTTTCTCCACACTATTTATGATTTTATAGACCTATCATATCCCCAATTTAGTAGTCCCTTTTCCAAGCTGAACAGTCCTTGTCTTTTTAATCTCTCTTCATATGGAAGCTGTTCCATACCTTTTAATCATTTTTATTGCTCTTCTCTGCACCTTTTCCAATTCTAATTCATCTTACTTGAAATGAGTTGATCAGAACTGCATTCAGCATTTAAGGTGTGGGCATACCACGGATTTATATAGTGGCATTATATTTTCTGTTTTCTATCTATCCCTCTCTTACTCATTTCTAACATTCTATTAGCCTTTTTCATTGCCACTGCACATTGAACGGATGTTTTCAAAGAACTATCCACAATTACGCCAAGATCTCTTTCTTGAGTGGTAACAACTAATTTAGACCCTATCAGTTTGTATGTATAGTTAGGATGTTTTCCAGTGTCTGTTACTTTGCATTTATCAACCCTGAATTTCATCTGCCATTTTGTTGTGCAATCACCCAGTTTAGTGAAATCCCTTTGTAACGCTTCGCAGTCAGCTTTGGCCTTAACTATCTTAAGTAATTTTGTATCCTCTACAAACTTTGCCACCTCACTTTTCACCCCTTTTCCATATGATAGATGGATATGTAGAACAGCACAGGTCCCAGTTGAGCTCCTTGGGGGAGTCTGCTATTTACCAGTCTTCACCGTGAAAACTGACCATTTATCCCTACCGTTTGCTTCCTATCTTTTAACCAGTTATTGATCCATGAGAGGACCTTCCCTCCTTGTCAAAAGCCTTCTAAGAGTCCAGGTGTACTATATCCACTGGATCCACATGTTTGTTGGCCCCCTCAAAGAATTATAATAGAGTGGTGAGACATGGTTTCCTTTTTTAAAAAGCCATGCTGACTCTTCCCCAACATATGTTCATCTATGTATCTAATAATTCTGTTCTAGTTGCAGTTCAAATTCTCTTTTGGCCTCCCTAATTATACTTCTATGCTTGACTTGCCAGAGTTTGTTCCTTTCTATTTTACTCAATAGGATTTGACTTCCAGTTTTAAAAAGATGTGTTTTTTGTCTCTAACCACCTCTTTTACTCTGTTAGCCATCATGGTTTTTTATTTTGGTTGTCTTTATATCTATTATTATTATTATTTTATATTACAGGTATACCTATAGTTTGAGCCTCTGTGATGGTGAGTTTTTTTTTAAAGTTTCCATGCAACATGAAGGCATTTCACTCTTGTGACTGCTCCTTTAAATTTCTCTTTAACTAACTTCCTCATTTTTGTAGCTCCCCTTTTTGAAGATAAGTGCTAATGTGGTGGGTTTATTTGGCATTTCCTCCCCCTACAAGGATGTTAAATTTAATTACATTATGATCACTATTACCAAGCGGTTCAGCTACATTTATCTCTTGGACCAGATCCTGTGCACCACTTAGGACTAAACAAGAATTGTCTCTCCTCTTGTGTGTTCCAGGACTAGCTGCTCCAAGAAGCAGTCATTAATGGTGTCTAGAAGTTTTATCTCCACATCCCATCCTGAGGTGAAATGTCCCCAATCAATATCGGAATAGCTGAAATACCCCATTATTACTGGGTGTGATAGGGTGCTCTACTCACTGCTAGGATGGTGCCTTCTTCTGGCCATTCTAGGGATTAGCTTCATGAGGTCTATAACCCTTCCCAGAGTTGCACGTCATCTCTACGTCCCTCTCTGTCTGCAGCCCCTCTCTCACACCACAAGCTGCTGCTGCCACCTCTTCATGACTCAGCCCTCCAGTCAGGTCACTCTACACTTTTTCCCTTTCTGCGGTACCAAAGTCTTCCTTCATCAATCCTAGTCAGTCTTCCTACTCACTGCCCCAGTGCTACTTCCTCAGTATCTGGCCAGGGAACCCAGACCCACCTTCTACTTTAGGTTCCAGCTCAGGGACCATCTAGTCAGCAGCCAAGGTCTGTTCCCTTCTAGACTTTACTGCCTTTCCCTGAGCCCTTTCCTTACCATCTGGCATTCCCCTCTCTCTGGGTTTGCCAGTGTTCTAGCTCCCTCCTCCCAGGGAATGACTGCAGCCTCTAAACATTCCTCCCTTCTCCCAAGAAGTGACCACAGACTTTCTCAGCAGTTTCTAATTTCCTGTCTTTATAAATTCAGCCTACCTCATTCCTCCTCAGATGGGCTCCCCCACTCATTCAGGGGATTACCTAGCCATCTGATTCCCCTCAGCTGCACCCTGTCCGGTTAGTTAGTCCCCTTCTCAATCCACATTAACCCTTTCCAGGCAAATGTGGAGTGAATACCCTACCACACTAGGTTTTCTGTTTTTATAGCTTCTCAACTTTTCCTGTGCATTTCAGCCACCATCACCATCCTGGGCAGGGGGTCAATAGTATATTACTACTGTTATACTCCTCCTATTAAAGCATGAAATTTCTGTCCATGGAGATTTTGTGCTACAGTTTGATTCATTTAAGATTTTTAATATATATGAGTCTATGCTTTCTTTCACATATAGTGCCACTCTCTCACCAGTGCAACCAACTCTGCTATTCCTATATATTTTGTACCCTGGTATTCTCATGTCCCATTGATTATCATTCCATCAAGTTTCTGTGATGTCTATTACATCAATATTCTCATTTAATACCAGGCACTCAAGTTCACCCATCTTAGTATTTAGTTTTCTAGCCTTTGTATACATTTGTCAATATTTGGTTGTCTGCCTTCATGTGATGTAATTGATTGGGGCTCTGTTTTCTTTGACTGTTTTTCTTCAATTCCTGCCTGTACTTTATCAACTTCTATCCTTAGCTCTTCACTAAGATATAGATAATCCCCATTAATACATCCTCCCCTAAGAGATGTCTCTGTCTGAACAGTGTGCTCCTCAATACCTGTTGTCTTTCTCCTAGCCTGTAGTTTAAAAACCCCTCTATGATTTCTTTAATTTTACATGCCAGCAGTCTGGTTCCATTTTGGTTTAGGTGTAGCCCATCCTCCCTTTCTAGGCTTCTTCTTTTCTCAAAAGTTCTCCTGTTCCTAATAAACCTAAATCCCTCCTCCTTATATCATTGTCTCATCCACGCATTGAGACTCAATAGTTCTGCCTGCTTAATTGGCTCTGCACATGGAACTGGAAACATATCAGAGAATGCTACAATGGAGATCCTGGACTTTAATTTCTTACTGAGCAGCCCATATTTTGCCTCCAGGACTTCTTTCCTACTTTTCCCTATGTCATTGGTACCTACATGTGCCATGACCACTGACTCTTCCCCAGGTCTGCACATAAGCCTATCTAGATGTCTTGAGAGTTCACACTGGCAGGCAAGTGATCATGCAGTTCTCCTGGTCATCACAAACCCAACTATATATATTTCTCTTAATTGAATTCCTCACTACTGTTGCCTGTCTCTTTCAAAACATGTTCTTTCATCTTCACTATTGAACTTGAGGCTGAGTATATGAAAGTAGGATTAAAATACTTTTTTTCAGCATTGCTGAACACCTGGTAAAACAGAATGATGAACAATAGAGTTATAGTCAACATTTAGGAAAATCAGAAATGCACTTAAATGTAAAAGATTAATCTAAGTTGACTTTACATAAAATATGGTGTTTTATCAAGGTACTTTGTTACACTACTTTGTTGCATGACTCAGTATTTTAAAAATAATGCTCCTGATCATGTTGATTATATATTAAATTTCTCTCCATTTGTATACCTTTACATTGTTGTACCTTAAGTTAATGATGAGATATTTTTTCCAGGCTACATTTCTGATGAGGAACTCAGCAGTTATGTTTGCTAAAGGTCATGGTAACATTGCATCTTTTTTTGTGCTTGATCCAATAATGGAGCCAACACCGACAACAACAAATTCTGCAAGCTGTTGACAGTTCTTAAGAAGCAAAACAATACCAGTGCTTTCATTTCCATGATATTCAGATCTTTTTCTGATATGCCTTGGAGCCCAGACTGATAACCTATTCATATTTTATGATTTTCACATATCTGGTTTTAGAAACTTCAGTGACATTCTTTTCTGTTTAAGATTTACATTTTTTAAATCAAGGTTATGATCTAGCTACAATACAAGATGAGGAAGAGAATAGCAGGGAAATATGTAAATATCTCCTGTCCCCTTTTTCAGACTTCAATATAATATAAGCACTAGCAATAATAAACTCATCCAGAATGTCTCTGAGAAGAACCTATGACGTCTGAACTCACTTTTAGCATGAGCACATAATTGTTTCCTTTTAAACCTTCATTATTTTCAAACCTTTATTCTCTTTCTTGTCTCAAAATTCCTGCAGGCCTGGTGCTGCAGTTCTTACTCAGGGTTGATTCTTTCTTGAAGTCAGTGGGAGGTTTGTAAGATCACTAAGCCTGAAGTCCTAGCTGTAAAAGTCTGAATTATGTGGGAGGGAGATGTTTGGCATCAAATATACATTGAGGACCAGATCCTCAACTGATATAAATCTGCATAGCTCCTTTCAATGGAGTTGCACTGATTTACATCAGCTGAGGATCTGGCCCTGAATTTTACAACAGAAGTGGTTTTTATCAAAGACCGTGTCAAAAAGTGTTTTCCAGTTAACATTATTGACTGTGCTTGCCTTAGAGGAGCTTCCTGTGAGTCATTTGTTTAGAGACAGAATAATAGAGGTGGACAATGGTATGCTAATCAACACAAGATACTAAACCTGCTTCTCCCAGGAAGCAGTCACATCACTACAATTTTCCTATCATATCTGAAATTCGGTCCTTGATACACATTTCAATTCTCTGCACATGTGTGTATATGAAGTCTCCAAAATATTGCTTTGATTATAGTAATTGTCTTAATTCTTCACTAGTTCGTGCCATATTATTTGTGTGTCCAAAATCTTATTTTATTATGTGTTGTTGCTTAAACCAATGTAAAAATGTAAACACATCTACACACAAAATGTTCTCCTTTATTTGTAACAAGAATGTCCTTGACAATGCCATACATAAAACAGGGAACATATAGGAAAGATCAGGAAATGGACACATAGATTACAGGACTTGTCTCTATTTCCACTCAAAGAAATATTGACTCAAGCCACCTCTCTGCAGTGGCTGGCAAACTTAGGTGTTTACAAGACCTCAGGTGCTTTCTATGTAAGATAAACCAGTCTTAGCGTTGGTTTCAGAGGTCACACAGTAAAGATGGCTATTCTGACAGCAGAGTTGGTGTTCCAAGTCTATCAACTGAGTAATCTTTCCTTTATGGCATGGTTACAATTATGTCCTTTACCTAACGTACTGTATAGTGTGTACAGCATCTACTGCCTACTGGTCTACAAAACATAAAGTCCTAATGATGGTGAAGATCTCAAGTCATGAAGGTCTGTGGGAAAAGTTCTGGGTTTTAGCTGATATCTTATCTACGAGTTCAGTTTAACTGGCAAACAAGTTTGTATGTGCACACCTAGTCAGGTTAGTCGGGTTCTATTTCTTCAGGATCTTGGAGCCTTCAGAATTTTTCCTAACATTCACCCTTTTGAGTCCCCAAAATGTGGATGAACTGCACTCTTCCAGTTCCCTTAGGCTTCAGCACTGGCCATTTTGTTGGAAGAGCTCTGTGGAACTCATGTAAGGTGCTAGGTCCAGATTCCCTGTTTTCCTAAGTTCCACTCAGTTCAATGGAGTTGAGGGGGAATATCAGGAAGCTGTTTACACCAACTGCCTTGGGGTATATTTGTGAGGTTATTTGCAGAGAGGTGTTAGGAAATGAGCCCAATGGGATCTGCACCTTCAAGAGGTACAGAAAAGAAATTAGCAGTACTTGTATCCCAGCTCTACTGTAAAGCTTCACCATTACCTATTTTACCATCTTGCAGTCAATGTAGCAACTCAGTGGATGAAACTGGTAGTAGTTAATGTCAACAAATATACATTTTTTTAAAACTTTATCAAGTGTTTTATTAATAATTGTAACTTTTTTTCCTATTTATAAAGTTCTTTTTCCTCATCTAGAAAAAATATCTTATGGTGAATCATTAAACAGCATTTCTCAAACTTTATTCACAACTGAATATCTCTGATTCTCCATCCACCGGGGAAGTCAATGTAACTGAAAGGGAATGGGGATGAAGTTAGACTATTGCTCAAAGTATTAACTTCTGGGGTTTATTATAGGTGCAGCAGTAGCAATGCCTAGTATTAAGATTAGAGTTGGTTGAAAATTTCCCATCAAAACTGTTTTTCAGTAAGGAATTGTTTTGTTTTTTGACAAAATGACACTTCCTGTGAAAATTTTCTGCTTTCCATAGCAAGTTTGGACTTTTGATTGAATGACCAAAACTCCCCAAACTGAATTTTATGGCTAAAAGTGAATTAAGTTAAATTGAATTAAAGCGACTTTAATTCTGAATAAAAGCAGAGTTTTAATGCAGTTTAATTAATCCACTTAAACTTCACACCTTTTTTTTTAAATTCAGATTAATTTTCCTGAGTGTCCTCATGTAGACAAGCCCTGAGAGTTGAGAACCAAAGTGCTGGTGCCCTCAATTCAACTTCTGTTTAATTAATACTTGGACATGATGGAAAGTCTTGGTTTCTCCATTTTTTTCCGTTTCTTTTTTTAAAAGTGCATAATTAAAGACGGTATCATATTGCACAAGAAGGCAGAATTAAGGTTGCTCTTTTCTTTGCTTGCAACAGTAATGTTCTTTCAACATATTTTTTATGGAATGTATGAATAATGTAGTTGAGCTGAGATTGCTGTCTTTTTTTTTTAATTCCCTTGTGAAAACAAGAATAAGACAATTCAGCCTCAGAGGTAATTTTAATTTTGGAAAGTTAAAAGAGCATGAGAAATAGGGTCTTAAGATATAAAAATCGCTTATGTATAATATACTTTGCCTCCTCAGCAATAATTATAGCATTGCACTAACAATGCTATAATACTGCTATTTATGTAATGGCTGTTCATATATTTTTGTTTTTCATATTTTGCATAATTTTAGGCTTGATATTCCTTCTGTGTAATATTTTCAGTCAGTTTACCCATCTTTAAATCATAATATTTCTTTTCACCTGAAGTGAACTATGATAGACTACATAATGACAGAACATCATGTATCATGGTAGATATAAAGTAATCTTGTTTTAGCAGCAAACAGGTGTTCATACGAGGGTTGATGTTGCACTTTGTATGATTCTGTGTTTATACCCTGAAGTATCTGTTTGAAATATCTAGTAGTAAACTCTGGAAATAGGAGCTCTTCACGTCAGAAGCATTTCCTGAAAATAAAGCTGAAACTATCATTGAGTCATAAAAGATGCTAAAATAACACATAAAACATCTTCAAGGATGATATCTGATCTAGATGAAAAAAATTCTACAAACTTTCTAATAAAAACCCAATCTGCAGTGCCATCTTTCTGAGAGATGAAATAGGGGGAAACATTTAAATGGCAAAACACAAGTATGGATGCTGTTTATCAGATTCCATAGATTTTTATGCAGAAATTATATTTTCCATGGTTACGGCTGCACCCAGGCTCTATTAGAAGCCCGATTTCACCCACCTATAGCTTTGGCTGCAAAACTTGATTTGGACTCAACTCTAAAGATAAAGACAAAGGAGGACACTTGTGCTAAACTTGAAGAAAATCAGCCACTGTTTGAAGTACAAATCTTTAAAAATAGCCTCTCCCCCCACCCCCTTGTGTCTCTAAGAATGTGACCCTGCTGTTGTGGGAACAGAATGCACTGTGTCAGGGCAATAGGCAATTTGCAGTCTGTTTTCCAGTTTGCTAGCACAGCCATATGCCTGCTTAGCCCCTCCTGCCCATCTTCCAGGTGGAGAATAGAGTAGCTCTATAGAGTTTGCTTTTCTTTTAGCGCTGCTACTCACTCTACAGCTATGCTTCTTTGTCGGTTTCTTTGTTTTTTATTTCTAGTAACAATCATCCTTAAGTAATGCACAGTTAAAACAGGAGTAAGTAGCTTCCTTTCTACACCTTTCCAAACTTGAAAATCAAGATGATTCATTTGACAGAAAAATAATCATTCCTATACCAAGCCCTAATGCAGTAGGCCTTTTTAGCCTTGGACAATTGAATGCAAAAATAGCATCGGCCTGATTTTTCAGTCTCCCATTAACTTCCCATGAGAATTGTGGCTACTCAACAGTACTGAAAGTTAGACCACATGTTACTGTAACATTTAGTTGAGATTAGAGATGGACACAATTCAAAATTTCTCTCTTTTTTTTTATACAAGAGGGACACATATTTGGCAAATATCCTGTTTTTTCAACCAGATTTTTTGAGATTTGAGATATCTTCAACTCTAGTTTTTGTTAGCAACTATATTGATTTTAGTGCGAGTTCAATGAGGTTAAAATACGCCTCAAAGCATTCACTTTTGTGCTTTATTTTTGTAAAAGATGCAGTAGCAATGCCTTTTAAGGTTGTGTTACATTCCTCTATTATAATTCCTGTTCTTCTTTTCAGTTGCTTGTAATTTGTTGACAAAGTTATTAAAAATGTATCTGTATACGGTAAGTCACAATGGGAGCTTCTGGACGCTGAGAACTTTAGAAAAAAATGGTCTTCATTTAGGTCCTTAATTGGGAGCTGAGCTGTTCTGAAAATCTAATCCCAATTGTGGATGCTGAGCCCTGAATTATTTTGAAAATCTTGCCCTACATGTTCATTATAACTCAGCCAAATCGAGCCTTACCAAAAGAAAAAAAACCAAAAACTTTTTACTCCCTGGCACCACTTTGCTCTCACTGTTTTATTTGATTCTCTAATTTTTAAGCTCTATGTGACAAACAGAGCAAGGACGTTTTGACCAAAAAACCAAACCCAAACAAAAAAACCCTAGAAGTTCAAGATTTATGTACAAGCTAAATATATATTGGAAATCTGTGTTACTAGTCTGAATAGTTTAAAGTATACATATATGATTTCATTAACAAGCTCTTTAAAAAAAACTTGGATGTAATTTGTCAAATCATTTTAAAATATTTTGTAAAATTACATTTTAAAAAAGTCTCCACTGTGTTTACATTTTTGGCATACCTCTAACTTAAAAAAAGAGTTTGGTAAAATTTTATTTTTTGTGTATAAGTAAAGAATATTACAAACTGGGATATAGTTAATTTAACTGAGGGTTTTAAAGACTTGTTTATAAAGACATAGTTACTGCTACTTTGTCTCCGCACCATTATTGGTCCCTTTCATACATCTCTTGCTGCTTCTCATAAATCTAGATTGTGAGTTCTTTGGAACAGTGACTGTCTGCCAGCTATATGTTGGCACAGCTCCCATGACAATGTGGCTCTGATTGTTGCCTGTAGGTGCTACCAGAATACAAACAATATAAATATAACCATATCACTTAATATAGCAGTACATACTTTATAAATTCTCCATGGTTTGATTGACACTTGATATGGTCCATATAGCTCAACAAGTATATTTTAAATCCTGTCCAGGGCAAAAGAGAAGTGAAAAACAAATGGGATCCATGCAGATCACTTCTGAGCTCTGTAGGGCAAAACAAAGCAGGGACAACTGGGGAGCTGGAAAAGCTATGGAGCTCCAAAGATCTTTAGAGCAATGATAAGGAAAAGGGACTCAGAAGCTTTTCAGGATCGAGGTGGAAGTCTTACTGAGCTCAGTTTGTAGTCTCTTGACCATAGTGTAGTTGGAATGGAGGAAGATTGACTTCCTTGTCTGCATGTGAAAGATCTTGGCAAAATGTTTGTGTCTCTGGATATTAAGAAGTCTGGGTTTGTAGCTGTAAGCTGTTTGCTGTGTAGTAGTGTGATGGGGTGGACTAGGCGCAGAGGCCCTGTTGGAGGCCTCCGGGTCTTGCCATACCCCATCCCAGAGAGGAGCAGAAGAGAAGTCCTCCAAGCAACCTAGACTGGCTGCAGGGGAAGCAGCCTATCAGAGGGACTGCAGGAGCAGCCAGTCAGGGGCTAGGAGGGCCATATAAAAAGAGGCAGCAGAGACAGTGTCAAGCAATTGCTAACTGGAGCTGAAAGAGAGAAGACTGGGTTCCTGGCTGGCTGGAAGAGCAGCAGGACCATGGACAGCTCAATGTGGGCAAGACTGAGCCTGGGGAGGGGTGCCAAAGACCAGGGAAGCTAAGAAGGTGCTCCTGACTTGCTGCAGGAACTGAGTAAGGAGTGAGCCCAGAACCTATCCAGGCCAAGCAAGGGCATTGCGATGGGCCCTGTTGGTCTGGTTAGAAACTGAACCCAGGGAGAGCAGTCAAAAAGGACACACCAACTGAGGGTACCGTGATAGGCCCTTGTTTGCCTGTTACAGAAGGCAGTGTCTCTGGGAAAGACTATGAGAAAGAAAGTAGAGACTGTATACCCCAGAAGGGGTTCTGGTTTTTGCCCTTACAGACAGTGTGCCTTACTCAGCTGGAGGGCTGAGTCACTGAGGATCTACCAAAAACCCATCAGCTGAGGGGATGTTCATGGGAGGTGGGTGCCACCCCATTGCAAGAACTAAGACAAATTAGGCTCAGAAAGGAGTGCTCATGAGAGGCAGGGGCTGACCGCATTACAAGTAGATTTTGAAAGTTGATACCCATATGAAAAAATACATTGTAGGTGGGTGCAAAAGGGCCTATACATTGAAGGTATGTAGGGAAAACTTGGAAAAGTTTAGTTAAAGAAACAATATGAACTAGGAATGTATTTGAATATTTGTTTACCTTCCCTTAATTATTCTTTTCCCTATTGTTAGAGGATTAGAATTTTTTTCAAAAGTATAACATTTCTAGGTATACTCTTGATCAGATTTTAGGATCTCAATACTGTGCAGTCCTTGACAGTGAACTTTAAATATTAGCTGGTAAAGTTTATGAATCATACTTTAAGAATGACTGTGCAAATGGATTCTGTACCAGAAGTGCTTTTTAGAAATGACAGCTTATCAATGGAAGTTTAGTTCTTTCAATTGATTATCAGATGCTTCAATGCTTTAGTGCATGTAACTCATGTCTTTTATTGAGCACTCACTGCTTCCAACCTCCATATGACCTTTAACTCAATTCGTTCCCCTCAAAATTGTTTTGAGTATGTAGATACAATATAAAAATACAGCCTATAAATGGGGCAAATACAAGTAACATAAATGCATATATATATTTGTTACCTAAATGCAAAACAAGGAAATAAACCTTTTAAAGTTATTAAAATTGCTATGTGACAAGTCAAGTATCAGAGGGGTAGCCATGTTAGTCTGGTTCTGTAGAAGCAGCAAAGAATCCTGTGGCACCTTATAGACTAACAGACGTTTTGCAGCATGAGCTTTCGTGGGTGAATACCCACTTCTTGCAACCGAAGAAGTGGGTATTCACCCACGAAAGCTCATGCTGCAAAACGTCTGTTAGTCTATAAGGTGCCACAGGATTCTTTGCTGCTTCTATGTGACAAGTACTTCTCTCATTTGTATAACTAAGCATGTGCATTGACACGCATATATAGGCATGTAGATATTATATATACACAAAGTTCTGCATGTGCATGATAGATCATTGGTTTGTGATCTGCCCAGAGCAGTGCATTGTTGTGCTGGGGCAGTGCATTGTTGTGCTGTCTCTGGAACAGCCCAGGAGGGAGATTGTGACCAGCAATGGTCAGTCTCCCTGCAGCTCAGCAAAGGGAGTAAACTGTCAGGTCTATTCCTGTCTCAGAATATGTATGAAGCCAAGGTTCTGCCCCCTCTTCTCACCCATGTGCACAAAGGCAGAATGTCCTGGCACTTTGCTTCCTGATGCCCTTCAGGGCCATCCATAAATTACAAAATATATTATGGAGTGGATGGGGACTTAATTTTCTCTGACAGAGTTTATTTCAGTGTTAGGAGAGGATGGGAGGGAGGGAGGGTCTTAATAATCATCCAAAAATGTGTTACATAATTTGTGTATGGCTCTTCTAGAAGTGGCAATATGAAGCACCAATACAAGGGAGTAACTGAGGCCTGGCCTACACTAAAAAGTTAGGTCAACCCAGCTATGTCAATCTGGAGTGTAAAAAGTTTACAGATGGGAGTGAGGTAGTTAAGCCAACCAAAACCTTGATGTAGCTTGGGCTAGGTCAGTGGAAGAATCCTTCTGTACATCTAGCCACCATCTCTTAGGGAGGTGACTACCTTTGCTGATGGGAGAACCCCTCCCATTGGCATAGATACTGTCAACACTGAAGCATTACCAAGGCACAGTTGCATCTGTGATGCTGTAGTGATTCAAGTAGAGACAAGCCATGAGTATCTTATTTCCCCTTACCCCAACACAAATAATAGATCATGATCTGTCTGTATATATTCAAAATAGGAATACAGCAAACCCATTTTTTTTCAGATTTCTTGTCAACACAGTGATGGTGCATTGATTTAACTAAAATCACTTTTTAAAATATTGATAAAGGGGTACAAACCCCAGCATAGACACATCTGTTTACAGATGGCATCTATGGGTTTAGCTAGGTTGAAAATGGGGCAATTTCTATTTGTAGCTCATGCCTAGAGGCCAGAAGTTCCATTGCCTTGCACCTTGTTTGGTCATTTTCTGCATTTAATGCACAATTGGTGTAAATTGTTACCATTCTGATTGTGTAGCATTTTGAACTTACTTTGCATGGGTGTAAGTGTCTTAAAATAGATGGCAAGTTTAGTAATTGATAATCTGGTTATTGGTTTTTATGGGCATTGGTTTTTTAATCTGACCCACACAGCCAGTGCTGCGAGTAGAAACAGGATTGTATTTTATAACTGTTTTTCTATATAAGCAGTCTTACAAGTGCTCAGCACCCACAATCAGGGCCAGGATTTCAAAAGACCTCAGCTCCAATTTAACTAAAATAAGTAGCCTGATTTTTTTTCAAAAGAAAAACTCACATTGGGAGCTGCTGAGTACTTTTTGAGAAACCGTCCTTTCTTTAGGTGCTTAAATAGGAGGTGAGCCATTCTTGAAAAATGGGTGCCAATTGGGGGCACTAGGCACTCAAAAAATGTGGGCCTGAGCTCTTGTCCTATATGTCTCCAATAACTTGGTTACATCAAACCACTTTTCCACAAAGGCACTTTCCCTTCCACACTTCAACTTCCTTACCCACAGCTGTTCTCTTATAAAGCCATTAAAATATACTATCAAATATCTACTACTCCCATAAAAGGCCAGTCATATTTTGGCCTGTTTAAAAAAAACTGGTAGTGTTCCTTTAAATGAATCCACAGGGAATGGAAAACTAATATTGTTTTTAATGTGCTTGGCTGATTCTCTCCCATAGAAGAGAATTGCAGTTTTACCAGGCACTTCAGTGGGAGCAGGACACGAGCCTAATATATAAAATACTAACTGATAAATTATAGATCTTTGAGTAAGATCATTAACCAATAACACCAAGGAGTCCTTTAGACAAATGGAGGCCCAAGCCGTTTTAGTCAGCTGAATCATTTGAAAATGATCTGGGGCAACAGGCAGAATCACCCCAGTGTATTTAGAGTTGAAGAACATAGGGCATTTTATTCTACCATTGTGATCTTTGGAAAGGGGCTTACTGTACTTTTCCTATGGTATAGGTTGAACTTCCCAAAAACATTACCAGTAACATGTATACTTCACTGGACACTGCCTCTATTAAGGACCAACTGACATGGAAGGTGTAGCAATTTTGGATGCAGCTGACTTAGGCTGCAGGCAGCTGCTGTCTAACTAGAGATGAAAAGCCTTATCAACACTACAGTCAGAGCAGTGGTTTTATTATGTATGTCATATTGTCCCTGCCAGAGTTATTTCTAGTGAATGTTATAACCTCTTAATTTAACCTTAAGATGAGATCGGAATACATAAATCAGGGAAGGGATTTTTCTGTTCAAGTCTAAATTCTCTCAAAGTTTGCTTAACTACTTGGTGAGAAAATGTTTCTAGTTTAATATCTTTTGAGGTTGAGAAGGGACAATAAGGGGTAGAAATGTGAATTGTCCTTGAACTTGACACATGAGGAGGATCACTGGCATCGGACCATACATTTTCTGGTGTTCTTACCTCTCTAGCACTTTTTGTGAACACCTTTGAAAATGTGAGTTTATTAAGCAGGGAGGGATTAATATTTCAAATTCATTTACTTCCAGCTAGTCAATTATATAAATAAGCTCTGAGTGTCAAAAGCTTCAGATTTCTTGCTGACTGAACTGATCAAGATGCCTGCAGGTGTGACACATGAGCATACCCCTGTTATAGTAGACACAAGTTTTCTGTACCATATTTTAGTGTTCTTTACAAAGGAAAAAGGGCAATTATTCTGCTTTTAGGAGAGATCTGAGGACCTGTTAAGTGACTAATGAAATGTAGAAGTACAGGACTTGCTTAAAGAAAGCAGGAGTAGTTGAAAACTGAGTTGTCATTTCCAGAGAGCCCTTTACTTGTTCAAAGGAAGATACATTTTGAAATCACTTCTAAAATATGAGCCTGAAAACCATCAATTCTAAAATGTACTGAGTTTACGACTGCACAAGATCTCTTCTGATCATTCCACAACTTTAATTTGATGCAGGCATAAACAAAATCCGACACGAGGGTTGGATCAGCCTCTGGGTCTCAAAGTACTGTTAAAGGTCATGCCACCAACAATTCAGATTCAGTATTTGAGCCAAATATATTGTGACAGTTAGTGCTCCAAATGTCAAAATAGGTCTAATATGCCACAAGTGGGGAAACATACATTGGCCACCAGTTTAAAAGTCTTCTCTAGCCAGTGTCTAATTCTCAGAACCAGACTTTTCAGCCCTGTTTAGTTCACAGCACAGGCCCCACCTAATCTGTGGGGCCAAGAATGTAAAGGAGAATCTCAGATTTTATTTAGGGGAAAGGAAATAATTTCTAGACTTTTTTCCTTGTAAAGATAGTCTTGAAAATGTAACGTAATATCTAGGTTTGAAAGCTTTTCACTGAATCTTCCTAATGATCACGGGTTAATCACAGTTCCACAGAGCCATCTAGGGCAGTGCTTTGGGGCCTGAAAACGCCATAGATCCCTTGATTTCTGGGAAGACTCCAGCTGAAGATTATCATTGTAGGGTGCAGTATCCAAGCAACTGTTGATGGCATTAGGGCTTCTGCAAACTGCCTAAAGCTGAGACGACACCTCTGCTGAGCTGCCAGTGTGACCTCCAGCAATGAGGTGGGGGGAGCTCAAAGCAAGGAGAAACTGAGTTAGTATTATCTAATGAATTTTGTAAGGAATCTCCTTGCCCTCTCAAGTCACTTAGGCAAAACTTTTTGACTTGAGTGCCTGCGTTAGGCACCTAAATCCAGCGATGCATAACTTCATACAGCCACATGTGAAAAATGAAGCACAGAGAACTTGAGGCTAACATTTAGTAATTTGTTAAATAATGATAATACTGAGACATCAAAGGTATCTTAAAGAATTAGGTGAAAACTTTAAGGCACCCAGATCCCTCACACAGTAGCACCTGCATCCTCTAGTGCTGATGACAGGGCCCTATCCACCAAAAGTATAGTTTGTTTCTATTCCCATTCCCTCAGCCAATCTCTCAAATCACACCCACAACACAGCTAGTAGGGCTTAGGAAGCCTATTATAATACTGATTTACCTCAACAAGGAGTCATGACCATCCAACAATTAAAGTTTGTAAAGTGCTACAAGTTAAGTTTTTAGTCTCTACAATTTGTAAAGGAGCCACAGCTGAAGTATTGCTCACCACTAGAGAATCTTAATTGTATCGTGATGACTAGACTGTAGTGGATTTATGCTCACACAGTTGGCTAGCCTTTGATTAGTTTGGGGTGCAAATGCACTTGTCACAAATAACAGGTTCTTTATTCAGGCAGCTGCTTAGAGTTAATTAAGAAGATGAAGTTGGTGAAACACACAGATACTTCATGAGTTTTATTTGGCAAGTATAGTTGGAATCATAGAAAAATAAGAGAGCACACTAATTATAACAGAATGAACCCCTTGATCATGCATACTTACAGCCTTATGGCTGGTGCAGGATAGAACAATTCCTAGTGTCCACATATTTACAACATTATAGAGACTGGAAAAAGCAAAGATGGAAGAAAAAGTGAGTGGAGGTCATCACAAGAGGAGATGACGTTTTGGGCTGCTGCCTACTAAATCAGTCCCAACATCCCACTTATGAATATTTATGCATCAGGTTTTATACATATATTTACATATACTTACAAGTAGCAGGCCCCTTATCCATATGGGGCTTTCCAGGTACTCTCTGGGTTCCAAATGCTGCATTAAGCTATTTGCATCAATACTGCATTAATACATTCCCCAACATTTCCAATATGTTAATGTGGGTAACCTTATTGTTACACATACTAAAAATCCCCTAGAAATCTGTTATTTCAAGCATAAACTGTTCTTTTGTGGTTCATTTGTTTCTTACAAAGCACTTATTGTTAAATCTTATAGGATAAGCAGTTTGACCTAAGGTTATCTCATGTACCATTTATGCTGAAACATTTCTAACTATTAAACCACTATAGGACTGCACGGGGCCTTAGTTTATTGCCAAGCCAACCTAAAATGTTAATTAACATGTTATGTTTCCCTACTTTCCTGACAGCTCTAATAGCTCCTACTTTACGATCTTAAATCATTTTAATATCCTTTAGCGCATGAGATTGCACCCTAAATTCAGATCAGGGATTACAGGTCAAGAGTTGTATTGAGCACCTTCTCGACTGTGCTTATTGTTTTGGCTTCTGCAGAATATACCTTTTGAAACTTAAAGTTATCAAGAACTACGTGAGGTCCTCCCTGAGTCAAAGACTCAGTATGTGTGATATCAGTCAAAAGACTTAAATATGACAGTTGAAAACAGTAACTCCTTCACCCACAATCAAAAAAGACTCCTCTAAAATATTAAAAGTTGAAAACAATAACTCCTTCCCTGCACATTGCCGTATTCTATCACAGTCCAGTGTTTGCCTTTGATTCAGAAGAGGTGAACAGAAGTATAGATAGCAGCCCTTCAGTGTAGGTCAGTAGCTTCCTGCCTAAGATGGTGGTACTGCAGAGCTCACTAATTAGATCAGTGCCAAGGATTTTAGGGTGAAATCCTGGCCTAGTTGAAGTCAATGGGAGTTTTGCCATTGCCTTTAACTGAGCTAGAAGACATCATGGAGACCAGGGTGGCAGTATTATTGAACCGCATGCATGGGGTGTGCTCCTGAGCTAAACAGGTGCTCTCATTCAACCTGCTGTCTGTTTTCACCAGTTAACTTGGGCAATGAGTCATTCAGATGTCCACTCTGGTAGGGTTTGCAAACAGCAGGACCAAATAGTTTCTGTAAAACTTACAGGGACTAGCCCATAAACAGGGACACTTCTGGTTTATAGGGGCACATGGCTATCTTGTTTATAAAACCGAGTTTGTGGTGTTAATTCACATACTCAGAGTGTGGTGCACAAGAGATAGTCGCTTTTTTTTTCCCTTCCCACATGTGGTGGGGAAAAGGGGAGTTGGCAAAAGGTGGCAAAATGTTTTACAAGCCTGGCAAAAAATGCTCAGGCCAGCACTGCTAATTCCATCCGTTATGTTAGGAGGGCCAAGGCTATGGAAGAATCACAAAATGATTCAACGGAGGAAGAAAAGTGCCACCTTTTTCAGTGTAACTATCAAAGCCACTCATCTTCCAGATTTCATGACGTCTTCACCCAGCATTTTGTTATCAGTATGTTGATGAGTTTCCACTTTCCCACTGGAAGAATTAACAATAGAAAATTCTACCTAAAAACTGTTAAGCACTAGAACCAGTGCCAAACTGAATGAGAGACTACATTTATTGAGGGCTGTGAAGATGACTTGGGCCAATCCATGTGAGAAAATGAAGGCATGAAAAAAAAATCAATTTACAAAGAGTTATATAACCTTCCATTCAGTGCAATAAATGGTTCCAATAAACTGATGACCAAGATATTTCCATAGATATTGGCAGAAGATATGTGCCTAGTTACATAATGGCTGCTAAATGTATTTACTGAATTGGCACCAAAAGTGTTTGCATCTTGGCTGCAATTCTTCTCTCAGGTAAGAAAGAAATGGTCTCTGAGCACTCATGAAAGTCCCAATCAGGAAAAGAATTGTGGTTATTTCTGAAGAAGACTCAACAGGATTATTATAATTTGTTTTCTGGCTCATGCCCACATTCAGTTGTGCTGTCCAGAACATTGCAGATGCAGGGAGTAAAGTGTCTTTTTCCTATTGGGACTCAGCTAAAACTTTCCCCTCCAGTAGCATGCCAGTTATTTTTAAAAACAAAGCATAAATGAAGCAATGGTACAAATTATTCAGAATACAAGTAGCAGATTGTTATATTGGTTATGTTTGTTACCTTATCTATTTAACCACTCTGCTGCACAGTGATTCCTTAGTTCAGTCCCTATGGCTTTCTGTTGGGTTTCACCTTTTATTATGTTTGTCCCCTGTTTCTCATTAGTAAAGGAAGTGAGAGGAAGATGCAGGTTATAAGTGTGGGGGGGCAGGGGAAGCAATGAATATCAGTCTTGTAGAAAAATATATGCATCCTTTCTTGACTCAAATGCGTTGTAAACTCCCTTAGTGATTCCTAGCAGTTAGAATTAAGTAAATTTTCTACTGGTTTCAGAGAAACCAAATTCTTCAGAGGAAGGACAAGAAACCAGATAATGGATTGTGGGATAACAAGTCCATATGTAAAGTTTCTTCTGAAACCCAAAGAGTAAATGGTTGCCTGTTACCCTGAAACATAAGTGTTGGTTTGTATCTTCTCTATTTTTTAATTGCTTCTATCTAAATTTAACAGTGATTTCTTAAGTATCAGAAAGGTAGCCGTGTTAGTCTGGATCTGTAAAAGCAGCAAAGAATACTGTGGCACCTTATAGACTAACAGACGTTTTGGAGCATGAGCTTTCGTTGTTGAATCCTTTTTTGAATCCTGCTAATCTACTAACATTAATATCTTGTGGGAGTGAGTTCCACACGATAATTATGCATCAGATACTTATCAGGTTTTATTATTTCTTAGGGGTGTATGGGGTGCCGAGGGAGGGGTAGTACCTCTGATGGGGGGACTTGTCGTACCCCTTCGGGGGTAGTCCGTCCACTTTGGTCCCCACCTGTCACTCAGCTCTCACTTGTGGCTCCAAGTAGCTGCAGCATGCGCAGTGGCCACACCCCGGGCAATGGCTTCGACAGGCCAGCTAAACCAGGTGAGTGTAACTGATGGGAATCAAACCCTCAGTGAATTAGAGATATGCCTACCCTGCATGCAACGTCAGCTCCGGCGGACTGGGTGAAAGAGATCACTAAGATCCAACGGCCAAGAAAGCGGTTCTGCAACGCTTTGTGGACAGCGAAGGGCTTGACGAGGCACGAAAGACATCAAGGCCATCCAGTGCAACCAAAGAAGTTACCAGTCGTGACGATTTTTGTACCATTGGTGTCTGGCTTCTAAGGTCGAGAGAGTGGGATTGCTCCCCTGCAATGGCTCTACCACTTAAAAAGCTTTCACGCACAGGTCCTGTGCAAATCATCAAACATCATCATCATACCACCCAAGTCTTGCGGCGATGGGGGAGGGGCAAAGTGACAGGTGGAGGTTACCACTGGGAGTTGTAGTCCCAATCCTGCATGCAGGCAGCCTGCGGATAGGTGGTCGTCCAGCTCTGTACCTGGGGCAGCAGAGTTGCCTGGCAGCATCCCAGGCGTCTGAGCAGCCCTCTTTAGGACAGCACTGCTCACCCTAGAAAGGGAGGGGCCTAGAAAAGGTGGCCTAAAAATTGCCTGCCCTACAACAACTGGCCAGCAAGCTGTGGCTGGCAGTTTAACCCAACCTGCGGCCAAAACCAAAAGAAAAATTTGAGGAAACTTACCATTTGTGTATGGAATGTTCATACCCTCATGGATCGAGAAGCTGTTGCAAGACCTGAGAGAAGGACAGCTCTCATTGCTCGAGAACTAGCCCGCTACAACATCGATATAGTGGCATTAAGTGAAACAAGATTGCCTGGGGAAGGTTCCTTGAGCGAACCAGGAAGTGGTTACACCTTCTTCTGGAAGGGTAAGACTGAGACAGAGGACAGAATACATGGAGTTGGTCTGGCAATAAAAACCTCATTGATGCATCCCAGACCTTCCAGTGGGTATCAATGAAAGATTGCTGAAATTACGCTTCCCACTAAATGCCAAACGTCATGCCACCATCATCAGTGTATATGCACCCACTCTAACATTCTCTGACAACTCAAAGGAACAATACTATGAAGATCTCGACAGACTGATCAAGGCCACACCTGTAACAGACAAACTACTCCTACTTGGAGATTTCAATGCCCGAGTCGGGGCTGTCAGCGAGAACTGGAAAGGAGTAACCGGGCCACATGGTGTAGGCAAAATGAACAGCAATGGACTACTCCTTTTGAGCCTTTGTTCTGAAAATGACCTGACCATTACCAACACTCTGTTCCGACAAGCGGACAAATACAAAACGACATGGATGCACCCTAGGTCCAAACTGTGGCATCTGATAGATTATGCCATTGTCAGAAGGCGAGACATCCGAGATGTACTAATCACCAGAGTAATGTGAGGCGCAGAGTGCTGGACAGATCACAGATTAGTCAGGATGTCTCTTCAACTTCATATCGCTCCCTCTCGGCACAAACACCCTAAGCATATGCGACCTGCTTTCAACATAGCCAAACTGAAGGATGCTCAGTGTTTCAACAATTTCCAGAGGAGTCTTGATGACAAACTGACATCCCATGGACAATTGATTGGTACTGTAACCAAAAGGTGGGACCAGTTCAAGCAGATAGTGACTGACACAGCAATAACATCTCCTGGACCAAAGAAAAGAACACATCAGGATTGGTTTGATGAGAACCAAGAAGAAATATGCTCAGCACTGGAAGTAAAGAGAAAAGCCTTTATCGAATGGCAGAATGACCCCTCCTCAGTCTCTAAACGGGACCATTTCAAGTACCTTCAGAGCAAAACACAGAAAGACCTCCGTCAGATACAAGACAACTGGTGGGAGAGCAAAGCCAAAGAAATGGAGCACTATGCCGAGACTCACAACTCAAAGATGTTCTTCAGTGCTATTAAGACTGTCTATGGACCTTCTAAACCAAGGACCACCCCATTGCTCTCATCAGACAACACAACACTGATTAAAGATAAAGAAGGCATCAACGAAAGATGGCGAGAACACTTTAGCAACCTTCTCAATAGACCATCAACCGTGAATAATAATGTCCTCAATGAAATTCCACAACAACTTGCTCTGACAGATCTTGACTTTCCGCCCACTATAGATGAGATTAAGAAAGCTGTTAGCCAGATGAGTTCAGGAAAAGCTCCTGGAAAATACCAGCAGAGATATACAAAGCAGCAGGTCCAGCAGCACTAGCAGCGTTCCACAGCGTGATCATCAGCATCTTGGAGGATGAAAACATACCACAGGACCTCTGCGACGCTACTATTGTCTCTCTTTTCAAGAACAAAGGCAGCAAAGCAGAATGTGGAAACTATAGAGGCATATCCCTCCTCTCCGTTGGTGGGAAGATCATTGCCCACATCATCTTGAACTGCCTAATAGCCAGTATTTCCAAGGCAAATCTACCTGAAAGTCAATGTGGTTTCCAACCTGGCTGGAGCACAGTCAACATGGTGTTTGCTGTCAGACAAATACAAGAGAAGTGCATTGAACAGAATATGCACCTGTATGCTGTCTTCATAGATCTGACAAGGGCGTTTGATACCGTCAACAGGGAAGCCCTTTGGACCATTCTAACATGACTTGGCTGCCCACGAAAATTTGTCCAGATTATACGCCTTTTTCATGACAGCATGACAGGCGAAATATTGTCTGATGGAGCCACATCAGCCCCCTTCAACATCACCAATGGCATGAAACAAGGATGTGTTCTCGCTCCTGTCCTATTTAACCTGTTCTTTGCATGCGTCCTTAACCATGCAATGAAAGATCTGGACCAAGGTATATACTTGAAATACCGGCATGATGGTTCACTTTTTGACCTCCGTCACCTGAATGCAAAGACTAAGACAGTGCAGAAACTCCTTCTTAAGGCACTCTTTGCCGATGACTGTGCCCTCATGGCTCACACTGAAAATGATCTTCAGCACATTGTCAACAAGTTTGCTGAGGCCTCGCAACTCTTCGGACTAACTATCAGCCTCGGAAAGACAGAAGTTCTTCATCAACCTGCACCTGGATCAAATGCTTCTGTCCTGAGTATCTCCATTTACGGCACTCAGCTTAAAGTAGTGGAGAACTTTAAATACCTGGGTAGTGTCATATCCAGTGATGGATGACTGGATAATGAGATCAACGTATGAATATCCAAAGCAAGCCAGGCACTTGGCTGTCTGCATGTCAAAGTTTTAAACCATCACAACATCCGGATGTCAACAAAACTGCTGTTGTTCTCTCATCTCTTTTGTACGGGTGCGAAACATGAAGACTATATAGGTGTCACATCAAGCAGCTTGAAGCATTCCTCATGCACTGCCTCCACAACTTCATGAAAATCTGCTGGCAAGACAAAGTGCCCAATATCGAAGTCCTCAAGAGAACCCAGATGACAAGCATCGAAATGATGATCATGAAGTCACAGCTACGTTGGACCGGTCATGTCAGCCGCATGGATGCCAACAGAATCCCCCACCAGCTTCTGTATGGTGAGCTCTCCCAGGGCATCCAGCATATAGGTCGTCCACGGAAACGTTACAAGGACACCATCAAAGCCAATCTGCAGTACAGCAGTATCAAACCTAGGGACCTTGAGGACGCCGCCAGTGACAGAACACAGTGGTGTGCAACAGTTAGAAATACCTGCATCGCCTTTGAGGAAGACCGCTGCCCGCGTCTACAGGAGGCATGCGAACGACGTCACAGAGCATCGGCAGCGCACAATCCACTGACCGCGAATTTCCCATGCACCATCTGCAGCAAAATGTGCACCTCTAGAATTGGCTTGTACAGTCATCAGAGGGCACACAATGAGACCAACAATAGATGATCTGCACAGATTTGCCATCATCGGATCGATGGACTACCAAGATTATTTCTTATCAGATTTGAATTTGTTGACTTTCAGTTTCATTGAATGTCCCTTTGTTCATGTATCATGAGAGAAGGTAAATAGGAGCACACTGTTTACCTTCTCCATCCTGTTTGGTTTCTATATCACTATTATGTCCTCTCTAAATGAAACAGTCCCAATCTCTTCAATTTATCTCTATATGGAAGTTTTTCCATGATTTTAAGAATATATGTTGCCTGTCTCTGAAACTCTTTATTGCTTCTATACCTGTTTTGAGATAGGGCAACCAGAAATGAATACAGTATTACAGGTGAGGTCATATAACAACATCATAACATTTTCATATTATTTTCTGTCTCATTCCTCACACATCCTAACTTTTTTTTTAATTCAGCTTTCCAGAATTGTTTCATAAAGTGCAGGAGTAGTTCAAATTAGGCCTTCTGTTGTGCATTACCTTGTATTTTGTCAACACTGAATTTCAGTTGCCAACACAGTTCCCATTCACCAACCTGTATTAACTCCCTCTGTAGTTCTTCATAGCCTTCTCTAGTTTTGTTTGCAGTTCAGCCACTATATTCTTCAGAACATCCTACTGAAGTTACCTATAATTCCTCAGGATGTTCATGTGACTCTCACCACAGTAACTCCCAGAACTGCAACATTTTCAGAGAATTGTCCGATGACATTTAAAAAAAAAACATTTGGTAATTATGCTCTCCACTCTACCATTGATTTGCTGAGTGGGCTTGCACAAGTCACTTTAACCTCTGTGTTAATTTCCCTATCTGTAAAACAGGGGAAACGTTAAGCATGTTGCACATCATACAGCTTGGCATTTATGTAACATTTTAGCTGTATGGAAGCCAGACTACCCAAACTCTTCCCCCCCATCTCAGGCTTGGCCTCAAGAAGCTGGGAAACAGTGCAGAATACCCTGGCTGGCTGACAAAACTTTTGCTAAAGGACTTCTATATGGATGGCTCCCATGCACTGATCCCCCATCTCTTCTGCCGCTTTTCCTTGACTCCCTCACCCACGCATCCTCTCTCCAAACCCCACTTTTAAGGCACTGTGGCCACCACCACCCACCCCACTTACCCAGTTGTCACTTCTCTACCCCTTTCCTCTTTTGCAAGGCCACAAGCCTCTCTTGCTTCCCACCTATCAATCAACAGTCCTTGTTGCTACTTCTTTCTTGACCCTCACAGTGCTCCTCCCTCCCAAGATCCCTGGCAATTTCCCTTACCCCTCTGCAAGCTACTGACTGACTGCCTCACCAACTGTTTTCTCTGGAATCTTAACTCTCTCATGACAGATTTCTCTATTTAACACAGTGTTTATTCTCTTTCAAACCAATAATAAAAATACTAGATAAGACCACTGTACTGAACACTGAATCCAACAGTAACCCCTTTTACAGCTCTCCCAAATCAAATAGCCTAGATACATGTCTGTACCATCTCTTTTACATTTTAGATTTCATTCCATATGAGGTACTTCTATCTAAGTCAATTAGAAGTCACTTTCAGTAACATTTTGCGACACACTGTATCAAATGCTTTTCTAAAAACTCAACGCATTACATATACCACTTTCACTTCATGCACCTATTTGTAATTCTCTCAAAAAAGCAATTAAGCTAAACTCATGTTTACTGCTCAGACCTTCATTACCTTCTAGATGTTTCACTCTTTTCTCCATTATTTTCCTAGGATTTGAGTTGGACTATATACACACACAATATATATTTATAAAATATTGCCTAAATTTCCTCAACATACTGGTGCTCCTGCTGCTTAAAATGACTCACAGATCACTGACTCAACAGTACTCTGATATGCAGAAATATTCTCTGTTTATTCTTCATACCACCCACTGCCAGCAAATACAATTATCATTTTATAATTGGAGGAGAGCTAGAGGGAATATATAGGAAAAAGGAATTAAAATTAAATAAAGTGTATTGGATAATATTGTTGTGGCACCCTCTAAATCTAGCATAATAGCATCAGGTGTGCAGCAAATGAATATTAAGGTCTAAATTAACTGCAGCAATGATAATGCTCAAAATCCTCTTCCCTAGCTAGCTTCTGGAGAAGGTAAAAAAACCTAACTACTGGGGGATGCACTTTAATGGCTAGCCTGGCATTTTTTTCCCCCATGTGCAAACATACCTTTCTGTATTTCATATCTTTTACCCAATTAGGATAATTATATATAATCAAGAAACTAATTGTAGAAGATTCACTAATTAGATTGTATTCTACAGTAATGTATTTCAGCCTTTTTTTAAATCTGGGAATAGTTCTGTACTCAGACAATAGTATGCTGTGGCATGTAATTTAGAGCAGCTGCTATGACATAGCCACTGTGAATAACAGCACTATATAGCAGTGCTCCTCTTGATCACCATAGAACATTTTTTGCAATGAGTACCTGAGGGGAGGAGTTGAGTTCTCCATTGGTTTTGTTACAATTTTTCAAAGGTACAGTAAAGTCCATCAGAACTGTTAGTTGATTGGTTGGTGGGTGGGTGGGAGTGTGGTTACAGTGGAAATTACAGGTACAATGGTTGCTTTCAATCTCTTTAACACGGAAACTACATTATGCAGGCCAGTATGCTGTATAAAATGGGTTAATATGTTTTGTGGTAGAGAGGTAGGTAGATAGGAGTTCTACTTCAACAGACCATAGTAAGAACTAGTACTGTAGCAAACGTTTTACACTAAAAAGGGTGCCTTGTATGTGGCTATAAAACTACAATGCCATGTGTGTGTATTGTACCTTTATGGCCAGTTTTATTAATTATTATTATTTCTTATTTATTTTTGCTGAGTTTGCAGCAGTTCCCATTGATCCAGAGGGATTTTAATCACTACGATCTCAGCATTGCTGAAAATCAGACTACTTAAATGCCTCAATATTGACTTAGACAGATATTTAAAGTTCTTTAGGCACTTCAAGGTGCAGATCATTGCCTAGTGGGATGTCCAAAAGCACTTGGGTACATAATGTGATAGAAATCAATGGAAATTAGGCACCTCGGTGCTTTTGTATTTCCCAGCAGGCACCTATCTGCACCTTTTAGGTACCTAAATATCTTTAAAAATCTGCCCCTTAGAAACTTAACTTTACACACTGTTCTCATTTTTTGGCACCTATTTTTGAAAATCCTGGAAATGGGATTGAATTTAAAGATTCATAGATGTTAAGGCCAGAAGGGAGCATTATGAGCAATTCATCCCTGTACCAGTGCTGAGTACAAATCAGAGACTACCCAGTTTAGGGTGACCATATTTCCTAAAGTAAAAACTGGACAGCTGTGGCTCGACGGAGTCTGAGGGGCCCTCTCCTCCCCCCCACAGGGCTCATCAGAGCCACCCCTCCAGCACCCAGGGCTGGGGCTGACCCCCTCCCTGCCGAGCTCCTTGCCCCATGCCACCCGTGGCTGGGGCTGGGCCCTCTGCCACTCTCAGCTGGAGCTGGGGCTGCCCCCCACTCCAAACCTCCTGCTGTCCACGGCTGGGGCTGACACCCCCCCACCCCCGAGATCCATGCCACCTGCAGCTATGGCTGGGGCTAAACCCCATGCCGCCTGGCACAAGACTGACACCTCAGAACCACTGCCCAGCACCTCGCATCACCACCCCCACCAAGTTCCTTCGATCCCCCACCGGGGGCATACCTGACTTTTTTTTGTAAACTGGGCATTTGTTTCTTTGCTCTTCCCACTCAGGGCCGGCTCCAGGGTTTTTGCTGCCCCAAGCGGCGAAAAAAAAAAAGCCACGATTGCAATCGGTGGCAGCTCCACCGCGCCGCTTTCTTCGGCGGCGGCAGGTCCTTCCCACCAAGAGGGACTGAGGGACCCACCGCTGAATTGCCGCCAAAGAGCCCAATGTACCACCCCTTCCCCTTGGCCACCCCAAGCACCTGCTTGCTGCGTTGGTGCCTGGAGCCGGCCCTGTTCCCACTGATCAGTTGGGAAGAGCAAACAGGACAAATGCCTATTTTTGTCAAAAAAAGTCTGGAAGAGCCAGGACAGAGCTTAAAAATGGGACTGTCCTGGCCAAAATGGGATGTATGGTCACCCTAATCCAATTGTCAAGTCCCTTGTGGGCCTCAAGCAGCCAGAGGATAGCTGGATTACAGGACTTTCTCCGCCACACTCCTCGCCACCCATAAAATGTCCCCCAACATGCCTGAGAATGCCCCCTGCACTGGAATTCTTTTGGTGCATAAAAATTGGCTTTTATCTAGTGAGGAAGGCCCTCTGCACCAGAGACGTTCCTCATGAGGGGGGTGATCCATACAGCTGCTGAGCAGCCACTTGCCGTCAGTGTAGCTGGTGCAAAGTGCAACAGAAAAGTCGTGAACTGAATCCAGGGACAGTGCTTAGCAATGTAAAAGCACAATGCACAGAAGACGAAAGGCAACACTGTATTATAACTGGATACATCACACACAAGTTTCATAGTAGCTAAGTCCAGTATAGTCTTTAATGCCAACATATTCCCCAAATTCTGGGTGGTTAAAGAAGAAAAAATAAAATAATAAAGTGTAAGATTCTGTTCTCTTACTTTAATGTAAATCCACAATAAATCCTTTGGTGTATTTGTACCAGTATAGCAAGAGTTGGCCTGATGCAGCTGCTAGAATTTGCTCTTTAAGAAGCCTTAAGGAGTTTAAGTAGTCAGTGAACAGTTTATTGGCAAGCAAATGCAGTAACTGCAGACAGCCTGTGAACAGAGGTTCTAATGCCTGCTAATTTCTGACAGCTCTTTCTTTTTTTGAGAAACACCATTTGCTCATTTGAGTTATTTGTGCCAAAGCGCAGAGAAGGTGAGACACACTAATTCCACTGAAACCTTGTGTGTTGTGTCAAAATCAGGGCCTGCAGGCTGCTCATCTCCAATAGCATTCATTTCACACATCATCCATTGTGTGACTGGGAAAGGAAAATATTTTCCCATCTGTTCCCCCCAGTTTACATTGTCAGTGAATCAGTGTATCACTCAATATATGATACAGACTTCTCCCCAGTGAAGGTAATGAAGAGAGATCATCCACACAATAATTTTCATCAGTTTAAATCTGTGTGACTTTGTAATAACTTGACCATGCCAGGCATTTGCCAACAATTTTATTTAACATAGAACGTCACAGGGGTCCTGCCAAAATGGTGGGTATTATCTTTCAGTGCATGATACTTGCTTATATATGGCCTGTGGGTGGGCGGAAAATGAGAGTTCACGAAAGGGTGTAGAATAGGCGGCAGTTGTGCCACATCAACATGCTTCAGCCTCAAACAAAAGGGGCCATCTGTGGTGAAAGGATGGGTCGTTCTTCATGAGCTCTATCCATCCAGTGCTCTCTAGACTGCTAACATGGCTCTCAGTTAATGCATATAGTAGAGGTCATTTGTGATGTAGATACCTGTCCATTTGGAACTGCTTTCTCCATCTTTTTTTTTGCCTAAAATAGGAGCATGAAAACAAAGTAGGAAAAACTCTAAATATAATTACTTTAAAAACAATGTGTAACTAGAATATATTTGCACAAATACATTCCCAGTGATATTCCATAAGGAGGAATTAATGGGTCAAATTAATTGTGATAGTTTCTTCATAATTTCTTACATGGAACTGTCTTTATCTTTAAAATCTAACAAAACAAACAAAAACTGCTGGACCAAGATCACCAACCCATCTCACATAGATAGCTGAACAGCCATTATGTTTTAAATCCCTTCTGGCCTTATAATCTATGACCCTACATCTTGAACATATTTTATAGCCAAACAGAGAGAGATTTTTATCAGACACCCAAGCCCATGAGGCAATACCCCTCCTCTCAGTCATGTGAGTTAAGGAAAGAGAAAAATAACTCTTGAATAGAGCCAGCTGGAAACTGCAATCAGCAGGAACAGATGCACAAACAGCTGTAGCGGCAGATACCTTTGGAACCTTCGGACACTGATGATATTATCAGATGCTTTTCTCAGTTTTAACTCTGGATGTTCCCTCTCCTTGCTGATTGGCTGTTTGCTCTAACCCTGACAGCTCCTCCCAAACAGCCTCTTTACTTCAGCCTCACTCCATGCTCCTCTCTTTTCCCTTCCTCTAAACCCCATTAGAAATTAGAATGTGAAAAAAGCAGATACATTATCTTAACAATGTCTCCCATTTGTGCCAACCTACTTTGGGGGTGGTGTTACTCTATCCTGTCTTACTTGCTGCTGACTTCTTTTTGGCTGGAAAAAATGTACTTATTCACCTTCGGGTGAAGGTATTTTAAATTGAAGGAGAAAGAACCTTGGAAACTAATTTTATAAACCCTCCAAAATAGTTCATTATGTTTACAAAACTTCTGCCTCCACCAGGGTCACCTGACTCTTGTAAAAACTATATTCCTGTGCTGAACACTCTCCCACATCATGTGTGTTAAGGGTCATTTGTCATACATATCTGTATTTAATTCAACTTTCATTTTGACTTTTCAACTCATCTTAAGTACAAACTCCTGTCAGCTATTAGATCCACTGAAAAATTGGAACAGTCCCCTTTAATTAAAAGTCTTCTGTGTTTCCCATTGCATTCTGTTTAGACAACTACCGATAACCAAGGCTGAGAAACATAAACAGAAGTCAGATAATATTCTGATGCTTTTTATGATACTGGGTGCTTCTTAAAAGTCTAGAAGTAACCTTTTATTGGTATATTTCCACCCTCTGTCTCCAAGACAGACTTTGAAAGGTTTTTTTCTTTTTCTGTTGTGCCATAGGTTTTCAGAGCATTAATGCACAAGATGTTTAGCTACACCATAGTCATGCTACCCAATTATTAATTAGGAAGAGTCACTCTCATTATTAGAGGCAAAGAAAGTATTGGTTATTTCTCAATTGTGTTCACACTGGATGAAATCATGCCCCCAATCATGCAGAAGGGTGAGTCTCATACCAGGATCCTCTTTTTCCTGTGGAAGCCAAAGAATGCACATTATAGTTCAGAATCCATGATCAGAAACTACACAGAAGCCAGTGGATATCAGAATGATGTGCACCTCAAGAGTCCCACCAGCTCAGCTATCCACCCCCTGGCTCAATGGAGATTACATGGAAAAGGCATTAGAGTCTGTAGCTGTATTCTCTGTACCTTGTCCACATCAGGAGCAGCATCACTTAAATGTGCAAGGATCCAGTGAGTAATTATTACAAAATCAGACCAGTGTCATGAATTTGGATTTATCAGTTTAAACTTCATGTTGTGTGTGGAAGATAGTTTGGATCACAACTATAGTCACTAGATATCTACAAACTTTTTTCCATTGAAAATAAAGTGATACAATTCTGCTGAAATGCATGCTGTGTGAAAAATGTATGTCATGCTTGTCCAAAATTATGTAAATCAAGCATAGCACATAAGCTAGATAAATCTCTGCCTGTATATTCTCTTGGAGCTACTAGCTACCTGTACTCAATCAAACTCATTAGTCTCAATTGATATCCAGTGGATATCAAAGTGTGGTAAACAACGAACAACAAAATTAGGCAGCACAGAAGACTTAAGAAGGATTCAATCATTCTTTGTATTTCCAATGCCAATTTAAAGTGTTCTCATTTTTTAAAAAGTGTCAGTTTCTCTATATTATGCAGAGAATTTGATAAAATTGCTTAATTACATAATTTCTGCAGAAATTCAGCTCCTGACAATTTCTCCTGGTCCTGTGAATAGTTAATAAGCCTGCTCCCTCTAAAAATCTTTGTTATTAAGAGTCCATATTAAAGTGTGGAAAACTTGTTTTTAAAATCTGTCTTGGTTGATTTCATATTAAATCAAACCTATTTCAAGTTTTATGAGATCATAAGTATAGAATTTCTCTGAAAATGTGAAGAATATTCTATGTGCTTTCTTGTCTCACACCGACAAAAATCAAGGGTAACTTTTTGTTCACCTCAGCTGTGTTACAATGATCTCAAACCAGTATAGATAATAAGAGAATCAGGCTACCTGTCACTACTACAGGGGAATCATCCAGAAAAATTAAAGAATTCCTTAGGGCATAATGATTCCTGCAGTTGTGTATTTCCTTGGGTCCTGATCCTGCAGTGAGATCTGTACAGATTTTCACATAATTTTCCTTAATATTAGTGTAATACTGCTGGTGCCATTATACTTTTAGTCTCAGTTTTTCAATGGCTTACACAATGCATACTCAATTCTGCTCATAGCTGCACTTGTGCAACTGAAGGTAAAATGTGGCTCTGACTTTTGTATGTTTCCTTTCCTTTCTTAATGTTGAGTTTGACTACATTTTTCACTGAGAATTTGGTTTTCAATGGGGAGTGGGGGGGGCAAAATATTTACAGAAAATGTTCATGCTTTATTTATAAGCTAGATAACTGGACAACACATTTCAGTGATCCCAAAAAATCATAAAATGTTGTCTTTATTTTGAAAAACCAGTAAACAAGATTTTAAAATATCTGATGTTTGTCCTGTTTTTTTTAAAACTAGGTCTAATATATAATTGTTGCATTATATGCAAATATATGATTTTACTATAATTATATTGCAATTCATTGTGCAAGAAATCTACATTTTCCACACAATTTGTTACTGATGTACCACAGAAATCAGGAAGTCTTGACACAGAACGTATGATAAGTGTGTCATAGACGGACTACATGTGGGTCCTGTTAATTTTGTAAGATGAGGCAAAATGATGTTTTGAAAACTGCCTACTGGCATATTTGGATAAGCAGTCCACAGATATGACCACTTTTCTGTTTTCTTTCTTAATTGAGCCTCTTATTTCTGATAATTGCTGGTAATTAATTCTCCTACATAATATGTAAATTTGGTGTCTAGTCACCAGACTAGTCTCTAGTGCTGAAGAAACTGTTTCCAACAAAAGATTTATGTGCTATAGTTTGCATTTGAATTATAGTGGATATACCAAAGCTAATTTAACTACTACAGTTCCAGTGCTAGCCTATCTTCAGACATTTGTCTATACCCCACTAATAATTACCCACCAAGAGTTGGCAACTTGATGATTAGTATGCAAAATAAAAAGGTTGTATTAACATTTATAGTTCCCTGTAGGCATTATGATACTAGATCAGGGGTCTCAAACTCAAATGACCATGAGGGCCACATGAGGACTAGTACATTGGCCCGAGGGCCACATTACTGAACCTCCCCCTCGGCCCCACCCCCACTCCACCCCTGCCTTGCCCCGCCTCTTCCCACCCCTTCCCTGCCCCCATTCCAACCCCTTCCCTGAAATCCCCACCCCAACTCCACCCCCTCCCTGCCCCCGGGGGGGCAGGAGGGGTGTGGTAGGTGCTCAGGGCAGGGAGTTGGGGTGTGGGGTGCAGGATGTGGTAGTGGGTTCAGGGCAGGGGGTCGGGGGCAGGGAAGGGGGTTGGGGTGCAGGAGGGATGTGGGGTGCAGCAGAGGGCTCAGGGCAGGGGGTCAGGGTGCAGCAGGGGGCTCAGGGCAGTGGGTTGGGGTGCAGGAGGGGTGCGGCAGGGGGTCAGGGTGCAGGGTGTGGCAACGGGCTCAGGACAGGGGGGTTCGACTGCAGGAGGGATTCAGGGGGCAGGCTCTGGCCCGGCGCGCACCGGTGGCGGGGCAGGCTCCCTGCCTGCCTGCCTGCCTGCCCTGCCTTCGTGCTGCTCTGGGAAGTGGCTGGAATGTGAGGGACCAAGGGCACAGGGGCGTGTGTTGCTGTTGCTTCAGGCACCGCCCCCATCATCTTCCATTGGCTGGGAACGGGGAACCGCAGCCAATGGGAGCTGCCAGGGGTGGTGCCTGAAGCAACATCAACACACACCCCTGTGCCTCTCTTCCCCCACGTTCTTTCCACTTCCCGGAGCAGCGCAGGGGCAGAGCAGGCAGGGAGCCTGCCCTGCCCCTGGTGCGCGTAGGGCTGGAGCCGCTCTAGGTAAACTCTGGGGGCGGGCGGGCGGGCTGTGAGGAGCTTGCAGGCCACAGAAAATCGTGTTTAAGACCCCTGTACTAGATGTAACAGAAAGCTGATGCCTTGAACAGCTCTTAAAATGCTAATACAAATATACCTAAGCTCATAACATTTCCTTCATGATGAATGCACTCTGGCTTTGCAAAGGTGCCTTAAATTGAGAGTAAATAATATTCACACCTAATTTAAGGTCTAAGTGGTATAAAGAGGCCTTAGTGTAAATGAGAATCAGGCTCAGTCTGTGGTTCACACTGTAGAAAATTTTCAGAATGCCTGTATTAGTGGACTCTGTCAGAATCATACAATGAATGTGAAGAAATACCCTATAGTCTATTGAGCCAAAGCTGGACCAATACAGTTTAATATAAATAAGTGTTATGTATCAACATCAAGTTGGGAGCGGAAAGGAAGTTAGGCAGCTGTAATTACTACTACTCTCAAGAGCAATCCTCATCTAAGGAAAACAATTCTGTGTACAAGAGTGAGAAACCATAAAAGTGAATTGTAGCAGCGAGTAAAATTAACAAACTAATAGATATAAAGCAGGTTTAAAACAATTTATATATTAAAAAAACATTTTAAAACTGCAAAGAAAACAGTAAGCTTATCCAAACATATCAAGCTAATATGACAGCTTCCTTATTCTTAGTGCGACTTATTAAAGCAGTGCAATAAATGATTATAATAAGAGACAGTGCACTCAGCAACATGTATCACAGAGAGACAAAGTGTCCACCTTCCAATTAAGGTTGTGGCAACCTCAATCTCAGGCTCCATCTCTTCCACCATTTCATTTTGACAAGTCACATAATTTATCTATTATTCTTGTCTTGAGTCTAAGCACCCTTGTTATGATAAGATCATCTAAATTGGCAAAGATGGTTCAATTTCAATGAAGGCTCAATGGAAAGCAGGAAGGTTTCTAAATCATTGGAAAGTTGCCTAGTTTCAGCCAGCTTGCAATCTCCTTCAGCCCTCTCCCCCACCTCTTTTGCAATCCACCTGTCAGGTTGATGGGGAATAAAGAACATGGAAAGCCTGACTCCCAAGTTCCTCCGCAGCTCCCCAGGTGGGCAGATAGGGAGCCAGGAAGCCCAGGGAGTGGTAGCTCCCAGGCTTATGGCTCCTCGACAACTTGGGGTCCCAGGGTGGCGTCAGTCAGCAGCTCCCAGGCAGACTGACAGGCAAACGGCCTTTGAGCTGCGGACCTCATGGCTTTTTCTTCCATGAAGAATTTCAAAATTGGAATGAAACCAAATGTTACGATTTTTCTAAATCCTCCTCAAAACAGAATTACCTTTCTCCACCCAGCTCAACCCAAAAGTGGCTGAAAGTCACCTTAGTCCCCCGTCCCCATGGGCTGTGAGGCACAGCACAGAACCCCACCCCAAAGAGGTAATATTCTTACCGTTATGACTGTGGCGTGATTGCACCAGGGGATGCTGTGTTTGGTTCTGTGCACCTTAATACCAAAAAAGTATTGACAAAATTGAGTTAATTCAGAGAAAAGCAACAACAACAACGAAAATAGAGGGATAAAGTCCAGAAGAAAGATTAATTCTTAAATGTATATTGATTGGCTACGAGATAAGTAAGGAGGGTGGGAGGTAGGAAGCATAACAACCTACAAGTAACTGGAAGACAGAATGGAGAGAAAATCATTCAGGATTGTACAAAGAAGTATAACTAGGAGTAATGGGATAAAATTCAAAGTGAAAATTTGTTCAGATACTATAGAAGTAACACATAAAGTGTTGACTGAACTGAACCCAAGTTCCATAATGCTCTGTGGCTAGATCAAAGATAAAGGAGAAAACTCCTGCCTGAAAAATGATAGTTCTAATGCCACAGGCGTAGTTTCACCATAGAAGGAATGGAATTGTATTAAGAACTGTGAAACTGGCTCTCACAAACAGAAATATTAACCAAAGTATGTAAGTTGATTTACTGCTTTAACTACAAGTGTGATTGAATAAAGTATGTTGTGCAATTAAAACAAAGTAGCTAGTAGTAAATAAGGTATTATAGAATGCTCTGTATTTGTGCTAACATTCACTGTGGAAACTTACTAGTCAAAGTGCTGTAACCTCTGCTTGTGCAGAATCTGTCAGAAAATCGGATATATGCTCTTATGAAATATGTGCATTCGATGAGGTACAGCTGCACTGGGGTCTGATTGGTGTGGATGTCTCTGTCTTTCAAAACATGTATGGAACCAAATAAGAAAAAAAATGAAAGGTTTGTGCTAATAGAGTAGAATATGGGGATTTTCCATTTGTTGTAAACCAGGGGAGTATACAACAAGCAGGAATAAGGCCATGCTTTTGGGACAGACTGATACTGCGATACGGTTCACCAGAGTTGGTAATGTATAACCTCTCTGTATTGTGTTGACTTATCTTTGACTAAGAAACTGATATGTCAGATAACCCAGGCTTGTGTTATAAACTAAAACACAACCCATAACAAAAGTCAGTATGTTTTAACATTTTCAGTCCCTTTTTTTGATAAGTTCAAATCCACTATAATTTAGTGCATCTGGCCAACTCAATATCTTCTTCATGTGAAACTTATGAATATAGGAATTGCTATAATGGATCAGATCATTGGTCCATCTAGTCCAATATTGTGTCCCCAACAGTGTCATGTACTGGACACTTCAGAGGAGATAGAAATCACATTTGAGATCCTTTCATTCTTTTTTTTTTCCCCCAGAGGGTTCAGTATCCCTTGTGCATTCTCTGTATAGGGATGGTTCTAGACACATTTTATGGCATTTTTAAATGGAGCAGTAGTGGTTTCAAACCTTCTAAAGGATAATTATTTAAACTGCCATTCCTACAAGACCTTGTTTACTTAGCAGTACACACTCCCTCTTTCAGAATTTTTCAGCATTTATTATATATATGGCACAAGATATTATATACTAGTAAAATAATAGCATAAAAAGTCCAGAGTATGTAAAGAAGGTTTCTCTCTCTTCTTCCCTTCTTAACACCTCAAATGTCCAATGAAAGGAATACATATTTTTTTGTTATAATAGGAATTTTGTGGGCATTGTAGTTAAGTACTGAATGGACAATGCAAAATATTACAACTGGCTGAATGGAGTTTTCATATGTGACGTTCTTAATACCACCAGTTAGTCAAGTTGACCAGATCAAGGATCTAATCCTGCTGTCATTGGCATAGATGACAAAACTCCTGTTGACATCAGTGACAACAAGTCCCTTCTAGCCATAAACAATGCATAGAAAAAGGTGCCACATCAATAGTTAAATGCCCTCTTTTATTGTATTCATTTCTGTTTTTCACATTTGGTTAGGCTGTGTCTGAACAAACTCTGTTAGGCAGATAAACACAAATTCCTCTTTCACTGAAAATATTAATAAGGCTCTTGCTTTAGCTTCCTTGCAAAATCTTGGATTATAGACCAACTCCAGCAAACTTTTTTAATACTATGCAGACATAGTAAATCTTAGCACAATCCTAACAGAAGTGGTAATGGCTTATTTTGCTAGGGCATGTCAATAAAGCAGGGTGCAGATTCACCACATAGCCCTCTCTTCATTAAAACTTTTCTGCTTCATGTCTTAAATCCTCCTGACACTACATGAGCCACCCTCATTTACTTTTGCTCGACACCTGCTTGGCACCTGGTGGCCAACTCTGTTGATTCAAATTCTGATATACTTCACTTACATAAACTTACAGTCTTGTTAGAAGTCAGATTTAAATAACATTTTTTTTGACAAATGATTTAGTGTCCAATTCACTTTAGCCAAAAATGAACCAAAGTACAGGATCTGCACAGGTCCTACACACCACTTAAGTCCCAAGTTAAGGTGTCCACAGCTAAGGAAGGCTGCATATGTTCAAGTATCCTCAAAAAGAGTGCACTTTCAGACATATGGATGTTAACATATTTCTCCATTATGATCAGAAAACAATATTTGTATCACAATGGTTAAGTTAACAAAATCAAATAACCCCCACCCCCCATAAATTACAATTGTATCCTTAAAACTGATTTTTAACAGACACTAACTGTAATAGGTCAAGGATATTTTAAAATATATTAATATTTTATTTTAAAAAGAAATATGTGAATTTTCTTACCAGTGGCTAATGGGCTTCTCTCTCTCTTCTTCCCTCCCCCCTCCCTTGCAAATCTCTAGCGGTATCCTTGTACAGAAAATCTCAAATATTTATTCTTCTGGCTCAGAGCAGGTGTTATTCCCAGATTCACTTTCACAAAGTTTAGCACACAAGATGCAGCATACTTCCCACCACCCCTCCAAAAACATTAAGCATAGAAAATACATTCCAGAAATAAATAACCACAGCACTCTTCATATACATTCATTCATGGAAAATAAATAAAAATTAAAAAAACAATCCACCATATGAAATGTCATCTTGTTCTACACCTGGACATGAGCTAGCAACTCTCAATGTGCCTCTGTATCCTAATTTTTGGCATTTTGGACATGTGAATCCCTAATGAGACCACCATTTTCCCCCTTATTTTCTATTTAATATATTGTAGGTACAGAACAAACTCAGACTGATACCCACACATACAAGAACTAGAGTCACCCGCAGTAGCAATCTGAGTAAAAGTCTTTCTTTCATGGATGCTATTATTTCAAGGCCAGAAGGATCCATTATGCTAATCTATTCTGACCACCTGCATAACTCGTGCCATCGGTAATTTTATGCATGAAGCCCACAACTTCTGTTTGAGCTATAGCATATCTTTTAGAAAGACAACCAGTCCTGATTTAAAGAATTTAAGTGATAGAGTATATCACATCCCTATGTATATTGTTCCAATGTTTTTTCCCTTACTGTTAAAAATATGCACCTTATTTCTACTCTGAATTTGTCAAGCCTCTGATTCCAACCATTAGATCTCATTATGCCTTTTTCTGATAAAGAAAGAGCTATCTACTATCAGAAATTTCTTCCTCATGTAGGTACTTGTAGACTGTGATCAAGTCACTAATCTTCTCCTGAATAAACTGAATACATTGAGGTTCTTAAGTCTCTGACTACAGAGTATGTTTTCCAGACCCTGAATCATCCCTGTAGCTCTTTTCTAAACCCTTTCCAATTTTTCAATGTTCTTTTTGAAGTGTGGACACCCAGAACTCACACAGAATTCTAGTAATGGTGTCACTAATGTTGTATATTGATGCCTCCCTGTTCCTACCTAATAGTTCCCTGTTTATGCATCCAAGAATTGTTTTTTTCCCCTATGACTTACAGCATCAAACTGGGAGCTCAGGTTCATTTAATTATCTACCATTTCCACAAAGTCCTTTTCAGTGTCCCTGCATTCCAAGGAATGTACCTAGATGTATGACATTGATTTGGATGTGTTAAAAAAATAAGCCCACCTACCAAGTGATCCACATTGATCTGTAAAACTGACCCATCCCGTCCCTGTTTATCACTCCATAATCTGTCTGCAAAGGTAATGATTTTATATTTTCTTCCAAATCATAGATGATAAAGATATGAATAGCAGTTTTCTGAGAACAGATCCCTGCAGAAGCCCACTATAAATATCCCTTAGGATGATGTTTTCCCCCCTTTTAAAGAGAGACAAGATAGGTGAGATATCTTTCATTGGACCAACTTCTGTTGGTGAAAGAGACAAACTTTTGAGCTACACAGAGCAATTGTTATACCAATATAATAAAAACCAGCAGGATTTTATTAAGATGGATAAGGCAAAGATGCCACATTTATTGTAAATATAATAATAAAGCAAAAGATAAAAGTAAACAACGCTGTTTGACTAATTCCTATTACTACTTATTCCTTATACACACACACACACACATTTTTTTATACATACACATTCACACAATCATTTATTGAAGTTCTGTATAGGTGTTATAGTTACCAGCCTAGAAGTTGCTAATGCCAAGTTACTGGCTAGGTATCTTGGTCATGAGGATGGAGCCGAGTCTGTGTCAGATGCACCTGATGCTCCTGGAGGTTGGCAGCACAACCAGAGACTCAAAGTCCTCCGTCTTTGGGTTCATTCTTATAGGAATTAATTCCTATGTTAGTCTATGGGAGCTGTTTCATCCTGCTGTTGCTGACTCAATCAGCAGATGGCACATTCCTGGTGGCTCCACATTGTCTAAAGTGGCACATTCCTGGTGTTGTCAGAGTGCTACCGGTGTGGTGCTCTGCTTTCTCCAATGCTGATATCACTCGGCTGCGTGCGTGTGTTCCCTCTGTGTGCTGCCCCAGCTCTGCGCAGACAGTTGACACAGCAGACCCGAAGAGAACCGCCAATGACCACAGAGTCTAGTAAGGTGCAAAGGCACGTCGGCCAGGTTTATTGCCGTATGGACAGAATTGCCGTTCCCTGTAGATTTCTTAGTCTAACTCAGGGCATACTACAAGAAAGTGCCTCTTGGCAATGGACTCGGCTCAGTCAGTGGCAGGACTTTTTACTGCCCCCTCGGCCGGACCAAGACACTGCCCCAGGGATACATTCTTATACACAGGTACAAACAAGTTACACATCACTCCTGACGTATTGAGGTGCAACCCCTCTACATAGCAAGGTACAACCCCTCTACGTGGTAAGGTGCCGCCTCTCACCTTGTACATGTTGGTTTGAACAAAACAACTCTATCCATCATATTACCCTTTTGGCCCTGTCATTGGGATGGGTCAGCCTGTTCCTTGTTATTTGTGTGGAATGTACAAGTATGTGAATGTTCTGATATCTAGTGTTCAGTACCTTTTAGGTACATATCTTCTTGCAGCATCAGCCCTTTCCTTGCCAGCTTCTGTGAGCAGGGCCTGCCTCTGGCTCACAGTTTAACTTTGCTTTATGTTAGCAAAGTCTTGACCATTACTTTAATTCAGGTCTTAGGCCTCATACTGGGCCTCTGATACCAAGGTTTACCACTCAGGGCCTCCTCTTACTACACCCGGTGGCTTCACACTGTCCAACGTTTGTGTTTCTCATCCTTCCAGGTGTTGGGGTGGATCCCAGTTTACCCTCCAGGGGTTGTCTGGTGGTCCACTTGACACATTCTTCGGCTGATGGATACTCCCTTTCTAGGCTGGCACCTCCCTACCCATCAAGCATTCATCAACATACATTCCATATCTTAACCATATTTTAATTTACTGTCTCTACCACTTTCGGGGTGTGTGCCTAGGAGCCGTTGCTGCTTCAATGAAGTGAAAGTCACTTAACGGCTTATAGCTTTTGTTTACATTGTATTAATTACAGCTTCAGGCTAGCATAGTGTTTACTTGAAGAACAAAGTCAATTAACTTGTTTGTAAGTTTTACATAGCAATAGAGTATCTTTCACAGGACAGATACAATCAATGTTTTCTGCAGACATTAGCTTACAAGTTTTAACAGAAGAACTAAAAAATTTTTGTACTTGGTGAAACCCGGGGGGTCACTGTCACTTGGGGGAATCACTGTTAGTACCTTCTTTAATATCCCTACACAATTCCACAAGTCAGTGAAGTTTGAATACTTGTCCTATCCACCAGCAGAAGTTGGGCCAATAAAAGATATTACCTACCTTGTCTCTCTCATATCCTGGGACAAACACAGCCACAGCCACACTTCAAATAATCACTATTTAATCCATTATACATTGACTTTTGTATAATGCTAACATTTAAATCAGAATGTCATGCATGTCTCAGTATAATATATTAACCCAGTTACCTTTATCAACCAAACTTGTAATCTCATTAAAAATACATTTTGTTTGGCAAGACCTATTTTCCTTGAAATCACACTGATTTGCATTAATTATGTTGTAGTATCTGGGTTCCCTCCTAGAGCACTCCCCAGCTGGTCCCACAAACAAGTCCGCTCCTACAGCTGCAAGCCTGAGAACTGACTGGACTACTTTATTGCTGTCTATGCTTTCTCGTACTCCTGAATGTCATTTGCTTCACCTTTGATCCTGAGACTTTTATCTCTGTATTCTTCCATTGGATCTTCATGAAATCTGTCCACACAGTACTTTCATTTTAAAAAGCTGCCAGTCTCTTTCTGTGGGACTTCCTATATAACTACTCCTCCAAAATTATTCCCTTTGAATGGAAAAAAATATTTAGTCAACAGTGCTCACAGCTCTCTCTGCTATTGCACAATATTCTCTAGGACACCAAAAGTTAGCTTTTATTGTGTTGGATAAAGCATCTGTACCTTCCCCACACAGAAGACCTTTAAGTGTGATTGAGAACATTTATTCCTCAGCCAGTAATGAAGCAATTTGCTAGGCCATAGGGGAAACATGGCACATTGATGACATTCATGCCTTTTCCTTATTTTCTGTTAGTCCATTTTCTCATCAGCAAATAGCCAAAAGAAAAACAGATCTAAACATCAGAGAAATGGAAAATATTTTGTTTCTTTCTCCTAAGTTATGAGAATTGCTGTGGGTCCATGGAGGTGCATTCTTAGTAGAACTATATTTAGATATCAATTATACTCTCTCCAGATTGTTAAGTGAATTTACTCTCTCTGGAAGTCCTCTTCATTTAATTTGTTCTTCTTGATTATATTAATTAATCTGCAGAAAAATTATCACATGTATTTTGCAAATCCAGTGGTTTTGTACTTGAAGTAACTATGCAGCTTCTTTAATTTAAAAAGTCAAGATTTCTCCATTACTTGGTTTTAAAGTGCATTTCTTCTCTGAGAGGTAACTGTATAAACAGCATCATGAGGTTCCATATTTATCTTCTCTCCAGGATCAAATCAGATCTTTTCAATTTAGAAGCATAGACGTGTTTGTTTTTCAAACCTCCAGTTCTGCAAATTTAACATGGAATCTGAAAGTCAAGCTGGGTTCTTTCAGGGTAACTTATCACCAACAATAAAGATTCTGCAGTCAGAAGATGGTTAACAAGTTTGATACATGAGGTAGAAGAGAACCCAGCTCAGTATCCCAGAGTTGTATTTGCTCTGCAGTGTCAACAGGAGTTAAAAGTCAAGAAAGCTTATCTTAGTCTGCAAAGTGAGCTATCTGTGTGATTGCACATAGCAGGATTTGTTTTTAATAATAAGGGAACATTTTTACACAGTCATTTTCAGACTAAAATAATTTTAAAGTAATTATTTTTTGATCAACTAAAAGAATATTTTTGGAAGTTGCACATTTCATATGTTTATGGCCTGGAATGTGACTTTGGCAAATTATTACAACATAAAGTGAGTTCCAATTAAAATCTTGATGTTTAACCTTGCAGTATCTAAATTGCTATCTTTGTGGTATTCCCTATTTTAAAGATACAAAGTAGCTCAAATACCCTGATACAATAGTGGAATAAACTCCCATTGATTTCAATGGGCCTAGGATTTGTCCCTGGGATTTTAATGGACAGCTGTTACATATATAATTATACACAATGTATATACGTATATATTCCTTGGGGAATTCTGCACCAAAAAAATAAAAATTCTGTTCACAGTATTTTAAAATTCTGCATATTTTATTTGTCAAAACAACAATATAATCATGCCAGTTTCAATTATTTTGGTAATGTATTTCAAAATACCTGTCAGCAAGTGTCATAAACAGATAGTTAAGGGTTAATGCCTCTTTTACCTGTAAAGGGTTAAGAAGTTCACCTAGCCTAGCTGACACCTGACCAGAGGAACCAATGGGGGAACAAAATGTTTCAAAAGGAAAGAGGGAAGTTTTCCTTTGTTTAATCAGTTTCAGTTTCAGCCGGAGTGAAAAAGATCAAGGAACCAGCCTCTTATCAGAGTAGTAAGTTTTAGAAAGGAATAAATAGGTTTATGTTTATTTTCTTTGTAACTTGTCTTGGTACCATTAAGGGAATTATCAAATTTGGGTATTCTTGTGTGTATTAAGATTTTGCCCAGAGGAACATCCTCTGTGTTTTGAATCTGTTGTTTGTGAGAGTAGCTGGTATGCTAATCTCTCCCAGAGGGTTTTCTTTTACCTTTCTTTTCTTTAATTAAAAGTCTTTTTCTTAATACCTGATTGACTTTCTCCTTGTTTTAAGATCCAAGGGGTTTGGATCTGTGCTCACCAGGAAATTGGTGAAGTCTCTCAAGGCTACCCAGGGAGGGGAAGGTTTTTGGGGGAAAGAGGGTGTTCCAGACACTGAGAAATCTGGATGGTGGCAGCAAGACCAGATCTAAGCTGGTAGTTAAGCTTAGAGCTTCTCATGCAGGTCCCCCACATCTGTACCCTAAAGTTCAGAGTGGGGAAGGAACCTTGACAGCAAGTATGTCTATAACAATACGGACAACAAAAATGATTAGGAAATGTGGTTTTTTTTGTTTGGTTGGGGTTTTTTTGACAAATAGATTCCTTACTAGGCATATTAATATAAAACTTTGAGTACTAATTCATTTAAACTACAGTACAGAAAAAAAAATTCCCGCACCCCTCAGAAGCAGTGCAAAGGCTTGGGACAGTCTGGAGGAGCTGAGGGACAGGGAAGTAATTGCTGGGAAGGAGCCTGGGAGTGAACCTGGAGGGTTATTGGGTGTGGGTGGGAGAAGTATGGAACAGATTTTTTGGGGGAGAGGGATTGTTAATGAGTTGGAGAGCCTCCCCCATGCAGACCCTGGCTGATCCCTAGCCTCTCCTATTCAGTCAGGCACATCTGCTCCTGTCCCTGTGTGTTCCTGCACCCACATTTCCCATTCAGCCAGGCATTAGTGCCCCTGTCTCCATGTGTCCCTGCAACCCCCTCAGTCACCCCTACTCCCCCATCCCCATGTGGCCCTGCACCCCCATTCAGCCCATCTCAATGTTGTCACCCCACTAGATCTTGTACCCCCACCCCAGTCTGTCCCCCCAATAGCGTTTTTGAACCCCAGTCTGTGTGACTTTCCCCCCCACAGCAGTCCTGTGTTCCCCCCTCTTTCTATCCCCCCAGTATCCCATGTCTCCCAACCTGGCACCATGGGCAGGATGCTGTGAGGAAGACAGTCGCTGACCCCTCCCTTTCTGCAGCTGGTTGCTCCAGCCTCTGAGCCAGCTTCCTTCTCTTCGAGTGCCACGTCAGCCCCTGGTGGGTGAAAGGTGTAATCGCAGCTTCCCTTCTCCTCCCCTTCAGAATCAATTATTCTGCAGGGTGGGGGGAAATGTGCCGAGGACATTAATTCTGCACTTGCACATGGTGCAGGATTCTCCCAGGAGTACATGTATAATCACAATATCCTGTATGTGGTGTACTAAGAGCTGTATTATAATTACAAACTATTACTTTAAGCAAATGATGTTTCCTGGTCCTGCTTGCACACTAGGTGGCTGTATAGAGAAGTACAGGATCTGGGTCTTCAGCTGTCAGTCTGCAAAAAGCCAGTCTAGGCCAAAGTGGGTTGAGTTGTACCTCTCCGCCTGAAGGAATAGCCTGCTTTGTCTCTCTCTCTTTTTGTTTCCTTCGTGGTGGGACTTGGATTCTAAAAAATAAAGTAGTGTTAAAATACTGTGGAAAGTGCAATGTATGGGGTTTTTTTTAATCTAACTTCTCTGCCTGTACTGTGTGAACATAACAGCATTGACCTTAATGGGAGTTAAGTGGTTAAACCCTGAACAATTATTTGAACATCGGGTATGATTCTGTCAAGCCACCGTTGCTTAGTTAAGTTTTAAGTACTTTCAGGGTAGAAGAGCTAACATATCACAGCTACGGAAGATCATGCTGTATTTAGATATGTCATATGCCAACAAAATTTCTAGCTTATTTTCTGTTGCAGAGTCCTTTTTATTGAAGATATCGGGAACATTGAAACAACACTTCGTTTTCAGATAGCAGGTTGGTTTGAACATAAGAATGGCCGTACTCAGTCAAACTGATGGTCCATCTAGCCCAGTATCTTGTCTGCCAACAGTGGCCACTGCCAGGTGCTTCAGAGGGAATGAACAGAACAGGTAGACATCAAATGATCCATCCTATGTCACTCATTCCCAGCTTCTGGCAAACAGAGGCTAGGGACACTTCAGAGGATGGTTTTGCATCCCTGCCCATCCTGGCTAATAGTCACTGATGGACCTATCCTCCATGAACTTATCTTGTTCTTTTTTAAAATCTTGTTATAGTCTTCGCCTTCATAACATCATCTGGTATGGAGTTCCACAGGTTGACTGTGCATTGTGTGAAGAAATACTCTTTTTGTTTGTTTTAAACCTGCTGCATATTATTTTCATTTGGTGACCACTAGTTCTTGTGTTATGAGAGGAATAAATAACACATCCTTATTTACATTCTCCAAACCAGTCAACATTTTATAGATCTCTATCATATCTCCTGTTAGTTGTCTCTTTTCTAAGCTGTAAATTCTGTCTTATTAATCTCTCCTCATATGAAAGCTGTTACAAACTCCTAATCATTTTTGTTGTCCTTTTCTATACCTTTTCCAATACAGTAACTCCTCACTTAATGTTGTAGTTATGTTCCTGAAAAATGCGACTTTAAGTGAAACGATGTTAAGCTAATCCAATTTCCCCATAAGAATTAATGTAAATAGAGGGGATTAGATTTGAGGGATTTTTTTTTGCCAGACAAAAGGCATTATATACATTTTAAACAATTTTAAACAAGCAATTTAATACTATGCTGCAGGGGGGAGTAGTGCACGTGCTGTGAGTTTACAAACATACTGTACAGTACTATAGTTGGGAGGTGCCCCTGCCTTACCCTACACAGGCACAGCCCACTGGCACTGGACATGACGCAGGCAAGGAGGCTGAAGGTGCTGTAGGCTAGGAGAAACACGTTGCACTGCAGCAGCGGCAGCTTCCCCTACTCTGCAAGCACCAGAGGCAGGGGGCTCAACCCTCGGCCTGCCCACTCCCCCCCTTCATCCAAGCCCCCGTCCTTGACCTGCCTCTTCCCTCCCCCCCACCTCCTCCCCCTTTACTTCCCACTCTGTGTCCTCTGTCCTCCCCCCTCCCTGCCCTCCCTTCTAAACACCGCAAGCCAGCTGATTGCCACAGCCAGGAGGCAGGGAAGGGAGGGGGGAGGCGCACCGAGTCCTCGCTACTCTCCCCTCCCTCCTGCCTGGGGCAATCAGCTGGCCTGTGGTGTTTAGGGGGCAGGAGGGAGGCGGGGAGGAGCGAGAACTCAGCACGCAGGCTCTCCCTCCCTCCCCCCCTGCCTCCTGCCTGGGGCAATCAGCTGGCCTGTGGTGTTTAGGGGGCAGGAGGGAGGCGGGGAGGAGCGAGAACTCAGCACGCAGGCTCTCCCTCCCTCCCCCCCTGCCTCCTGCCTGGGGCAATCAGCTGGCTTGTGGCGTTCGGGAGGCAGGGGAGAGAGGGGGAGCCTGTGCTCCGAGTTCTTGCTCCTCCCCCCTCCCTCCTGCCCCCATAACGCAGCAAGCCAGCTGATTGCTGTGTGGGGGTTGGGGAGAAGGGGGAAAGTGCTGATCCATGGGGTCTGCTGGTGGGCCACAGGTGCTGGGGGGGTGGGGCGTAGGGAGGCTGCCAGCTGTGGAGAAAGCAGTCAGCCAAACAACGTAAGAGTGGAGCATTGCACAACTTTAAATGAGCATGTTCCCTAATTGATCAGCAATGTAACAATGAAACAACATTAACCGAGATGACTTAAAGTGAGGAGTTACTGTATATAGCTAGATAGGTAGATAGATATCTATATCTATATCTTTAAGATGGGGCAACCAGATCTGCACTTAGTATTCAAGAGGAGGACATAGCATGGGTTTATACAGCGGCAAGATGAGGTTACTCATGCAGTTAGGAAAAAAATTGTTTTTACTTATAAATATATCAAGTTTAAAATGGTTAATATGAACTTGTTCCTGCAACCCTTCTCATGCAGGTAATCTTTATTCACCTATTAGCTTTAAAAGCATCTCTAATGCTTTTTCTATTTAAAGATTGCTCTTTGAACTATACTGTAGGCCTTTATGTTGATAGCTTTAACATATTGTGTGATTTGCCTTTTATCAGTCCCTTTAAACAACTTAACACGCCTATCAAAACTTTGCATAATTTGTTTGTCATCTAGGAAAGGCAGTAAGACTCCACCAAAGAAAAACATCTCTTGCAAATAACATCCATAATCTCACTATTGATGGAAATGATTTGTTCTTTTATGCAGTTCTCAAAATCCAACAATTCTGATCAGTTACACTTATCTGTAAATGAGTTTGTCTACATGTTGGGGGGAGAGTTAATCTGCATTAAACCAACTTAGTCTGGTATATCAGTGCTTGAGTACACCCCAAGCAATTCGTTACAGTACACTCACTCTGCATTTATCACATACTTTGGAATCCTCTTTCAAAGTGTGCCAAGTTTGATGCAAATTGAATTAATTCAATCTATTGTTCATATGGATTCAATGCTGCCACACATTACTTTGGGAGTCCTTCAACAGCTATCCCACATTGCTTTGCAGGTGTCCATTACTGACCTGTTTACCTATGTGCCCTTCCCTGCTCCTGTGTCAAATTGACCACGTCTCCTCCTGTTTAAAATCTGGAGCAGGGCCAGAATTTGCCCATTTGCTTCTGGATTTGAATATATCAGCTTTGCTCTGGTATTGCTTCAGAGACCCTACAACATGCCTTGAGCAGCTCTTGGACCCATGATGAAAACCTGGATCTTGTCGCCAGCTGGAGAGAAGTGATGGGGCCCAATCATGCTCTTGTGACTAGTTTCCAGACTAAAGATCTTTTTGTGTGGACATTGTTAGGCAGATGTCCGCAAGAGAGGCTGATCATTGGGGTCAACCAGTGCCAGATAAGCAGCAAACAGCTTAGGAAAATGTACATTAAAACCAGGGGTGGCAGGAAACAGTCTTGCGGTGGACATATAACCTGTCCGTAAGTTGAGAAGCTGGACAGGATTTTATGTAATTACACCACTACCAAATCCAAGGAGGTTGTGAACCCTGCAGCTCCCCCTGAGGACAAGCAGCAAGAGTCCTCAGAGGAGGAGCCAAGAAGGGCAGTGAAAAGTTCTTCAAGGAAATCCAGGATTTCTTCAGGACTTAGGACTCTGACAGCAGTCACATGGGAAACAACCCCAGTTCTGGTCATGTAGGAAATGAGCTAGCGTCACAGCCAGAAACTCAGACCAAGGCTGAGGAGACAGAGTTTATGGAGGGAACCTTGGCACAGAAGTATCTATTTTTAAAATTTATTATTATGCTATACTGCTGTGCTAGCTTCTGTTCCGGGCCCCCACCACTACAACCATTTTTGGTGGATGTGAGCTGTCTGAGTCTCCAGCCCCAGCCTCCTTTCCTCCCCCCACACTATCCATTTGCCCCCCCCCCAAGTACATGTGTTCAAAATGGCAGCTGCTCCAACCACTTTTGGACCTGACTATTGACTGTTGTTAACCACATGCCACAGAGGACATATACCTCTCTCCCTATTTGCCTTTCTCCTCCCTGCAGCTGTCCTACCTTGCAAAATTGCAAAGTCAAACCAGAAACCTAATTCCCGCCCCCATCTGCTGCCTCCAAGCACAATGGCAAACCCAAACAGCATATATGGCATAGCTAAAAATCCCACGCACGCCCTCCTTGTGCACACACCACTTAGCATCTCTGAGGTTTCCCCAAGACTGGGTAGAATCTCAGGGAGGGGAAATCAGGAAGCATTTCTATATGTCTGACATAGCCTCTCTGGAATAGGAACAATAACCACTTGTGGGGTTTTATTTTACTACTCCCCCAGCTGCAGCACCTGCAGCAGCCACATTCTCAAGGACAGGGCCTTTTTCAACAACTGACTGGCTGGCTAACCTGAGAGGAAGAAACTGAAAACTGAACTCCTGGGAGCCTAGCTCTTTTGAGACATCTAACACCCCTAATAACGTTGAGCCCTGACATGCAACACAAGACCCAAGAAAAGGAAGAGGCGGAGGCAAGATCTGTACTTGCCTGTGAATTAGAGTCTTCTACTACACTGTTTCACTTTAAGAGTTTTGTTTAATTATTGTTTCAATTAAAGGTTTATTTCCGGTCTCTACATATTGTTTAATATAAACCATTAAACTTTAATTCAAAGAGTCATCAATGCATTTTACACAGAAAATCTGTAAATTTGCATGAGTCATAAGTTTTTACAAAAGTATCAAGGCACAGGCAAGATAAAATGATTATCACAGCATGCCACAGCTACCACCCATAAAAGAGACTGTACTGCTCACAATCCAATCTCCCCACCCCCACCCTACCTCCCTGGGCTAACAGCTGGATTTTAGGCCTCAGATTCAATGTAAGAGCATAGGTATCCCTAACAGTATTCCCCTGGCTGTTTATATTTTCTAGTGGACAGCTTGCATGCTGCTCAAACAGCTGAGCAAGTCTCTGCAGTTCAGCTTCCCACCCCTTATTAAGGCTTTTCTCCCATACACTTACAAATATTGTGCAAAACACTACATGTAGCTTTTTTTTCCCCTGCAGCTTCCATCCTATTCCACAAGCAGCAACACCAAACGCACACTCCACTGTCATTCTGCAGCTACTGAGGCATTAGTTTAGCAGTTCCTTCCTTCTGTCCAAGTGGCTTGTGGAGGGCTTCATTAACCAGGGACTCAGAGGATAAGCTAGGTCTCCTAGGATAACCAGAGCAATCTCCACACCATTCACGTACACAGTGATCCTAGGGGCAAACTGTCCTTTATTCATTAAGGTAAACAGAGCTGAGTTGTGTTAGATCCCAGCATCACGGTTGAACCCTTAATTTAGTCAGTGATGAATGCAATTCCTAAAATTCTGATGAGGAGATATTTGGGGTTTAGCAAAATCCTTAAAACACTGAAATATTGAGGAAGAAAAATATATAGAGAATGAATAAGCATGATAAAATGGCAAAAAAGGGCAAATTTCAAATCATAATATACCCAATCATGTGTCTCAGTTGAAATCACATTGTTTATTTGTAAACAATCAGTCTTCTCCTAAGTGCCTAACCCTGCATTCCTGCTGCTTGGGTGATTTCAAAGAGAGTCCTGTACATGGAACACTGCAGGAGTGGATCCTTATTTCAAAATATGCCAAATCACCTGGGCTGTTGTATCAGTTTACAGCAATCAGGACTTGTTATTGTTCATAATTTAAAAAGAAAGTCTTTTGCTTTTGTGTTTTTGTTGGGTAATTAGTTCTTAATTAAAAGAAATATGAAAGAGATATTCTGTGCTTTTTAAGGTACAATTAATTATGTGGAGCCGGAGTCGTGGTGTCTTTTCCCATTAGCTGCAAAAACTGCCATGCCCCACCCTCAAATGAGCTGCTGTTGGGCAAACACCTTTAACTCGTAAAAATCCCCTCCTGTCGCTCTTCATGCAGGAGGGGATAATCTAGCCCAATTATAGCCATCATGATATATAAGTGTTATTTTTCTTGTATAATGTCTCACACTAACTGTGTTCAGGCATGCTTGATAGAGATAAATATTATGGTTGGAGGCACATCGCCTTGGATAAACTGATCTTGTTACAAAGACTTTACTCTCAAAGGAGGAACACCATGAAGCCAAATGTATAGTAAGTAATGTTTTCAAGAAAATTCATAGCTTTTTTTAATTTGTGTTTGCTCAAGTTTAATCTGAAGAACCAGTTACTTTCTATATAGTCAGATTCTACTGAGTGAGGGGTTTAGGACTAAATTCCTGCAGCATGCACTATAATTTAGCTTTGAGACACCATGGAAACAGGACTGACCATAGTTAAGATGCAGGTTGTAGCATTATTGCAGTTCTGATTATATGCGGTTTTTAAACTATTTTGTCGAACACTTCTCTGTAATCTTTAAAATGCAGGTACAGTAGAGCAGAATTTTACTAATCCCTACTTCATAACCAAAACACCTTATAATCTAAACAAGAACATGTGGGTCCCTTATCCTCACCTCTCAGCAAAGCTTTAATAGTGGAAAAAAAGAGAGATCTCTTTATTAATACAGAGTAAGAATGGTCTTGGGGTTAAGATACACGATTGGGGGTTAAGAGACTTGGGGCCCAGTTCTCTGCATTCTGTGCAAATCCTACCAACTCAGAATTTTAAAGTCATTTTGCACTCATTCTGCATTGCTATAAATAATTACACAAGGTGCGGGGCAATAGAGAATCCATCCACTGATTCAATTCCCAGTTGTAACACAAGTTTTCTCTATGACCATGAACAAGTCATGTTAGTTCTCTCTGCCTGTTTCCTTGTGTGTAAAATGAGCATCATATTTATTGATACTTCCGTCAGAGGTGTGTTTAGAAACTTAGAGACCCCAGCCGAAAGGAGATACAAAAATGCAAATGATTATAATTTAACCCAGTTACTCCCCTCCTCTTTACACCCAACCTAAATTAGGATTGTGGTTGTTAATAACACACTGAAATGACCGGCATCCACCCATCTACCTGCACATGTATCTTGTACTTGAACCCACATCTGTGCCTTCACCTTTATTTTGCTGTGTCCTGCTCCTTTTATTTCTCTTCAGAAGGCAGATATGGCAGTTATGTCTTGAAGTTGTTATCTGACTGTATTCTTTTTCATTTGTTTTTAGTAGATTCTGATAATCTGTTGAGACATGAGAGTGAAAATTGTAGTTTTCTATATTATCCCTACATTGTACAAACATTTACAGAGAGATTAGAGGCATTATTTTTTCTGAGTATCACTCAGGCTCTAACACAGAGTATGTAATTTGATCCCAACACGTAATGCAGTTAACACATTATGCAGCAGCAAAAGTCAAAGGGCTCTATTCATGCAAAATTTTGCTTCTCGGTCACTGGCAACAGCAATCAAATGAACTGGTTTTGGGGGCAAGCATATATTTAAACATCAAAGGTCCCTAACCATAGTGGGATTTAAAAAAAACCCAGTTCAAGAGACAAATAGACTGGAATGAAATAAGAGTTAAATTAGGACCGAGCCATTTAAAATGTGCAAAATAGGAGCTGTGCATGGGGCTCACTTAGCTTTTAGCCTATTTATAAGGAGATAATAACCCATCTGGAAAAGTTGTCCGGTGTCAATGAGGATACACACAGGCTCAGCAGGAGCAAGTGTAAGAACATGGAGGAAGATATAGCTTATAAATAGCCTACATTAGAACAGCAGTACTGGGTCAGACCAATGGGCCAACTAGCCCAGTATCCTGCCTTCTGACAGTGGCCAAAGCCAGGTGCCCCAGAGGTAATGAACAGGTCACCATCGAGTGATACATCCCCTGTCATCCACTCCCAGCTTCTGGCAGTCAGAGGGCAGTCCCAGACCATGGATTTGCATCCCTGACCATCTTGGCTACTAGCCATTGATGGACCCATCCTCCATGAACTTATCTAATTCTGTTTTGATTCCCATTAACGTTTTGGCCTTCATAACACCCCTGACTACAGATTCCACAAGTTGACTGGGCATTTTGTAAAGAAATACTTCCTTTTGTTCATTTTAAACCTGCTGCCTATTAATTTCATTGAATGACCTCATAGAATCATAGAATCATAGAATCTCAGGGTTGGAAGGGACCTCAGGAGGTCATCTAGTCCAACCCCCTACTCAAAGCAGGACCAAACCCAACTAAATCATCCCAGCCAGGGCTTTGTCAAGCCTGACCTTAAAAACCTCTAAGGAAGGAGATTCCACTACCTCCCTAGGTAACCCATTCCAGTTCTTCACCACCCTACTAGTGAAAAAGTTTTTCCTAATGTCCAACCTAAACCTCCCCCTCTGCAACTTGAGACCATTACTCCTTGTTCTGTCATCTTCTACCACTGAGAACAGTCTAGATCCATCCTCTTCGGAACCCCCTTTCAGGTAGTTGAAAGCAGCTATCAAATCCCCCCTCATTCTTCTCTTCTGCAGACTAAATAATCCCAGTTCCCTCAGCCTCTCCTCATAAGCCATGTGCTCCAGCCCCCTAATCATTTTTGCTGCCCTCCGCTGGACTCTCTCCAATTTATCCACATCCTTCTTGTAGTGTGGGGCCCAAAACTGGACACAGTACTCCAAATGAGACCTCACCAGTGCTGAGTAGAGGGGAATGATCAGATCCCTCGATCTGCTGGAAATGCCCCTATTTATACAACCCAAAATGCCATTAGCCTTCTTGGCAACAAGGGCACACTGTTGACTCATATTCAGCTTTTCGTCCACCGTAACCCCTAGGTCCTTTTCTGCAGAACTGCTGCCCAGCCATTCGGTCCCTAGTCTGTAACAGTGCATGGGATTCTTCCGTCCTAAGTGCAGGAGTCTGTACTTGTCCTTGTTGAACCTCATCATATTTCTTTTGGCCCAATCCTCTTATTTGTCTAGGCCCCTCTGTATCCTATCCCTACCCTCCAGTGTATTAACCACTCCTCCCAGATTAGTGTCATCTGCAAACTTGCTAAGGGTGCAGTCCACACCATCCTCCAGATCATTAATGAAGATATTGAATAAAACCGGCCCCAGCACCGACCCTTGGGGCACTCCACTTGATACCGGCTGCCAACTAGACATGGAACCATTGATCACTACCTGTTGAGTCAGACCATCTAGCCAGTTTTCTATCCACCTTACCATCCATTCATCCAGCCCATACTTCTTTAACTTGCTGGCAAGAATACTGTGGGAGACTGTATCAAAAGCTTTGCTAAAGTCCAGAAATAGCACATCCACTGCTTTCCCCTCGTCCACAGAGCCGGTTATCTCATCATAGAAGGCAATTAGGTTAGTCAGGCATGACTTGCCCTTGGTGAATCCATGCTGACAGTTCCTGATCACTTTCCCCTCCTTTAAGTGGTTCAGGATTGATTCCTTGAGGACATGTTCCATGATTTTTCCAGGGACTGAGGTGAGACTGACTGGCCTGTAGTTCCCTGGATCTTCCTTCTTCCCTTTTTTAAAGATGGGCACTACATTAGCTTTTTTCCAGTCATCCAGGACCTCCCCAGATCGCCATGATTTTTCAAAGATAATGGCCAATGGCTCTGCAATCTCATCGGCCAACTCCTTTAGCACCCTCGGATGCAGCACATCCGGCCCCATGGACTTGTGCTCGTCCAGCTTTCCTAAATAGTCCCGAACTACTTCTTTCTCCACAGAGAGCTGGTCACCTCCTCCCCATACCGTGCTGCAGAGTGCAGCTGTCTGGGAGCTGACCTTGTCTGTGAAGACAGAGGCAAAAAAAGCATTGAGTACACTAGCTTTCTCCACATCCTCCGTCACTAGGTTCCCTCCCTCATTCAGCAAGGGGCCCACACTTTCCTTGACTTTCTTCCTGTTGCTAACATACCTAAAGAAACCCTTCTTGTTACTCCTAACATCTCCGGCTAGCTGCAACTCCAAGTGTGATTTGGCCTTCCTAATTTCACACCTGCATGCCTGAGCAATACTTTTATACTCCTCCCTGGTTATTTGTCCAATCTTCCACTTCTTGTAAGCTGTTTTTTTGTGTTTAAGACGAGCAAGGATTTCACTGTTAAGCCAAGCTGGTCGCCTGCCATATTTACTTTTCTTCCTACACATCGGGATGGTTTGTTCCTGCAACCTCAATAAGGTTTCTTTAAAATACAGCCAGCTTTCCTCGACTCCTTTCCCCGTCATGTTATTCTCCCAGGGGACCTTGCCCATCAGTTCCCTGAGGGAGTCAAAGTCTGCTTTTCTGAAGTCCAGGGTCTCTGTTCTACTGCTTTCCTTTTTTCTTTGTATCAGGATCCTGAACTCGACCATCTCATGGTCACTGCCTCCCAGGTTCCCATCCACTATTACTTCCTCTACTATTTCTTCCCTGTTTGTGAGCAGCAGGTCAAGAAGAGCTTTTCCCCTAGTTGGTTCCTCCAGCACTTGCACCAGGAAATTGTCCCCTACACTTTCCAGAAACTTCCTGGATTGTCTGTGCACTGCTGTATTGCTCTCCCAGCAGATATCAGGGTGATTAAAGTCACCCATGAGAACCAGGGCCTGCGATCTAGCAACTTCTGTTAGTTGCTGGAAGAAAGCCTCGTCCACCTCATCCCCCTGGTCTGGTGGTCTGTAGCAGACTCCCACCACGACATTACCCTTGTTGTTCATACTTCTAAATTTAATCCAGAGACTCTAAGGTTTTTCTGCAGTTTGATACCGGAGCTCTGAGCAGTCATACTGCTCTCTTACATACAACGCAACTCCCCCACCTTTTCTGCCCTGCCTGTCCTTCCTGAACAGTTTATATCTATCCATGACAGTACTCCAATCATGTGAGTTATCCCACCAAGTCTCTGTTATTCCAATTACATCATAATTCCCTGACGGTGCCAGGACTTCTAGTTCTCCCTGCTTGTTCCCCAGGCTTCTTGCATTTGTGTATAGGCACTTAAGATAACTCGCTGATTGTCCCGCTTTCTCGGTCTGAGACAGGAGTCCTCCCCTCTTGCAGTCTCCTGGTTCTTGTGTTATATGAAGGACTAAATAACACTTCCATATTCACTTTCTCCACACCATTCATGATTCTCCCTTAGTCATCTCTTTTCCAACCTGAAAAGTCACGGTCTTTTTAATCTCTCCTCATATGGAACCTGTTCCATACCCTTAATAAATTTTTTTGCCCTTCTCAGTACCTTTTCAAATTCTAATATAGCTTTTTTGAGATGGGGTGACCAGAACTTCACACAATTTTCAAGGTGTGGGCATACAATGGCTTTATATAGAGGCAATCTGATATTTTCTGTTTTATCTATCCCTTTCCTAATGATTTCCAACAGTCTGTTAGCCTTTTTGACTGTTACTGCAATAGAGTGGATGTTTTCAGAGAACTATCCACAATGACTCCAAGATCTTTTTCTTCAGAGATAACAGCTAATTTAGATCCTACCATTTTGTATGTTTTCCAATGTGCATTACTTTGTATTTATCAACACTGAACTTCATCTGTCATTTTGTTGCCCGGTCACCCAGTTTTGTGAGATCCCTTCATAACTCTTCACAGTCTGCTTTGGATTTAAGAATCATAAGCAGTTTTGTATCATTTGCAAATTTTGCCACGTCACTGTTTACCCCCTTTTCCAGATCATTTATGAATATGTTGAACAGCACTGGTGGACACCACTGTTGACCTCTCTGAAAACTGACCATTTATTCCTACCGTTTGTCTCCTGTCTTTTAACAAGTTCCTGATGCATGAGAGGACCTGCCCTCTTATCCCATGACTGCTTAATTTATTTACGAGCCTTTGGAAAAAGGTAAAGAAGAAAGAGTTCTAAGTTCTGAATTCCAGCAATCTGGAGCTCAGGTGAAGGTAAGGGAGAGCAGTATTTGTGATTTCTCCTTCTATGAAAAAAGGGGGAGTGATGTAGATTTCCTAATCCAGATCTGAGAATCAGCATATAATCCTTCAGGGTCAGAAGCAAAAGGAGAGCAGCAGCAAGCACTGATATATTTACAAACAGGTGGGGTTTCTTTTTTGTTTTGTTTGCTTGCTTGTTTGGTTTTTCTCCTCAGTTCTTACTTAAAGGAGAAAGAGAGAGCAACAAAAGCAAAAACAAACAACAGAAAAAACAAAAACAAAACTGAAAACCAATATTGTTCAGTTTCAAACTGATTCTAAATTAAATGGTTCATTTCAAATTATTTCTTTGAAAAATCAGAATAATACTTACATGTTTTGCATAATTATTTTAATCTCCAAATAAACTTTTTTGTTGGATAATCTTTTCAACAGCATATTTTTGACCAGACCTACTAAAAAGCCTAACCATGATTTATGGTCTCAAAAGTCCCTGGCACTAATCATATACTTATTGAGATGTATTATAGGATCATAATACATATACTTTGACAGTTATTTACACCTCAGGCTAGAGGACAGCAAAGTTATATACACTGGGCTAAACACTGAAACCACACAGAAACTGAAACTAGTAGAGAATGTGTCGGCCAACCTATTAGACAGAGCTACTCACCATGAACATTTAACACTAGTCTTCTGGAAGCTCCATTGACTACCTACTGGATTTTAGATTAAAGTTAAGGGATTGGTTTTAGTCTATAAAACTCTAAATGGTTTGAGACATTCCTACCTGAGAGACTCTCTCTCTCTCTTCATGTGATACTGCCACACACACTGTAAGTGGAGTCTCAAGCAAGTACCTCCTTGGTTTAAACAACAGGAGGCTCGAAGGAGAATGTTCTGTGTGTGGTGGTGAGGACGGAGGGGCCTCTGCTTTTGAACTTGTTTCCCCACTTGGTCCACCAGACCCTGGATTTGTTAACCTTCTTGAGATGCTATAAAGCCCTGCCTCTTCCCTCCACCTTTTTTTTCCTTCCCCCCTTGGCATTTGTGGAGATAGTGGATTGAAAGATATGGACTGAAATGTAGAGATAGGGCAGTTTGATAGTCATTATTATTATTAGCATGAGTAAAATTAATAACTTAGAAGTAGTGTGGAACAGTCTGCCCCTTTTAGGGCAAGGAGGCAGGTCCACCCTGACTGATGATCAAACTCAGCTGGGACTAGGACTGGGTCAGGTGATCCCTATAAAGAGCCTGAGAACTCAGGAGAGAGGTTGACTCCTGTGACTGGCTCTGTGTTGATCAAGGGAATAGCTTTCTTTTGTGAGTTTTGTTGTTCAAATTAATAAAGTCTGCTCTGAGGTTAGGGCCTGAAAGAGATCTGAGTATGATGTACATTCCTTCCTTAGCTGGGAAAACAGGCCAACAGCTTTACATAGTAGAAGCATACTTTTGTGTATAGGGTTGTTGTCTCTTAATTTTCGTAACCCTGCCTATATGAATCCAAAGAAAATTAAAAAAACAATTAACTAAATGATTGAATGCCATGCAGTACCTGAATTCCTCCTCTTCCCCGTGTTTTGGCATTTGATGATTCAGAAGACTTACCAGGATCAATGATCAGTCTGTAAATTAAATAAAATACATTTTCTAATTACTTAATGAAGTCTTTGAAGTTGCTATCACAACTAATGTGTTTCTTTTAGAAAAATGCATTATACTAGAAGTTAGAGAAGGAAAAGATCTCTGTTAGGTAACTATATCCATTATCTGGGGGCCAGTGCTGGATTGTTCCTATGTTATATTTTAGTGCTTACCCCAGAGCTCTTTCAAAATCAGTTAAATAGTTTCTCAAATTTCTATTTACAAAACAAACTTTGCCTCTTACATATAAAAAATGAAGTCCCTTGTCCTGCAAACCTCACTCAGAACTATCTAGTAAGGGCTGCAGATTTGACCCTCAATGTTGACCAAAATGTTTTTTCTCTGCTTGCCTGTAATGAAAGACAATGGTAAGTAATGTTAAAGGAGCCACACTCATCCCCAATGTAACCTCCTTGACTACAGTGGAGAGGTGCCAGTTTATATCCAGGATGACTATGGTCCAATGAGCTTGTGCACTTTTTTATTTTACTGTTATATTTTGTTATTGTTTGGGAAAGGAAATTTGTCTGTAACCATTTCTGCGTGAGATTTTCAACAATATCTAATCTGTGTGTTTGGCTTTGTCAGGACTGAGATTCCTGAGGATTGTGAAGTGGTGAGTTATAACTCCAATAATTTAAAATGAAAAGAGAAACAAACCAGGAAAAACAAGTGATTCCACCATCAGTTGTGGGGAAAAGTTGGAAACTATCTTAACTGATTTGGTATCAGTACACCTGAAAAAGCAATGTTTAATTAAGGACAGACTGTATAAGTTTAGGCAGTGAAGTTCATGTTTAAGTAACCTGGTGAAAATCTTAGAAGAGATTACTGCCATAACAATAGATAAGAGACATTCAATATATGCCACATGCTTAGATTTTCAGAGAGCATTTGACAAGGTTCCAAGTCAAATTAATGGCTTAGGCAGAGACATGCAAGAGGAGGTAAAAGAGGGTGCTACATAGAAAGTTAATTGAATAGCAGGAGATAGCAAGGGGCGGTGGGATGGGAGACTTGTACCAACAGGAGAATAGAGTGATGTTTCTTAGGGCATGTCTAGAATGGCATGGCCCAGTCCAGTTTATGTGGGCATTAAATTGCTATGTAGACCTTTAGGCTGAGGCTGGAGGTGTTGGTTTTTTATCCCCGTGTAGAAATACCCTTAGTGGCAAGGCAGATCTCAGCTTTCATCATCATCATCATCATTATTATTTTTTTAAGAATGTTTCTACTGAGATCTCTTCTTTGCAGAGAGAGCCTGGAAAATGTAAGCAGATTGTGAGAGGTACAACTTTGACAACTGGATTTTTCCAAAAATAACAGGTTATTTATGGGCTTTACCTGATAAGCTTATCTGAAGCAGTCGATCCTCTGTATAGATAAAGGGTTCCATGCTTAAACTTTATTGCAAGTAAAGGACAGTGCTGATATAGTGCAGTTAACCAAATGAGCTCCTCAGCGCAATGCATGGAGTAGCAGTACTCTTAGCAAGGCCACTCTCAGAGCATCAGAAATCCCCTTAGAAAGCAATTAATTGATCCAATCCCCAATAAGTTTCCTTTTCACTCAGCTGATGCCTATTTAGTGCTCAACAAGCTATAGAAAGTTTAAGGTAAAATTCAATAACCATTTTTCCAACTTCTGGGTAGTTGTATGCATCAGTTGGATAGGCTGGGGGTGTTGAGACACAAAAGCATCCTATGCAGATGTTCTGTTCAAATCTTCATTTGTACTATTTCTCCTGATAGTAATTCTGATGAAATACCTGGACCAGCCATAGTTATCTAGGTGCAGCTGCTCTGAATAGCTAGTGGGTCCCTAAACATGGAAAAGTTTGGCAGCGAGTTCTTTTACAATGGCCTAGCAGTGCTTGTTCTGCATGTGTGTGTTTACGTGTCTGCAACTCCCAAGCCAGAACAATATCAGACCAATCAAGGCTGTTGATGACTTCCTTGCTGGTATCGGTGTAATTAGTAAATCCCACAACAGTAAATTGTGACTTTGAAAAAATGGTCTGCATGATGAAAGTCAATGGGTCCGTATTAGGGATTTCCCGCTGGTTTCTAGGCAAATAACCTAGCCGGTGAACTAGCTGCCTCTGCCTCTAATCGTCACTTCAAATTCTTGCTATGAGAGACATGCATTCTTGATGATTTAAGCAATGTCTCCATCAGGACAGTGTAATGTCAGCAGTTCCAAACAGAGTACTGTTTACAAAAGGTAACCTTCACTCACTCTGCAGTCCCTAATGCTCAGTGTTCTGTAGAGGGGGGTAGTGGCAGCTCTCAGTAATTCTTACCGCACCAGAGCTAGGAAGAAGTGACCCCAGACCTCTTGATTCCTTCTTTAGTGTCCAGTGCCAAGACCATTCTTCAGTTAGTACATTGTTTTGATATCAGAGATAATAGGTGAATATCTATAGCTAAGAGGCAGTTACTTTGTTTTACCACTATTAAAACAAATTGTGTTCTTGTTACAGAGTGGTAGCTGTGTTAGTCTGTATCAGCAAAAAGAACAGGAGTACTTGTGGCACCTTAGAGACTAACAAATTTATTTGGGCATAAGCTTTCGTGGGTTAAATCCCACTTCATCAGATGCATGGAGTGGAAAATACAGTAGGGATATATATATAAATATACACAGAGAACATTAAAAGATGGGGGTTGCCATACCAACTCTAATGAGACAAATCAATTAAAGTGGGCTATTATCAGAAGGAGGAAAAAGAACTTTTGTAGTGGTAATCAGGATGGCCCATTTCAAACAGTTGACAAGAAGGTGTGAGTAACAGTAGGGGGAAATTAGCATGGGGAAATAGTTTTTAGTTTGTGTAATGACCCATCCACTCCCAGTCTTTATTGAGGCCTAATTTGATGGTGTCCCGTTTGCAAATTAATTCCAGTTCTGCAGTTTCTCATTGGAGTCAGTTTTTGAAGGTTTTTTTTTGGTTGAAGAATTGCCACGTTTAGGTCTGTAATTGAATGTCCAGGGAGGCTGAAGTGTTCTCCAACTGGTTTTTGAATGTTACAATCCTTGATGTCTGATTTGTGTCCATTTATTCTTTTGCGTAGAGACTGTCCGGATGCTGGTAACCAATAGAGTCAAAAGTGTTACTAACAAGAGAGGATAAAAAATGTCTAAATCCAAATTTTTTTTTACTTAAATGGGACAATTTTTTCATGAAAATTTTTACAAACATTTTTTGATCACCTTTAATTTAATTTTATATTTGGGAGGCTCCACTGTGGCATCCTAAGGTCCATGCAAAGATATTGAGTGCAGATAAATTTAAAATACAAAGGAAAACTTGCACCTTTAATTCCATTTACCAGCTTCCATCAGCAGGAGTTACAACCACCCAAGCTTAGGATAAAGAGCTTGTTAGCTTAGTGTCACAGTTAAAATTGTGATAGCTCAGACTGGCAAAGAGTGAATGTTCTAGAAAGAGCAGAAGTTAGGTACTCTGTCGACTTTTCAGAAATCATTCTCATGCTTTCATGGCCACAGTGTACCATCCCTGTGCTGGTGCTGTTTTTTCTGTACAAAGGAAGCAGGATGCTGAGAGCTGTGCATCCACTTTGTTCCACAGAGATCAGATAAAACCATATGAAACTTGAATTTCCATCCCATGGGGAAGTCTGACGCTTTGAAAAAGTCTTTGATCTGAATCAGAATGAAAACTTGAAATTTCCCACGGAAAGGATATTCCAATCATTTTCATTTCAGACAAACGGAACCATTTCAATTTGATTTTTTTTTAAATGAAAGGGAGCAGCCAGCTGGCTCCCATGCCTGGATTTGAAGGAGACCAATTCTATGGACTGGGAAGCCTAAGGATATGTCTACACTGCACACTAAGTCTAGACTCTGATTCAGGTTTAAACCCAAGTCCCTTTTCTATCCACACATACGTCTATCTAACTTGGGTCAGCAAGCACTCAGAACCCAAATCCTAGGACTGTGCTGGGGGGTAGGTCAGAGCTCAAGCCACAAACATGACTCAGGAGGACTGCATAGAGCATTATGGACCCATTAACATGACTGTGAGACCTAGGTCCAGCATCTGCAAACCCAGGTTTACAATGCAGTCTGGACACTCAAATGTGTTGGCTTGGAAAGATCATATTCACATACCCGGTCTCATAGACCTGGGTTAACAATGCAGTGTAGACATACTTTAGAAGTCCTGAGAGCGCTGGCTCCAGGGCAGTCCACAAGGCTGCCCCAGAGCTAGAGACCATGAAAGCAATAAGAGCTAGAGACACGTTTCAGCATTCCCCAGCAGCCTACCAGGTGAGCTGCCCGTGTTTTGGTGGAAGTTCATCAAAGCTGAAGAGTTTATGAAAATTTGTGTGGGAATTTTGCTTTGACAAATTGGCATCTTCTGGCCAAAACCCATTTCAGAAAATTCCTGACCAAGCTCCAGTCCCAGCATTATGAGAGCTCCTTCCATGCAGCTGAAGGGAGCAGTAGAAGTTAGAAGTGCAGTGGAGTTGGGACAGAGCTGGTGGACTGGTGACTAGAGAAGGGCAAATAAGTGATTTTTCAGTTCAGTGCCTAAACCAAAAAATTATTTTTAAATGTATTTGAGTTGAACAAAATGTTCTGAATGTTTCAAAACAACAAAAAAATGTCAATTTAAAATGACACTTCTGGAAAAAATGTCAGTTGGATTTGGCCAAAACTGTTCACCAAATTGGTAAATAGTCTTGGTGCCCTCAAAATGCATTTTTTGGTGAATGTACTGGGCTCTGAACATTTTTTGCTTAGCTCTATTTATGACTACATGGATCCACTACCAGTCTTCCTCCCCGCACAGCCCTCAACAACTCACATACAGTGAGATGCAAGGAGAACACAAGCAAATTTAGGTCTATGCTTGCTGTAGATGAGGATTCTTCGGCTCCTCTCAGCTTTCAGAGAGTCCATCAACACACAGCCCAGTGACTTGGGCTGTGTACTGCCACCAGGATTTGCCCTTGGGAGAGATTTACTGTTCAAACAGGCAATGCCCCCAATTAAATATAAAAATCACACTTATGGAGTTTTCATTGCTGTTGGAAGAATCCAACTTACAGTTCCTTTTATAATGCAGTTAATGTATTTTTGAAAGCTGTTGTCATCCTAAGGAGGTGAGTAGTGGTGGTGGAGTGGTTAGGAGGAGAATCATTATGCAGTTTCTCTTTCCTTACACCTGATTTCCTTCTCCTCCCTCCCACACAAAAGTCAGCAGGATGGTTTCCTTTTCTTGGTCCCCACCACTTTTCATCAATACAAGATCAGGAAAATAAACAAAGCACCCAATCTATGCCTTGCACTTGCAAGGGGTTAAAATTGGGCCCTGAACTTGCAATTAGATCTACTAGTGCAGACTCACCTTAACTTCAGTAGAAGTCTACATGAACATAGGGGCTTGTGTGTGCCTATGTTTTGCAGAAGGGTAGTGATAGTTTGGCTATTTTCCATCCCTCACTAAAATCCTGGTATTGCTCGCAGGAAGAGCTGGTCAGGAGTTTTCTGATTAAATATTTTTTTGTTGAAAAATTGTGATTTGTCAAAACTGAAACTGTTCACAAAACAGGGTCAGTTTGGACAAATCGCTCAACTTAAACTTTTTTTTGAAAAGAAGCTTTGAAATTATTTAATTTTTTGGCAATTTTAAAATGAAAAATTCCAGGTTTCTGGTTCAAAATTACTTTGTTTTGAAATGTAAGATAATTAAGCTGAAAAAAGGGCTAAAGAGGGGGAAAGGGTCAAAATCAAAATGAAACATTTTGATTTACACAAACCGATTTTTCCAGTTTTTTTGGTTTGTGAAAATTTGAAGTGCCAACTTTTATCCCAATTTGGGATGGTAAAATTTTTCAAACTCTGCAAAATATTCACAGGATGGGAAAACTGCCTAACTCTAATCTCATTCAGACAACTTGCCTTTTTTCACTGTAGCCTTTTTTCAGGTGAAGGAAATTAAAATTTAAAAAATACTCTTGACTATTCTCTAATAGCATTGTCTTTGCCCTCGTAACATTAGGGGAGTGGTATTGCCTCATTTCTTCCAATGAATGCCAAAACGCTAACCACTAACTAGTGTGGGGAGTTATGATTTCTGAGAAATAGAAGACTATAACTGCTAGACCAAACAGAATTGCCTCGGATTAGCTGCCACAGCAGAGAACTATGGTAAGATTAACACAATTTAATAACAGAGAGCCCTCAACCAGTAATCTAAGTGGTTCCAAGCATACACTAAGTATTATGTAAGCACACAGACTGATGCACACTACACTGTGCCTCCTTTCAACATGTCCAAGTGCACTCAGCTTAGTATTTACAATGGGTTGCCTTCTTCCCTAACAGCACTAACATAAGGAAGTTTGTTTTACTATGCTCAGATTTCATGTAATAACACTTTCAAAGAAGACATCCTTATTCTCACTGAAACAAGCAGGTTTATGTGTTCCTGTGCTAATGCAGTGGTTTGCAAATTCTGAAGAACAGCTGCATTTTTTTTATGATCCAGAAATAAAGTTTTGTGTGTGTGTGTGTATATATATATATATATATATATATATATGATTTAGTACAGCATACAGGTATGGCAGCATTTCCCAGTATTTCCTCAATTAAGACTGAGGAGGCATCTCAAACATTTACTGAGAAAAGTATACTGTAGCCTTTGGCAAATGGTGAAGATGTGTTACCACAGAATTCAGGACAGAAAAGAGTATGTCTGATGGTTACAGAATGGAAGTGGGTGTCACAAAGATTTAAAGAAATAACTGAAGGTTTGAGGGGGCATAATCTAATGGTTAAAACAATAGATTGGTGGCTAGTTTTATTTCTAGTGGTGCCCTTGACTTGCTGCATGACCTTGAGCAAATCAGTTTATTTTTTTTCCTGTAAAGATGGTCAAGAAATGTTTTTTTCTTCAGAAAATATTGACTTTTCATTGAAAACCAAAAATTTTCATCCCCAAACCAAACAATTTCAGCCAAAAACTTCTGAAAACAAAATCTTTTTTTCAACCAAAAATAATACTGTAATAAAAAAGTAAAACAGACACTTTCTGAGAAAATTTTCATTTGATGGAAAACTGGCTTTTTGACTAAAATTAAATTTCAATGGAAAATTTTTGACTGACTCTACTTCTGTTTGTTTCCCCATCAACCTCAAAGCCTTCTTACTTAAAGGGGGCAGGGTTTGCAAGGACAGGGTTCCTGAACTCTGCAGATAAGATTGTTAGCATGGGTATACCCATCCTAGGCCCACGATTTAAGCAAGTGAGTACACTAACAGGAATAGATACTATTCCATGATTATGTAGGTCTTTGTGCACCACCGTGGCATATTCATGGATGCCTATATAGGATGCATTGACAGTGCGATGCCAGTGTGTTCTGGAGGTCTGATCTGTATCAGCATGAGAACACTGGTACTTTATTCCTTCCTAGAGTCACAATGGGGTGGCCATGTTCACTGTGAGCTTAGCCAACCCAACCTGCCCTCTACTGCATTCTACTTACCCTGATTTCTGCCAACCTGGCAGGGGGCAGTATGCTAACGGCACTGCTTACAAACTTGATCGGACTGGCTGTAGCATGTATAATACCATCCATGCAACTGGGGCATGTTGTGTGCTTCACAATATCTATGAGGATAAAAGGGAATATTTGGGGGTAGAATAGATTGAGGACACAGAAGGCTTGGGGGCCTGCCTACAGACAATCACCTAGTGCATGTCTTGATGCTGGCACAGAGTCTGTTACGGCAATAGCTATAAGGGTTTCCTTGTGTTCCCACATTGTCAAGATGAATGGAGAGTACATTGGGACCGATTAATGGGGCTCGCATTGCACTTGGGGCCAAGCGGTGAACTGAAATGTAGTTTTATATGATTTTTGTGAGAAATAAATATTTTGGACTTGTCACGTTCTGTTCATTGTGATTATTCACTGTAATTCCAGATCACACTTTTTTTTAAGGTAAACTTAGTTGGGAAAGGTGTGCAAAACAGCAACAAGTGCTAGTCAGGATAAAAACATTCTAAACATCAGAGAAAATGAACTGAAAATAATGGTGTGTAGTGTTATGTGTAATGGAACTGTATATCATCAGGGCTTCTGTTCTCTTTCCTTGGCATGGGAATGGGGATAGGCTGTAGTGGATACTGCTGATGGTGTACACTGCCATGGCTTGTTGGCTGATTTCATATATCCCTAACCAGTGTTTTCCATAGATTGCAGGACATGGTAATGTGGAGGTGAAGTGACAGAACTGGGCATGGGTATGTAGATGGCTTGGACAGGAATCGATCATCAGGAATCATGATCCTAAAAAGTCTCTCAGACATGACCCTCTCAAATGCCATGTCTTGCTCCCCTGTCTCCTGATCAGGGTGAAGATATTCTGCCAGCATCTCTATTTCAGCACAGGTTTGCTTCTCCTTCAATCTGAGGTGCTGCTGTATTTGCCTTTCAGCCATCCCTAGGTCCTCCTGATGATGTCTGAGCTCTATTTCATGGTGTTGATCTGCCTTCCTGGAGTGGTCCTTATGCACCACTAGTAGCAGGGCAGCCCTGGTTCTCCATCATTTGTCCCTCAGAATCTGCAGCCTTTGGCTCAGATGCAGTAGTCTCCTGGTCGTCCTCTCTTCCCTCACTGAGTCTGAAGCTGGCTCAGAGGTGTCTAACAAAGATAGTTTATGAATGTTCTTGATTCCCAGTATGGGTTTGTAACCTTTCTCCATAAATAAAAATTTGCAACTTTTAACTCAAAGGCCATTCCTTTTGTTGTCTTGCTGTGCTAGCTACCTCTTCTGCCAATTTCTAAGCTTGATTCAGTCATATTCCCCAGTGAAGAATAGTGTGTTACCAGAACTTTAATAAGGGAGATTTCTTTTAAGCAGGGATAATCTACTGAAACAGAATCACATTGGTGATTATTTCAAATTTATTCTCACCACAGTTCTCTTAGATGGTGTGGTCATGATGGAAATCCCAGAATGGGAGAAAGTAATTATTTCAAGGCAGAAACCTTAAGATTTTGCAAGTGAAATCTTTCCGTGTCTTGTACCTGATGAAATTATAAATGACTAGAGGTGTTTGTGAGTTACAGGGGAGACATTGCACAGAAATCTGATAATAATATCCCAAGTCTAACCACTAATTGCCTAGCTTCATATTCCCTCCTCCCTTCATTTATAGGGAAAGTAACTTACTCTTACTTACTAAAAGATACTGTCCCACGCATTAAGGATGAAAGTTACATAATCTGTTATTAGTTTTTTCAGCAGACAGTGAACACATTTGTCTTTCTGACACCCTGTACCTTTTTCTGATCAAACCATAGGTGCTAGAACCTGAGGTGCAGGAAGTGCTGCAGCGCCCCCTGGCTTGAAGCGGTTTCCGTCATGTACAGGGGTTACGGTTTAGTTCAATGGCTCTCAGCACCACCACTATACAAATTGTTCCAGCACCCCTGGATCAAAAGGTAAATTAAGAGGGGAAGCATTCTGTCTCCATGGAACCAGTGGATAATTGCCCTAGGGTGTAAAGCACTCTTTAAAGTAGGGTCACAGCCCCACTCTGGTTTGCCAAGCCACCTCTCCATCATGATGGAGGAGCAACCAGGACAAACTTTAGTGACTGGTATTGAGATCTGGCATCCAGGTTGCAGCACCACTCTAGTTTGGCCTTGCCAGAAAGTGACTGGGCCATCACCCAGATGGCCTATCCTCTGGATCTGCAGCCTATGCTTGTGATCCCCATGAGGAAACTGACTATGTGATCCCAGTTGCCAAGACTCACTGCAAACTGTGGTCCTGATCCTGCATTGAGCTGTGCTTGAGGGGACCCCTGCACTCAAATGGAGCCCCACTGAAATCAATGGAGTTACCCCAACAGAGAATGTATTCATCCCTGTGTAATTTAGGCAACCTAAGGTCTTGTCTATACAAGAAAGCTGAAACAGTTTTAATTAAATCAGTTTTAAACCAATTTAGTTAAATGGGTGCTAACAACTGTGTGGTCACTCTTATTTCAGTTTGAATGGCTTATTTTGATTTAGCTTCAACTGAGTTGTAATAGATTATGCAAAACCAAAATAAGGCCTTGTATACACTAGAGTTTTGTTTCCTCAAGTTATGTCAACAATCAAAAACCAGTATAATTACATCACTTGTGCATGTTCACACAATGCTCCTTCTGTCGGCAGAGCACGTCCACACTTGATGCCCTAGCATTGTCAGAGCAGTGCACTGTGGGTAGCTATCCCACTGTCCTACTCACCATCCTCTGCAGCTAGGAGTTGTGGAAAGGCAGAATGGATCGCAGTGCATCATGGGTGTGAGCTCAATGTCCACTTAAGCAGTTTTTTTCTGTCCCATCATTCCATGGGCTTCCGACTGCATTTTGAGGCATTTTTCAATGTCCCCTGTTTACTGTGCACCCGCCATCTCTGTCTGAACGGATGGATCTGCACTGCTGTCCACTGTTGTGGTCACTGTTATGAAAACATGGCGGCTGGTCATGCAGTATCATGAGCACCAAATCTGAACAGGAATCAGAGGTACCTGACCTGCTGTGTGCCATGGAAAGAAAGAACACTGGATTACTTTTGGCATTCCCGGAGCAGTTGCACACAGTGGACCATCACTTTTGGGCTTGGGAAACAATCACTGAGTGGTCAGATCGCATTGTTATGCAGGTCTGGGATGATGAGCAGTGGCTGCAGAACTTTTGGATGTGGAAAGCCACCTTCCTGGAACTGTGTGAGGAGCTCATCTCAGCACTGCAGTACAAGGATACCAAAATGAGAGCTGCCCTTTTGGTGGAGAAGTGAATGGAGATCACTGTATGGAAGCTGGCAACTCCAGACTGCTACTGGTCAGTCACAAATTAGTTTAGAGCCAGGAAATCCACAACTGTAGCTGCATTAATGCAAGTGTGCAGAGCCATTAATCACAGTCTGCTACAAAGAACTGTGACTTTTGGCAATGTGTGTGAAATAGTCAATGACTTTGCGGCAATGGGATTCCCTAATTGTGGCAGGTGATAGATGACACGCATATCCCAATTTTGGGCCTGAACCATCTTGTGACAGAGTACGTCAACAGAAAGGGGTACTGCTCTTTGATATTGCATGCACTTGTGGATCACCATGGCTATTTCACAGACATCAACGCACACATCTTCAGGAACACTGGTCTGTACGGAAAGCTGCAAGCAGGGACCTTCTTTTCAGACCAGACAATTCCAATGGGGGATGTTGAAATGCCCATAGTGATCCTGGGAGACCCAGCATACCCCTTGATCCCATGGCTTAAGAAGCCTTACAAGGGAAACCTGGATGGCAACAAGGTAGGCTAAGCAGGTGAAGAATTATTATAGAATGTGCCTTTGGCAGATTAAAAGTGTGCTGACATTGCCTTTATGGCAGGTTAGACCAAAATGAGGAAAATATTCCCATAGTCATAGCAGCCTGCTGTGCACACCATAATATTTGTGAGGTTAAGGGTGAGAAGTTTCTCCTCAAGGTGAAGTGTGAAGGAGGCAAATAGCCTGGTGGCTGATTTTGAGCATCCAGATGCCAGGGCTATTAGAGAGGGACAATGAGGGGGGCATTCAAATGAGGGAGGCTTTGAGGCACCATTTTGACAATGAGTTGCAGGAATGTGTCTTTCTATACATGCTCTGTTAACTTGCCACCGTTCATAAAAAATTTGATGATTCCTGACCATGCTTTGTAGTCAGCAAATGATCAGATTGCCACTGTGTATTAATTCCAGCAGTAAACACCACATGTAGGAGACAAATAAAGATTGGTTATCTTTCAGAGAGTATGTTTTTATTAAATACCAATTAACATGTACAAAAGCTTGGTGGGAAGGGAGATAACAATGAAGGATAGTGTAGGCTCTTAAAATTGTGTGCAAGTCCAGCTATCATATTGGAAGCTGTCCCAAGGCGTGGTGTGAATGGGTTACTGAGATGGATTGGTTCAGCTTGGGGATGGGGCTGATCATAAGCAGTTCTGTATCAGCTGCAGGGGGGGGGGGAGAGCTGAACACGAACAAATTCAGCATGCAGAATGATTAGGGACTTCAGCATCTCCGTTTGCTCCTCCATCACTTTTATCATCTCCTGGCCCATTAAAATTGCCCCTGACTCTCCTTTCTGTCCTGCCTGTCTATTTGATAATTTTCTTTTAAAGTCTCTCTCTTTCGCTACACTCTGCATTCTTGTTTTTCGGCTTCTGCGGATTACAGCACCTCTCAAAACATGTCCTCCTTGCTCCTCCTTGGTCACTTCCTTATCTGGAAGAGGCACTCTACTGGTGCATAGCGGGTTCCCCTGAAGGCCATATCTGCAGAAGCACAAGAAACAATATACAGAAACATGATTGTTAGTGCATGCACAACATCGAACAATTATAGCAAAATGCACTTTTTTTTTATATACGAATCAGTTTCTCGCTGTCCCATGGCAAGCACACAGCTCGGCGAATACCCTAAACATGGTGAGTTCAGCCTGGGGAGGTGCTCAGGAGGGAGCAAAGGATCTCAGTAGTATTTTATCTCTGCAGGTGACTAGGAACAATATTGTAAATTCTGCCACCATTTTCCTCAGGTGGAGGTCATTGAAGCCAATATCTCACTCCTGAGAGTAAGCAAGAATGCAACAAGGGTGCATCTCTTGCATGCATGTGGCTTCAAACCCGCTCCCTATGCTGCTCACCTATGTGCTGCTTTGGTCCCTGCACAAGTGATTGCTAATTGGTGCAGGAAAGTTTCCTACAATGGGGGAAGGAACAAAGCAGTTCTGCCAACGAACCTCCAGCAGATGATTAGTGAGTACCTCCAGGATAGTTTCCCAGAGATCTCTCTGAAGGATTCCTGTGAAATCTCAGTGTGCATTAACACTACTTAGATGTACAGGGGAATGTGAAGCACATGCAAACACAGCTAATCTTGTACATTTCTATCCCTTCGCCCACTTCTAGATTATACAAAGCAAAGGACAGCTCTGCCTCATATAACTGAGTAGCATCAACTCAAAAAGATCACTTACCAGAGCTCTCCTCTCCTGCATCATGCGCACCAGAGATGGACACCTGGGATTGGCTAGACCCCTCCAGAGTGGAAAAGAAGTCCTGACTCACCACATCATCGGACGACCCTGCCATATCTTCCACATCATCCTTCAACTCCTTTGTCCTTGGGGTTGAGTCCTCTGTCCACTGTCTCCAGCCCCACCAAAGTATCCATGGGGCTCTTGGCGGATGGTGTCCAGCTCCTTATAGAAATGACAGGTCTTTGATGCAGCACCAGAGTGATGGCTTGACTCCCTTTCCTTCTAGTATCCCTGCCTCAGCTCTTTTATCGTCACGCGGCGATGATGTGTGTCCCATTCGTAGCCCTTATCCAACATGCCACAAGAAATCTGCCCATAGGTATCAAAGTTCCTATGGGTGGAGCAGAGCTGGGACTGCACAGCTTTCTCTCTGCACAGACCCAGCAGATCCAACAACTCAGGTGTGCTCCAAACAGGAGAGCGTTTGCTGCGTGGAACCACCATGGTCAGCTGGGAAGATGTGATGTGAGCTCGCCACACCGAGCAAACAGGAAGTGGAATTTCAAAAATTCCCAGCCCTTTAAAGGGGGAGGGGCAGAAGCCTGTGTACCTGGGTGCAGCGGAGTTCAAACTGCTGACGAGACTGGTCAGGATGGGCATTGTGGGACACCTCTTGGAGGTCATTTACAGCAACATAACCAAGCACGATGTCTATATTGACACTTTGTTGATATAACTTTGCTACAAAAAACTCTATACCTCTCTTCAAGGTGGTTTTATGTTGTTGACAAAGCAGGAGAGTTTTGTCAGCGGAAGGAGTACTGTAGTGTGTACACCTCCACTGTTTTGGAGATGAAAGCTGACTTTTGTTGACAAAACTCTGTAGTACAGACAAGACCTAAGGCTGTTTCAGACCAGAAGTGTCCAAAAAGCCTTTTGCATCAGTTTAAGCAGGGCTGATTTTATTTACACCTCTAGTTAAGCTGGTGCAACTTCTTTACGTAAACCAAGCCTAGGATATAGTGGGCTTGAGGCTCCACTGCATTGTGTAGTCATTTACAATGGGATAAATTGGTGTAAAGTGCTACCATTCTGATTTGTTAATGTTTTGTATGCACTTTGCAAAGGAATAAATTACTACGCAAAGTAGAATCAGGTTCAGTAAGTTTAGATAATACAAGAGAAAACAGCCATTTGATTTGTCAAATCACATAAATTATCACCTCTTGCAGCTGTGCTGTTCGATTAAAAACAGCACGTTTGCTCAGATAGTTTCCCTAATCATTTTCCCTTCCTTTCTCATCAAAAGTTTCCTTTGAGTGTTGGATTAAAGACCTTTAGAGCAATTTATTACAAAAAGAAAGTCCCAAAAGAGTTATCTGAGGAACCTGTGGCCCAACCAATGGTATCTCTACCAATCAAATACCATTATGTATCTTCATCAGGTTGCTGATTGCTTTAAAAATCTGCAAGGCAAAGAGATCATCAGCACTCTATAATAAACAGGTGAACTCAATCATGCTGTCTTTGTTAAACTGCTTGTATTACCAAGATTACCGGCATTGCCGCTATAGATAAGGCTCTGTCTATTTTCTTATTATAAACCCTATATTGAAAGGTTTATTTCTTGGCTATTTCTATTTATCTTGAGTTTCAGCTGGGTGCAATCCATTGTTTCTGTTATTGTTGTAGTGGATGGTGTTGCATAACAATTTTACTTTTAGGTCATTATCTAGAGAGTGGCAAAAGAAAATAAATGACTTTTCTGGGGGCAGAATTGTTTATTAAAAAAAATCCTTTTGTATCAATGAAATTGTACACGCTGATAATTTGATAACATGAGAACTTTTCATTGTGAAGAGTTTACACCTGCTAACTGGATATTATCTAATTTTGAGAATCAGCTCTTGAATGTACATTAACAAATTAGCATAGCAGAATACCTGACTGCAGTGATCCAGTACAACTGTATTACAGTGGAGATAGTTATATGGAGCTTTCCTTAGAACCTGCTCACAGACTTCTGCTATTGCAGAATGCACAGCATGACAACTCAGTGGCCTTCTACTATGTGCTGGTGACAGCTTTGAACTGCACTGGCTGCTTGTGATCCTGCACATGTTCCAGAATTTTAGACTGGACCTGTGTTTTATATATAAGGCTTTAAGTTTTACTTGAGGTACTGTCTGCTGTTCTGTATCTTGTACTGATAAGTATGATCACCAATATTTTAATGCCTGACCATGCGACCTCTTGAGATAAGAGAGCCTGGGACTGGAATGCACACCAGAATCATTACAGAATTCTTCTGTTTCCTTCTTAGTTTTGCAGGGTTGTTTTGTTTTGTTTAGTTTTTGAGTATTAAGCTGGGCATCCAAAAACTGAGGCAAACAAAACTAGTGACAACTTCTGAAAATTTTAGGCCAGTAGAAAATCTGAGAATTTAACCTTTATCGTCTGAGTCCCAATGCAGAGCCATCACCGCACGACCATCCTTCCAAATCCTGACTTTTTCCCCCCATTCAGTTCAACAGAAGATTGTGATACACAATTTCTGACAATATATAGCGCACTGCTAAGCGAGGCTATAACTCTTCAGCATTCTTCAGCCCATTCATAGGTTTCCAAGATGGCTGGAAATGAGTACATTGGTTTCCCCTACATCTGGCACAGACTCAGAACACTATGGAATTATTCTTCTAAAGAACAAAAGGTCGCTATCTCTCCTATATAGTGGGTAGAAGAATGAAGGCAACAAATGCTGCTAGTGCAGTCTGTACCTGGTTTCTTCTGTATGCCTCCCTCAGGGGTTCCATATTAAGGGGGCTGATATAATTAGGATACCCTTCTCCACTCACCCTTAATTAACTGCTCTCATGTGTTTCTTTCACACTGGCACAGGTAGGAATAAATGATGATTTACCAAAAGGGATTTTGTAATCCATTGCAATCAACAATATATCCTATACAGTACAATATATTGATACTCTCCAAAATCTGATTTTGGTCAGCTTGCATGCTAAAATTCACATTACAAGGAGTTCTTTGGGACTGTCATAAAATCTGCTTTTTTTCTGTCATTCCACGTGGAAACACAATGCCCAATAGTCTTACTGTGCAAAAAGTCTGTAGAAACATCAAAACTAGACAAGGAGTAAACCATAGGGGACTAAATTCTAATGTTTATATCTGCAAGAGTGGGCATAAAATGGTAGGCATAAAGTTAAAGGCTGCTGGGCTGAGACTCCTTAAAAATCGGGATATATTTATTTAATCCTTGCCATCCTCTAAAACTTTGTTTCACCAACAATGTCATTGTTTGAACTTTTGTTAGCTATAATCCCTCTCCAAACACTTAAAGACCTACATTTCTGGGTTGGTTTGGTTGTTTTTATAAAAACCCAAATCACATTAGGGAAGAAAGTTGATCTCAACAGTGATACCAATAACTTCAGGTGAGGTTTTTATTAGCATTCAATATGTCAGTTTATTTCTACTAATTTGTAGATTCCTGCTACATCACTGAATATTTTTATTTAACTGCATAAGTTGCATCGGTATCAATATACATGTTTAGGCCCTGGCTTCAAATAAGCATGACATCAAACACTTACAAAATACAAGCAATGGAATCCTCTGTTTGTTAGTGTCTTTCATGTCTAACCTTGGTGGATAATATATTCACATGAGTATCAGCATAATCATCTGCTTGCCCTCTTAAAACACTAAGGATTCAAAGAAAGAAAGAAAGAAAGAAAGAAAAAAAATTGCACATATCTTCACTCTGTCTTCTCTCAAATGATATAGCTAAGGTGATTCCCCTGTTAATAACTTCTGTCTAGATAATGTTACGTGCACAGTGTTTTGAGAGGGAAGCACCATGAGCAGATGTGAGAGATGCTAAATAGTAAAATGTAAGGTTATGTTGAGGTTAGGTTAAACTGCAGTTAGAATGCTCTAGGGAACAGCATTTGGGTCAGATTTCTGGTTTCCCTTGGCAAGTGTGTAAGGTTTGTTGGAAGGATTTATAAACGTTGACCTCCTCCCCCACCCACACACACATGAAGTACTGTATACCTAAAAATGTCCCTGACTTCATGGATCTTTTCATATTTGGAAGCATTGTGATCATTTTCCAGTCACTAAAGAAAAAGACCTTTATAGAGACACCACAGAAGCATGTGCAAGTCTGTCTTTTGACCTTTGGTGTGTGTAGGTACTGTCATGAACATGGTACCTGGGCACACATGCATATGGAATCCATTATCTGCTGCACTGTTGTGAGCCTGTCTGATGCTGAGACATATAAAAAGAATATTGGTTTCTGAACCATTGGAGTGCTGGATTCTTCTAAAATTCAATGTGTTGCTACCTCAAAAAACAGGAACCTCTGCGCTCATAGACGGCACATACTAGATATCAGCTTTTTTCAGGAAGCTCGAAGTGCTTCACAAACATTAGCTGATTGTAAGCCATGATGATTTTTGATGCCCTTCTCCCACTCCCAAACCAAGCATTAGAAATAGATGTTCCCCAGTCATACAGAACCAACTTCCCCTCTGGGTAGTCTCACCTTAATGTAAGAATCTTCTTAGACCGCTAAACCACAATGATATTGTCAGAGAGAGAGCACCTACTATAACTCATGGGAGAGCTGTGAGAATTAGTTAATGCTTATGCTCCTGCAAATAAGTGCTAAGTATCATCTTCATTGTTAATCTCAGAGTGTACCAAGCAGTAGTGTCTTTTCTTCTGCTTTCCTGTTTACAACATTAAAGTGCCCTGCTGACATGCGAGCAGAAAATTTGTGTTTTCCTCTGCACTTGAGAATTGGAAAATAATTTATTGTAAATTAGCCATAAAAGTACACTATGACCAACTGACAGACAGCATATGAAAAGACCCTTCATTCTGGCTTTGCACTTATAAAATCAAGCAACCCCGTGCATGTTTTTTAGAAGGAAAGATGTGGTCTGGAGAAGGCTTGGGATTTCAATCATCTGTGTTAAACACGGACACTTTTCCTTTCCCTTTCCTACTTAGGTGGTTGCTAATTAACTCTTGCTGTATTGCCTGTCTCAGGGCTCATTACTTATATTGTGTTAGTGATAGGTTCCCTGAGATGTCTCAGAAGACTTCTGGGATGGCAAACAGCTGGAGTGCAATCAGAATTCACTCTACAGGATATATTCTGACTTACACTGGCTTACATGATCCAGTCAGCTGTGAGGAGGAGAAAAAAAATGTGGAAATCTTACAGAAAAGCTCTGTGTAGGGCAGGAGGTGAAACTATCAGAAGACAATTCCCCTGCCTCTCTCCTGCTCCATAAAATAGTCTGCACAGATAGAAAGGGAGCATAGGTCATGGGTCTTTAGGGGGAGGGTCAGGTGACAAAATCCCCTGTTTTCCCTCTCTTGTTTGAATTCTGTAATTAAAAAACAGACATAAACATGATTATAAATGCTGCTTGAAGCAGTATTAAATCATTGTATGTGTTATGTGGTCCTCAGAGGAGGGCACAATGACAGCAGTCAATGGTAACACAGCCAAATCTCAGCTATTCTTCCACAGTTGATGTTGGAGCCTTGAATGAGATTGAGGGAGAGACACCATCCAATTCCATCTCGGCAGAGATCTGTAGTGTTAGGGCCAGGATTTCTTGAAGATTCTTAGATCTGGTGCCTTCCCTCTCACCTCTCCTCCTTCTTCTTTTGGATCTTGCTGCCCTGCATCCTGGGCAGTTTTGCAGGGGGAAATGCATTTTAATGGCTTCCCTTGAAAAACGATAGCTCTTGAATTAATGGTCACCATTTCATGCACTTTTGCAATGAAAGGAACCTCCCACATAACTCCTGTTTCTGAGCTGTGCCAATATTTGTCTTGAATAAAACTATTTGTAACTTTATTGGTGAAGACCTGTTACGATGGTAGCAGTTCTCAAAGGGGGAGTAATGGGCAGCAAGGGGAAGTCTTGGAATACTACAATGTAAAGACCATGATCTTGCAAGGGCTTGAGCATATTGCAACTTTACACACAAGTTTTCCCATTGACTTCAATATTACTACTCAGTGTGAAGAAAGTTAAGCACATGCATAAGTGTTTGCAGGATCGGGGCCTAGGGTAGGAAAGAGCATCTCAGAACAAGATCAATAAAACCCTTAGTTAATTCTCTGATAATCTCATTTTATTCTTGTTAACATTCTATTTCAGTCTTTCAATCATTGCATCATTTGCTTCTTGTTCAAGCAAAACTGTAAAACTATTTTTAATCCTGTGAAATGCTAGATCTCGGCTGCTGTTCAAAAACAAATGCAAGAGTTCAGTTTCTGTTCAGCTATGAATACCAGTGGTTAAGTTAGTTGCGCATTGTTCAACAAAGATGGAAAGTGTCATATAAGGGCTAAATTGTTAGTATTTTACTATTACTTCAAAAGTAAACTTAACAAAATTGTGTATATTTTAATTCTATAAATATCAAAAACTTTTAGATATTGGAAAGGAGGTCAAAGGACCTTAAAAATGTAAGAAAGATCTGGTTTCAATACTTAGCTGTGCCACAGACTTCCTGTGTGACCTTGGGCAAGTCACTTATGTTCCTCAAAGGTGTTTCAATGATTTCAAGGGGAGTTAAATACATAAATGCCATTGGGTCTTAGTCTTCATATGCAATGAATGTTTAAAAAAGTACAAAGAGACCCTCTAATGAAACTTGCCAAATATTTACTATTATAGCCAGCGGCTGTTCACCCTGAAAATCAATTAAAATATCATCTGTTTTAAACTCTGCACTTTACCAGATCTGAATAATTGGGTAAAGTTGTAGAGTTTAAATACTTTTATCTCTTAAATGCTTGGGCTTTATGCTGAGCAATATAATTTGCCTCTCACATTTACCTGGATGATACTGTGAGAGTTTCTTTATCACCGTATCATCATTTATAGCTGGTTGATTGTCTTCCATTTCTTCATACTCTGAGACTGGTGATCAGACTAGAAAAGTATCTCCAAGTTTTTGGACAAGAGCTCTCTCTTCTTGGTCACCTGGTTTTGAAAAGAGGACTGTGATTTACAGAGGAAGGTGAAAAAGGGAAAATGTTTTCCTTGTCCTGCTTTTGAAATCATTGAAAAGCAATTCTGGAACATGACAGGTGATTAAAAATGCTTTACTATGAGCTACTCAATCATGTCAGAGCCATTGATCTAGCTTTCACTGCAGTGATAGTCTATTTTTCTGCTCTTGCATAAGGGTTTCTCTCTGCAATAGGATAAATTGCATTGAGCATTCATTCCGTGGTTTTCAGAAATCTTATGACATGTTGGAGTTGCATAATGATGCATTAAATATGTACCTTTTACAGTCTGACTAATGCAGAAGTGTCCTGATGGGACTGAATCTCTTTCAAACCATGCCAACATTTACATGCTAAAAAGGAAGTATCCTACAGATGAACAGTATGTTGTAGTGTCCTATTGAATATAACATTTGTTATCTGAATAGCACATGTACACACACACACACACACACACTTGGCAACAGTGAATAATTGGGGAGCTCTGTGCTGATTTCTTTCTTGGACTTCTAGACTGGCACTGGAAGTCTCTATAACTCATTAAATTTGTTTTCTTCATTTTGTATGCCTCATTCAATTTTGTGTACCTTATTTGGGGTTCGGGATATGCACTTTATAGCCTCTTCCAGTAACTCTGCATGTTGGCCTAGTATCTAGAAGATAAGACTCTTTTCTCTGCTTATAGAAACATGCAAACTTCTTTCTGTTCTACGGAGATGACCCCAGTTTTCCAAGCAGAAAAAATGTATGAACACTTCTGCCCTACAACTATTATACAATTGAAAAGAGTCCGTGCTGCATTCTCTGCTCACCAACAAAATATTTTAACTATGATCCCATGGGAAAAAAAAACCAGCTCCCATAATATTAAAGTTTCTAGATGTTTAGCAGCTCAAAAGTCTTTCACTGTCATTTCAAATGGTTGTAACTGCTGTGCCACACAGCTGATCCACCCTTCATTCATTATGTTTGCCCAATTTTCAAAATATCACTTTTTTAGCATCTGGACAATGTTTTCTGACACCAGTTAATTGATTCCACTTATCATTATGTGAAGAAGGATGACTTGGTAGCAATTTTGCAGTTCAAATGACAAGGAAATTTATTTTTTAAATAGTTTACAAAGGGAAGGAAAGTGAGGAAAAGCAAAAGAAAAGGAATGAAATGTGGGGCACTAAGAAACAGATTGAGGTGAAAGTGGTAGAAAAGGCAGAATAAGATAAGGTGTAAGGGAATCCATAGAGAAGGTGAGTTAGAGAAGAAATGAAGTTATAAAGGAAATAATAGCTACCAGAAACATTGTACATTAATTTTTGTGATCCTGATATGCATGGTTTGAGTTTGAGCAAGACAACCTCACCTCGTGTTAGCTCAGTGTCCCCATCTATAAAAATGGGAATAATACTTACCTTACAGGAGGGTTGAGAGGATTTATTAATTGTTTATAAAGTTCTCTGAGATCCTTAAATATGAGTTTAATACAGAAATTAAACTTATTGTGTACATTACCAATCAGCAAGATCTGTCATTGTAGCACTTATTTCCCAGCCTCATGCTTCCCTAGAAGCTTCTTGACTGTCTTGATATTTACTTTTTATACAAGACCTGATACAAAAAGTAGTTTCTGGGATCTTAGATTTTTATGTGCATACATTTGCTTCAAAGGCTTAGTTTGCATGACTCAAGGTTAAATGGATTTATGTTACAGACTGTGTATTAAGCAACATAGCCCTGATATATAAACTATACATATGGGCCTAAAAGCAAGATAAATTCACTGTTAATACCAAATTAACTTCAACTTGCTTGAGATGTTAAACATTGTGTTTCTTACGAGAATGCTACCTCGCCTATTGTATGCAGAGAGCTCATTTCTGCCCTGCAATTCAGAAATCAGTGAAATATTTGGCCCCGAGTTCCTAACACTATGTTCTGATCATGATTGGGTAAAGGCACTAAATAACTGTCAATTATTACTAAAGCATTAAGACACTCCACGGTGTATTTTATTGGTCCATTAATATACGTCTCAAGCGGCTGAATATACTTGGCTTGTGGCCTTGTGCCTTGCATGTACTAATGGACAGTATGTATTACTGGACAAACAAGACACACCCTGTTGTATCTTACTGCCATAGCAACTTCAGTTTCAGTAATGTATAGAGCCTAGTTAGAGAGTGTTTTAATTCTGAACTTCCTTCCTACTGAAACAATTTTAGGGTGTAATTTGTTTGTCTTTCATTGCAGAGTTAATTAATTAAGGAAGTTGTGAGACTGTAAGATGATATAATATGCTAGCATGTGTATTTGTAAGGTCTTTTTAAAATGTAGATTTTTACCTAATACACAATATTGGTTCCTTTCAACTTGTTATAATTGGTAATAACTATATGTAAATCCATATTTGACTCCTTGTGGCATTATAAGATATCATGTTCATCTGAAAGATGGAGACTGTTTAAAAGAATCTTTGACCAAAATAGGTATTGAATCCATATTGCTTTATTTCACAGTAAGGAGTATATGATATATCAGGGGTGGGCAAACTTTTTGGCCTGAGGACCACAACTGGGTATGGAAATTGTATGGTGGGCCATGACTGATCATGAAATTGGGGTAGGGTGCAGAGGTGCGGGGGTGAGGGCTCTGGCTGGGGGTGCAGGAGGGTGCTCTGGACTGGGACTGAGGAGTTCAGAGGAAGGGAGGGGGATCAGGGCTGGGGTAGGGGATTGAGGTGCAGGAAGGGTTCAGGGGTGCAGGCTGTGGGTGGCGCTTACCTCAAGCAGCTCCAAGAAGCAGCGGCAAGTCCTCGCTTTTACGTGGAGGCGTGGCCAGGCAGCTCTGCACACCACCGTGTTCGTAGGCGCCGCCCCTGCAGCTTTCATGGGCCATGGTTCCCGGCCAATGGGTGCTGCAGGGGCAGCGTGAGGAGCCCCTTGGCTGCCTCTATGAATAGGAGCCAGAGGGGAAACATGCCACTGCTTCTGGGAGCCGTATGGAGTGGGGCAAGCCCCCCCCCACTAGAGGACTGGAGCAGGGCAAGCCCCAGACCCCACTCCCTGGCGGCAGCTCGAGGGCCAGATTAAAACATCTGGAGGGCTGGATGTGGCCCCTGGGCTGTAGTTTGCCCACCCCTGTGGTATATAAATAGATGTTTGTTATGAACTTATGATATTATAAGAGGTGTATTTAGTATGCAATAGAAAATAGGCTACTATACTTACGCATTACCCAATCTTCAACCAATAACTACTCATGTATTTTAATTTAAAAAATTAAAAGGCCAATGAGAAAGAAAGAAAAAAAAACCTTAGTATGGATTAGTGGAGTATTTCCCTATGTAATTTCACTTTACAAAAGTCATTTTTATTGTTTTATTTGTTTGATATGATGAAAAATCTCAAATCAAAATGTTGATTTTATCTTTGGGTACTTTTGTAATGATAGAGTGACTATTTGGTAAATGTATTAAAATATCCTCTGGGAATGATACCTTGTCATACCAACTCTCTCTATATATATAATAAAAACACTGTGCAGTTGGAGGGCTGTAAATGCTGCTTATTGCATTAATCACCATAATCTCACATGTTCCCCCTCTCTGTTTGATGTATTCGGCTTTTGTCAGTCGACTTATACTTGCATTTAAACTGGTTAGGGCAGTGTATGGGTTGTGTGTGTGGAGTACTTAGCACATTGGGACGGGGCCTCGATGAGCTACTGTGGTAGGACAAAAACAACAAGGAGTCTGGTGGCACCTTAAAGACTAACATTTATTTGGGCATAAGCTTTCGTGGGTAAAAAACCCACTTCTTCAGTGCTAGGACACTAAACAACAGAACAGGAATTGGAATAGAATTGGAATGGGTCTGGGTATGGGAATCAATGGACGTTCAATAGACTAGGAATAGAAAGGAAAGGAAGAAGATGCAGTTGGACTGGAATAATAATGGAGTAGAATGGACATGAAATAGAACTGAATGGAAAAAAGGAGTAATACAATTAGAATGGAGTGTATGTAGCATGTGGAATGGAACTGAAACAGATTAAAATCAGAATAATGGGAGCAGGTGGGCACAGAGTGAATTTGGGATAAATTAGAAAGGAGGTAAAAACAGCATTGGTTAAAACAGACCTGGAGTGGAATAGAACACAAAAGAGGAGAGCAAAGGTTGAAGTGCGATTGGCATCGACCAGGAAGTGAGTGTAAAGCAAAAGAATGGCCCTGGATTACCTGGCGCACCCTGGGAATGGGGGAGAAGGGAAATAGAGGGGAAGGAGAACAGCGCTGGAGCTGCACGGGGCCGTGGCACAGCGAGCCAGGGGACTGGCGTGGAGCGCAGCAGGTGAGCGGACAGGGCGGAAAACAAAAAACTAGCCTGGAGCTGGAGTGCAAGGGACTGGGCTAGACGGGAGTGGGCAGGAGCCCACGCGTGGGGAGTGAAGCTGGAACTGCCGGGGTGCGGGACCCCGCAACTGAGGGCGCGCAGCGCTAGCGGGCGCCCCTATAATAAAGACTCCCTAGGCGAGGCCGGCGGTGGGCGTGAGCGGTTCCAGTGAGGTCAGCGGCGGGGGAGCCAATGAGCGGCGTGTCTGGGAGCTGCCGAAGCGCTGGGTCCCGGCGCGGCGCGGCGGACGCTGCTGAAGCGGCAGCTCAAGACATTCCGGCACTAGGCGGAGCGCCGGGGCTGCGCGGCGTGGAGGGGCTGCAGCGGGGCGCCCGGCTCGCAGCGCGGGAGAGGAAAGTGGGGGACGGGAGGAGGCGCTGCCGCTGCCGGGCACAGGTGCTGCTGCTCCAGCTCTCCGGGCGGTGGGGTGCGAAGTGCCCCTGGAGCAGCGCCGCGCGCAGGGGGATGTACCGGCCGCTTGGTCTCCGCTCCCCGTGGGGAGCCGGCTCCTAGGTCGCGCCGGACTCAGCGGGGACCAGCAGGAGCTGGGCGCCCTGGCGCTGCGGGGGAGGAGGAGGTCGCTCGTCAGAGGCACCTGGGCAGCCAGGTAAGCGCGGACCGCGCGCGCTCTTGTGCGGACGCGGCAGCGGAGAGAGCCCGGGCGCGCCGCGCGGGTTGCCCCCCTGGGCGAAAGTTGTTGGTAAAGTCATTGGGGGGGGGCTTTGGTAGGGGACAGGGCAAGTCGAGGAAGGAACCGGGGTTTGTCCTGTGGTAGCAGTAGCTGCTGCGCCGCCACCCGCTCTGCCACTGGAGCTGGGGACGAGGCACTTGAGAGGGGAAAAGTGGTGTCGATGTGAGCGCGAGTAGAGCCATAGCAGGGAGCTCCAGGCTTTCCATCCCAGCGCTGATGGCTGGGAGGAGGCGTGGGGGTGTTCTCCGAGGGGTGATGAGGGGGTGGACTAGCTGTTGCTGTTGTTTGCCTTAGAAACTATTGCATTGCCCTCCTGTCCCTGCTGCCCACCCAGTCTGATCCCCCCGGGCAGCGTGTGAGCGCATCCAGCTCCAGGCACTTGCACACCTAGGTCAAGGCGCTGCGGGGGGGGGACGTGTCCCTGGGTCTCTCGGCAATATGATTCAAGTGCGGGGCAGAGGCTTTGCCTCGCTTCTGTTGGATACTAAATCCCAAAGGTCTGCGCAGGCTGAACTGCATCCCAATCAGACACCTGGCAAAATCTGGCTAGGAGTTGATTCAGAGCAGTAATGTTTATGTGGGTGCCCCTCCAAAAACGCCTATGCAAAGATGTCAAATTCTCGCTAAAAACCCCACGGCAGGAATCTTACTTATGGTTCCCTGTCGGATCCTCGTTAAGAGGCGCCGGTACGTTTCTGTAGCTTTCCTCCTTTGCAGTACTAACTAAACGGTCACCATTGGCTGTGGAAACGTATAGGTCGAGGTGACCCGCGAATGATGGTGACTAATTCGCTGGAGAGGTTATTGTTTGGGGCTTTGAGGACAGCCGCACCCGCCTTTCAAATATCCCCTATGCCAGAGTCTCTCTCCCAGTTGCAGGAGCGCAACCTGTGCTTACCCTGGCAGTGACTGGGTGGTTAGTATATAAATCTTTCAGGGATTTATGAAGGGTTCAGGCGCACTACGGATTACTCGTGCCGTCTGACATCGTCAGTGGCGAACTGGTCTTTAAATCTTGTTCTCTTCGATGATGATTCTCATTCTACGAATTTACCCACATTCTGCTTTTTATCCGCGTCTTTTTAAGTCTAGGTTTTCAGGCAAATTAAATTCCGGGAGATTTGTGAGCAACGTGTGTTGTGCCAAATATAATATCAACACTGCAAGTGTTTAAAATAGAGCCCAAGTATTTACTTTTAAAAAGTGTAGCTCACCGTGAGAACTGAATAGTGTTTAAATCTATGGGCACAGAAACCCAAATATGTTAATATACACTGGGCTATATATCTCACCGTGCTAGTTTCTCTACTGACGGAAAGAGTTCTCATTGCCTGATATTACTTTGTCTCATTTTCTTTCCCTCTTTTGTAAAGCACAAATCCAAATCGTTATTTGTATTCACCATATATAGAAGTAGCCATAGACACATAAAATACAACCTCAAATGCTGCTTAAAATATTTAATAATGAAAAACTAGAATGGCTGTTCGTGAGTGTGTTCTGGGGTGTTTTCATTTTGATGGTATCTGTCTTTTACATATTGCTCTGCGATCTCACCCTGTGTCTACCACAATGCTCATCACTTCTTTAGACATCAAAGGCAGTGAATAATGTGCTGTGGTCTGATTTTGTTTGCATGTTTAATTAGACATAATGTTTAGTTTTGCTTAAATTGTGTTGGAACTGAACTACAGTATGAAATACTGATATTTCCATAATGGAAGCCAATGTTGTAGCTTTCAGAAAAAAATGCGCCTCAGCATTCAAGAATACTGGTTACTCATACAGTAGCAATTCTTAGTGGCATGGAAGTAGTGTTTCAGGATTTTCTGATGTGTTGTACCAAAATGTTTATTTTCCCTTTTTAAAGGGAATATATAAATCTCAATATGAGCTGCTACTTAAGTTTTTTTGGTTACCTTGTAGTTTGTGATCAATATAAAATGTAGTTCTTACAGTTCTTGATGTCATTCAATAAAAACAATGCATTTTGACTCTAGTGTTGTACCGTTGTTAACTGTGTAACTTGGATTTTCTTTGAAGAATTTGTCAAGTTGAATTGAAATATTGAAACATTCAAAAAGGTTAGGAGGATATTAAAATATTATTGGATGATAGTGGCAAACTAACAATATAATCCTGGCAAATACTAATTTAACATATTTGGTTTGCTGCCAGCCTCTGAGGTTTCATCAGTGCAGGTGGCAACTTTTATGCATCCCATTTCGGTTATGCTTTTTAAGTTTAATGCCCTTTGGCACCCCACCCTGAAATTCAATTTTATGTTATTTCATATTGGATCAGACTTGGGCAATATTTGGCTGGTGTCTAGGCAAGTTGGTTTTGATTTTGAAGTAAAATATCCTAATTTACAATAGAAAATGTTGTAACATGTACATTCAGAAACACGAATGTATTTTCAGACAGATGAATATTAACTCAGCTCCTTCCAGAATATTTCTTTTGTATAAAATAACATCCAAATGCAATCTGTTGTATTGCATGGAACTGAAATTTCATGTTGTTCTACTATATAGACAATTTGTTGGAGGTAGAATATGTATTCTACAGTATTATTCCCAGAACCAATCATGATCATATGATTGAAAATTGCAAGTAAAGTGTTAACACATCTGATAAACTTTAATTCTAGGAATAAGTATTGAAGATTTCATTCACCTTGGACAATACTTCCAAGCAGATAAACTTTCCATCTATGGAACGCTTTTCTAGTTTTAAAGAAACAATTGTAACTTTAGAAGCATTCTGGCTCCCTTTAATTACACTGAATATTTCGTTCTAGCCTGATACGTTATAAGTATTGGCAGAACCAAACTTGAGACCTAATCCTGAAATGATTATTCAGACAAAATTTTCAGTGATGAAAATTGAAGTTTCCCGAGAATAACTATTATATGGTTGAGACCTTTATGCTCAATGTTCTCAGATTGTGGCGTGTGGACATTTGGTGGCTAGTAGTGCACTTGCTCAATAGAACTGAATAGAAATGATGTTATGTAATTGTTAATGTGAGGGAAGGTGGTCTAAAAGGCAACTATATTAAGATGTGGTTGACTCTGTAAAAAGAGCTTGAGAACCCCATCACTAGATCCAGTGACCTGATTGGCTTTAAGACCATGACTTCTAAGAAATAATGACCCATTTGCAATAAAGATGGCTTGTGTTCTGAGCAGATTACTTAAGGATGAGATAAGTGAGCTGTGAGGCATATAATTGTGATAGAGGCCCTAATCTCTGTGTGTAAATAAACTGATGTGATCTTTAATTATATAATTTAATTAAAATAGTAGCTTGCTATTTGTTACTGCTGCTACCAGTGATATTAGTGATAATCTTTTAGCCAGTGAATAGTTTGTAATGTGTTCATGCTGTAAAATAGGGAGCAATTTGGATAAGAAAAACTGTTCTTAAAGGGTGTATCATTCTACCACCACAGGTATCTCAAATATAGCCATGTTTTCGTGAATTTCAATCAGCATAAGACTTTTGAATATATGATATATATACACAGCCATTCTGTAAACTTTATATTCATGAAGTGAAATACTAAAACACTGCCTGTAGCTTATAGCTGTGCAAGTTTTTCTAAACATCTCTGCTAATTTTATTCCTGACTTGATCTATCCAATATTGTTTTCTGTTCTGTTCAAAAGTGTTGGTTGTATCAAACTGTATGGTGGTTGTGCTGTGGACCAGGGTCCAGCGAAGTGTTTAATGATCTTATTCTACTTTAACTGAAAAAGAGTGTTTCAACAAAGGGACTAGAAGAGAGAGGTTAGCCCTACCTCTCTATATGCTGAGTAATAATACTATATATAATAAGCTCTACACATTCTGAGTATTATAGAACATAAACTGATTTATTTATTTATTTATATTAGGAGTTATGTATGCCACACTTACAGGAGCATAGACTACTCCAGCATGATTTTTTTTTAATAGGGAGGAAAAATAAATGCATCAATTTTAATTGCTTTTTTGGACACAATTATGGATTGTAGATTCTGTAAGTAGAGGGTCAGACCATGCCTTACTGAGTAGAAACAACTTTTTTCTCCAAAAGTAGCCAGTGTGTATGAAAATGAGGAGGGGTGACATTGTATCACCCAGTCATTGAGTTTGCTGATTCATGCTGTCAGGGAGGTGGCACTAATTTGGTGTAAAAGAGGGTGAGTGACAACTTTGCTTGTCTTACATTTTATATTTGAAGGGGGGAGAGAAGCTATATCACTACCAAAATTGAAACTATAATAATATATAGTAGAAAATTTAAATATTTAATCACTAGGGAAATAAAGGGAGTTTAGTTCTCCTTTACGTAAAATCCTCAATGCAGTCTTATCTACAGAGTCATTACTATTACTTTCATAATATAGATATTTTTTATGGGCACAAATTTTAATGCTAACAGGAAATTGTCACTAACTGATTAGTGGATTTAATAATGGATTTAATAGAGGCCCAACCGTGTAAGCAAAGTGCCAGGAGTAGTTCTTGGAAGCAGGCATAGTTTCACTGAACAGATGAATGAGATTATGCCTGGTAGCAAGTGTTTCTTGGACTGGGCCCTGACAGATAGATAGATTTTTAAATGTATATAGGATCCAAAAGATGTAGATAAGCACCTCATGGGTTTTTCAAAAGCACCTTAGCATCTAAATCCTATTAATTGATTGCCTTTACAATGCCTTACTTGAGTAGCAGGTGTTTAGCACTGTTGAAGGGGTTTTTGTGCTTCATCTTTAAAAGCCATGGGAGAGGGGGCAGGTTCTAGGGGAATAATCTCATTAAAGAGTCTCTGCTGGTATTTCCACCACATGATTCTGATGGGGAGGCAGGGTTCCCCACTCTGCCTACAGAAAACTGTCTAATCCCAGGATCTGCATTAGGCTGGGGCATTTTGTGCAGAGGCCCTGTCCCTCTCAGTTGTCTCTGACTCCCTGTGTAGGCCCTCCACTACTCTGGTACCTGTCATCATAGCTGCTATCAGCGACTTTGCATTGGCCCCTGGAGCCTTGGGGTGATCTAGGAAGAATTTTTACGGATAGGGTCTGCAGAGCCAGAGGGTGGACAGTGTGCCACCTCCTTGTCTTGCAGTCTCCCTACATATATGTCTCCTATCCTGCTTAGTCTTTATCCCAAACCATGTAGAGAGGGTTCTGCAAGATTCTGGTTGTGGTATGGGAAGGTACAATGGAGGTGGCAGCATCTTCCCTTACACATGAAGAGCTCAGGCGGGAGAGATCCACCAGTGCAGGACCTTCCCTTTTCCTCACATGGAGATGTTAGGCAGTGATTCTCAGCCATTGATCGGAGGCTCCCTGGGGGGTCATGAGCAGGTTTCAGAGGCTCTGCAAAGCAGGGCCAGTGTTAGGCTTCCTGTGGCCCAGGGCACACATGGGGCTGAAGCTGGGGCTCCGAGGCCTGCCACTCTGGGCTGCCTCTGTGGTATGGGGCCCAGGCAGTTGCCCTGCTTTCTACCCCCTAATCTGGCCCTGGATTTTATCTGCAAAAAACCCAAATGTTGTGGCACATCTGGGCTGTGGAGTTTTTATAGCATGTTTGTGGGGGGGGGGGGGCTTAGAACACCTGATCTAAGGACTATGACCTAGCTCAGGAATTAACCTTAAAATTCCTGAAAGCAAATATAGCTACTGTATTGATGACCCTTTTCACAATTAATGTATAAGTCCTCATAAGTCATTCCCAACTTCAACCCCAGCTTCTGAAACAATCACACTGAACATTTTAAAAATCTTACCAACTCTTTTGGGATTTATTATTCTGTTTTAAAAATACAGGGTTTTACCTAAGTGGATGGAGAAATAAACAATTTGGAATCATATTATTCTTTATTGAATTACAGGCTTTGAAACATCAGAACAAACTGGGTGCAGGGAAGGGGGAAGAGCTTAAAATTCAAAATACTCCAGATAACTTTTAATAGAATTACCGCAGAAAAGATCATTGTAGTCATGCATTGTAGTATGGTATTTGCAGTTCTGATATATTCAAATACACATTAATTCCATGCTCTGTTTTAGTTTTTAAATTTCACATGTATTTATGATCAATTTTTGTAAAACAAACACGTCTTATTAGGATTTTGTTTTATCTGACCTTAAGAGAGGTAGGTGGATTGAGGTACAAGCTGATGTGCGGGGATGTTAGTATTTAATTGTGTGCTTCTGCTTGTTGGAAGGAGTGATCAGAATGTATTGTATTTTGGTTTTGCAATTTTAACTAATTTGCAGGGCATTCAGAGCTTGCCCATGGGTGCTTTTTATTTATTCTAAATTGTAAGTAAATAATGAATGTCTGCCATCCAATGTTACACCTGAGACACTATGTTTTGAGTTTACAAGTTCTGCAGCATGTGGTTCATACATGCAAGGACACTTGTTGGACCTTTCATTAGTTATAAAATGCTCAGAGAGCAAGCATAATGTACATAGGTGTTTTTTGAGCTTGCTTGATGGTGTGAGAGTAATAGTCTAGGTTGCAACCTTGCAAACACTTTACTCAAGTGTTTGTAAGATTGCCAGTAGCTCTAACTCTGGAAAGTAAACAGTCCTCATGGCTATTGACCAGTAACAACAAAGAGAGGGGGTATGAGGGTAATATGTGACTTCAGGTTATCTGTTTTTATAAAAGTAAAAGCCTATTAGAAACTATAGGGCTCCCCTCCCATATTACCACCCTACCCCTCCCCCCCCCAAAAAAAACCTTAAAAAATTTTTTTTCATCAGGATCCCTATCTAGCTCTAACCCTCATCAAAAGGATATCCGTAAATATAATGAGAGTATACTCTTTTTCGGCTCTCGCAGAACCTGAGACACAGTAGAAGACATATTTTACCTTGTAATCATAATTTTTATCTTTGGGCATTAAGGCATCAACTCTCTTTTGCCAGACTGTTAATAAATTAAATCTGATTTTTGATGACACAGCCTTGATCCTATAAACAGATGCCCTAGCATGGACCTCCCTGCATCTGAGTGCAGTCTCATTTTCTTTTTGAGCAGAAGTGTTTAGCTACTTTTTCATGCTTCTGTAGTAAAAAATCCATTGCTCTGAAACTCTGCTCTTTCTACATTGCCATTTTATTTGTGTTTTCTATTGCTGTTTTTTATTGTTTTCATCAATACAAACTATTCAAACAGCAAACAATCCAACCCTATTGACTATTCAAAGGAATATGAAACTTGCATTCTATACTAAATGAAACAAGGCAGATACTCAAATAGAAACTCATCAAAACTCAAATAGAAACTCATCATAACAGAATTTGGAAAAAAAGGCTTCAGAAGTCTATATCTTTTTAAGCATCCTCAATCAATATACCTTCCTGCTGATGTTTAAATGCAGAGCCATAGCCAAAAGATTACTATATATTCTTTCCCTGGCACAGAGTTGGGAGGCAGAGACACTCCTCATCCTGTGAAACAGATTATGGACCTTGCCTCCAATCCAGGAGGTTAGTTTATATTATCTCCTTTCTGGGAATCCTTTGCAAGATTGGATTGGATGATCTGTTTCCCTACTCTGCCTCCAGCATTGACTGTGGAGCTGTGGAAACCCTTTGTGGAGTGCAGAAAAGGTTGGCAGTAACTGAATCTGACACATGGAGTCTGCAGCAGACTCTTCTTTATCTCTGTGCTGGCTGGCTGCCAGCTCCTCACTCTACTCTCCCTATCTGAATAGTACCTCTTTCCGCTGTTTAAGGAACAGCACCTTCAGTCATGGCAGCATCCTTTAGTGTAAGGCAGATGTGTGGGACACATATGCAAGGAGTGTGAAAGGCAGAATGTTAGGAAGAGGGGTAAATGGCTATGGGAATATTGAAGAATTGTGTGTTTTGGGTATTGTGGTTGACTGAAGATACTTAGATGCTAAATGGTTGTGGGGGAAGGGGTGAAAGTAGTTCAAAGGACTTACTGGTATGCTGGAGTCCTGAGCGGGGCATGGCCTCAACGGGAAGAGGCGGGGCCTTTCAAGATTTAAAGACCCTGGAGCTCCGGCTGTGTCTGGGAGCCCCAGGGCCTTTAAATCACCCCGGAGCTACTAGCTGCAGAGGTGGCTGGGAGCCCTGGGGCTCCCCACAGTGGCCAGAGCCCTGGGCCCTTTAAATCACAGCCGGAGGCCTGCCGCCGCTACCCTGGGGCGGCAGGGCTTGGGCTAGGGCTGGGGTAGCTGCTGCAGGGCTCCGACGGTGATTTAAAGGGCCTGGTGATCTTGCCACTGTGGGGAGCCCCGAGCCCTTTAAATCGCCACCGGAGTCCTGCTGCCGCTGGGCTTGGGCAGCGCTTTGCAGGGGCTGGGGCTCCCCGCATGGGCTGGAGCTCCGGGAACTTAAATCCCGCCTGAGCCTGGCTGCTGGAGCTCTGGCAGTGATTTAAAGGGCCCAGGACTCCCTGCAGCAGCTGGAGCCCTGGATCCTTTAAATCACAGCTGGAGAAGCTGGTCCGGCACGCCTTACCGGCCCGTATCGGCTTACTTTCACCTCTGTGTGGGGGTGAAATGCTATAGGGTGCTATTGGGAGTGAGAAAGCAGAGAGGGCTGTGGGCAGAGAAAGCATAAAGTGCAAGAAAAGACTTCCCAGGGCTAAAAGTGAGAAGCCTAGCCCAAAGGGTAAAGGGGAGACCTAAAGGGCATTTGGTGGGGATAGAGGGGAAACAGTACCTTAGGGGAGATATGTAGATATGGAGTAGGAGAGGTGGGGTGAGCAGGGTAAGGAGGACACTGGCTGCTGAGGGAGGAAGAAATGAGGAGATCTGAGGGAGGAAGTGAGGGAAGCAGTAGATCAGGGATCGGCAACCTATTCCAAAGACGGCACATGAGCCGATTTTTAATGGCACGCTGCTGCCTGCCGGGGTCCTGGCAGGCAGCAGCGTGCCATTAAAAATCCTGCCCGGCCTGGCCTGCTCTTCTCCACTCTCCGCCCACCCCCCCACCCCCTCCCGCGGGGGCAAGGGGCAGAAGCTTGGTCCTAATGGCTCCCCTGCCTCTTCCTGCCGGCCAATCAGCTGATGGCCCTTGCGAGGGAGGGGGTGGGGGAGGAGCAGAGTCAGTGTGCTTGCTGCTCCCAGTGGGGAAGGGCCTTGGGGAAGGGTGTGTGTGTGTGTGGGGGGAGATCTGGGCATATCCCCTCCAGCCCCCTGCCGTGAGCACCCCATGACCCCAGCCCACACCCCCAGCCCTCTGCCCTGACCCCTCCCCCCCACACACAGGCAGCTCTCTGCCCTGAGCTCTGCAGCCCCGCACCCCCTCCAGGCCCTGCCATGAGCTCTGTACCCCCTTCACACACACCCAGCCCACTGCCCTGACTCTTGCACCCCCCCATATACCCAGCCCCCCCATGCACCGTCCACATCCTGACTCTTGCAACCCCCCACATCCCCACCCCCACCCTGAGCACCACATGGGAGCTCCTGCACCCCCCCACACACACATTCCCACCTGCACCTCTCCCACCAAATGGGAGCTGCCATGGTAAGCGCTCCACACCCAAACCGCCTGCCCCAACGCTGAGCCCCCTACCTCATTCTAGCTCCTGGCTAGACCCTACACCCCAATCTCCAGCCTGCTCCTTCACTCCCAGCCCTGTTCTTAGTGCACTCCCACCTTCAACTCAGTGCAGAGAGAGAGAGGAAAAGAATGGACCAGGATCAGGGAGAAGGTAGATACCCACTGTATTTGGGCAGGGCTGGGACCCCAGACCGGCAGCGGGCTGAGCGGGTCCGGCAGGTGGGATCCTGGCTGGCAGGAGCCGGCGGATGGAACCCCTGAGCTGCAGCGGGCTGAGCCATTCAGCCCACTGCTGGTCTGGGGTCCCGGTTGCCGGCCCTGGTTGCCGGCCCTGCACAGCCCGCTGCCGGTCTGGGGTTCTGGCTGCCGGCCCCTTGCCAGCTGGGGTCCCGGCCGCAGGCCCTGCTCAGCCCGCTGCCGGCCTAGGTGAATGGAACCCCAGAGCAGCAGCAGGCTAAGCGGGCTAGCGGCATAAGATCAACATTTTAATTCAATTTTAAATGAAGCTTCTTAAACATTTTGAAAACCTTGTTTATTTTACAATACAACAATAGTTTAGTTGTATAATATATAGACTTATAGAGAGAGACCTTCTAAAGAACATTAAGGTTTCACATGCCGGTAATACATTTTAAATTTAATGTGAATAAATGAAGACTCAGCACACCACTTCTGGAAGGTTGCTGACCCCTGCAGTAGATGCTGGGGGATGAGGAAAGACCTTGTGTGGGAGGGTGGTGGCTTTCATCTAATGCCATGTCTTGGGTGGATGTTGCACCTGATTCTCTAACAGTGTTTTGGGGGACATAATTTAGATCAAAATTGCTTCTCCTGGCCAGACCCCTAAACTTGTGGTTGATCATCAGTAGAGACAAACATTTAAAATGAAAAACACCTGAATTGTATTGAGGAATATTCACACAACATAAGAAGCAACCTGACAACTCTTCTGAATGTTTCCCCTCTGATAGTCTACAATAGCCAACTCAGTAACAGCCAAGGCCGGCTCCAGGGTTTTTGCCGGGCCAAGCGGCGGGGAGAAAAAAAAGCCGCGATCACAATTGGCAGCACTTCGGCGGCAGCTCCACCATGCCACTTTCTTCTTCGGCAGCACTTCGGCGGCAGGTCCTTCCCTCCGAGAGGGAGCGAGGGACCCGCTGCTGAAGAGCCCGACGTGCCGCCCCTTCCCCTTGGCCACCCCAAGCACCTGCTTGCTGCGCTGGTGCCTGGAGCTGGCCCTGGTAACAGCAAGGTTATTACTTACCAGCCCTCAAAACTCAACCTATTCCAGCTACCAGTTAAGATTAACCCCCATCCTACTAAAGGGGTAGGCTCAGCCTATCAGATCTTGAAGAAATAACCCAACCAGCTCATTTATACATAGAGCCCTGCATGGGTACGTAATTTGTATCCACATCTGATCTGCAATCCACAAATATGGTCTGTGGATATCTGCAGATTTGCAGGGCTCTATCTCTACATTCAAAGTACATTACTAAAGGCTGCACTGAAGTTAACCACTGACATCCAGATTTTTTTGGCAGGAGGTATGAAATTTCATAACTAGCTTCAGTGAAATACTTACTGACAAACTTTTCCAGAAACATTGCAAATCAAAAGAGGGAGATTAAGTATATTTAATTATATTGCATGCCTTACTAGTCAAAACCTACCTGGCTTTCACTATAACTTTCTTTAGACTACAGGATTGCTAAATCATGAGTCCATTTTATAACCAAGGATTGCTTTACGATCCAATGTTCACACAATGCTTTTGTGAGGAAATATCTAATGTTTTTGCTTTCAAAGTACACTGAGAAGAACTCTATGCATCTGAAAGCATGCTGCCGGAGACAAACAGCTCAAAAGTATAGCCATGCTTTTGGATGTGCCATGTTCCTTATTGGATGGTTTTCAAACCAGCAATGTGGAAACCTCTTTCTAACATTAGCATGCATACCTTTGTTGTGTTTCATTTATTCTTATGAATGGCGCCAAGAAATGAGATCTTTTGTGATTAGAGGATGGCAGGTAATTGGCAGCAACCATGTGCTATACCACAGACTTGCAAGGGACATCCCAGCAGTGCATTTGTTTGATTTATTGATCATACTATTTAAGTAAATAGTAACTCTTCATTGATTCGATATGATGTACACATTGCATGCTCACTAAATTGTTACATATTTTTGTTGCAAGTTTCAATTGGCTATCTGAGAAGCCACAAATAATACTGTGCAACAGAGAAGACAATCCAAATTTTATTCAGACTTTTTGGGCACAAGACCATTATGACAGAGGGAATACCATCTGTCCAGAAATAATATTTTCCATTGCTGGGAATTATTGATAAATGAGAATTATGGAGAACATATGGTCACTATATCTCTAACACTATGACTGAAAGTGGTATGCTTTGTTCTGATGCTCAAAGGGAAAAGTCAGCTATTGACCTTAGAGAGGTGACCACTATAACTGTACAAAGAGCTTTATTCTGAACAAGGTGTCAAGCAAAGATAGGGAATACTTCTGACACTTAGGAACTTTTGAAATGATCATAAGAAGGGTCAGAAAAGGAGATCCCAATGGTTGGTTTGTTAAAAAAACAAAAAAACTTTTCATACCATGTGGAATAGAGTTGACTAAATTCACAAATAGGTACTGGAGGTCTCAGAGGTCTGAGGAGTACCTGCATAAATACCTTTGCAAAATGCTAACAGTGGATATCTTCCCAGCTTAGCAACATGGTGAGCAAAGTCATTAAGACAAAAAGACACTTAAGGGTATAAAAAAGGGAGAGGGACCTGAGGGAATGAGAGGATTGACAGGCAAGGACTTTAATATAGAGAGATAAAGACTCTTCTAATTTCTTTTCTGCAAAATCAGGGGTTTAGCACTACCTTGGCAAAGTGAAGGAGTCTTAGATCTACCTAGGTAAGGATTTTTTTTTTTTTGGTAGCATTTAATTTTGATTTTCTTCATCTCTTTTGTTTGATAATTATTGTTTTATTGAAAATTTTCTTGGGTCTTAGACTGTTTCTGGAATCATACACCATAGTCCAGTCTTAGAGATGACAATAATTTTGGTTCTCTGGTGAACGTGAAACTGATACCTGACCTGGGGCACATAGTCCCATAGCTATTACCTACAAGATGGATGAGAAAAGCCTGGGGACCACAAGGGATGAGAGGACTAGGGAAATGAAGGAAACAAACATGCTGTGATAAGGTAGAAGTCTGCTTTACATTTAAAACTAACTCCCACCCCGTCCCAAAATCCCACACCTGAATGAGAGAAGAGAGCTTTAAGGCAAAAGGCATGTCTCTGTGAGCAATGGCTGGTAAAGAATCATGATGGCTGGTGGAACGGGAATGAGCATGAATAGAGAAAATCAGTTGGGGATGATTTGTAGGCACACTAGTTAGTGGAAATTGCAGCTCTGTAGTCAATGGCTGGTGATGACGTTGATGGAAAGCAGAAGCTGCTTTTCTCGATTCTCAAGTTCCTTGTTCTTTCAGTGCAATCTTTACTATACTGCCAGTTAGCAGTGGGAGTGTAGAGGATATACCAGAAGAAACAGAGATGAATATTTGACTTGGATGTTGATGTTGTAGATGGATCTTCATAGGAGAGGTGATTATCATCTTTTCCCCTTCAGTGTATGTGTAGATTTCAGTGAATGTACAGAGCATAAAACCTGACTTTTTTTTTATTTAAAAATTACTACCACCTCTTTTAAAAAAAAAAAATCAAATAAACCCAAATCAGCAGTTGATGTCAAGTGCTTCTTGGGGAGAACATATTGATAAGAAATGCATGGAAGATATAGAAGAAGCTTTTGGAAATGGACAGGACTGAGAAGGGATTCTTACTTTTACAATAAACATAATTGCTTTTGTGTCAAGTATCAGAGGAGTAGCCGTGTTAGTCTGGATCTGTAAAAAAGCAACAAAGAGTCCTGTGGCACCTTATAGACTAACAGATGTAGTTAGTCTATATGTACATCTGTTAGTCTATAAGGTGCCACAGGACTCTTTGCTGCTTTTTACATAATTACTTTTATTATTCATTGAGTGAGTAACATCTTGTTCTTTTGATCCCATCAACGAGATGGTGATGGTGCTTGTTTGCTTTGATAGGTAAACTGGAGAGAGTTTAGAGAAGAGGAAAAATGTATGAACAGGTTTGGAAAATAAGGCCGGGCGGGTGTGTGTGTGTGGGGGGGCGGGGGGGGAATGAAAATTAGGCTCTTCAGTTTTGAGAAAAAATTACATATGAGAAACCACAAGTCAGATGTAGAAATCTCTGTCCATCTGAAGCTCTTAAGGGGTGATACTCTGTCTTACAGAGTATATAGGACCTGAAGCTTTTCTCTGCAAAATCTTAAAACCTGGAGACTCCCAGCCCAAGCAACATCTATTGGTTTTCCTGCCCCACCTCCCAATATCTTATCCCTGTTACATCTGTGGATAGTCTATGTTGTACTGAAGTCCAATAAAAATCAAGGTTACTGATCCACATGGTCTCAAGCACAAAGCTATTTCCAAAACCCACTGTAGTCAATTATTCTTTCATTGATTTCAACAGGCTTTGGCTCAGACCCTAAAGACTACTAGTTCTAAGACATTAAATTACTTTGGCTACTTTTAAAGTTATTCAAATCCATATTTGCAGTACTGTGCATATTATGGTAATGAAACATCACATAAACTGTATTTATTCAAAACACAACCTAAACCATCCATCTGAAAAAAGATATTTTACAAGCAACTAATAAAAGCGCTTTAAAGCTGTTTAGTTTTCTCATTTGGGAATATGCCTAAAAATAACCATTAATGTAAAACATTTTATACCATAAGAGTAATGTAGGGCTTTCACTGGCATATTAGGCTTTCTTGTTTAAAAAAACCCACAAGATTAGGTTATAAGTGTAACGTAATGATGCAGGAATGACAGTTAAGCATGTGTTTAACAGTGTGTAATCGGGTGGCCTGCCCCTTTTAGGGACCAGGGAATCTGGGGCGAGACAGCCTTGTTCCATTATCAGATCCAGCTGGGAAGGAGTCTGTAGAGCTTTATAAAGGGTTGCAAGAGCACAGTTTAGGGAGATGGGCTCTTACTATCATTCCTGAAGCAGGGGGCTTGAAAGAAAGGATTTGTCCTGCATTCTGCACTGAAAGAGGCAAGCTGCTCTGGGAAGTGTAGCCCAGGCTAGGCAAAGAAACTATCTTTGTTTTTAATATCTTGCTTAAGTTTTATGTTTGAAGAGTAAAATTGTGTCTAGAAAGTGTCTTGGGCATGGCAGTGAGTCCTTACTGAGAGGACTCACTGCCATGAGGGAAAACTGAGGCAGCAGCTAGCCTGAAGCAAGAGAAGGTAAGGCAGCCCTGCTACAATGTGCTTTCCTGAATCAGGGTCAAAATCAATACACAATATAGTATTGACACTCATTGTGTTCACTTCATATTTAAATTAAAACACATAACATGGGGCAATTAGGGACATATTCAAAACATTTTGTATTAAATCTGCCATCAAGAAACGTGAAAGAATAAAATGTAACCAAACCTCAAGAAACAAAGTGTTTGGTCACATCAAATCTGACTCTGTGTACAAAGTGACTCATCTAGAGAGAGTTGTTTGGAACATTCAGTGACTGATCCTCAGCTGGTGTAAATTTTCATAGCTCCATTGACTTCAGTGGAGCTATGACCATTTATATCAGCAGAGAATTTGTTCCTCCAAGCTAAAATATGAGCATTTCTGAGTCATTGGAATTGACAGACTGTCTGTCTGAAATCAAGCATGGACCTAAGCCACTCTTGAATCATGAACACAATCAGGTCCAACTTTTTGTAGCACTCGAAAGAGAAGAAGGATGCATGCAAGGCTGCTAAGGTCCCAGTCTTCCAACTAGATCCATGTAGATGATCTGGTTTGGTAACTTAGATGTTAGTGAAGTTTTTCAATTTTAATTTAAAAACCAAAAATCCTTTCCCCCCCCACCCCCACACACACTTCCCATAGCTCCAAAATAAGACACACCAGTTTCAGGTAGGAGTTGACTTTGTTCATATATGCTATGTCCAAGAAGAAAACTTCTTTGAAGTGAAACATGTAGCTTGCTGTGTGCCTTCTGAAACCACTAAATTAAAGTCTAATAACTAATGACAAACCAGTATTGCTGTGCACAGATGTTGAGCTTATTGTCAATCAGTGTTTGAAACTTTTCTGTGATATAGTGAGTCATACGGTGACTACTATGTCTTTTTTTTGTCATATCTTATCAAGTAATCTCCCTTTATACACTTTGGTATAACTTATTATCCGCATGACAATGGGGAATCAGTGAGATTTATTGCCACATACATGATTTCTGGTACTGTTTTTCACCTTTCTGCCAATAACATTAATATTTACTATTTGGAAGATTCACATGGTTCATGTTGTCCTCCTCCCCTCCCTCCTCCCCCCTTGGAACATCATTTATTATTTACAGTTTCATTAATATTAGGCTTCTGTGGAGATTATAATTTCAATTTTTTCTATTTATTTATGTACCAGCCTCCTTTTAAAATAAAGTAGTAAGATTCTTCTTTGATGTGATAAATATACTGAGATGGATAAAAATGTATTTGCATGGTGTATTGATTTATATGCTGAAAACATTTTGTCATGGATTAACATATTTAGTGTGGTTTGCATGACTTTGAGATTGCATAATTTTTTCCAGTTAAATGATATGATACAATGCTGTAAGCCATATACTTCCTAGTAGAAAGTTTGGACATGCTGAAACACTTAACTTCAAAGTTATTTACTTGTATTCTTCAAAATTCTTGATAAGAAACTATGGTTGAACTCTGTTTCATTTCTTCTTATCTGTTGTTTGTTTGTTTGTTTATTTACTGTTAGCTATTATTTTTATACATATTATCTAGGAGATACCTACAGTGTAAAGTTCCACTAGGCTATTAATTCATTTTAACTGTTTAGCACCAGATTCTGCTCCCACTGAAGTCCAGTGGAAAACTTGTTGATTTCAGGGGAAGGATTGAGTGCACAGAATTAATGTTACCCTGATTCTACAAGTGTGTGTGTGTGTGTGTGCGTGCACCAAACTGCATTGAAGGATCAAGGCCCAATCTTGTGTTAGTGGCTTATTACTGGGAATATCCAAAGTACCGTACCTTTAATATTGCTTCTGCATTATTTCTTGAACAAAATATCCATAGAAATACTTTTATGAGAAATTTACAAAGTACATTTTAAGTAGCTTGAGCTATTTTTTTTAATCTGAATATTAGAAACATTCAAGTGTCTTATTTTTTAATTTGTGGGGGAAACAATTTTAAATTGTAGATGAAGATGGTATCAGGTTTGAGGATTTGGGGGAAGAAAAAAAAAACCCCTAGATACAAACTTCCTTTACTTACTGTCTTCTGCAAATTGACATCCTAAAGTTATACTCAGAAAAGATATGATATATGAATGTGTAGATTTAAATTAGAGGCTCTATCCAGATAACATGTAGGTTTTTTTAAAAAAAATCTGTCAATAATGCCTTCATTTTTTTTTAAATGGAAATAATTTTAAAGATCTGAGGTGAAGTCCTAGCCCCCATTGAGGTTGATAAAAGTTCTGCCATTAACTTCAGCAGCATCAGGATTTCATCCTGACCCATGTTCCAGCATTTCTGCTGTTTGCTTTACTTTTTAAACTTCATTTAGGCTTGGACAATCAAACCATTCTAGTCAAGTTATTTGCATAACATTGCTCTGTTTGGGGTTTTCTGATGTTGCGCAGGAATTTTTTTTATATGCATACATATTAAAATACTAATTCAGATTAGGTTTAGGTGAAGTGTTTGGCCTCTACTTGTTTTAATGAAATATAAATTTGAGGCTTACTTGACCAATGTCCCTGTATAGTGCTTTTAAATATAAAGTGGCATGTGTATACACATATACATACAAACAGACCTTTTTAAAAACTCTCATTGCAAGTTATAGAAGCTTGTTTTGTTTCCTTTATCCTAGCAGGGGTGCTGGAACAATTTTTGTAGTGGGGGTTTTGACAGCCATTGAACCAAACTGTAAAACCTATATATAATGGAAACCACTTCAAGCCAGCATCAGCATCCCCAGCACCCCTAGATCCAGCACCTATGTATTCTAGTATTCTTAAAACCATTGAAGGGCTTGTCTCTGGTAGCCCTGGCATAACTTGAGGTCTGAGTTTTATACCAATATGGTTAAATTGGTGCAAAAGGTTTTACAGACACTTTTTTATTTCACTAAGACCTGTTCCTCACTGACTTAAAGTAAGAGTGTCCACAAAGCTTTTTGTACCAGTTTAACTATATCAGTTTTAAAAATGAGATAGGTTGATTCTAGTGAAACTTTATTGTATAGGTAAGCCTAAGTGATAGTTCTCCTAACTAAGAGGAGTGACCAGTCCAGAGTCTTCTGAAGATCCCCCCAGCCCTTCATTTGGGGAACCATGAAATCCCCCTTCTGAATTTCCAATCCCAATCTGACCCTACATCCCCTTCCTTCTAAAGGGCTATGCTGTGATACTCATTCTATGGATCTATAGTCTTTCTAAACTTCCTTGTACCAAGGTTGTTTACAAGTCTGGGTCAGCCTCAATGAACCATATAGGGCCTAAGCCAAAAGCATGTTGAAGTCAATGAAAGATTCTCATTGATTTCTGTGAGCTTTGGATAAAGGCCTAAAAACACTTGAATTTATCCAGGCCGTTGGATGTATTTATACCTGTGTTTTGAGCTTTTAACGGTTTATCCACTCTTATGAGATATTCTATAAGGCTCTCAGATAAGCACCTTTTCATGTCAAGAAAGCCAAGTTCCTTCTTGCTAAGTGACACTAAATATAGCTAGACCAAGTCTGACCATGGGTGGCTGTAACAAAATTGATGTTTACTCTTGCAAACTGCATGGAGTGTTTTTTTTTTAACTTATCCCAGGAATAAAGAAAATAATTAGTTGATTGAAGTCTTTACATGAATAACACTAATGAGACTGAGCTGCATTTTTGTCATTCTGGAGCAAATAAATATTAACAATTATGAAATTTCAGTTACTACCAATCCAGAAGGATACATACTCTGCTAGACCTGCCAATTGAATCCTACAGGCATGGTCACAAACCATTTTTGGCTCCAGATTCTCATTATGACATCATAACCTCTCTTCCCAACCATTAGTTCTGCTTCAGACTTCGCATCAGAGAACTTCATTCTTGCCATACCATCATGAAATCCTCCCTCTCCTCTGCAAAAGGTCTAGTTGGAAAAACTTCATCACTACAATTTAGCTTACTGCAAAACAGTCTACTTGGAGCTCAGGACTTAGAACATGACTTCCCCTTAGTGCTGTACTGTGATCAGCGTGGGGGTGACCCACTCTCTCTTACATGGCCGACAGAAGGGCCAATCCTAATAGCTATCCCTGTCAGTCTCTCTCTCTCTCTCTCTCTCTCTCTGCACCCCTTCTTGTGCAAAGTACCTAAAAGGGGCAAGGTGGGGGTGGGGTCATGGCTCTCCCTCCCCTGCATCAGCCTGTGGAGGGGGCTATCTGCACTATTGTAATGGGTGATGCAGAACAGAATGCTCATCTCTCACATGTGCTGACCAATCTGAAGAGAGCGTTCCTCCTGAGGCACAGTCATTCCTGGTACTCCCAGGGGGAGAGTGTCCTCCTCTACAAATGGCAGAAATGAGTAGTGGCCCAGGCAGGAAGCTGCTTACTCCTGTCTAACAGACTGCTCTCACTTCCTGGGGTGAAATTTTACACTGATGGCAGATCTTTGTGATGTGATTCCTGGATGTTTTAGAACCTGCTTCTGCCTTCATATTTGAGCCCCATTGAGATCAGCTGGAATGCTTGAATCTCAGGGGCCTCAACTCTGGTATTTCCTTTCTTCCTTTGCCCACCATAACATGAGTCTGACCTTCTACTCACAAGGTGAAGCCTGTTCAGGGGGGCTTCTTCTGAAAGGATGATTTGGGTAAAGAGGACTTATACTGGCATATACAGGTTCCTCTACAGAAGTGGTTCCCAAACTTGCTCCGCTGCTTGTGCAGGGAAAGCCCCTGGCGGGCCAGGCTGGTTTGTGTACCTGCCGCATCCGCAGGTTCGGCAGATTGCGGCTCCCATTGGCCGCGGTTTGCTGCTCCAGACCAATGAGAGCTGCTGGAAGTGGCGGCCAGTACGTCCCTTGGCCCGCACCACTTTACATTTTGTCAGCCTCCTCCAGTTCCTCCGGGTACTCGGCAGTGGGCAGTCCTGGTAGCCCCTGTCCTTCCTCCAGGTCAGGTTTCTCCTGGTCCAGGGCCTCCCCTGGCGCAGCAGCAGGGTCTGAAGGGAACAGCCAGCAGACTGCGTCTGCCTCCCTCTCTGGTGCTGCTCTGACTGGGCTAAGGTCCCTGCCCTTTGTACTTCCTGTTCCATCCCTCCCCTTCCAGGGGGTGGAGTAAGCTTGGCCTGGCCCTGCCCACTCAGGCTGAGAGTGGCTCTTTATCCTCAGGTTCGGAGGGAAGACACCCTGGCTCCCTACACGGCAGAAAAAGTTTGGGAACCACTGCTCTACAGTCTACATTTAACTTACTTAAATTTCATCTATTAATGCTTATACATTTTTGACCATGTACTTAGAGAAATGAGGATAAAACTGGAAAAACAGAAGTATTAAAAAAGAAAAAATTGAAGTAAAACAAAAATATAGGCCAGAAAGGAAAGCAAATAAATAATGTGCAGGTGCCTAATATAACTAAATCCCCAAATAATGGTTGCAAAAGTATGTATGCCTTTTTCCATCTTCATTATATTTACTATATGGCAATTAAGGATCCTGTGCCAAAAAGATAGGAGAATCTGCTTTATACTTCAGAAGGTTAATTCTGGTTATTGAAGTTGATATTTCAGTCAAAGGAGGGGTTAATATTTTACAATCAAGCACCGAACAAGTGTGATTACCATGCCTTTTGACTGAAAATTCTCATTCAAGTCTACAGTGGGTTTTCTTATACACTTCATTTTGTGTGTGTGTGTGAGAGAAAGCTGCCTAGATTTTAATGGTAAAAAATAAGTTAAAATTTGTCTTGAAGTGGCATGCTGTATAATCTGTTTTGTGAAATGATACATGGAAAAGCTACTTGTTCCAGTTTGTTACTCTTGAAATTATTGATTGATCGTGATTCTGGTTACCTGTGGTTTAAAGGAAATAAACAAAACATTGCATATTACAGGTGACCTGCAGAGGGGAAATATTATTTATGCCCTTACTTACTTCTTTGTAATGGAGAAAACTTTCTTTTTTTGTGCTCCAAAGAAATTTCCCATTTAGGTATCACATTGAGTGCCTGGATTTCCAAGAGCTGTGCTCCCATTTAGGATGCTAATTGAAGTAGTTAGATTTTTCTCACTGAGAACAATGGGAGCTGTTGGGCATTCAAGATATATCCCTACACTTAGTTCCTGGAAGTGTTTGCATTTGAAATTCTGAGATATGTAAAATTTCTGGAGAAGTTTAGACCTTATTCCATCAAGGAAGAGGTAAATTTTCCCTGGTTGAGCTAGGATGATGAGGTGGTATTAAAAAATTAAAAATAGGTGGTTAATTGTTGTTGTTATATATCCCTTTACTGAACAGTAAAGTTTCACTTTATCGTTTTGTTTTGGGTGAAAGGCACTTAGAATGATAAGGCACTGTTGATTGTTATGTGTTTCTAAGAAAATCCTGTTCTGAGTCAGCCAGTATGAGCAGAGTGTCCTTGTCATAATAGCTTTATAATAGGACTAGTTGTTATGGATTTGTCTTGACACTTGGTTCTCAAACCTGGGTTTGCAGGTTCCCTGGCAGTCCTCAGACTGCAGCCCCCACCCTTCTGCTCACTGGTACAAGCAGGAAGTGTAGGTTGGTGGATCCTAGGTTACCAGAGGCGCTCCCACAAAGCTCCTGACTTGAGGAGGTGTCCAACCTCTCCAAGTAGCTAAGACTCACTATTTTAAGCCAGGAGATATAGGAAATTGCTTCATGCCACAAGTGAATCCCTGACTGGATGCTACATTGGATCCTGCTTTCTCACCTGATTCCTGAGCCCTGTCCGCCTGCTCTGTTCCTGGTTTCTGCCTTGTCCCTTTTTCCAGATACTTGCTTCTGTGCCCCATCCCTGGCTATTGATTATGGCTCTGATCCTTGGCATGACTCCTGACTCTGACTCCAGCTCCCACTCTTGGTGTAATGACAGAAAGTTTGGAGTAGGAATCAGTTGCCTTACTGTTGTATGGAGGTGATCATGTAGTGAGCCTTATCAGCAGAAGCACCTTGCTTGCACTTGGAGCCAGGCATGAGTCACGTCACCAACACCTGTTTGTACAGCTCTCTGTAAAAAGTTAAATAAAGTGTTTTATTGTTACTTAAGTCTCCAGTATCTCTTTTATGGTCTAATAGCAAGTTGGTGTCAGGACAAAAGTAAAAGTAAAGAAAGAGTAGAACAAATCTGAAAAAAAATATATAAAAATAAGAATAAAAAGGATCACCAAATAAAGCTTCTAGGAAGCTTAGTATTTTAAGAAAATGCATCAGAAAACTGGGCAAACTGAAAGCAAGAATTTGACCTGTACAGCATCACAAGTGGCACAGACAACAAAGATGAATGGCTGCAAACAGCATTATTTCTTCATTTGGCAGGTGGCAAAGCAAGAGAGGTATTTAACACTTTTCAATTTGATGATGCAGCAGATAAAGAAAAAGTACAGGTCTTAAGGAATACATTTGAGGCATACAGTGCACTGCAAAGAAATGTGCCTGTTATGTGACACATTTTTCACTGGCAGTCAGACAGAAGGGGAAAGTATATATCAATATGGGACTGATATAAAACTGGCAGCACAATCTCGTGAATTCAGAAAACTGTGTGTGAGTCACTCATTAAAGACCTCATCATGTATCTATTGTATCAGACTCAGTGTGAGCTAGATTGTTGAGGGTGATTAATTTAGCCCTGGAATGTGCTGTGGACATAGGTCCTGCCGATGAAATGACTACAAAACAGTTGCAACTAAGGGCTGGGTGAACTGGAAAAAACACATACACGCACTGCAGTTTGTCTGCCTTTAGCAAGCACCCAGTCATGGGCTAGAGGGTGTCCTTCTGCTAATAAATGCCTGTGATAAAGAGAAGTGAAAAAAGAGCAGTCAGAGGCAACTAAGGGTTGTTATAAATGTAGATGTGTAAGGAACAGTCCTGTTTATGAGTAAGAACTCCTTTCCAGAGTTGCACATTTAGGCAAAGTCCCAGTATGAACAGATGTTTACTCTCAAAGTAGCAGATGAGCAATCATATGATCTATTTCTTGGGAACTGAGACGCCCACGGATGAGTGGAATATGGATTTGCTCATGAACGATCACAAAACTGTCCATTTTGAAACCAATACTGGGGCATAGGCCAATGTGTTGTGTCTAAAGTTTTTTTTTTAATAACATTTTAAGGTCCAAACCAATTTGATTATCTGGCTGATAGCCTACTCAGGAGAAAAACGGTGAGTATGTGGTGAATGCAGTTTGGACTGTATCGGGATAAGAAAACCTGACTGGAATTTCAGGTGATGGAATTTGACTCTCAAGCTGTATGGGGTTTATAGGCTGTGACATCTTTAAACTTAGTTGAAAGAGTCAGTATGGTAAAAGAAGAACCAGAAGGTGCCTGGTATATATTTAAAGAATTCAAGGGTGTATTTTATAGGTTTAGAGTGCTTGCCAGGTAAACATACCATAAAGATGAACTCATAAGTACCACCTGTAATTCTTGCACCTTGTAAAGTTCCAGTGGTATTCAAGGACAAACTAGAAAAATAACTGCACCACACAGAACAATGTGAGTAATAACAAAAGTGCAAGAATTTATGAAATGGGTCAATTCTACAGTAACTGTAGACAAACCAGTTCAAGATGAAATGAGAATATACTTGGATCTGAGACACACAAATAAAGCAGTACGAAGGGAACACTTTCAGTTGCCTACAGCCAAATGACAAACATTCTAGACTCTGTTCATGCAACACACCCTCTGTTCATGCAACACTCCAGCTGGCAGGTACAGATTCACCAGACTTCCCTTTGGCATTTGTTCAGCTCCAGAGGTATATCAAAGAGTAACCCAACAGAGATTTGAATGTTATATAGATGACCTACTGGTGTGGGGAAATACTGGACAAGAACATGATCAATTCTTGAGAATTCTACACAAGTGTTGTGAAAGGAAATGGCCTACTAAACAGGAGCAATTGCAAATTGCTTCTGACAGATAAAATGTTTGGGGCACCACTTGACAAAAGAAGATCTAAAACCTGACAACTTAAAAATTGCCGCAGTAAGTGAAATGACCACACTGACCTCCAGGGCTGAATTACAAAGATTTCTTGGAATGGTTATTTACCTTGGGGAAATTTATCCTGAACATGTCAACAATAGCAACTCCTGTAAGACAACTTTTGGAAAAAGATGTTAACTTTGCCTGGATGCCAATGCATGAGGTGGCATATGAACACTGGAAAGAATTGCTTACAAGGCATGTGGAGTAAAATTGAAGACATGGTACAGTCTTGCAACACATATCAAACCTTCAGAAACAATAATCAAATGGAACCAATGCTACCACATAAGGTCCCAAACAGACCTTAGCAGAAACTTGACATGTACCTGTTTGCACTTCAAGGTGGCAATTTTCTTAATCTGGTTGATATATTAGTCAAAATACTTAGTCTGGATGCTTCAGGACATAAGTGCCTCTGTCCTCTGATGCTGCAAGTCTATATTTGCAAGGTATGGCATACAGTGACAATAGACCACAATTTTTTTTCCAGATACTGTAAAACTTTTGCAAAGCAGTGGGACTTTGTGTGAATGGACTTGATGTTTTGTGAATAATCAAGTGGAATGGGTGAAAGGGATGTTCAAAGTGTAAAAAGGATTCTTAAACAAAATCTAGCTTGGATAACACACATCCCCATTTTAGCCTGTTAAGCTATTGGAATACACCTATGGGAGATTTAAAATCACCTGCTCAGCTCCTCATGGGAATACATCTAAGGACCAGATGGTTGACTTTGTCAGTGTTGCAATCCAAGCTGATATAAAGAGACATACAAACTAGCCTAAAATTGAGACAAGCATAGCAGAAGTCTTTCTTTGACAAAGGTGCAAAGCTTTTTTTTATCACCACTGAAAATTGGAGACTGTTTATATTAATCAAAAAGGATCATGGAAATCTGAACAGATGACTGACCAACACACTGTTTCAAGATCTAATCTTCTCGAGACGGAGGAAGGAGATGTCTATGGGAGAAACAGAAAGGATTTGATGAGCACTAAAAGAATTGTGCAGGTGGTGAATGTTACATATTTTCAAATAGAAACTGTGTCAACATCCAGATCAGAAATACAAGCCATACCAGACCAGACTAGTGAATCTACTGTGTCTCAAGCATCAGTTCGAAACAGGAAAAAAAAATAGGACACTGATAATCTTGTTACTACCTCTAAAGCAAAGTGCTAAGAGAACCTACTAAATACAGAGACTAATTATTCTACTCTTTTGGGATTCACATTAGAGTTATGGACACTTCATTACTCAACGGTATCAAATTAAAGTTGAAACTTAGTTAAAAATTGTACATATCTAGTTTTTATTTATTTATTTTAAAAAATGTAATGATGATAGGAACTTTGGAGAAGGAACCAGTTACCCATAGTGTTGTTTGTGGGGAACTGTTATGCCTTATAAGCAGAAGCACATTGCTTGCACTTGGAGCCAGGCAGGCAATCCAGGAATGCCTGTTTGTACAGTTCTTAGCTAAAAGTGAAGTAAAGTGGTTTACTGTTTCTTAAAATGTCTTCAGTTTCTTACATTTTTTGGCAATAGCTATTACCCTTGGCTTGACTCTGACTCTGACCCCTGGCTAGACTCTGACTGTGACCCTCACCTGTGGTTCCCAACCATTGCTTGTCTGACCGCCTACGTCCTGAACCATGGCAGCTGGCTTTCATCAGCAGAGACTTTGCCTGTGTCTTCTGATCAGTGTTTTGTTGAAATAAATAGGCTACTAGAATGTACTAGGCATCCGATAACATGGTAGGTACATTCTACCTACATGTAGCTGGAATTTTCAACAGCATATTTCATCTAATGATGCAAATGTCACTGAAAAATGCAGACTTATGTATTTTGTATATGTTTGTGGAAACAGTTTCACCAGTAATGTAGGTCAAAATATGTTTTAAAATGAGTAACAGGTTTAGTCTAACAAAGATTTAAACAATAAACTGTGCACAGCAAAATGCGTGCATTAGTTAAATTAGTATACTAATTTAACTAGTGGTCTTGCATACAATTTATGTCTATTAACTAAAATTTGTAATTCAGACACTTAAAGAACTATAAAACCCTTAAAGTGTAGTTGCTCATGAGTCACCAATGCAGTTAATTGAAATATAGTTAAATGTATAGCATAGGATGCTTGACTGAAAATCTAAACTGTTTGCAAATATCTTGGTATAGGCCTGTAGGACTTTATAATTTATCTTTCTCATAATCTCTTTAATGCTTAAGAGGGTGATATAAAAATCTTTGGGCCAGATCCTCTGTCTACTGATGTGTAAATTAGTAGAGCTTCATTGGCTTCTATGTAACTGTGTATTGGCACCACCTGAGGATGTGGACCTTAGTTGTAGTGGTCATCCTATACAATATATCTCAACTGATTTTGGAGTGGCTTTTAGAGATTCAGATACCTTTTTAATTAAATTTTGGTATATTTGCATTGTTTGTGAGTAATTCCATGATTTAAATAACTTCATAAACACACGAATTTAGGTCTCTTGAAAGTGTAAGCAGATGATTATACCAGCTGCTCTGCACAGTTCTGCAGAGGTGAAATAGGATACTACATTCCTGCTATTCTAGTTCTGCCCTAAGGAGGTGCAGAAGCTACCCAAAGTACTAACTGCTGTTGCATGGTGTATTCATATAAGTACTACATTGAGACTATCAGACTAACTTTTTTCTTGCAGTTTGACCAATGCATTCCTTTACCTAGCTTTGTATTTATACACTAAAGTCCAACTTTTGATGCTGCAAAGTTCTAAACTCTGTGGCTTCGCCAGCAGTTCTTACAAGTTGCTTGACCTACCACCATTGATCTTTCTGAAATGATATAGTCAGACTCAGTGTATAATACTGTAAGTGCTCCAGTGTGACTTTATTGCATAAAGACTTTAGCGCAGAAACCTGAGAAGAAGTCTGGATTAAGGAATTTGTGAACTCCTGCTAGTAAAGCCTATAAATAGGATTGCAAGGATTAGATTTTTATCAGTAAATGCCAGTAAACATTGATTTCCCTGTTCACACGGAAACCAATGGCAAAATATTTCTATTGATAATAACAAAATTTACAGATAGGCAAAGTCAGAAAAATGCTGCTACTAGAGTTTGACTTAAGGATATGCACTTTCTTTTAACATATGATGTTGACAATTTGTGTTTTAATGGTTACAAAGCTTTAACTTTTTGAAACTATGTCCATTATCATTTAAATAATTAGTGCCTAACACTCTTCTCTTTTCCCCCTCCACCCCCATAGCTTTGTATACCTAGGAAAATTTAAATTGTTAAAAATAGAAACAATGCTTGAATCAATATGTTTAAACTATTTTTTTAAAAGTAGAATTTTGCCAAGCCTATCTATAGATTCCATTAGCAAGTTTTTCAGACATACACTGTGGATCTCTTCAATCCCTTCACGCTCTAGCCTGCCTCAGCTAAAAGTGTGCTTCTGGGTCTCAGGCCACGAGCTTTGTTTACCCCGTGTCATCTGTGGCAATTGCTTCCCACAGGAGATTCATCACCAAAGCAGGTGGGATGATGTTGCCTTTCCTGTGGGCTCTGACAGAGGAAGTCTGTTGTAAACTGGGGCCATGAGGTCACAGGACATAGCACTCCAGTTACCATGCTTCCTGGCCATGCTCCTTTTCTTGTGTAATGGGCAGGATTGAACTGGAGACCTCTAGAGCTTAGTGCATGAGCCTCTACTGCATGAGCTAAAAGCCAATTGACGGTTAGCTAAAGCTGTAGAACAGACTCATTTAGTTCTCTGTCTTTAAGTGGTCTCAGTGCCACTAGATGGGACAGAACACCACACCCAGGAGGTATGTGGGTTACACTTGCACCTACTGTTGACTTTGACACTTGAAACAAATCCTCTCACCCACCCTTGTGCCACCACAATCCCACTCCAGTCTGATTTGTCTGCCACTAGACTATCAATAGATGCTGTAACAATCCCAGGCTAAATCAAAGCTATTATGCAGAATGGCTGAGGCGTAACTGATCAGTATCTGGAGGGGTATGATCTATGATTTACATTAAAATATTTAATAGTACTATTTCCAGTCTTTGTAGGATAGGCAGATGCAGTAGATTCGGCTTTGTTTTATAGTGGATTGGTGGATAATAGAGCACTGTTGTCTGTGACCTGCTTGAGTGAAAGATGCAGGATAATCTCAGTCCCTGTAAAGAAATTGGATGGGGGAGAGGGGGTAAGTGTCTCTCTCATCTATGAATGGACTGTAGGAGGCAGGGCGGGAGCAAGGATGTTTCGCGCCCTAGGCAAAACTTCCACCTTGTGCCCCACCCCCCAAGCGCTGTGGCAGCTCTCCGCTCCCACCTGCCCTAAGGCGCGCCCCCACTACAGCAGCTCTCCCCCTCCGCCCTGTGGTGCCCCCCCCGCGGCAGCTCCCTGCCCCAGCTCACCTATGCTCCTCTGCCTCCCCGAGCATGCCATTGCCGCTCCACTTCTCCCGCCTCCCAGGCTTGTGGTGCCAAACAGCTGTTTGGCGCCGCAAGCCTGCGAGGGAGAGAAACAGAGCGGGGCGGCGTGCTCAGGGGAGGAGACGGAGCAGAGGTGAGCTGGGGCGGGGAGTTCCTCTGCATGCCGCCGCCCCCCCACTTGCTGCAGGCGGCCCTCCCTGCGCCCTCCTGCCCCAGCTCCCTCTGCCTAAATGATGACGACGACGACCGGGGCAGCCGAAGGACCCGAAATGCTGCCCCCCCAAATGCTAGAGCCCTGGGTTGCGCTGGCCCTGATAGGAGGTGAGAGAAGTATCTCTAGCTCAAAAGGACAAATGCAGTGGAAGAGGACCTGTAGTTTAGTTAATGGTGAGCCCTGGTATGAATGTAGGAGAGGACAATGAAGGTCTGTGGTCCATATTGGAAAAACTAAGACAGATTAGGTGGGTATAATGGGGTCTTTTGCCTATAGGTGGAGGCTAGATAAAGTTTTGGAGAAGAGATGAAGGGTGGAGTTTAGATTGATGTGGGAAGCTTAATGAATTTCCTACTTAACGAGTTGTCTTTTTTTCCCTTAACTCTTTGTGAGCAGATAAGTGACATACTCTCTCACTATGTTCTTAGTGAGGAAACACACTACCCAGTTGCAAAGGAATCTGGACCTGTTGGTCACAGGGAGAGGTCAGACTGTTCTCATTGCATGGAACTTCTAGAGTTTTTCTGACTTCCAAGTAGCAGCACAGGCATTCTCCATAGTTCCTTCTGTCTGCAGACTAGAAGAATTTCTGTCCATAATCTGAAAAAATCAATTATTTTTTCTCTTGGGAAAATAACCTACCCCATTTAAAGATCTTGTCCTCAGGAAGGATTCCTCTGCTCTACTCCTGCAGCAAAGCCTCTCTGCCAAAGATGCACAATGACTGGCCACCCAGCTGAAAGAAAAAATGTGGTCAGGAGATGCCGGATTTTCTCAGCCCATTAACTCTACCTTAATTGCACTACTTTTTGCCTGTGATTAATAAAAGTCATGTCTGTCTGAACACATTGTAGATCATACTGGCATATTTCACAGAGACAAGTTTAACTCCTGAGTCATTGTGACTTTGTGGTTGAACAATCACCTGGTTAATGAGCATCCTTTAACCTTAGTGTTTTGTTTCCAAGAGGTCCTAAACCATTTTTTTGGTGGTGGGGAGGGGTAGTGGGCAAGTTTCGTAGAGAGCTAGTAATCTTGTGCAAAGTTTATCTGAACACCAGAAAAGAGCACACAAGATACTTTTGATGTATTCTATTTAGTTTATTCAAGAGAAGGTTAAGAGATGACTTGCTACATGGGGAGAAGATTTCTGAGTGTAGCCTCTTTGGCTCTGGTTACTCTTTTTTGTCAAACTAATGGATGAAAGCTGAATCTAGACAAATTCAGACTGAAAAGGCATATTTTTTTTAATCAGGGAAGATAATTAATAATTGGAACAGCTTATCTAGGCAAATGGTTGACTTGGTCACTTGAGGTCTTTAAGACTGGATGTAGAGCTGATTAAAAACTAGGGTTTCTTCCCCCACAGAAAGTTTTGATCAAAATGGGAGGGTGGAGGAAGAAGGAGGGAATTTCATCTAAATTTTCTATGGAAGTTTATTTTCTTCTGGCAGGAATTTGAATACTAAAAAAAATCTTTGGCCAAAAAGTTTCAAATTGGAAATTCAGCTGCAGTGTCTTACGGGAGTAGTAGTTCAGCTACTTCATGCTCCTTTTCTTGTCTATTCCTCCTCCTTAGTAGAACTCCATCTTTCATGGTGCACTGTGGTCTTCACTTGTGAAAAGAGGAGCCATTGTATCATGGGAATCCTCAGCCATGGCTAATCATGGGAGATGTAATTCAGTTGAGAACATAAGAACGGCTGTACCAGGTCATACCAAAGGTCCATCTAGCCAAGTATCTATCTACTGACAGTGGCCAATGTCAGGTGCCCCAGAGGGAGTGAACCTAACAGGCAATGATCAAGTGATCTTTCTCCTGCCATCCATCTCCATCCTCTGACGAACAGAGGCTAGGGACACCATTCTTTACCCATCCTGGCTAATAGCCATTTATGGACTTCACCACCATGAATTTATCCAGTTCTGTTTTAAACCTGACCCATAGAGGAGAAGGAGAACATAAGGCAACTGAACTATGACTCTGTCAGGAATAATAGCAGCATTTCCAAATGAAATCTTTTTTTACATATAGGCATTTGGGATTTAGATGGGCGGGTGGGGAATCCATGGGGGGAAAAAAAGGATTTTTTTTTTTTTTGGTGAAATTTTTTTTTAGTAGAAAACCCAATTTTCCAACAAAGTTTCAATGGAAAATACAGACCTAACTGAGTGCCTTTCTGAAAGGTTACGGATTAGATGTTGTAATCACTTGGTGAAATTCTGTGGCCTGTATTACACAGAAAGTCAGACTATATGGTCACAATGGTCTCTTCTAACTTTAAATTCTGTTAATATATTAGAAGATCAAGAAGTGTGGTATCTGTGAACATAATTATTCTTCTCTACAGTACTGAAATTTGAATCATTCATGGCAAATTTACACTTAAATTAAGATGAACAGTTAAAGTTACTTTAAAAACAAAGATTTTATTAATGTATCAGATGCTTATAAAACACACAAGACTAATACTTCCGAGTTTCTCATATATGTTTATATAAGAAACAATGCAGAGAGGATTAAAAGTTGAGTCACTCCAGGACATACAAAAGCAAATTAAATTCTTTGCTCCTGAAGTCACAACAGACTGGAATATAAAAGATAGTCATAATCCTGCCAGTGTTTTATATCACAAAGATTACTTTGTGTGTGTGTGTGTATTATTTTTTCAGGATTTTATATATTTCTAATTATGCAACCTCCTGCCAAATTTTGAAATACTGAAAAATTAAAGTAGAAGCCTACTTTATGGTTGTGGTTATCTTCTGTATTGGATAAGGTATACTGTGTTTTAAAACTTTAAAATTCCCTGCTTTCCTTTATAACAGTCCTTCAATCAGCATTAGCATCTAGTGCTCATAGGACCAGATCGTAGCTGAGCTCTGTCAGGATGGACAAGTGGATTAGGGGAAAGGAGCCTTCTTTCCTTTATGCTCTCCACGCACAAAATTGCATAAGAGACCTAAAAATGGTAGAACAAGTGGCTGACTGGGGCAGGGGTATGTCTGTATGTATTCAGTTGAACTCCTGTACCATCAGTTTTTCATATATGCCTGGTTAAGAAATAATGCTCTGTGTAAATGTGTGTAAGAATTAATGTTGTTCTCATATTCATGTATTGACTTACTTTCTGCTAATGGCAAAAACAAAACCCATGTCTATCTATGAAGTGCTTGCATAATTAGGCCATGAAAGCGTTCTAGTCTCTTATGCACAAATTATTCCTTGCTTTCATATCTGAGGGATTTTTCTCTTGTTGGAAAGAAAATGGAAAATGTTCCCTGCTTTGCCATTTAAAAAAACAAGTAGTGTTTGGGTGAGTGAATCCAACTGACATTCAACTTTGGGGGTCTCATCCGCTTTTGTAAAAACCAGCAGTACATCTTTCCTTTTCCCCATCTTTCGGTCTCATGCCCCACTGCTGGATGAGAGTATTTGTTGCAAAACATTTTGATCTTTAAATTAGTTAAAGGGTGGATGGGTATATCAAGTGTGGAGTGGTAGAGGCTGGATGTAGATATGCTGTGGCTAGGTTGGGAGACTGAGTGAGGATACAATATAAGTGGCTGGAATTTTTGGATTCCCTCTGCTGAATTTCCAGGTGCTCCAATGTTAGGTATCCAATAGTGGCTAGACAGGTGGCAAGTTGCAATTACTGTACTGACTGGCTAAGAATTGCGCAAATTCGACTACTTTTTGACACTCTGCAAAAAGAACAGGAGTACTTGTGGCACCTTAGAGACTAACAAATTTATTTCAGCATAAGCTTTCATGGGCTACAGCTCACTTCTTCAGATGTATAGAATGGAACACACAGACAGGAGATATTTATACATACAGAGAACCTGAAAAGGTGAAAGTATGCATACCAACTGGAAGAGTCCACTCAATTGAGATGAGCTATCAGCAGGGTTTTCCCTACCCTCACTGTGCCCTGCTTGCTGGTCTCTGCTAGCTGGTATGTCTTGGGGCAGACACTCTCATTTTCTCTGATCTGATTGGCCTCTAGGTGCTACTTGTGACAGACTGGGAGATGTATGTATTCCCTTTTATTAATATTTTGTATATGTGCGCGGTGATGGGGGTCAGAAGTTGTTAAGGAAATCAAGCAGGAAAGGTAAAACAATGAGCTAGCTTAAAGAACATCCCAACAAACACTCAAACACAATGGCCCAGGCTTATAGCTATGGCAAGGTGACTCCTCAGTCCCAACCCTGATGACATAGTTGTTTTTCTCCTAACCAGAGGCAGAAGTTGGCTGGGTTGAATTTACACAAGTTTACAAGGAAAGATTAGGGTGTAAATTAGACCCATCTATATAGTCCTTTTATTGTTTTTACTCCTCTACTCTGTGTACTCCTTACCTTTGGGGGAAGATGTTAACAGGACTCACAGAGAATATTGTTGTGTATTTGGTTGTCATGGTTTTTGTTGCCATGGCAACTGAGTTAGATTATTATGGGTTAGCTCAGCCAGCTTCAGCCGGCTGAGTGAGCTCTCTGTCTCTGTAAATAAAATGGTGGTTTTGTTAGCTGTCAGCTCTCTGGCCTCAACTGATTTCTTCCTAAATCGGCTCCCCCCAAGGATATAACAAGTGGCGACGAGGGTGAGATTCCGGTGCTGCTCCAGTAACAGAAGGAAGTGGAAGTCAAGGTAAAGAACAAACAAACAAAAAAGCTGCTTGTTTGCACTGACTGTGAAAGTGAAACTAAAATCATGGCTACTCTGACCAGGCCACTGGAACCTTTTGATGAGAATATGGAGCAGTGGCATGTGTATACTGAGCGTTTTGAGCTTTTTTTTTATTGCAAATGACATTACAGAAGCGAAGAAGGTGCCAATATTCTTAAGTGTTGTAGGGGCTAAAACCTACTCCCTGCTACGCAGCTTACTACATCCTGTTAAGCCTAAGACTAAATCTTACAGTGACATTGTGGAAATCCTGGGGTCCCATTTCTCCCCAAAACCACTGGTAATTGCTGAAAGATATAGGTTCCACAAAAGAGACCAAAAGGAAGATGAAACAGTTGTACAATTTGTAGCCATTTTAAAAAAGCTAGCAGAACACTGTGAATTTAAAGAAATGTTAAATGATGCCCTGCGTGACAGGTTAGTGTGTGGCCTCTACAGTGAAGCTATACAGAAGCGCCTACTGATAGAGGCTCAGCTTACCTTACAGAAGGCTGTTGATATTGCTGTCTCCATGGAACTGGCTACAAGAGAGGCGCAATACATCGATGCATCCCCTAGGGTGCAAAAAGTGTCACAAGAACCGACCCACAAAACTGTGCAGAGTCAAGAATGTTACCGCTGTGGTAAGCCGGGTGACCAGGCATCGGAATGCTGGTGTAAGGACCTGGTGTGTCGACACTGTGGCAAAAAGGGACACATTGAGTGTGCCTGTAAACAAAAGAAAGAGGCCTGTGGTCTGGCCGACAAAAAGAGGAACCCTGCATACCCTAGAGCAGACCCAGGATGATCAAGGTGACACCTCATCGCAAGAGGAAGTGCTACTGCATGTTTTGTCTTTGGCAATGGGCTCACATGAATACTGGGTAACCCCGTTATTGGATGGCAAACCTATATGCATGGAACTGGACACCGGTGCAGCCGTCTCGCTGGTCTCAGAGACTGTGTATAAAGAAAAGCTACAGCATCTTCCGCTTAAGGCAACAAAAACTGTTCTGAAGACGTATACGGGAGAAGCTGTGCCCATGTTGGGCACTATTGATGTTAAGGTGGAGCTCAATGGACAGGCTGCTAAATTGCCACTGTTTGTGGTGAGAGGTAACTACCCAGCCCTAATGGGTAGGTCTTGGCTTGGGAAGATTCAACTGAACTGGGCAGAAGTGCACCGGATGACTAAAGAAGAAACCAGTCTAACCCCTATACTAAGGAAACATGCTGCTGTTTTTGGAGATGATTTGGGAAGTATGAAGGGAATCACTGTGACATTGAACATTAAACCTGGCAGTCCACCAAAATATCTGAAAGCCCGAACTGTGCCATATGCCATCAGGCCAAAAGTTGAAGCAGACCTGGAGCGCCTGGTCACCAATGGAGTCCTAATACCAGTTACCCATAGCTCATGGGCCACTCCTATCGTTCCAATCGTGAAGAAAGATGGCTCTCTCCGGATTTGCGGTGATTTTAAAGTCACTGTCAACCCAGTGTTGTGTGCAGAGCAATACCCGCTTCCCCGCATCGATGACGTCTTCGCAGGCCTGGCTGGGGGACAAAAGTTCAGTAAGATTGATCTGAGTCAAGCATATTTACAGATGCACGTCGATGAAAAGTCCCAAGAGCTGTTGACTATTGCGACTCATAAGGGGCTTTATCGATACTGTCGCCTACCCTTCGGAATAACATCTGCTCCCGCCCTGTTCCAGAGGGCTATGGACCAGATCTTGTGTGGCTTGTCAGGAGTTCAGTGCTATCTGGATGATATCCTGGTCACTGGAAGAAATGAAGAGGATCACTTAAAGAATTTAAAGGCTACCCTACAAAGACTGGAAGAGTATGGCCTACGAGTTCGCAAAGACAAGTGTGAATTCTTCAAGCCCTCTGTTGAATATTTGGGACACATCATCGATTCTGCAGGTCTTCATAAGGCCCCTGCAAAAGTTAAAGCTATTGTGGAGGCTCCCCCACCTCGAAATGTAAGCCAGCTGCGCTCGTTTCTAGGACTCCTGAACTATTATGGAAAGTTCATCTCACAGTTAGCCACACTGCTAAAACCACTTCATGAGCTCCTTGGGCAGAAAAAGGCCTGGAAGTGGACTGAAGCCTGTGATGTTGCATTTAACAAAGCTAAGGATGCATTGCTAAATTCTGAAGTTCTAACGCACTTTGATCCATCTTTACCACTGCAATTGGCCTGCGACGCCTCCCCTTATGGAGTGGGAGCAGTCGTGTCACATTATGCCTTCAGGAGAAGAGAGACCTATTGCTTTTGCTTCATGCACTCTAAGCAAAGCAGAAACTAACTACGCCCAAATCGAACGTGAGGCATTAGGAATTGTTTTTGGAATTCGGAAGTTTCATCAGTACCTGTTTGGGCGAAAGTTTACTCTTCTCACAGACCATCGACCTCTGACATCAATTTTTGGACCCTACACAGGCATTCCCCCATTAGCTGCTAGTCGTATGCAACGTTGGGCATTGTTACTTTCAGCACACACATATGAAATCAAATATCGGAAATCCACTCTGCACGGCAATGCAGATGGCCTCTCAAGGTTGCCTTTGCCGGTCAAACACCAAGATAGTGCCCAAAAGGAAATCTTCTGTTTTGAACAGGTAGAGAATACACCCATCACTGCTACTCAGATAAAGAAGGCAACTCGCGTTGACCCAGTATTGTCCCAAGTTATGGACCTGGTGATGCATGGAAAATCTCGACAAACCTCTCCGGTCTCATCCGACCTTGTTCCCTACATGTCCAAGCGGACGGAGTTATCGGTCCAATCTGGTTGTTTGTTGTGGGGGAGACGTGTCATTATTCCACCACCACTGAGATCACAGATGTTAGAACAGCTACATTCCGGTCACTGTGGAATAGTGCGCATGAAGGAAATTGCACAAAGCTATTTTTGGTGGCCTGGACTGGACAGCACTATTGAAGAGAAGGCAAAAGCTTGTATGTCATGTCAGGGTGTGAGGAATGCACCCCAGTGGGCACCCCTACACCCATGGGACTGGCCTGAAAACCCGTGGCAACGTATTCACGTTGACTTTGCTGGCCCCCTTGAAGGAAGCATGTTCTTGGTGGCAATAGATGCCCATTCTAAATGGCCAGAAGTCTCTATAATGCAGTCCACTTCTGCAGAGAGTACTATCCAAAAACTACGAGGACTCTTTAGTCGTTTTGGTCTACCAGAACAACTTGTGAGCGACAACGGACCGCAGTTCGTTTCTCAGGAGTTTCAAAATTTTATGAAGGCAAATGGGATACACCACATCACGTCAGCACCATATCATCCGTCCACCAATGGATTAGCTGAAAGATTTGTGCAGACAATGAAAAACGTTTTGAAATCAGCAAGGGGACAACACTCCATTCAAAAGCGTCTGGATACCTTCACCTGAGAAGACAAAGAAACCAAGCACTTTGGGCTTTGTATCAGATCCTGGCTAAAGACTGGCCAGCCATGCTGGAAGAATGACTGGTGAGAAAACTGCATTGAACAAAAGCCTCTACTTGTTACACTTTTAAAGACTAAAATCTAACTTATTTTTACTTGTTTGTTTGTAACCGTTACTATCCCTATTCCTTTTACTTGATATCACTTAAATCTAGGTTCTGTTGTTAATAAACTTGTTTTACTTTTACAAAACCATCTCAGTGCTCTGTGTTAAACTAAAGGTAAAATCCTCAGCTTAAGTAGCAGGCTGGTGTGTATTATATGTCTTTGGAGGTAGTGAACTTCATAACTTCTATGAAGGTCTGGTGAGAGGTACTGGATACTACGTAGGAGACAGTTTTGGGGAAACTCAAGGCTGGAATAGCTGTCGGTGTCACTTTGCAAGGAGTAACCAGGTTGGTGGAAGCCAGGGTGAGGCCATTGTCCTGTAAGCAGGCTACTGTGGCAGGGCTCTGAGCTAGAGCTGCACAGAAGCACTCAGCATTATGAGGCAGGTGGTGATGGGAGACTTACCTAGCCTAATTCTGTTTCAACTTGAGAAATGTAAAGGGATTGCATTGTGAGGTGGTATGGTTGCAGACAACCATACATAGAAAATTAGAATTTTACTTCAGGCTTAATGGAGAAGCTAAAACAGAGTCACCTTCATTAGACTTGGAGTTGTAGATGCTCTATATAATAGGAAGTTTTTAACACATACAGGATATATCAAGCTGCAATTTCATATCCTGAAATAGATCTGAGAAATTACCCTATATCAATTCACATCATGTAAGTAGGTAAGAATAACTAAATTAAATAACTAAATTTAAAATATTGTGAAGAAGTAGTCTTTATGTGTAAGCGGGGTCTGAATTGAACTCTCCCTTGACAGCTAGTTTGGGAGGGGGAGAGACTTCAGGAGCAAATTGTATTTACATGAACACACCTGCTCTGCGTAGGTATCTAGCAGAAAGGAGTTGTGTAGCTCCAAGTGATCAGCTTTGGCTGGTATTGGGTTACAAATCACTTTAGTATTGAATGGAGGGGGTATTGAAATGTTGTTATGAATGTTATCTTTTTTGTATGACTAAAGGGGAGCAGAACTGTGCAGAGCTTGTCCTGATGGAGGGGTCACCCTCAGTTGAAAGGGACTCGCTAAGCCAGGGGCTCGAATGCCAGACCCCTGTGAAAGTAAGAAGGGTGGGAACAGGTATCCCAGCCAGGAGAAGTGGACTCTCCCTAAGGGTCCCCAATCTGGTTTAACCTGTTCCTCCCCACTATTCAAAGAGAGCTAAATAGGCCTCATTAGGAGCCTTTTGTTATGTTAAAGTGCTCAAATGAGAGCTGAAATCACTTGTGGTGGGCCAATGTTTCTGCCCAGCCTGAAAGGAGCTGAAAATTGATAAGTATCAGAGGTAGCCATGTTAGTCTGGATCTGTCAAAGCAGCAAAGAGTCCTGTGGCACCTTATAGACTAACAGACGTTTTGGAGCATGAGCTTTCGTGGGTGAATCCGACGAAGTGGGTATTCACCCACGAAAGCTCATGCTCCAAAACGTCTGTTAGTCTATAAGGTGCCACAGGACTCTCTGCTGAAAATTGATAAGAAACTGATGTGCAGAGGTCACAGCAGAAAGGCAGGTGGGAGCAGAAGATAACTGACAGTGGGCTGGCAAGTGAGTGTCTGGTGAGGTGGCATACCAGAGCAAGTGCTCAGATTGCGAAACAAGCAAGGTGCATTCTTCCCCTGATGGGAGGTAAACTCACACAGATGCACCTCTAAACCCTGGGTTCTCACTGACCAAGGACAACAACTGTTAGTGGGGGATAGAGTGACCAGACAGCAAATGTGAAAAATCGGGATGGGGATGGGGGGTAATAGGAGCCTATAGAAGAAAAAGACCCAAAAATCGGGACTGTCCCTATAAAATCGGGACATCTGGTTACCCTAGTGGAGGATGGTGAGGGAACAGAGAGGAACACAGAAAAGGAACTTTTTAAAAAAAAAATTTAATTTTTTTTTTTTAAGGGAATGAAGGGCTAGGTTCACAAACTGGTGGAGTTAGTGCACCCTCTTTCCCTGATAGTCCAGAGGTTAGGGCAAATACTTGGAACGGGGGGGAGACTCAGGTTTGCATGCCTGCTCTGGAAGGATTGGAGACTGGAACACAGGCCCCCCACATCACAGATGAGTTTCCTAAATACTGAGTTAAAGGTTATAAGGACACCACGTCCACTTCCATAAAACTAGCCCTGAAAAAAATATTTTTTGATCAAAATTATTGACATATTTCCTAGTCCACTGAAATTGGATTTTGGGGGGAATAAATTATTCATCTAAAATTTTTCACCCGGCTCTGTATAGGATGTGAAACATTCAACCTCCCTAATCTTAGAAATGGTAGGCTTTTTAAAATGAAGAAAGATGTATGTGTGTGTGTGTGAAAATTATCTCAATTGTAGCTGAGGGGATACTTCCAGTCTTTGTATGTATGTGATTCCCATAATGCTGAGGGGGGTTATGCCTGTATTTGGAAGGAAGAGTACACCTATGCATTAGTATTTCACAACTTGATTAAATTTTATACATCTAGTTATGCACGTCTTTTAAGTATTTTCTCTCATCTGACCAAAGTGTTCCTTGCCTATGACAACAATGCCATGTAATTAGTAACTAGTCTGAATGCTGTGGGTTTTTTTGTTTTGTTTTCAATTTCTGAAGCAATCGATACTTCATCTCTCAGGTTCCAGTTCAGCTACACTTTTAAGAACATGAATACAATTACTGCAGTGCCTTGCTGCTTTGGATGCTTTAGTGCTCCATTTATGTGAGTAAATGTGAAACAAAAAGTGATGTGCTACAGGGCACCAAAACTGATGGAAAGTATGGGATTATTTCCCTGTCTCTGATGTAGTTGCCTCATGCCAGAGAGGATTTATCACTGTGAATTATTTAAACAAACAAACAAACAAAAAAGGCTGAAAAGCAAATGTTTTCCCTCTCAGAAATAGATGAGATTGTTTTCAGATAGCCAATATCCTCAATAAATACATGATTAGAGGAGAAACCTGAATCTTCCAGCAAAGTCTTTTCACCACCCAACCCAATGTACTTCAAATTATTATGGGTTATACCATTAAAATATAGTCAGCATACTTTTTAGAAACAAAATAAAAACACTTCTAGCAATAAGCAAGTGCTTTTACTTCCCTCTTGGGTTGTGAAAGAACACTTGCTTAAATAGGAGAGCACACAAACAAATCTTCCAGTCCTTCACCTCTCTTCTTTATGAACTCATACAGTATTACTCTGTTGTTCACAAAAACATGTTCACATACCAGATCATGGACTGGAATTAAAAAGAGGCTATGTTGTATAGAAAGTGTCTGGGAAAGTTCTTCAGGTGATTTCTGGGTCTGAAAGTCATACTTTTTCTTTCATTGGATTAACTGGCTTCAAAACTGAAGCAGCTTGCCTTGAATACATTCAGAAAAAAACGTTGAAAATATTTTCTAAAGTCCATAGACTAAAGAATGGAAATTATAGGAGTAGAAGGCATCTAGCGTTATCCCCAAAGATTAGAGAGTTAAGAGACCACTTTTTTTTGCTTCATATTGAAATAAACAGATTAAACTTCTTTCTTAAAATCTGTGAATGATTCTCTGAACAAGGAATTTGAAGCTTGGGAGAGTTCAGTGCTGTGGTTTTTTGTTTATCACACAGTTTGCTTCCTTCTCTCCCTTTCTCTTCTCCTTAAGTATTTTTAATTCTCTCTTGTACACTCTCACTTTCCTTTCTCCTCTTCTCATTTAAGAGACTGTTGATAGGAAATACACTACTTACTATGATGCATCTAACAATGTCCATAATCTAGAATAGGGCTGGTTAAAAAAAAATGAACAAAACACTTGCTGCTCTGAACATGGGCTCTTGCTGAAAATTTTCATAGGAAGAGATTGATTTTCATGAAATTTTCCATCAGTAAAATTGAAATGAAACAGGTCAGTTGGGGTTAGGTTGGTAATCTGAGTCTATCTGTCTGAGCCACCGCAATGCATTATGAATGTTGTCATTCTGGGTCCGTCATACCCCCATCCTCCTCCACGGGCCATGCACCCTGAACAGATTACATTTTCCATGATGCACAATGGTCCTCAGGGAGTGACATCTGATGTCTCTCAGAGAAATTAACGTTGACCTGAAATGAAATGATTTGACATCTCATTGAAACTTTTCAAAACCTCTTGTTCTGCAAAAAAATTTCAATATATTGACATTTTGTCCTGATTTTTTTTTTGTATGAAAACAAATGTCAAAATGTAATCTGTGGGTTAGAACATCCATTTTTTAATCTCTATTCTACTCTCACTGTATAGTGGTCTGTAGTCGAAAAGACAATATATATAGTAAAGGGATAGTCTTTCATCCATGAAAACTAAATTTTAAAATTCTATTGAGTCATTTTCCTTTTTAAGACAATTTTAACATTATTGGTCTCTGAAAGAGAGTGAATAAAGAAGATTGACTAACACAGTAACTGTCTCCTCTAGTAAAGAAGCCTGATGCAAAATGATTCTATGAGTACATGAACCAGATCTTGGTATGCATGAAGGCAGGGGTCGGTAACCTTTGGCATGTGGCTCGCCAGGGTAAGCACCCTGCTGGGCCGGGTTGGTTTGTTTACCTGCGCGTCTGCAGGTTCGGCCGATTGCGGCTCCCACTGGGCCGAGGGAGCAGTGAACCGTGGCCAGTGGGAGCTGCGATTGGCTGAACCTGCAGACGCAGCAGGTAAACAAACTGGCCCGGCCCGCCAGGGTGCTTACCCTGGTGAGCTGCATGCCAGAGGTTGCCGACCCCTGCATTAAGGCCAATGTAACTTGTCAGAGGAGGGTCTCCTGAATAGAAGGAGGATCCTCCCTCTCTTGAGGCTATTGCAGAGGATATGTCAGGGAAAAGTGGTATAGTCATGTTGTCCACATGTCCTGATGATCCCTAGCTGTTATAAAGGTCCTTGAGCCATTACAACAAGGTTGCTTAAACCCACCTGTGCATACCATTTTCCAAGCATTTATCAGTCCCGACTTAGAATCTGGGCCTTTACGTGAGTGCAGTCAAACTGTATTCAGTTTTTTCTATCCAAGTGCTTCTATCTATCAAAAAAATATCCTGAAATGAATGTGTGTATGAGGGGGGGAGGTCACACCTTTAAAGAGATACAATACAGCTTTGCCAACAAAGAATAAGTCAAAAGAATAAGGTCTCTCATCTTATTGGTAGTAATCAGACATTTTCTATGGCATTTGACTTAATAATGCATGACGTTAAGATTAAAAACTTAGCGACAGACCACACATTAAATGGATTAAGAACTGGCTATCTGACAGATCTCAGAGTATCAGAGGGGTAGCCATGTTAGTCTGGATCTGTAAAAGCAGCAAAGAGTCCTGTGGCATCTTATAGACTAACAGACGTATTGGAGCATGAGCTTTCATGGGTGAATACATCTGACGTGGGTCAGATGCATCTGACGAAGTGGGTATTCACCCACGAAAGCTCATGCTCCAATACGTCTTAGTCTATAAGGTACCACAGGACTCTTTGCTGCTTTGACAGATCTCAGAGTAGTTGCTAATGGGAAATCATCTAATGGGGGGGAGTTAGGGGGAGAGGTGTATCAGTGGGGTCCTCTCATAATCCTGATGCTTTTCAACATGTTCATCAATGATCTGGAAATAAATATTAAATTGCCACTGATTAAAATTTGCAGATAACACAAAGATTGGTGGAAGGGTAAATAATGATAAGGCAGAAACAAAGCAATCCAGATCTCCTGGTAAACTGATTCCATTTAAACAAAATGCATTTTAATTCAGCCAAGTGTAAAGTTACACACATATGAGGGATAGCTCAGTGGTTTGAGCATTGGCCTGCTAAACCCAGGGTTGTGAGTTCAATCCTTGAGGAGGCCACTTAAGGATCTGGGGCAAAAATTAGTCCTGCTAGTGAAGGCAGGGGGCTGGACTCGATGACCTTTCGAGGTCCCTTCCAGTTCTAGGAGATTGGTATATCTCCAATTATTACCTTTATTACCTAACAAGGGGTGAAGGCCAGAATAGAGAATGGGGGACTGTATCCTGGAACATAGTGTCTCCAAAGAAATTAGGGGACATAGTGGATGAGCAACTGAACATAGCATGACGCTGGGAGCTCATGGCAAAAAGGGCTAGTGAAATCCCTGGATGTATAAACAGATGAGTAGGGATAGGGAGGTAATTTTACCACTGTATAAGGCATAGGTGAGATGATACTGGCCACCAAAATGATTTCAGGTCCAGAAACAATGGGTCTCAGTGCGACATTTAAAGAGCTCAATCTGTTAATTTATCAAAAAGAAGGTTGAGAGGTGACTTGACTGTAAGTACCTACACAGGGAGAAAATGCTCGGTTTAAGGTTTCTTTAATCTAGCAGAGAAAAGTATAAGAAGAATTACCTGCTGGAAGCAGAAGCCAGTCAAATTCAAATTAGAAATTAGGCATGCATTTTTAACTGTGGGGAGCCGAGTGATTAACCACTGGAACAAACCATCAAGGGAAGTGGTGGATTCTCCATTTCATGATGTCTTCAGTTCAAGACTGGATGCTTTTTTGGAAGATGCTTTAATCAAACAAAAGTTATTGGGCTCAATATAAGGGTAACTAGGTGAAATTTAATAGCCTGTGTTATGCAGGAGGTAAGACTAGATGACCTAATGGTTCCTTTTGACCTTAAACTCTATCAGTCTATGAATGTTCTAGCCAGGCAACAGTTGTTAATTCAGATTAGCTGTAAACTTATATGTAGGAAAAAAGCTTGATAAAACAACAGTACATTTAGATGTTTTCATCCTCCTTTTAGGCTGCAACACAACTTGGTTATTCAATGTTATAAATTGTTTATATTCAAACTTTACACTGTATTTGTTTTCTGTGTATATGAAGTACTGTTATTTAATTGTAGGTTAAATAATGTCTGCACATGTCTTCTTCCTCCCTCCCACCATATATTGGCTTTGTAAAAATCACGAGCTTTGAATTATCCTGTGGAACGACTGCTCCTACTAAAAATTCCTTGACTGATCTTGTGATTAAGGTACTAGACTTAGTCAGAGCTCTACCCAGCTCTGCCACAGACTGAGTGTGACCTTGGGCAAATCACTTAATCTCTCGGTGCCTTGGTTTCTTATCTGTAAAATGAGAGTAGTAATAATTCCTTTCTTCCATGCTTTGTCTTGTCTATCTAGATTTTAAACATTTCATGACAGGGACTGTCTCTATGGTGCCTTGCACAATGGGATGATACTGTAATATCACCACAAAAGGCTAATATAGCCTTATTTATGATTTTTTTTAATCATCAGATATTTTAAAAGCCTCTGCCTGAATACTGGATTATAGATGGGAATTAGCCAAAGTGCGATGCTATCTTGTTCAGGATAAGGTGAAGGCTCATAGGGGAAGAACTTGACTAAAGATTCTGGCTTTGCTGGCTGGGAAGCCATTCTCCTCCTTTGAGTATTCTATAGAATGACCAAATTTCTAAATAGGTATTCTCTTTTTGGTGCTTCTCTTGTATATGTACTTGGTGTGAAAGTTTTTCCATTACCAGTACAGTCCATATTTTACTATGCCACAATTTTTCATAGGAGGAGTCACATTTTTCTGGTTATGTGTAATAGAGTCTAGCTAATGATGACAAAAATAAATTGTCATTCTGCTTAAAATGCACATCCTTTACGGGAGCATTAAGTAAGCACGTCAGGGGATCTCTAGAAATCCAGCATTTACCCAAAATATTATACCCACTTGTAAGCACCAAATGTAAATGGAGCAGGCAAAAGACTTGATCCATTGGATTGTTCCAATTTTGTGATGGATAACCTCACTGAAATTACATTGATGTAAAACTGGAGTAGTGCAGTGTTTAAGTTGCGCCAAAAGTTCTCAATGATGACCTCCAGATGGGATAAAATAACATTTCCCCCATTTTTTTTTTAAGTCTAAGGTGCTGAGATAATCTTTTTTTTAAGTTGTTTTTGCTTGGTGTTTTATTCTATAAATGAGGAATATATGCTGTTTGTTTGAATAGCTACAATAATAAAAAGAAGCACCTAACCAAGACTGCAAGTGCCAATGACACAAGTTACAAGAACAGAACAACATTAATAGTTCCAATCACCCTGACAGCCAACAGAATTCATTAGGTCTCGTCTTTCCTGTAGTGGAAGACTCTTCCGAGCATTGTTGTACTTCGGCTAAGGGCTGGGGAGGGAAGGTGTTTAATCAGAACTCTTCTTCCACCCTCTGTGTAGGATGGTTAAGTTGAGTGTTAGCAAACAAATAACAGTTGAGATTCTGTGTCACTTTATCAAATAAAAGCAGCAAAGAGCCCTGTGGCACCTTATAGACTAACAGACGTATTGGAGCATGAGCTTTCGTGGGTGAATACCCACTTCGTCGGATGCATGGTGCATCCGACGAAGTGGGTTTTCATCCACGAAAGCTCATGCTCCAGTATGTCTGTTAGTCTATAAGGTGCCACAGGACTCTTTGCTGCTTTTACAGATTCAGACTAACACAGCTATCCCTCTGATACTTTATCAAATAAAACTTGCATTGAATTCATTAGGAGTTCTCCTTAATTAAAGTCCACAAAATGTGTCTTAAAGTTAAGTAGTTTGAGTTAAAACCATTTCCTCTCTCAAACAAACTTGTTTTCTTTGCTTGTCCACTTGCCCATAGAATTTTCCAGGGAAAAGCAAAGTAGGTAAGATCTGACAGTTTAATGTAAAATATAAAGGGGAGAACCTCTCTCAAGCCTTCTTTTATACATGATAAAGAAGCCCCCTCATGGTCTCCATGTACACACACACAAGTGCATACACACTTTTTCCTAGGTGTAGTCTTCACCTTTAAAAATTTTGCCTGATGGGGTTTGTGAGTCAGCTAGAGAGGTTAGGAATGGTTTCCCCACCCCATACCAGCCATTTTGTTAATGGCAAGGACCCCCATCAGTCCTCCAGTGGCTTATTGTATCTTCATCAAGACCCACTCTACCTGTCCGATGAGTTAGGCAGCCTTCATGCCCTTTTTCTCTTTAGCAGTACAAGTCTGTATGACCAGGCCTGCTGTTTCCACTGTTCTTGGGAACCTGGTTCGCTCTGGTGCCTATCTCCAGTGGTCCAATGCCTTTCCCATAGTGCAGAAAAGCTTTTGAGGGATCTAATTTTGAATGTATAATTGTTTTAAAGAATAATACAAACAATAATTGTTTAAGAAGCAATGAATTTGTAAAGGTTTTCAGATATCGTAGTATGTCTGTGCTGCTTCTTCATCTTCATTAAGGCTATTGAAAGAGCAGTCATAAAGCCAATCCTTTTTAGTAAGATTTACAAGTAAATTTTTGAATGGTTGTTTACCTTCCCACTAGCGCTTCCCTACAAATCAAGCTATATCTTGAATTTGTATCTGGGACCTAGTATCTAAAAGCAACAGAATATTAATGTTGTTTATTCCTATTTATTTCCTTTAATTTTCTTTTTCAATAATAACTTTTGTAGTAATACTCACTGGTTGAGGAAAGTTTAATTGGCATAAAGGTTCCTTTTTACAGATCCTTCAAGTTATGGCTAATAATTTTGCAAAACAATTGAATGTTGCTGTTACTTGCCCCTCTTGTTTCTTTTACCTCCCCCCCGTGACTGTTCATATTAATAGGCACTATTTTATTTGCCAAAAACAAAACAAAAAAAGTGTGAGGTGGCGGGAAAGGGAGGATAATCTGGAAATCTAGATTGATTTATTTTCAGTTTTCCTGATGATTCTCATGTTTGTTTCACCACCATGCCATAACTCAAAATATAGGGATGGACAACTTGAACCTTTGCCCTAAATACAAAAGGATACATGAAGTCTGAATATGTTCATGTAATTTGTTTCATTATTTTTAAATTTCATATGCTGTGGTTCCTAGTTCCAGTAAGTAAATATGATGACAGTTTGTTCTCGCAAGATTTCCAGCCCAGTTTTACTGATTTAAACTTTAAAAGTTACAAAGCCTCATTTTCGTTACATGAGTGCCTCAAGCAGTGCTTGTGGGTGAAATATTAGAAAAACAAAGACTACTTTTTTTTTTATCAGGGCAAAACTAGACTCCTAATATTTGTATTAATTTTGAATATGTTAGGGCAGCCTAGAAGCAAACCGGCAAAGCACAAAAAAATTATTTTGACCCTCTTTCCCACACACCAAAATCAAGAGGTGTGCCTAAATTATTAATTGGGACCAGAACCTCCCCAAAGTTCAAGAGGGGCTTATTTCTAGCTTTCTGGATTACATCCTCTCACCTAAAGCAAAACTTTAAAATCCAGTTCACCTTAATTGACTGTCATAGCATTCCTGAGAATTTCTGGTTTCAGTGGCTCTCTGACTGAGACTCTCTGACTATGGCTGTCTGCCAAGACGTTGGCCATTCCTATTTCAAGGATACCATTGCATCGTCACTTCTTTTCTTGCTCTAATCAGTCCACTCTCATTTTTTCTGAAAGAACAGCCATAAATAATCCTTAAAAATGTTAAATAAATCTTTCTTGATCATAAAAAATAGCACCCATCCAAATGCTTTAGGGGAACCTTAGTCAAAAGATCTCTCATTTATGTCACCTACAGAAGAGACAGAGCTCTATCAAAAGAACCAATCAATATCTGGTGCTTCCCTAGACAAAAATAATACATTTTGAGAGGTTAAACTTGATACAGCCACTTGAGGTCAGCCAGGGCTTGCATTCCTGTCTCCAGTGCCTGAATGCTATGGGGAAGGATGGAATGTGAACTCTGCATAATACAGCATTCTGTTCTAATCTTACTCCTATGCCAGTCAAGACAGGTGGAAAAGCAGGTGGAAAAATGGAGGAAAAAATTTGAAGTGGAGATATCCACTGCTAAATATGGAATGTTTTCACTGCCAAATTTCATTATTTTCCCCTTTCTCCAGGAGGTAGAAGGTGTTCAGATTACTGGTTTAAAAGTCTTTTTCACAAAAGATCAGTTCTTGTAATGTTCTATGCTCCTCCCTCCCTTGCACCCCCCCCTCCAAGTTTTGGTTCCTTATATTTAATATCACAGGATATCTATGTCTGGGAATACTGTCTGATTATGCTGTCACTCACAAACACATGTGCATCCTCAAATGATTTACTTACTTTAACTGTTCATAGCCTATGTCTACATCAATTTGTCTGCCTTAGCTGTACTTGCTTAAGGTTTATAGGAGTAAAAAGTAGTAACATCTTTCTTGTCACTAACAGACATGGCAAGTGTCAAGCATTTCACATGATACGTTCAGCAGGAGAAAGAAAGACTAACCTACAGAGTACTGTTTAGCACAGTGGAAAATGCAGTGGGGGAAGTGGGAGGAGCCAGGAGACCATGTGGACTGGTCTCTCCCCATCCACTGGTTGGTGTCTATAATTCTGTGCAGTTCACAATCTCTATTGACTAAAGCCTTGTACATCATCGTTACATATGAGGTAACTGAGTGGTTGTATGAAGTCAGCTCAGTGAGAGCTGGAAATAAGATCCAAATCTCAGCCACTCTTCAATGTGACTCTTTGGAATGAGTATGCCAAATATATATCTTTGGCAAAGCACCTGATTTGCCATGTTTGCCAAGCTGACCACTGCTTTAACCACTAGGAAACACGCTGTTCCCAGAGCCAAAAGTAGAACCCAGGAATCCTGATACTCAACAAGCCATAGGTGTCTAACAAACAATTGTGTAACCCACTGGTAAAGTTTGTGCTCTATCCCCTTAGGAACTGATCCTCAGGGTATTACAGTCCATTTCTACTTGCAAGTACTTCTTCACCTCAAGTGCAGGAGATTTATGCTGTTGATCTGAGGATCCTGTGTTCAAATCCTACTGAGTAGCTGTGCTGGAAAAAACAGTATATGATGGATATTTATTAGAATTATAATCTAAGACTATATCCTACTTCTGCCCAAGTTTTCACAGGTGGGTCTGAGGCCCTATTATATCATGTGATGCACATGATAATAGACGGTTCCTGCCCTGAAAATCTTAAAATCTGGAGTAAAGAGTCATTGTGAGTTGGATGCTGAAACTGAGTCCACCATACTTATTATATATAGGGACACTCGGTGGCAGAATAAAAACACTAAAAATGCAACAGTAAAACAAATATTAACACACTATCCAAATTCACTTTTAAATAGAGTATTTTCTGATTATAAAATTGTTCCAACAGTTACTCCCGGGTCCTTTTATACCAGCTTTTATACATGGGTTATTTACAAGAATCAACCTCAGATGCACAGCCCAGACCTCTTCCATCTCTGCTATAAGAGCAGCTGATGAAGAAAAGCATGCTGTTCTCCTCTGTGTGAGACAGTCTGTACATAGAATTGCAACACATGTTACCAGTGGGTTTACACAAGTATTTGTCAAACAGCAGTGGAATGCTAGGCATCAGGAGTCTTGGTTTCTATTTCTGGCTTTGGGAGAAGAGTGAGGACTAGTCATTAGCATAGTCAACTGTAACCACCCTGCTTAGATTGTCTGAGGACCTTTGTATATAAGAAGATGAGTCTCGACAGGTTGAACTAACTTACTATGGAACCAGTAGCAGAGTCATAATTTTTTTAATGTGGTCTAGCTGCTAAAGAGTGACATACAGCTACATTATGTTAGTGTGAACAATAGAAGCACCTGATTTGCCATGTTTCTTCTAAAAAACTTTGTGGCAAGTAGATGAGATTTTTATCTTGCTGTAGACACATGGGTTCTATTTCCAGCCCTATACAAGCTCTCCATTATCTTGTATGTGAAATAGGCGAATGATTGATTGTATCCACTTGAGATATTAGCATAACACCTTGGTTTGTAGTAAGGTTTGTGACATGGACAGAAATATTGACTGCAGTCAGTGGAAGAGCAAGGATTAGAACTGGTCCCCAGGCTTGCAGATTCATGCACCTTCCCAAAGACTATACTGCGTGAAGTGGGAATGGTTTGCACTGTCTTATTTTGCTTTCCCCCAAAATCATGACAACCAGAACTTTTCATGCCCTCCTGAGCCTGCCTGCAGAAGGGCTCAAAACTCAGGATTTACTGTTCCTGTGTCTGGTTATATCGGCTTACAAAAATGGGATCCTGACCAATGATTGGGACCTCTAGACACTATTGCAATAATAACTAGTAGTAGTTCAATATGGCTTCTTCTTGGTCTTGCCTCACTCATCATCACAAAAGGGCTCCTGAGCTGCACTCACTTTTTGCTCTAAGTAAGAGGAGACTGATTGTTGAAAGAGAAAATTCATATAATAGCATGCATGTAGAAGTATTACATTTGTTTTTAAATAAGATGTTATCACCTATGCGAGACACTGAAAGCTTCTACTTCAAATATCAGTGCTATGTATACATTTGGTATTCTAAGTAGCTTTGATTGATGTTTTTGAACAAGTATTTAATACTGACTAAATAGTTGATAACTCAGCTAATAAACCCTTTCTCTCTCTTCCTTTTTGTGGGAGAAAACATCTTTCGTCTATCAAGTTTTAAGGACTTTTTCAGTGCCTGAACTGAATGGGAGGAAGCGTGGCCCTTTGTTCAAGGCACGAGACTGGGAATCATGAAACCTGGGTTGTCCTCCCAGCTCTCCCACAGACTTCCTGTGTGACTTTAAGCAACTGCCTCAGTTTCTCTGTGTAAAATGAGACTAATACTTCCCTACCTCAGAAAATAATGTGGCTTAATTCATTCATGTTTGTCTCTCTAAATCCAATTGGCCAGTCATGTCTTCTAACTAGAATCACTGGCTGACTTTTTTTTTTTCTTCTTCTTCTGATCCAGTTAGGGATGACAAAATAATCAAGTAATCATAGTGAAAGATGTCCTTGTTTACAAGCTACATTCGGTTCCATTACTGTTTAGGGCTTGTCTACCCTTTAAACACTTCAGTGGCACAGCTATAGCACTTCAGTATAGACACTGCCTTTGTCAACAGGAGGGATTCTCCCATTGGTGTAGGTAATCTACCTCCCCAAGAGTCTACACTGGGTGTTAGCTCAGTATAGCTACATTTCTTGTTGTGTATTTTTCACAACCCTGTGAGATGTAGCTATACCGATTTAAATTCTTAGTGTAGACCAGGCCTCAAAGTCCATCTCCAACCAGCTCCCACTGCAATCGACAAGCCTTTTCAACTCATGCCACACAGAATGTTTCAGACTTTTAAAGATGCATTAACAACTCACACCTCATGGATCTTAAAGCTCAATATACCACAGTGAAATGGTCAGATACGGTACAAAATGGTCAACATAGTCTATTCTATGTTTTACACATCAACTTCAATAAATGACAAATGTCAGTGTCTCGATATATTGCTGTGCCGTGGCATTACTTTACAAACAAAGACCTTTTCTACATGAGAAACATGTGGTTTAAGTTAAATGGGGTTTAAAAACATTAAATTAAATGGGTGGACACACTTTCTTTTACTTAGGTTTAAGAGTAGCTTGTTTTCTTAAATTGATTCCTAATCTAAACTGAAATGAGCCTGATTTAAATCAAAACAAATGTCCACACAGGGGCTTGCACCAGTTTAATTAAAATAATCCACTGCAACGGTCTCCTATTCACAAGCCCTGTATGATGTGTGTGTGGTATGCATCCCAAGCAGCATATGATTGATGAAAATCTATGAATAGCCATATTTACATCTGTGTCTACACAATGAAAGGCAGATCCAGTGCACATCTGAATGTGAGTGAAGACATTTTAAAAGTAAAGACCTCTTCTCATTGAGGTCTGAGAGTTTTTGCTATGCACTGACTCCAACAGGGGCAGTCTCAGACCTAGGATAGAAAATCATTGATACTTAAAGACACGGCTTTTTCCAAGATCAAGATTACTGTACGTGTGTATGAAAATTCTGGTCACTTTAGTATCCAACAGGGGCAGTCTCAGACCTAGGATAGAAAATCATTGATACTTAAAGACACGGCTTTTTCCAAGATCAAGATTACTGTACGTGTGTATGAAAATTCTGGTCACTTTAGTATCTGTGCCAACTTAGTGTAGAATAACTACTAGAGTCCCTGAACTCTATATGTTTGTATAACTGACCGCATCCTGGCTGAGCTGTATACAAATTAATGCCCCAATTTTGCAAACCTAAACCTTCATGCCCAATCCTGTGAGGTTCTGAGTACCACCTGACGGATGCTGGTTGCCCTCAACTCCCATTCAAGACAGGCCGTCAGTGAGGGCATTTAGTACCTCTCAGGATTGGACACAAAAAGTTGGCCTTAAACCATAGAGAAAAAAATCAGTTTAATCACCCTGCCATCCTCTTAAAAAATATTATGGTGCAAAGCATTATTGCATGACACTTTTATAACTGTGCTTCAGGGTGAGATAACCATGCTTATTTTATTAAATTTTATGGTGGGTTGCAGAAGTCTGAGGTAATCATTCTATTTAGCTTGTTAAATACACTTTGCATATAGTAGAGTGTTTATGGCTTCTGGTAAAGTCAAGCTAGGGAGGGAATGCAGGCAGAAATTCCTTCAAAATTATCTCTTGGTGGAATAATGTAAATATTCATTATTTGCTGTATATTTACTGTGAGTAAAAAGTACTAAATCTTTTTAAGTTCAGAAGTATCAATTGTTTTTTATTAACCCCCTCCAATAAAATAAAAGGATCAAATATTTAGTGTTAATACTGTGGAACCTGAATCTTTTATTTTTAAAAGAAAAGCGGTGAAATGTTAAATAGAGAATTGTTTAGTAAATCACTGACCTACAAAATAAGACTTAATTCAGCATCCAGTTTTGGTGTTTACTTTGGACAAGTCTACACTACAAATTTGTATCAGTGCACCTGCACTGCTACAGCTGTGCTGCTCATAGACTCTAAGATGAGAAGGGACCATCATGATTCTCTAGTCTGACCTCCTACACATTGCAGGCCACAGAACCTCACCTACCCACCTAACCTCTGGCTGAGTTACTGAAGTCCTCAAATCATGGTTTAAAAACTTTAAGGTACAGAGATTCATCATTTACACTAGTTTAGACCTGTAGGTGATCCATGCCTCATGCTGCAGAGTAGGGCAACCCTTTCTCCTCCCTCCCCCAGGGTCTCTGTTAATCTGACCTGGGGGGAAATTCCTTCCCAACACCAAATATGGCAATCAATCAGACTCTGAGCATGTGGGCAAGACCCACCAGCCAGATACCTGGGAAAGAATTCTCTGAAGTAAACTCAGACCCTCCTCATCTAGTGTCCCATCACTGGTCGTTGGAGATATTTTCTGTTAGTGGTCGCAGATTGGCTATATGCCATTGTAGGCAGTCTCATCATACCATCCCCTCCATAAACTTAACATGCTCAGTCTTGAAGCTAGTTAGTTTTTTCCCCTCCCTCCATTGCTCCCCTTGGCAGGCTGTTCCAGAACTTCACTCCTCTGATGGTTAGAAACCTTCACCTAATTTCAAGCCTAAATTTGTTGGTGGCCAATTTATATCCATTTTTTTTCTTGTGCCTACACTGGTGCTTAACTTAACAACTCCTCTCCCTCCCTGGTATTTATCCTTCTGATATATTTACAGGGAGCAATCATATCTTCCCTCAGCCTTCTTTTGGGTAGGCTAAACAATCCAACCTCTTTGTGTCTCCTCTCGTGAGGTAGGTTTTCCATTCCTCGGATCATCCTAGTAGCCCTTCTCTGTACCTGTTCCAGTTTGAATTCATCTTCCTTAAACACAGGAGACAAGAATTGTCCACAGTATTCCAGATGAGGTCTCACCTTGGTACTAACACTTCCTTGTCTCTACTGGAAATCTCTCCTGATGCATTCTAGATTGCATTAGCCTTTTTCACAACCTTATCACATTGGTGGCTTGTAACCATCCTATGGTCGACTAATACACCCAGATCTTTCTCCCCCCCCCCCCCCCGGTCACTTCCAACTGATACATCCCAAGTTTATAGCAAAAATTCTTGTTCTTTGTCCCTAAATGCATGGCTTTGCACTTTGCACTGTTAAAGTTTCATCCCATTTCTATTACTCCAGTTTACAAGGTCATCTAGATCTTCTTGTATGATATTCTGGTCCTCCTCCATATTGGCATTATCTCTCAACTTTGTGTTATCTGTAAATTTTATTAGCACACTCCCACTTTTTGTGCCAAGGTCAGTTATAAAAATGTTAAATAAAATTCGTCCCAAGACTGATCCCTTAGGAACTCTACTAGTAACCTCCCTTCAGTCTGACAGTTCATTTTTCAGTATGAACCAATGTAGTTTCTCCTTTAACCTGTTCCTTATCCACCTTTCAATTCTCGTATTCACCCCCATCTTCTCCAATTTAACTAATCATTTCCCATGTGGAACTGTATGAAATGCCTTACTGAAATCCAGGTAGATTAGATCTATTGCATTTCCTTGGTCAAAAAAATCAGTTATCTTCTCAAAGAAAGATATCAAGTTGGTTTGGCACAATCTACTTTTTGTAAAACTATATTATCTTCTAATGAAGACACGCTATCAGCTTAATAACTCCACCTCTGTGAGAGAAGCTCTCCTGCTAACATAGCGCTGTCTACATAGGGGGTTATAATTGGTACAGAGGTGCTGGAACAATTTTATAGTGGGGGTGCTGAGAGCCATTGACTCAAGCTGTAAACCCTGCATATAATGGAAACTATCTCAAGTGGGGGGTGCAGCAGCACCCCTACTTCCAGCATCTATGGTTTGGTATAACTAAGTTGCTCAGGGATGTGGATTTTTCATTTAAACATTTAAAATACAAACATTTCAAATGTTGAAATGGGACATTTTGACATTTCTTGCCTTTTTTCTCAGAAACAATACTTTTGTCAATGATATTTTGCAAAGCATTTAGATTTTGATGGAACTCTTTTCACTGACAGAAAATGGTTCTATAGAAGTTTTTCTAGCCAGCTCTAGAAGTTGCTTGTTTATTCATGTTTTTACTTTAGCCCTTTTTTGTTTCATCTCAGAAATTTTATAAACATTAAGCTTCTTGGCACGCCTTTCGCAAGGAAAATAATATCCTCATTTTAGAAGCAAAGACAGATGACTTAATTGAATTCTGGGTAGCAGGGTTGGGAATAGAATCTGGGAGCACTTAGTCCTCGTTCACTGTGGTGAAGGAGTCTCAGGTTTTCTTCTATTAGTTTGACCATAGATAGGTGAAAAACAAATGTTAATAGGGCCTAAGAGAAGTTCTAATGTTTCTAGTTTTAATTCCCTTAAGGCAACATTCCTTCCAGTACCCTGCTTATTTCCATAAATCACTAAGAAGCATCCCTAATGTGGTGGTGGATAACCTAGGCACTGAAGTTGCATGGTGGCCCTATTGAAGTTAGTGAGTTTTGCCATTTGATTTCGGGAGCGGGCAGGATTTTGCCCTGAGAATATTACTCAGTTACAGACTGGAAGTGTGGCAACTACATTGTAAGGCACATACTTTTTAAGAGCCTTCAGAAGATGTTCACAACTTCGACATCTTAAAAGTGGTCTGTCTGATTAACAAGCTGGAAGTGGCCTTCTGTGGAGAAAATTCTGTGGAGCTAGACCAGGATATCTGGCTACTGATGGAACGTTAAATAAAAGGAGAGCATAAGAATGGCCATACTGGGTCAGACCAAAGGTCCATCCAGCCCAGTATCCTGTCTTCTGACATTGACCAATGTCCCAGAGGGAATGAATAGAGCAGGTAATCATCAACTGATCCGTCCCCTGTTGCCTATTCCCAGCTTCTGGCAAACAGAGGCTAGGGATGCCATCCCTGCCCATTCTGGCTAATAGCCACTGATGGACCTATCCTCCACGAATTTGTCTAATTTTTTTTCACAACATCCTCCGGCAAGGAGTTCCATAGGTTGACGACATGTTGTATGGGAAAAAATACTTCCTTTTGTTTGTTTTTAAACCTGCTGCCTATTAATTTCATTTTGTGACCCCCCTAGTTCTTGTGTTATGAGAAGTCAAGATAATCATTCTAATATTAAAATATAAACTGCTACTGACACTCAGAGCAACCGGAGACATGAGCTCTGAAATTATAATTATATAAAAATGTAGAGCTTGACCCCAAACTCAATCAGAATTATTTTTTTCTGAGGTTGTTTGGTTTTTATTTCTAAATGCCTCTGCACTTCCTGCATCAGGATAGAAACCACAAATGGTGAAATATTGTGACAGACTGATCCTGTGAATGTTCCAACACAATTTAGGACAACTGTTTAAAACAATTCGGGTTCTTATTCAAACAGGCCTTCCTAACTGTGTGAGAGTCTGTAATTTGGGACAGATAAGCCTGTGTATGTTTGTTGAGATGGAGCACACAGAGCTCCTCTTCACACAGCCTGTGTAAGGAGGGGCTGGCCACTGCATTCTCTGTGTGTGGGGGCAAGTGCGAAGGCATGATCAGGGACTGTTCCCTCCATGTGCTAAGGCCCCACCTCCACCCCTTGCGAAAGAGTTTCCTCAAAAACATGTAGGTTATAAAATACCCGTAACATCCTGAACAATTTGCCCTTTGGGCTGAAACTTTCTATGCTTTCTCTGAGCCCAAAGCTGAATGTTTATGGAAAATTTGAGAACTTTATTTGGGGGTTGGGAGGTGGGGAAAGAGAGTGTTTTAATGATAAACATTTATTTTGTCAAACTGAATGCCTCCCTCCTTTATTTCTTTTCAGGGAACGCTTTTAGATTAGCATAGCTTGGGTTTTAAACTGAATGTCAAATATGATTTAACACAGTGTATGTGCAGTGTGCTGGAGACCTTGGCAAATACCTGACAGTTTGTCTGTGTCCAATAATCAGGTCCTATCCCAAAATAGTTGTTACAATTAATAGAAATAGTTGACAGGTAAGCATGCAATCATCTTCTTAGTATGATGTAAAGAAAAAATAATGTAAGTACAAAGATTTTCATTCCTCTCAAATATTGTCATGTTAGCAGATGTATTTTATGGAAGAAGTTGTCAGAGCTCCTTTTACAGAGAGACATTATTACATGGGGCAGTGTATTTAACTGAGGAATAGCATTGTTTGCTTTCTTTTTCTTGGTCAAATCTGGTATAAAATTGAACAAAGTCCTAATAAAATGGCTTTTTAGAAAATGCAAAACAGAAAACAGGCCTGAGGGAAGGAATCCTGAGTCCTAAGATGTGCTTTCAATCAGACTTAGGCTTCTTAGTGCCCACCAAACTTCTGAAAATTGGACTTTCTTCTTTGTGCTCAAGTCTATGGATCCATTACAATGCGTATTTCTGCTGCTTGCAGCTTAGGAGCAGAACAAGATCTGTCAGATGCTGGCAGAAGGGGAACAACCTGCCTTCTGAAATTCCCGCCGGTCTTTTTGACTTTCCCCAGTGGCCAGCAGCTCAGCCAGACCTCCATGCTGAAACGCTTTTCTGAGAGCAAGTCTAAAATTTCAAAAAGTTTTGATTAACAATGCATCTCAGTGTGTCTCTGATTCCCTCCCAGGGCTGCATTTGTTTTTTGGAGAGATTATCACCTCAGCTTTTCTTTCCCTCCTGAGGCATTTGCAGAAGCTGGTGCCCCTTCAGTCCTCCAGCAGCAAGCTGGGCTGAGAAAAGCTGGAGGCAAAAGAAATAATCTGTCGCCTGTCCACCGGCCTCTCTTTGAGTGTCTCTTTGAGGAGCTCAGCTGGTTCTTTGTGCAGAGTGCAGCTCAGGCCAGATGAGATCACCTGAGCTGTACTCCCCTTGCCAGGAGAGAAGCCAAGCATGATTGGAGATGCTAGTTCTGCTGGGCAAGATGAAGCTCATGCCCCTCAGGGTTGCCTCAGTCCCTTCCTAGGGCAGGTAAGAAGGCAGGAAGTGATGGAAAAGAACTGGATGCAGGCATCTTATGAGGGTAATGAAGCTAGAAGGGCACACCAGGTAGGCAATTGCATCTGAGTTCCTGTAGCCTGCCACAGTAGCCACCCCTCTGACTCTGGAGCTCAGCTGTCCTCTCCTCCTGCCCCAAAGTAGGTTTAGGAATATAAACTCCTTAAGAGGTGGAAATTACCAGTAATAATAACCAGTGGTTATATTTTTTCCTCCTTCTCACCTTCACGGAATGCAGCACGACAGATAATTCTCCTGCTCACCATTATGGAGTTGAGGCATGGCAAAACATTGCCTAAAAGACCATGTCATAGACCTATGCAGATTCCTCTACGTGTGCATACATACACACCTCTACAAAGGAAATTATTTTTCCTTAGGGCAGGAATTCCAGCAGAACTGGAATTAGAGAATCAAATGGTAAAATATAGTTATAAAAACAAAATAACAAGAAAAGAGGATAGGGTTTTTTTTTTGTTTTTGTTTGTTTTTTTTCAGGCCAGAGAGTACTGAGTATTATGAAACTAACCTCAGGAGGTCTGCAGCTGCCCTAGACAATCAATAGTTATATGTCCTTCCCTCTGCACCCTGGGAACGTGTAATAGAGGGATAGGGATTTCCTGCCATAGCTAAAAGACTGGGAAAGTATCGAGTTGTCATTCCCAGCTGCTGCTGTGGGTTGCCATGCTCTAATGTTGAGATTATTGTTCCCAGCTTCTGTTGCAGGTTGCCATGCCTTGCCAACACCACCTCCCCCTCCCTTCAGCAGATGGCTCTGGAGTGAGGAGAGGGACAGCATCCTAGATATGGAAGGATTAGCAGGCAGTAACAGGTCTCTGGTCCCGCTATTTATCTATTTCTACCCTGGCATCCATTTTGTAAGACCAGAAGTCTCCACAGTGTGCACCAGTCAAAAATGTAATCTGGTATCTCTAACAAAGATAAATGTGCCTATTTTCCCTGATACTGGGGAACTCAGAATTTCTAACTGGAGGAGATTTTTACTTGAAAGAGTGTTTTCCTCACTATCCAGGCAGGCATAGTTCAGCTCCTTCCTCTGGGCATGAAATCAGGTGGCATCAGGCCAGTTAAATAAACAAATGTGAACTGTCATGTAGCATCCAAAATGTCCCTGTGTGCCTTCTCAAGCAATGCTAGCATGGGTGGATAGTATTGCAAGTAAATTCCCTCAGCCTAAAACCCATATGGCCTAAGGCAGTGATACTCAGACTGAGACTTGCAAGCGGCAAGTGGCTCTTTAATGTGTCTCCTCTGGCTCTTTGCACACTGTGTGATATAATTGTTAACTAGTCAGGATGCTTTTACCATGTTGTTAATCAATTGTAGTTGATAAAATCATAATACATGGTCAGTCATTTTGCTATGAGAATTATATATAAATAAACCTAAATAATTTCCCCTGTCATATTGTTTAAATATGAATCTATAGTACTATAGTAAATGAAACAATGAATTCACACTACTGTGGATCTTTTGGGTAATGCTGGTTGCTAAGTTGGCTCCTGAACCACTGAGGTCTGTGTATCACTGGCCTATGGGCTTCTCCCTGGAAAGAAGAAAAAGTGGGATTGAGATCTATTTCATGTCTTTGGGATTTGGAATCAGATGCTCAGACAAATCAGTTCCCAGCTAGTAATACACTAGGAAACTTTTATGGAAAGCTGAGGCTCTTCAGATTCATTCTAACTCCTATATTCCTTATTGTAGTGTCTAGCATGTCATATGGAAAATTGAAGCAGTCATGAAATACAACAGGTAAAAATACCTCTTTGCAATTCATAGCTAGAACAAGTGCAGGATCAGTAGTTTCCCTCTGTTGTCTAAAAGCTATTTACATGTCTTCCAAATGGATCTGTCTGGAGTTAGACCTCAGAATGATGCTGGGACTGTTCAATTTGGGAGTAAAAGGGCTACCAGTAGTTAGGCTAGGCAAAATTAAATTCTTAGTTGTTTCATAAAGTCACTGGATAATATCCATGTTCATTTTTAAGCATTTTAAATTTATCAATTTTAATTTTCACAGTTGCTCAAAATTGATTTTAAGCATTTTTTTTTCAATTTTAATTTATTTTAATTTTCACAGTTGAGGGACATTATTGTGGGTCAGATAATGGAGTGTGTGTCAGAAACTAATTATTTAATGACAGATGTTGAGAGTCAAAAAGATAAAGCTTTATGACCATTAAAACACATTGTGAGCATCACATGTCAAAATATACAAAATAAATATCCTTAAATCAAACTCTCATAAGTTATCAATCAGCATTTTTCTTACTTTGCCTCTCTGTAAATTCTGATTATTGATGAAAATATTTTTGTCAATTTTGTGTGTGTGCAGTGAAATCAACATTTACTGATATTTACCGTTTAAAAAGCCTAATCTTCTAAATCTACTTATAGATGGAATCAAATAAGATCACTGTTCAGATGGGGAACCTTATGTAGCTGTGCAAGAATTATAGAAACAGTTTTGTCATATTCCCAGTCTCAGAAACCCATGGAAAGAGCACAATGTGAATGTAATTCATTGTCCATTTCAGATCAGAACATTATAACCTGCTCCCCATACTGTTTCAAGCCTCAGATAAGTGAGGACTAGCAGAATAGGCTCAGTGGAGGTTTGTCTTTAAAGCATTCCCATTTCACTGTCCTCTGGCAATTATGTTTTGCAGATGGATGTCAGCCTTTTTCTTTTGCCAACTTTGATCATTACCACTTGATCTTACATGTTCTCTCAGGATTTCTCTCCAGGTGCTTAGTAGCAATAATATTAGCTTGAGAGAAAAGGGAAATCCACTTATGTCTTCCTGGACATGATCCCCACCCTCAAGTCCTGCTTTGAAGACATCAAGAGATAGAGAATACACCATTTTCCTTACTAGTTTGGTCCAGTGATTAATCAACCTCACTGTTAAATTCAAATTAGAAATTAGACATTAATTTTTGTCTGGCTTCTGCTACCAATCATTGGTTTTGTTATGTCTTTCACTGCTAAATTTAAGAGCCCTTTAGTACCTGGCATTTGTTCTCTCGGAAGGTGCTTGCATACTGTAATAAAGTCACCTCAAAAATGTCTAAATTAAACATTTAGATTTGTTTGACAATTTTAAAGGTATTTTCATCTGAAACAATTCTGCAAATGTTTCAGTATCATCAGCTATGCATTTTTGCCCTGCTTCCCTTCCTACCTCCCTCCCTCCCTCCCCCCCCCAAAAGAGTATTGGTCAAATTTTGCCAAGCTCTACTATTTTATACATCTCAAAAATAGCACCGGTCCTTTTAGCCATAGCATCATATGGAGAGCTTGTGTTCAGTTAGTTGTCCACTGTGATCCTTAAATCCTTTTCAGTGTCACTGCTTTCGAGGATACTGTCCTGTATTTGTGGCCTAAATTCCTTGAAAATGCTTGAATTTCTTTTTTAAAAAAGCAAACCCATCCTACTTTGAAAGGACATTATGCTTGTAAAGTGAAGCATTCAAAAGTTAGGAAATGCCTGTGCAACCTTAGTTCAGCCGCCTTGTGTGTATGCTTATCATCTTTAATTATATGATCACATACTATTCTTTCCACAGGATCTGTGCTTCATTCATTACCTGGGATGGATGGTGCTCAGGGACTTCATGAATGAAGCTGCAATGTGTAGTGTGTCTGCCTCATTTGTTGCAGAAATTGGAAAGTGTGTGATGAATGAGGCAGGGACAATAGGAAAAGAAAATATGGTCTTGTGATTTAGGGAACTGAATGCCACCCTGAAGAACTAAATTCTTTCCCAGCCTCTGTCACAGAGTTCCCATGTGATCCTTGACAAGTCACTTAAACCAGACTCTTCACAGGTGGCCACTAATTGAGTTCATTTTCCAACTAGAGAAAGCTAGTGCTAGATTTGTAGACGTGCTGAGCACTCACACCTGCAGGGGAAGTCAGTGGGGATTGTGTTGAGTACTGTGAAAAATCAGTCCTGCCTAGGCAATTCAACATTTCGGACATCCAGAATTTGACATGTGACAATTTGGCCTTCATGCTGTGTTTCTCAGTTCTCTATCTATAAATTTGGGCTAATGGTGTCCTCTTACTTTACAAGAATGTTGTAAAGATCGTTACTTATTTAATGTTTATAGAGCACACAAATACTAAGGTGATGAGCATCACAGAAAGGTCCACAAAGAAATTAATGATTGTGTATTCACTACAGGGTTTGGAAGGCAGTAAATAAGACATGGCAGGAAGTGTTGAGTATAAAAGGACATATTAGATAATGCTCACTGAATAAACAACTACCGTGTCTGTGCACTGAATGTGGCAGGGTTTCTGTGGAAAAAATAGAATATGATCACATAATTTCAGACTGTATCATAAGGCATAAACATATTAATATGCCACAGTCAACCTGGATTCTGGCATTTCCAATCCTTCTGAGTGCTTGATTTTGCAACGTTAACATGCTTTTAATATAGTTTTTTGGATGTGGTTATAATTATTTTGGTTTTGCTGGTTTTTACTGGGACCTGTATCCTGACTCATAGCTTCAAGCCAGTCAAATTTCACCAACCATCTACTCTTGATTTGGGAGTATTCCATAAAAAAACTGAAATTGAATCTATGCATATGTTTGTTACTGGGTTGTTTTTCATTACTTTTAAAAGAGGTAATATAGCTTTGGGGAAAAAATACCTAAACTCCAGTATCATGTGTTTTTTCGTTTTGTTTTTACTAGCAAAAAGATCAGTGTGTGCTGGTTCATATTGGATTTTAATACAGGAGTTCTGTTTATTATAACAGTTTGTTACCATAGAAGTATAAACTGAAAGGTAGCAATGATGAGTTAGTATAATATATTACATTAAATAAACTTGTCCTGTTAGCACTGCATGCAAGGCTTTGTTTACATTACAGTAAGCTGTTTTCTGCTGCATTTACAATTCTGCTGTACAAATAAATTAAGGGAGCTCATGACAGCATGATTTACTTTCTTCATACAAACTGAAAGGCGTTAATATTTTTTTAGCGTATTTGCTTGTAGGTGGGTGTTCTTTAAAGTTGCTGTATGGGCATCATCATCAACCCTATCATCTAAAAAAGAAAATAGATGAAAGGCTATCTTATCTCCTTGTTCCCATACCTAGAAGAAGGGCAAATATTAAATGTTATATTTAGAATTCAAAGACATAGCAAACAATATTGAATAACCTTTATAAATACATCCCTCTCCTTTTAACAGGAGGTAAATTTCCATTAAATGAAATAAATAAAAAAAAACAGTTTAATCATATGCAAAGATTTGATTGCATATAGGAAAGTACCAAATTCTGCTGTTAAACTGGAGTTACTCTGCTGAAATCCAGTGAATTTATGATGCACAGGTGTAACTGAGTGAGTGATTTTGCCTGCAATGTCTTTATTTTTGGTGATGATTCATGAGATGAGAAGGGGGAAAAGCCAGCCTGAATTTCAGATCTAGGCTAAGTTTGCAGGGCTAGTAGGTAGGGGAAAAATATCTCTACTTGGTAATGGATCAAATTTTATCTGTAAACAATGAGAGAAGAACACTGAACTTCAAATTGCTGTTTTTACAGACTATTTTTTAAAGAGTGCACTTTAATCATGTAAGAGGTTTAGCTGCTCATATGAACATACCATTGATAACAAAAATATTTTTTTATTTGGCTTTGAGACTATTGTTAATAGGGTTAGGTGGGTGGTGGTAAAATGTTTCATTCCTCCATCTCCACCCTTTTGTGGTAAAATCTGCATCACTCAACACACAGCTGTCTATTCCCCTCCTCCTTTCTTTTTATTCCCCACCTCCCCTCTCTAAAGATATAAGCTCACAACACAGGGACCTGGCAACAGAGGGATGGTATCATGGAAGCAACTGATGCCCTTTCTGTGTGTAGGTCTGTGTTGCATTATCTGACCCATTAAAAGGAAAACTGAAAAACCCTTTAAGCCCCCAAATTTAACATAAGTGTGAAGCTGTAAACTATCTTAAGAAATATCCTTTGTAGGATTTCTAATTAATATTCCATTTGTAAATATTTTTATAATGCAGCACTTAATTTACAGTAACCACTACATGTAAACAGAGCAGCATGAGCAAGGAATAATACCATATTATGCATACACAGCTTTGTTTATACATAGAATCACAATAGAAACTGAACTTCAGCTCTGTAACAGTCCATTACATTTTGTAGTACTAGAGTTTACTTCCATGAATTGCATTTTCACATCCTTCCCCTTTGTATATTATCTGGTAAACTACACATATCCTACTTATAACTTTATCCTCTGGAAGTATGAGGTATGGTATCTTAACTTTGGTGAGAAAGCACCTTCTTAGATTGAGAAGGGAACATGTAAAGTTCAAACAGAGGCTTAAAAGTTGTGGAAGGTAAGCAAACATGTAGGGTGTGTGGGGGGAACCCAATGAGATCTGCAGACATGGATTTATGTAAAATACCTGTATTTAGAGACATTTATTCTAATATATTTTTGAAATAAATACATGACTTTTAGGCTGTGCTAGAAATTCCCTGTAAAAACAAACTTTTTAAAAAAAATTGTCCTTATCTTCTAGTAAGGAGGAGAGGATGGAAGATGATAAAATACTCGTAGGATCTGATGAGAAACAGTCAAATGAAAAAAAAAAAGTCCCATTCAATTACGTCATGTAATGGCAGCTAAAAAGTGGCAAGTTTGTAAATTACTTATATACCAATGCTAGAAGTTTAAATAATAAGATGAGTGAACTAGAGTGCTGTGTATTAAATGAGAATATTGATATAATCGACATCACAGAAATTTGGGGGAATGAGGATAATCAATGGGACACAGTAATACGAGGGTACAAAATATATTGGAAGGACAGAACAGGTCATGCTGATGGGAGAGTGGCACTATATGTGAAAGAAAGTATAAAATCAAATGAAGTAAAAATCTTAAAGGAACCGAACTGTGCCATAGAATCTCTATGGATAGTAATTCTATGCTCTAAGAATATAGCAGTAGGGATATATTACTGACCTCCTGACCAGGATGGTGATAGTGACTGTGAGATGCTCAGGGAGATTAGAGAGGCTATAAAAAAACAACAACAACAAAAAAAAACCAACATAATAATGGGAGATTTCAACTGTCCCCATATTGATTGGGTACATTTCACCTCAGGATGGGATGCAGAAATACAGTTTCTTGACACCTTAAATGACTGCTTCTTGGAGCAGCTAGTCCTGGAACCTACAGGAAAAAGGACTAAATCAAGAATTGCCTCAAGTGGAGCACAGGATCTAATCCAAGAGGTGAATATAGCTGCACCACTTGGTAATAGTGACCATAATACAATTAAATTTAACATCTCTGTAGCAGGGAAAACACTACAGCAGCCCAGCACTGTAGCATTTAATTTCAGAAAGGGGAACTAAACAAAAATGAGAGGATTAGTGAAACAGAAATTAAAAGATAGCGTCTAAAGTGAAATCCCTGCGAGCTGCATAGAAACTTTTTAAAGACACCATAATGGAGGCTCAACTTAAATGTATTCCCAAAATTTAAATAAATAAATAAAAGAACCAAAAGAAGTGCCACTGTGGCTAAACAACAAAGTAAAAAAAGCAGTGAGAGGCAAAGAGGCATCCTTTAAAAAGTGGAAATTAAATCCTAGTGAGGAAAATAGAAAGGAGCATAAACTCTGGCAAATGACATGTAAAAATATAATTAGGAAAGCCAAAAAAGAATTTTAAGAATAGCTATCCAAAGACTCAAAAAGTAATAGCAAAAAAAAATTTAAGTACATCAGAAGCAGGAAGCCTGCTAAACAACCACTGGGTGATCGAGACGCTAAAGGAGCACTCAAGGAGGATAAGGGCATAGCGGAGAAACTAAATGAATTCTTTGCATCAGTCTTCATGGCTGAAGTTGTGAGGGAGAGTCTCATACCTGAGCCATTCTTTTTAGGTGACAAATCTGTCCCAGATTGAGGTGTCATTAGTTTATCAATTTGTTCCAAAACTTCCTCTAAACAGTAGTAAGTCACCAGGGTCAGATGGTCTTCACCCAAGAGTCCTGAAGGAAGTCAAATGTGAAACTGTAGAGCTACTAATTGTAGTCTGTATAGTCTGTAACCTATCATTTAAATCAGCTTCTGTACCAAATGACTGGAGGATAGCTAATGTGATGCCAATTTTGAAAAGGGGCTCCAGAGGTGATCCTAGCTATTACAGGCCGGTAAGCTTGACTTCAGTACTAGACAAACTAATTAAACCTATAGTAAAGAACAAAATTGTCAGACACGTAGATGAACATAATTTTGGGGGGGGAGAGTCAACATTTTTTTTGTAAAGGGAAACAATGCCTCACCAATCTACTAGAATTCTTTGAAGGGGATCAACAAGCATGTGGACAAGGAAGATCCAGTTTATATAGTGTACTTAGATTTTCAGAAAACCTTTGACTTTGACCACCAAAGGCTCTTAGGCAAAGTAAGCTGTCGTGGGATAAGGGAAGGTTCTCTCATGGATTGGTAACTGGTTAAAAGATAGGAAACAAAGAGTAGGAATAAATGGTCAGTTTTCAGAATAGAGAGAAGTAAATAGTGGTGTCCCCCCAGGGGTCTGTACAGGGACCAGTCCTATTCAACATATTCATAAATGATCTGGAAAAAGGGGTAAACAGTAAGGTGGCAAAATTTGAAGATGATACAAAACTACTCAAGATAGTTAAGTCCCAAGCAGACTGTGAAGAGCTACAAAAGGATCTCTCAAAACTGTGTAACTAGGCAACAAAATGGCAGATGAAATTCAGTGTTGTTAAATGCAAAGTCACACACACTGGAAAACACAATCCCAACTATACATATAAAATGATGGGGTCTAAATTAGCTGTTATCACTCAAGAAAGAGATCTTGGCGTCATTGTGGATAGTTCTCTGAAAACATCCACTCAATGTGCAGCGGCAGTAAAAAAAAAAAAAAAAAGCAAACGCAATGTTGGGCATCATTAAGAAAGGGATAGATAATAAGACAGAAAATATCATATAGCTGCTCTATAAATCCATGGTACAGCCACATCTGGAATACTGTGTGCATCTCAAAGAAGATTTATTGGAATTTGAAAAGGTTCAGAAAAGGGCAACAAAAATGATGAAGGGTGTGGAACGGCTTCCGTATGAGGAGAGATTAAAAAGATGGGGACTTTTTAGCTAGGAAAAGAGACGACTGGGGGGGGGATATGATTGAGGTCTATAAAATCATAATTGGTGTGGAGAAAGTAAATAAGGAAGTGCTGTTTAGTCCTTCTCATATCGCACAAACTAGAGGTCACCAAATTAATTTAATAGGCAGCAAGTTTAAAACAAAAGGAAGTATTTCTTCACACAACTCACAATTGACCTGTGGAACTCTTTGCCGCATGATGTTGTGAAGGCTAAGATTATAACAGGGTTCACAAAAGAACTAGAGAAATTCATGTAGGATATGTCCATACTTGGCTATTAGCCAGGATGGGCAGGGGTGGTGTCCCTAGCCTGTGCCAGAAGCTGGGAATGAGCAACAGGGAATGGATCACTTGATGATTATCTGTTCTATTTATTCCCTCTGGGGAACCTGGCAATTGGCCACTGGTGGAAGGCAGGATACTGGGCTAGATTGACCTTTGGCTATACTGGGTCAGACCATTCTTATTTTCTTGTTCTAAATCTATCTATCTATCATATATATAAAAATTTTTGCCATTCTCTTTCCAGGGAAAAAACAAAAGAAACCTCAACTTACTTACAATTTGTACTATTTGTTTCAATTACATACATCCCAGAACACCTAAACATTACTTCTCACTGCCCTTTCTCTAGTACATGTCTTCTACTATATGGAAACAGGGACAACTTACTGAAAATGTTAATGAATAAAAATAGGCAAGCCTGTTAGGAGGAACCAGAAATTCCCTGAATCTGTTTCTCTGACATGCATAGAATGACCTGCTTTATCTTCTGCATTATAGGTGGGCTTACAATACACTCTTACATAGTGTGCGAGTTTCTTTTTCTCTTTTCTTTTTTTGTAACTATGTTCCTCTTTGTGTCAAATACAAAATAAGTAAATGCTCAGTTGACTATACATTTTATTTTTAAATGAAGGAAAATTAGTCTGTGAGAATACATACAATTTAAACCGCTTTCCTTCTGTTAAGCTGGATTGGTTTACATTTTATAAATAAATGATCATAAATACTACCCCAATCTATGTTGCCAGTTTCTCTCCCATTGGAAAACTGACCCACCCCAAAGTCCCAGAGTTGACAGTTCTCAGACCGGGCAGACCCTGGTAGTAGAAGGAAGCTAGAGCCAGAAGCCTGAGCTCCAGGTAGAAATTACTAAGAATGGAGACACCAAGAAGAACTCAGTGCGAGTGCCAGAAGAGCCTGAGGTAAGTGAGAACTCTTGATTTCAATGGTGAATTTTATTTTTGAGACACTAATGACTGTAAACAATTCCACATAATTCTTAAAGCAGCTCCAAACAGAGGGTCGTATTATTCATAAGGGAGACTCTGTATATCTCACAATGGTCTGTCAAGAATGAGAATAGAGGGCACTGCAGGGGAATCTTGTGGCCATGAGAAGGCACTCAGTAAGTGGTAGCCCCGTTACAGTTGATGGAAACACTCACCTAGTCCATCTGCCTTCTAGTGCAGGATAGTTTACTATTGTATATTTACTGGTGTTTTTCCCAGTCTAGTTTTAATGTATCAAGTGCTGTGGTTTCCACCACTTACTTTGGCCTATAATTATCTAGGTTAATAGGTAGATCTTGCTGTTGGGAAGCTTTTCCCTATTCTCAGCCTCAGTTTTTCTCTCTCCTAATTTTATCACATTACTCCTAATTAGGCCCAGTTGTATCACCTTACACAACGCTCTCATGGTTGTCAGATAGTTTTATATTGTTATGTCTTCCCTTAGTCCTCACTTAGCTAAACAGGCATGTTTACCTTTCTAAAAATATTTTCTCATCAAAGTAAATCCTTCAAGCTCCCTGCTTCTCTCTGATCTATTTGCTGTTCTCCCAGCAACTTTCTGCTAATATGGTGCTGAGAACAAAACCTGCTCTTTTGAGTGGGGCCAAAAGATAGCCAAGTAGAGAGTATCAGAGGGGTAGCTGTGTTAGTCCGGATCTGTAAAAGCAGCAAAGAATCCTGTGGCACCTTATAGACTAACAGACGTTTTGGAGCATGAGCTTTCGTGGGTGAATACCCACAAGTAGAGAGGATATACCATTATTTCTGGGCTTCACAATGTCATGTTAGGGCAGTGGTTCTCAAACTTTTGTATTGGTGACCCCTTTCACACAGCGAACATGAGTGTGATGCTCCCCCCCATTATAAATTTAAAAAACCACATTTTAAATGTTTAACATTATTATAAATGCTGGAGGCAAAACAGGGTTTGGGGGTGGAGGCTAGCTCATGACCCCCCATGTAATAACCTTGCAACCACCTGAGGGATCATGACTCCCAGTTTGAGAACCCCTGTGTTAAGGCATATGTCACCTAAAACTATGTTGGCTGCTTTTACTGTCCTACTGCATAGCAAATTAGACATCCCTTCCAGTACTACTGCTTCACAGGCTTCTGCTTGGAATATATTTAGGACATCCAGAGTAAGGTGCACAGGCAAGGCAGTGAAATGGTGGGAGCTGAAAGAGCAAGGAAGTTAGTCAGACCATTTGGGAGAGAGAAAAAAAGTTTCTCTGCCAAGGGATCTGCTATAATCTGCAAGAAATACGGGAATAGAGAGCACGTTTTTTGCCATCTTAGTAGTACCTTGCACATTTAAATCAAATTTAACAATAGGGATTCTCAAGTATTTCAAAGAGAAATCCATTCCAGTCTTTTCTATTTTAATTGACTATTAAATGACCTTTGGGGAAAAGTTGTTATATAAGAAATTTATTACACAAGCTAATACTAAAGAAATAACTATGAATAAAAGTTATTCAAGTTTTTCAGTATCAATTACATAAAAATCCGTTAAAGCTGTATAATTTACTGGTGTAAGACATGGAGTGTCAGAATGGGGATGACTTGTGTAAGGTCTTCATGAGATGCTCAGGAATTCCCCAGGCTGCATCAGCCACCTACTTGAGTGAAGATTTCATCATCTGAAAGCAGCTCTGATTATTTTAAACATATATGATGTAATTGAAAGAGCTTTTTTCTCTTTTCTTTAAAATCTATATAATTCTCATAGTTTTACACTTTGATCATCCATCTGAATTCCTTTAATAACATTTCAACTTCTTTGGCCAATTGCCAAATCTTTGAAAATGTCTGTCAGTAATAAAATGGGAGAGAAAAATAGTTAACCTTTAGAACCTATACTGAAATGGTATACAGTAACTCCTCACTTAAAGTCGTCCCGGTTAACGTTGTTATGTTGCTGATCAATTAGGGAACATGATCATTTAAAGTTGTGCAATGCTCCCTTCTAAGATTGTTTGGAAGCTGCCTGCTTTGTCCATTGCTTGCAGGAAGAGCAGCCCCTTGCAGTTAGCTGGTGGGGGCTTGGAACCAGGGTGCACCGGCAGCCCCCCTATCAGCTCCCTGCTCTCCTAAGTTCCCTGGGCTGCAGCCGCCCAGCAGGCTAGCAATTGCAGCTATCCCTCCCACCACTGCCATGTGCTGCTCCTGCCCTCTGCCTTGGAGCTGCTCCCCGACCCTCCTGCTTTCTGTGCAGAGGGGGGCTAATGTCAGAGTGTCCCACTCCCCCCTGCTCCTGCACCCTGCTTACCCCTTCTCCATGTAGAGCAGGGAGGGGACATGGACGGAGAGAGACAGAGAGCTTGGGGCAGCAGCTGCTGTCTCAACTTCCTGATCCAAGACAATGCACTTAAGAGTGGGTCAGCTTACTTAAAGGGACAGTGTGCATTTCTATCTCTCTCCCACATACATGGTGTGTGTCTGTCTCTGTCTGCTATGCTGTCTGCTCCCCTCCATTCCTGCTGCCTTGTAGAGTGAGAAGCTACATTAACAACAATGTGTTAACCCTTGAGGGCTCAGCCAAGTGCTAGTTCATCATTTAGCACAGGGGTTCTCAAACTGGGGGTCGGGACCCCTGAGGGGGTCACGAGATTATTACATGGGGGATCGCAAGCTGTCAGCCGCCACCCCAAACCCTGCTTTGCCTCTAGCATTTATAATGGTGTTAAATATATTAAAAAGTATGTTTAATTTATAGGGGGGGAGTCGCACTTAGAGGCTTGCTGTGTGAAAGGGGTCATCAGTATAAAAGTTTGAGAACCACTGATTTAGCAGCAAGGCATTCCCTGGGAAATATCCCACCCTCTTCCACCCTCTAACTTCACCAACTCAACCAAGCTTCGCAATCATCATAGCTGTGAACAGTATTAAATTGTTCGTTTAAAATGTATACTGTCTGTATATCTATATGCTATATAGTTTTTGGTTTGGTGGAAAAAAAATTTCCCTGGAACCTAACCCCGCCCCCCATTTACATTAATTCTTATGGGGAAATTGGATTCGCTTAATATGGTTTCACTTAGTCGCACTTTTCAAGAACATAAATACACTGTTAAGTGAGGAGTTACTGTAATTTTTGCAGTCTCCTATACCAAGGCTATGCATAAAAGGAGGTATTTTATGTTCCAAGCTAGTGAAAGTTGGATGCTGGTAGGCCTAATAAAAGTTTACTACTCAATTCTCAGGTACTTGCAAACAATTAGTTAGGCTCTTCTTCCAAGGTTCCCATTTTGATTCCACAAATGTTATAACATTGTAATTTTAAAATAAGTACATCTAGTTGTAGCAATCTATCCTCCTATTTGAACTGAAGTTAGTTTTGCAAAACCTTTGTCATGTTTTGGTTTTCAAGTGCAAAATACGCCTAGATGTTGGATTCATAACCTGAAAGATACACCAACCTTTCCTTTCCTAGGCAGGTGCTACAGAGAAGGAACAGTAGACGTAGAACATGACTCAAAGAAGAGTATAGAATTTAAGACATGAATTAAGCAGTGAGAGAAAATAAAAGAACCACAAATGTATCAAATACCTGTTAGGTTACCACAGAATTCAAATTAGGGTTGGTCTTCACTAACCATCTTTAAGAGGCAGCATATTAATGACATTTGAACTAAATTACAAGGCATTGCACATACAAGTGAGAAAAAAGAACTCATCATTTTTTAGGATTTGATCTTTTATAGATGACTTTTTGGTACTTATTTTTCAGTTAAATTTGATTTTATTTAGCTTTTCTGTCATACTGTATGACTTGAGTAATGCAAAGTATTCTTCATGCAAAACAGGAGTTGTAGAAAGGCCTTGGTGTCAGCAATGTTGAACATTTTTTGTGTGAAATTTCCTTAGTGTAGACAAGACATGAGAGAGCTTGCCTTGTATGAAAATAATTTTAGCAGCTGTTGGCCACAGTTCCCATTGAATTACAATTGTACACTCTAAGACAATGGGATCTACAGTCCTGGTAAGTTTGGTGTGAGCTGAGGAGCTCAGCTCATCACAGGGGTACTCAATACTTTCCAGGTTCATGTGTTAAATCAGTCCCAAATTTCGATTGTAAATTGGTTTAAATGTCTGGCTTGCTTTGGACTGATCCTGAGATGTTTTTGGTAGCTCAGTAGAAACAAGCTCTTAGTGCCCATTTCTACCCTCAGATACAGCTTCTCATTACAATTAATGGAAGTTGTGCTTGTATGTCTGAGGGTGGCATTGTACCCTATGGACCAAATCCAGTACCCAGCCCCATAAGATGTTGAGGAAGAACTTGCTTCCTGGTGGAAACATCCTCTATGAGCCCTCTTTCAATACCCTTTTTAATCATTGCATGGTTGATGACAGGAAAATCTGCATAGTAGTGGATGTCCTGCCTAAACTCTGACCCTCTTTTGCATCCAGTACCTACCCCCACCTTCAACAATGTAACCACACTAATTTTGCTGACAGGGAGCCCTCTGCATCTGCAGAGGTCAGGTTTGACCTTTTGTATCTAGCATTTAAGTAAAGACATTAAAAGGCGCCTTCATTTGTATGTCTCTCAGAGGATTCTAGCTTTGTTTACTATTTTACTTTCAAGTTCCTTTATATATAGGTATGTACAAAATCCAATATAAGTATTTCTGCTTCAGAAGATTTAGTGAAATTCCAACACCGGCATAAGTCCTAAACTGCTTCAAACTTTTCATTTCTTCATAGGCTTCTCAGACCAATTCCACTGTGTTCCACGTCAGGATTAAGAACACATCAATTCTTTAAATATAGGTGTTGGATTGTTCAGTTTTAGCTCTACACATTTCTTGATGGAAGCAATCAATTTTGAATGTGTGATAATTTTATTATAAAGGCTACTGTTAATAATTCAGTTAAGAACACAGGGCCCCTCCTGTGCCATTACTTTATCAGCTGAAGTCCCTATTGAAAAATCAGTGCCACAATATGACACAATGCCTACTTTCTACATTTATTTACACATTGTAGTTTTAGTAGACTGAATGAAAGAACTCAATTTACCATGTTCTTTAAAGTTTGGCAGATTTCCTATCATGCAATGATGTATGCATTCTGTTTTTTTTTAAGTGTCTGTGTGTGTGAATAGAGTGTGATTAGATTTTATTTAGATAAAAATGGTCTTTTTACTACCTATTTTTTATCAAGTTAAATGGTCATCATGACAGTCTGCTGAAATGTATAATTCCTGCCTCTCATAATTCCTCCATTACCTAGATTGTGTAAAGTACATTAAGTTAACATACAGCAGTCTATACAATTATGAAGGTTAGTGACTAAAAATGAATATACAGCTGAATCCAGTGGGCTCTTTTATTTATTTATTTTTCCAGAGAACTATATTTGTTAACCAAAGAATATATTTAAAGATACATAATACCAACATTTTTTTTTAATTCTAGAGTTTTTAATTTGCCAGTCTGGAAATTAGGCTATATATTTACCTTTTTTTTTGGTATCTGTTTTCAGAAAGTCACCTCTCACTTTTCTCCTCAAAGCTGATCATGTGAAGCAGTTTGCAAAAGTAATTTGTGCATGAATGCTATCATCTATGAAGCTTTTAAGTAGAACCTTAGTAGTTTGCACTAGAAAGATCTTGCCTTCCTATTATTTCCAAGTGGATGCCTCATTATCTCTGAAAACTGTGGCTGAGATTTTTTGAATGAGACTTGTAGTTATGGGCTCAGTTGAATTCCCATTGAAATTCATTAGGATTTGGTCATCACAAATGCTTAGGGTCCTTTGAAAATGCTAGGCTATGTTTTATTGTTTTGTTATTGTGGACTTAGTCCAAATTCTAATTTGTTAGTTGGTGAAGAAATGTGGATTCTTGGTGTCCTGACTTTTGCTATTATGTAAATGTTAACACAAGGGTTTTTTTTTTTTTTTTAAAGTGTGTGGGGTATAAATATTTGGCTTTTTTAATCTTATCAAACTAATTACATGAAGTATATATGCGGTAAAGTATTGTAATATGGGACAAGAACTGTAGTGTGTCATCAAACAAAAGAGAAATGTTATTAGTTTACGTGAATACATATTCTTGTGCCTGGTCAGAAGATTTTAAAAAGAAGTTGTATTTGCTAGAATGCAACCCAAATATAGGTACAGACTGGCCTATAGGAAAACTTCCCAGGAGTGTTTCCTAACCTCCAAGATCCTTCTCAGAAACTGACAGATAAACATATGTAACCCTGCCCCAAGATGTCAGCTGAGCCTCCTCCCCTCTTGTCACATGGGTTGGATCATGGGTTCTTTCTTTTTTTGATCTGTGGTGTCTCTAACTAAGGTGACTCCTCATGGTTCCCAAGAGACAAGAGGTGTTAGCCTTTAGTAAATGAACATTGCTACCACTGCTGGCAAGGTGTATAAAAGCCAGTACACAAGAAACAATAAAGTATGTCAACACAAACCCCAGCAAAAGAAATTACATATCCCAAAATAACAATATAACAAGGAGGACTTTATTGAGATCTGGAGAAAGAAAGGGTTAGGATTAACTAATAAGTGCTTACATTTCAACAAATTGCCCACCTCCCAACACTGACAATTTATCTCAGTCCCAGCTCCCTCCGTCACACCTTCCCAGCAGATAGTACACTGAGGAGGAGCCTGGAGGAGATGAGTGCTGCAGTGAAGTGAACATCTATGGATAAAAGTCCAATCTGGCAAGGTGACCAAGGCCAAATAGAATTTTGCTCCAAGCATCTGCCAGGGGGAGAGTGGCCCATTACTGGGGAATAGTGGATTTATGCTCTAGACATGTTCTTACTTGGAAATAGACAGGATGCATTGGATCTCCTCAGCATGTGGGGAGAAGAGGCTGTGCAGACACAGCTACGGACCAGTCATAGAAACATCTATGAAAAGATTGCACAGGGGATGCAGGTCAAAGGATATGACAGGGATAAGAAGCAGTGCCGCATGAAAGCGAAGGAACTGCTGCAGGCATACCACAAGGCCATGGAGGCATCAAGCTTCAGACCTGCTGCTTGCACAATGAGCTGCATGTCCTATTTAGTGGAGACCCCACCAGCACCCTGCAGACCACCATAGATACCTCAGTGGAGACCGAGACAGAGACCCCTGCCATGAACAGCAAAGAGGAGGAGGAAGGACATGTGGCAAGGGGGTGCAAACTGCCAAAAGCCAGGATCTTTGAGACTCCACCGCAGTCTAGCTAGTCCCTCGAGCTGGCCATAGACAGGCCTGATCCATCGGAAGCAACCTGGGGTAAGTGCATTCAACCTTAAAAAGTTTAAATTTGAAGATGGCACCCAGCCCAAGCCCAAGTTAGCAGGATACAGGCATCTGCTTTTAATTGTTTTACTCAGAGGAGAAGAGGTAGAGGGCCAATACACTTAGAGGTAGAGCTGTTGCTTGCTTTTCACTTCCCCTGTAGGATTGATTAAATGCAGAGCAGTTTGTTTATGTACATAAGGATGGCCATTGTATCCTCCTGAGAGAACTCAATGAAACTTTCATGGAGGTACACTGCAATCCTGTTCCAATCGTTTCTGGGAATGGCTGCTTTATTTCTTCCCCTGCAGTAGGATGCTTTCCCATGATATTCCAACATGACTTCAGCAGGCACCATTGCAATAAACAAGCTAGTGGCATATAGGCCCGGGAAGCTTCAGGACACCCAGTAGCAGCTGGGTCTCTGCGCATTTGTTACCATCAGGTGTGAGATGTCACCTCTGCCTGTGGGAAATAGTGCCTGTTCTCTGTGCCATTGCCCTTTACTTCTACCCAGGGAAATATAGGTCAATCTTTTGCTTTATGCAACTAGACAATTTGATCCTCCCTACCCCTCCCACCCTGGCAATGGTGTGGCCATTGGACAGCAATCTTGTACAGAGGCACGCTGAAGCTGAGGTGTCAATAAGCATGTCTGACAAGGTTTTATGGACATAAGGGAATTGAGTCTGAAACTTTTATTTTGATTTCCTTTGACTGCAAATCCAATGATACATCTGTCTGTTTTATCTGTAGCTGCTGCCAATGATCCTTCAATGCCTTACTCTGATGAGGAGGAGAAAGAAATAGATTAGGAAGGACATGTTCAGTGAGATTTTGCAAGCCCCAGTGCTGCACTGAACCGTGAACGGGGCCTTGTGGGTGAATACGGCAGATAGCCTGGAGAAGGAAAGAGCAGATAGGAAAAAGGCCTAAAAATCCTAGCAGAAAAAGGAAGAGGGAGATGCACGAGGACATAATGAGGCATCAGACTGTTCTTTACCTACAGGTCCAGCAGTCACATGCTCACCTCTCTTTTCAGTCAGTAGAGAACTCTAGTGTAGCAGCTCCCTATATCTCCCAATGTTCCATGTGGCATAGGCTGCATCCCTATCTCTACCACTCTGCACTGGGGGACAGTAAGGAGGACCGCAGCTTTACATATGCCTATTTGTGAGAGCCATTGTTTTTGTATTTGTAGCCAAAATGTACTGAAATGGACATGAATGTTTTCTAGAGTTCTAATTTCAAAGTTCTGTTCCAAATTTGCATTGTATTGTTTTTTAATTGCACATTATTCTTGGCACTGTTTTTGTTATGCAATACTTTATTATTTGGAAATCATTTAATCATTATTACTTCATAACATATACAGAACAATGTGTAGTACTACCAAAAGCACACAATAGAATTGAACAGGACCACAGAAATTATAGGTTTAGTGCAAAACACAGTGTAATATATGATTCATAGGTTTATTAAAAGACAGAGTAATATTAATAAATTTACGCCTAGCACTACACAATTCCTAACAACCCCCCCCCAAAAAGTCAGATGCAAGTAGAGCACTGTACGGCACAGAACTTTAGTGCTCCTTTAATGCCTCACTCAGCTGCATAACTCTACAGTGACCTCTTCTTTTGTCCAGGTGTTCAGAGTCAGCCACTCCACTCCACCTGACCCTTCATGCCGGCTGTAACTTTTCCCTCTTTGCTTCACAGATATTTGCAGGACACAACAGGCAACTATAACTATTGGGATGTTTTACACATTGAGATCTAATTTAGTGAGTAAACACCACCAGCGTCCCTTCAGTCTACCAAAAGCACATTCAACTGTCATTCTGAACCTGCTGAGCCAGTAGTTGAATCTTTCTTTGGAGCAGTATATGGCTTCATGAGCCAGGAAAGCAAGTGATAGGTTTGGTCCCCCAGGATCACTATTAGCATTTCAACATTGCCAATGGTAATCTGCCAGTCAAGAAAGAATGTCTCTGCTTTGAGTTTTCTGAACATCCTGTGTTTTTTAAAGATGAAAGTGTCATGCACCTTTCTGCACCAGTCCATATTGAGATTGGCTTGCATAATCATAAAAAAATCCCTTTATGTTGATGTATTCTGTTACTGTGGGTGAGCTGGGGCCAAAATAGCAATATCCGTGCCAACCATTGCTCTACCGCAGTTTGGGAACCCCCTAGGTGCAGATCCATCCACTATGTCCTGCGCACTCATGAGAGTCACAGTCCTGCATATAAAGATATGATTAATGGCCTTGCACATTTGTATCCTCACTTGGATTGTCCAACTCCAGAATGATTTTCCATTGACAGGTAGCAGTTCAGAATTTCACGTTTCCACAGTGTGATTGCCACTCACTTCTCTACTGTCAGTGCAACTCTCATTTTGATGTCCCTACACCAGCAGGCTGGAGTGAGCTCAGCACACAGATCCAGGAATGTGGGCTTGCATGTCCAAAAATTCTACAGCCACTCTTCATCATCCCATTATGATGTGATCCCACCCAGTCGATGCTTTTCTGGCCCAGAAGTGGCGCTCCACCATTTCCACCTTGAATTGTTTTTTTCTCTGTCCCTGAACAATCTGTCCTCAAGGAAATTGTCATATCCCCCCTTGTTGTGGTACTTCCTGTGGCTTGGCAAATACCGGAGGATTGTTTGTCCTGTGTTCAGAACTCTTGTGACAGTAGTGCATAGCTGTGTGGGCTCCATGCTTGTGCCACAGGGTTTGGTCAATGACAAGTACTGTGTGAGTTTGTGGGATTTAAAAAGAAAAGGCAGAAAAAGTACGGGATGGAGAAAGTTGCATGGTGGGAACTTGACCCTTGCCTCCTAGAGTTCTCTGTATGACTTATTTCTACCACACAGCGCACTGAAGATTCCTCAAAGTTCATTGTGCAGGAGGGTGGTGTTGTGGTATACTGACATACTTACTCATGGTGCTCCATGCTTGTCATCTACACTAGCCCTCCCAGTGAGTATGCAACATGCTGATGAAAAAGCCAATTATGAACGTGCATGAGCGATATACTAACGGTGGCAGCTTTATGCTGACATAACTTGTCGTCCAAAGTTTGTAGTGTAGCTTGGCCTCAGTATTTGAAGTGCGTGTGAGAGCTCTGGCTTATTCTGTGTATAGTTTCAGCTGTTTGTGCATAACAATTAAATGATCTTCACAGCACTTGCGCTGTCTGAGGAACTCAGTCCTTAAAAGCAAAGTCCCATTACCACCATTTTTCTTGCCTTTCCTGGAGGCCCTTGTATACAGAGTCTGAAGATGCAGGAATACAAGAAAGAAGTCAAGTTTTTATTTCTGTATATCTACTCTTATATAGCAGCCTTCAGAGTTCACATAAAAATAACTTGGCTAAAAGTTGCCTTGTTTTGGCAGTTTGAGATATCAATATGGGTGATAAATATTAAATTATTCAGCAGTGTTCCAAGGGAGATAAAACCTTTTTTTATTTGTGGGCCACAGAAGCCACTTAGATTAATGATACTAGATTAGTTAATATACACAAGAAGTGTTTGGAGCTCCTAGTGGCTCTGAGATTGTTTGAAATCAAATTCTTTTAATGCTAAGAATTTTATTTTGTTTTTGTCTTTGCTTGCTGAATATATTGGGTCATGTTGGGATTTGTTTTTGGACCCTCTACAAAATATTCATCCCAGATATGGGCATAGTATTTGAAAAGTTGCCATTGTATAAAATATACTGCACTGGCCATATTCTGGCTTCAGATAGGTGCATGTAATTCCAAAGACTATTTTCCCCTTTTGTCTGAATGAAATTTTGTTATATATATAAAAATAGCAATAATGGGTACAAATGTGGCAACTTCTTTGAAATCAGTAGGTATGCAGCTGGACTGAATTGGCCTAATACACTTAAATCTAGTTAAGTCCTCAGATGGTACTATAAGAAGGCACAGTGTTGATAACTTGGTCCTTATTCCCTTTGAACATAGAGCATAGTCCAATGGGAGTACTTGAGCACTCCATTTTGTCAAAGGACGTAACCATCTTTTAAATATTTTCTGGACACATTTGTTCCCTTACCATTCAGCATCAGTAAAACTTGGCTATAAACAACATCTCCACAGAACCTAATTTAATTAAACTGCCTGACTCTGTGCTCAAGGGAAGAGGGGAAAAAACTCTAATTTAAATAACAATCAATATTAAATTTAAAGTTATGACTTTATGAATTATTTCAGTATTTCTTCACTGTATCTTTCTTGTTGGGATTCTGAGTACATGCCTCAGGAAATACAGTACATGTGTGCTTTGCAGGGGCATTGATATGTTGCGCTGTGGACATGTTCTGGTCACAGTATGGCCAGTGCAACTACTACAGAAGTTGGAGAGATTCTGCTTGATTTCAATAAGAGAGTTTTGCCTTGAATTTCACCTCACAGAGCTTGAAGTTTATATGGATTTGGTAGCATCCTTTTAAATAGTGCTTAGTGAGGCCTGTCTGAGAAACCAGCCAGAGCATGGTGGGGGGGTGTGTGTGTGTGTGTGTGTGTGTGTGTGTGTGTGAGTGAGAGAGAGAGGTTTTACATGGTTCATAAATACGGTTATTTTGAGTCTACAATGCCTGTGTGGTTTCTTCATATTAGCATTGTAGTATAAAGGTCAAATGACATAACAGAGCCTATCTGCTTAGGACAGAATTTAGCCTGAAAAGGATAAAGCAGTCATCGTAACGTGCAGTTACTACACCACAAGTCTCTGAGATTCTGGGGTTATTTCCTACTAATTATACAGAAAAACTGCAGTATTGTGGTACAGTGTTATAACTAAATGTAAATGTTAACTTTGTAACAGCAAAGACTGTATTTCAGAAAGATTTAGTTTGGATACCAGATTGAGTAAGTCACATTGCTATAGGATAGGTTTCTTGTCATGCGCAAATGCTTTATTACCTTTACCATAGTATTTGAGCAAATGTATATAGAGTCTAAATTATTACACTTAGTATGCATAATTCTGCGTGTTTAGTGTGCTGTACCAGCAATGTTTCCATAGCTAATAGATTCCTTACAGTAATTCAAATGCATGCTTTTATATGGTGTCTTCCATCCAGTGATCTGAAAATGTTCTATCAGAACTCAGGGTCATATTCTTTCCAAGCATGGAAAACATTTGGCTAGTACAAAAAAATCACATTCCAATAAGAATGCATATAAAAAATTTAAATGTAAGGCCATATAATGTAGCACAGCTGCAAACCAGTGTCTAAGTGAGCTCCTGGTCCTTTCAAGTTCATTTTAAGAGCTAATGTTTGTCTCCTCAGCCAATTAAACGACAAAATCATTTTTGAACATTAAGGCAGACATCCTGGCTAAACTTGATATCAAGCCTTGATCCTCTAAAAGGATTGGAAAGACAATCAAGAGGGTGGAGTCTTGCAGTTTGCAAAACCCAACAATTTGGCTAACATGATGATGCAAGAAATAATTTTATCTAAATGTACAATAGTAGCCAGTAAGCTTTCAAAGGCAATCAGTTGCCCAATATATTATTAGTATGGTGTATATGTTGGTATATTTGTAATGGATAGCAGAAGGACATGAAGGTTTGTCATTAAGATTTTTAACTATTATGTTAATTTGTTAAAAGACAATACTAAGCATTCATATGAACGAAGTATTTTATGATGCATTACAATTTTCCTGTTAGTTCTTACCTGATCAGAGCTCTGACTTCCTGTATCTGTTCCTCCTTGTTTATCTTGACTGTGGTAAAACGATAAATTAAAACACTTAAATAATTGTTAGAGAGTGTACTGTGGCAGCAGCTTCGATGCCATTGATAATTGTTGATTTCATTTTAATCCCTTGTATTGAATGTTTTAGAAAAAGTCATTGATGGTAAGCCGACTGAAAAATCGATTCTTTAAAAGTGACCTGCAAAGTGGGAAAAATAGATTTTTATGGCCTATAAAAGTTGATAGACCAGGAAGGTTTGTAAGGGGTGCGTGGGTGGGCTTTGTTCTAGAAAAAGGGGTGTGGGTGGGAATCCATTAATACCCTTTATAAAATATTGATGGACTAACTCCCAATAAATATTTCAGAGTTGTCCAAGTCCTTAATGGTTAAGAAGTGGGGCTTGAATCATGAACAAAGACATTTTCTTCCAACAGTTTCAGTTATGTTGGTGTTAACAAAGGAGAAAAATAGTTTTATACTGTTTGAATAAAAATAATTTATCTCAGTTAATTAAGTTTCACACCCTTGGCTATGACATCTCAGGCACTTTCCTTGCTCTTGAGTTGTCTATGAGAGACAAGATCTAAATTATTTATGTAAACTAACAAAAACCCTTTTGGCCTTCTCTAGGTATGTAAAGGGTATAAAAGGCAAAAAATGCATCCTGTGGATCTGACTCAATATATGTTGACCTGTCAAGTTTAAAATGTAGTGTATATAAAATTAAGTGAAATAGTAGAGTTTAAAATATTAGTTTCTCTTTGTAGATTGAAAGGAGGTGTGAAGTGATAGTCTTGAATCTGGGAACACCATCATTTAGGAGACAGCTTGGATGGGAAGGCAAGTGGGTGGGAAAGGGGGAGGAGATGAGGAATGCTGGATGAAATTATTTAAATTGAGATAAATACAGGTATATTAGGAACTTAGCAAAATATTATCTAATTCTGCTAACATCTTCATTTACATTTTAGAAATTTTGTAGAACAGCTGAACATAATGTTTCCATAAAGCAACTACAAATGAGTAACCTATCCTGAATGATTATTTTCTGCATCACAACACTGATGCTTGTTGGAGTGCATTTTGCTGTATTTCCAAGTAGTCTTTTGTGGTCTCCTCCCCTATTTTGATAACTTAGCTTTTTATTCCAGCCAACTTCATTGCAATAGTCGAAAATATTTCCAGGCAACTGATGATCTTTGTGATGGAATATATTTATTGTTTGTAATTAAGATAAATATATACCCTTAGAGCTGATTGAGAATTTTCTATTGGAATGGCTTTACAGGGGAAAATACAGTTCTGCAAATTCAAATTTTTACATGGGAAAATTTCAGTTGTGCTGATAATTTTATTTTTTTTAATTGGGGAAAGTCTCAGTGAAATATTTCATTTTGGGGTTGGTTTGACCTAAATTGGAATATTTAGGTTTTTTTAAATTGATCCAAAATATTTCAAGAAAATATTAAATTACATTTTCCTATTGTGGCACATTGCCATATGGGAGTTGTAAGCATCCAGAGAAGCTGGCCCATGGGAGAGAATGGAGGTCAGAAAAGTATCTCCCATAAAGAAAAAAATGTCCTGGTTATATCAGGTGGCTCCCGGAGGGTGGCACAGCATTGCTAAGACAGGCTCCTTGCCTGCCCTGGCCCTGCGCCACCCCCAGAAGCGGCTGGCATGTCTGGCAGCAACTCCTGTGGGGGTGGGGGGAAGGGTCATAGGGTCTCTGTGTGGTGCCCTCTCCTGCAGGCACCACCTCCACAGCTCCTATTGGCTGGGAACAGGGAACTGCAGCCAATGGGAGCTGTAGGGGTGGTGTCTGCAGGTGAGGACAGTGTGTGGAGCCACCTGCCCCTCCCTCCCCCTCCCCTCGGACATACCAGCCACTTCCGGGAGTGACGTGGGACCAGGGCAGGCAGGTAGCTTGCCTTAGCCATGCTGCACCACCACCTGGGAGCTGCCTGATGTAAGTGGCGCCTGGCTGGAGCTCGCACCCTGAACCCCTCCTGCACACCAATTCCCTCCCCTGGCCCAGAGCCCTTCCACACCCAAACTCCTTCCCAGAGCCCGCACCTCCTCCTTCACCCCAACTTCCTGCCCCAGCCCTTCCCAGAGCCTGCACCCCAACCTGCTGCCTGAGCCCCCACAGAGCCTGCACTATGAGCCCCTCCTGCACCCCAACCCCCTGCCCCCGGATTCATCCCATGGCTCGTCCCACACACTTAACCCCTCGGCCCCAGCACAGAGCCCATTCTCCCCCCCCCCCACACACACACACACCAACCCCCTGTCCCAGATCATTGAAAGTGAGTGAGGATGGGGGAGAGCGAGCGACAGAGGGAGGGGTGATGGAGTGAGTGGAGTGGGGCCTCACAGAAGGGGCGGGGCAAGGGCATAGCCTCAGGGAAGTGGTGGAGCAGGGTGTGCGGCAATGTTTGAGTTTTTGTGATTACTGTTATTTCTTCATTTTCTTTGAGGTAGATCTTGGGTTGCACTTAAATTCTAAAAGCTACCTTGTGCTTAAAAATGTTGGAGACCACTGCTATAAAGTTTAGCCTGAGTTTATAACTATGCATTATTTTTAGGTCTTATTTAAAAAATAAAATTCCAGTACTGTGACTAGGTAAAATTTCTATTCTAATATTTTCTTGTTAGCATCTGTTAATTGACCCCACCTAACATTTTTGTTGTGGCATTGTCTCTTGCATCTTTTATTTTCAAAGACTGGATGTGATTAAATGCAAATAATGTTTGATAGGAGAAAAGTTATGTTGATATCCTTTTTTTTTCTTCAGATACTTTTCTCAGCTAGTTTAAAAGTATTTTATTGTAAAATTTATTAACACACCATAAAAAACATAAATTAGGCACAATATTCAATATTCAATATTAACTTTCCCCCTCATTTGCTTGAATTTCTTCGGTTTATCCAGTGTTAATATCCAAATCTAAACAATTTAATTAAAATTAATATGTTCAATGTTGTGTATTAGAAAATGTTGGTTGGAGGCTATTAGGAAGAATAGTGTAATAATTTATTAATTATTACAATATTAGATTCCATTAATTCTGCTATAGTAGATTAATTAGCTAACATAGCTACAAAGCCATGGCATTTGCTATTCTGCTCTCTAGGTTTTCTTAGTGAAAACAACAAATATTGGTTTAATCCTTTTATTCATCTAAGATATGTATATATCCCCCACTACTTACATCTGAGCACCTGCCAGTCTTTAATATGCTTATTCACACAATACTTTGTGAGATAGGGAAATACTACTATTCCATGTTACAAGTGGGGAACTGATTCACAAAGAGACAAAATTAATACTTAGTCCTGCCTTGAGTGCAGGGGACTGGACTAGATGAGGTCCCTTCCAGTCCGACGCTTCTATGAAAGGGCCGGATTTTTAAAGGAAAAAGATGTAGCTAGGACTCCAGTCAGATTTTCAAAATGGGAGTGAGGCACCTAGGCACTTCTGAAAATCCCACTAAGGGCCTATTTTAGGGATTCTGAAACTGGGGGTCGTGACCTCTCAGGAGGTTGCAAGGTTATTACATGTGGGGTTGCGAGCTGTCAGTCTCTACCCCCCCAAACTCGCTTTGGCTCCAGCATTTATAATAGTGTTAAATATTAAAAAAAAGTGTTTTTAATTTATAAAGGGGAAGTCACACTCATAGGCTTCCTGTGTGAAAGGGGTCACCAATATAAAAGTTTGAAAACCACTGGCCTATTTGCATCTTTAGATGCCTAAATACATTTAAAAACTGGCTCCGAATGACTTGCCGAAGATCACACAGCAAGTTTGTTGTAGCGCAAGGAACTGAAACTGGATCTTCTGAGTGCCAGACTAGCGCCCTAACTACAGGATCATCCTCCTTCGTTTTCAGAATTTATGCTTGACCAAAGCAAATGTATTCTTCACAACACAATAATACAATTGTATAGAAGTTATTGCTAACACTAGGTTTATCACTTGGGCCCAGATCCTGCACCAGCTTATGCTTGTGCATAATTTTAAGCCTGAGACTGGTCCCACTGATTTCAGTGGAACTGCTCATTGACTTAAAGCATGCACATAAGTGTGTGTTGGGCCAGGATTTACTTTAGGTGCAGTTCCAGTATGTGCTGCCACGTTGTGGGGTGACGCAGGACATCTTGGAGTAACATTAGTCCTCTTCTGAGGAAAGTTATTTCTGGGTCATTTAATGGTTAGAAGATAAGTGTTGTGAAGGGAGACTTTAAATTAAAACTTCTGTTGATGGAAAGATCCAGGTCCTCCTTCCTACTCATTGCAATCAGATTAAGTCAGATGATTTAACCTAGCAACTTTGTATTTAACATCAGAGAACTGGCTTCTTAATGCAGGACAATTGACCTGTCAGGTCAGAAATCAATACATTATTAATGAACTAGGCTCTGCGGTGTGGTTTTAGTATATTGGACTACAAACCATTACTAAAGTGGAATCCATGTACTCATCCAATATATAGGATTTTCCATATCTTTGTTGCAATGCTGATGATGGTCATTTGAAGAGTGGTTTGAGGCCTAATCCCCCCCTACCCACCCTCCACACACAAAAGCCATTTTGCCTCTTTGCTTTTAGTAAAGCAGAAAATTGTAGGGGAAATATCTGACTGGTCAGAAAAACAGGGCAAAGAAATCCATAGACCTGAATTTGGGAAAGAACCATTTAGTTTAGGTCACTGTTTGAGATGTCGGAACCACATTCTTTAAGTTTCTGTTGGGCAAGGAAAACCCCTTGACTACATGCTAAGATTCCCTCAATAAAAAGGAAGCAGATAAACCAGGCCTGCACAACTCATAAAGCGGCGAGGGCCACATTACTCAAAGAAAACAGATGAGGGCCGAAACCCCACCAAAACAGCGGTGGGCCAAAAAGGAAAGTTGGGGGTGAGGAGGTGATACTTGAGTTTAAATCAACCAGGGGCTCCTAGCTGAAGAGGTGGCTGGGAGCCCTCAGGGGCAAATTAAAGGGCCCGGGGCTCCGGCGGCTGGGGGAACCCGGAGCTTTGCGGGGCTGGGGCAGAGATTTAAAGGGCCCAGAGCTCCTGCCGCTGAGGGGAGCCCGAGCCCTTTAAATCCCTGCCGCGGCAGGGATTCAAAGGGCTCTGGGCTGCCCGCAGAGCGCCGTGTGCATGGGATTTAGAATCCCCCCACGGGCCACACAGTGAGCCTCCGCAGGCCGTATGTTGTGCAGGCCTGAGATAAACCAAACAGTTTCATCCAGTCCTATCATTTTTTTTATTAAAAAGAACATCAGTGTATTCTGAGTCTTTCCTAGCAATTTAAAACCAATCTATGCTGTTAACTATCAGCCAGAGGCTCATGCATTCCTGTCAAATGTTATAAAGTTACTTTAAGTTTGGTACTTTTGGGAAAAAAAAGTTTAAAACTTATTTTACAAAACCAGAGATCTATTAAAATTTTCTCGGTAACATAACTGCACTAAAATAGTTTGGTTTATGAAGGAAAAAAAAGTGTGCTTTTGCATTGCCTTTTATCAAAAACATTGGACGATGTGTTGCCACTTTATGGCTGCACAGTAACTTTTATCAGTAGATTCCTGTTTTCAGAAGACAGTTACACATCATTCAGAAGATTCATTTCAAATGAAAATGACTAAAGGCAGTCCTTTTAGCATAATGAGTTCATTTAACTGGGCAATGACCCACAGAAATGCTGTTTTGTGGCAAAGCTTTACAGGTCTATAAAAGATTGCCCTTGTGTGAGAGAAGATTAAATACTCATATTTTTGAAAACTCACTGGTTTTAATTCTGAGTTATAAATGGGCTGCCTCCTCATATGCAAGAATACCTGGACCTTACTTTCTTCTATGGGGGAAAAAAAAAAGCATCCAGCTTCTGCTAGAGATTCAAATTATTTATTTTTATTATTTAATGTATATTGTATGAAGTATTTAACAAGCCTCCAGGAAGATAAACTACCAGTATGTCATTGACTGGTTGTATGCAGCATTTCTCAGAATTTCTAATGAAGTGAAACTGATGAATTCTCATAAAAATACACATCTCTATAATGTTACTTTAAAACGTGTAATTTTTCTTTGACAAATAGAGGTATTATATTTGTTTATCCCTAGATAGCCCCTCAGTATGTATCTGTGACATAATATACTGTGTCCTATATTCTGATCATTCTTCTCATGTTCATGTCTTTTCAGGGTTTCCTTCTAAGTTTTGGCTGTGATTCTTTGTTATACTCTTACCTCATATCTTGAATTTCTAATTGAAATGGTTTATGATGTATTCCTCCCAGTTTTTAAGCACTGTGATCCATCAGTAAATTAACTAGTTGCTGGAATAATTCTCAAAATGTTTTAGGAAACACTCTTCTGTTCTGGATGTCTGCTGTTGCTTTGCAAAGAAAGATCAAAGAGCTTGTTGTTAACCAAAGCTAGAAAATTTTATTTACATACAAATACCGAAAAATTTCTAAGTCAACTTATAACCTTGTCATTGTCCTTTTTTTTTTTTTTTTTTTTTAGTAAAATAAAAAATAATCAGTTAAGGAGCCTTGTTGACAAAATAGATTAATGCACTCAGTGACTTTCCTTTAAAAACCTGGGTTCAAATCCATATTGAGTCACAAATGAAAATAATTTTGGCAGTCTGATTCTAATCTTTTCTAAAAATTTCATTGCCACAGTAACACACTTTTCAGAATAAATGGTAAATGGCTAGAATAGCAGGGATAAAGCAAATCAAGGTTGAGGTGCATGAGAGAAGCTGTGTAAAAGCTTACTCAGCACATGACCCCAGCTAGACTTACCACTTTAAATTAATGTACGTTTACTCAAAAGACCATTTCAAATAAAAAGGAATCATGAAATGCCCAGATCAATGGGAGGGAAAAAAAATAAACATCCCACTTCTGTACTGCCTGAAACCTGAGAAGCATGAAAAATCCATTTAGGAGTCCTTCTGCTGGCTTACACCATATTTTTTGTTGAAATGGGCTGCAATAATATCATTAAAAACTTCTGTAGTTTGGTTAAGAAATTGAAAACCATGCTAGAGATTGCAATTATTTACTTTTCTTCTGCTACCCTGGTATTTTCAGAAAGAAATATTATCATGTGAATCTACTGAATGTGGTTTTGTAACAACAATCATCTCAGTTAAATGCCATCATCTTGGGTCCTTATGAAACAGTTACCATGTGGTGGCAATTCATTTACTATTATAGCTTAATTATACAGTGCTGTATAAGAAACTAGTTATACATAGTTTACAATCTCTGAACTGTTATAAAACAAGTCAAACTTATTAATATTTGTTAGACAGCAGTCCTAATACTCGTACATAGTGCTAAATTTAAAGTAGCTCTGCAAGGTTGTTTTATTAAATGTAATCTGCACTTCTCATGTCTAAGAATCTCGAAGTCCAGTGCAAATATTAATGACTTTAAGTCTCTAACATTCATAAGAGGGAGGTAAATATCACTATCATTTTATGGAAGGGGAAAATAAAGAACAGAAGTTCACAGATTTACACAAGAATAGATTGTGACACCCACTTCTGTATCTTAATTGCTAGAGTTTGTTCTTTTAGTAATCTGCTTTTATCTATTACAGAAAACGTAGCTATTGTAATTTTGTATTGAAAGGTTTCCTATTTAAATTACACTAAACAAAATTGACACCTATATGGATGTAGGTGCTAATGGACTCTGTTTACCTCAATCTGACAGCACCTGAGGAGAGATCAAGGATACTCTTTCTTGCATGAGTGTTCTCTGTAATCCTAGCGTATTACCTGTTTTCCACTCCAGTTGGTTTCCCTGCCTTAATGATTTATAGTTGCAAGCATTGGGTACTTAGAGGTACTCAGAATCTTTTGATTAAATGTTTTTCCACTGGAAAATGCCACTTTGTTGAAACTGAAACGTTGTGAAAATTTATCTGTTTTGACAAAACTTTTTGGAAGATTTCTCATGCTGAGGATGAAATTTCAAGAGAGATCCCAGAATAGTCTAGTGGTTAGGGTATTAATCCCTCAAGTACCTTTTCAAATCCTCAAATTCAAGTCCCTACTCCAAATCATGGAGAGCAGGGACTTGAACCCGAACTAATGGGATATTGGCTATTCTGGAGGAATCTCTCTCGTGTTTATTCATGAAAAAAATTGAAAGGTTTCTTATTTGTCTACATTGGAACAAAAACAACTTTAGAAACCCCAATTTTCTGTGAAACAGATTTCTTGTTTTTTGGCCACCCTGTTGGTACCTTCCTTCACTACTTATTCTCAACCTGAAATGATAAATGTTAGGTTATTTTCACTTCCATCTGCTGATAACAAATGATTCTTGTTGTAGCCTATGGAGAAAAAGGATCAGGGCATTAATTGCAATGTATTAGCTTTGTTTATTGCTCTATAAAGTATGTTGATTTTGTCAGACAGAGAGAATTAATACTTTTGGGTAGTGGATTGAGCTACAAAGTGGGTGGAACCAAATTTTGGAGAGGGCTGCTTGTATTAAACTCTTGTGGTTCCAAGAAAGGCTTGTATAGGGCTTCCCGGAATGTACTAGAATTTGTCCTGAAGGTTGTCATCCAGCCTTTATTGTTTTGGCTTATGTTATGGGGCAAGACCAGATGGCTATAGAAAAGTAGTGGGAGATAGATATATTAGCCCCAGGTTAAACAAATCCCTGGTACCAGGATAAGTAAATGGCAGCTGCTCAGGTCAATCAAGACACCTGGGGCCAATTAAGAGCTTTCCAGAAGGCAGGGAGGATGCTAGGTTGATTGGGACACCTGAAGCCAATCGGGCTGGCTGAACCTAATTAAAAGCCTCCCAGTTAGTCAGGTGGGCGCGCATGTCGGGAGCTGTGAGAAGTTGCGCTGCTGGAGAGACTGAGCTGTACACACCATACTAGGTACAAGGAAGGAGGCCCTGAGGTAAGGGTTAAGTGGAGCTTGAGGAAGTGGGGGCTGCTGTGGGGAAGTAGCCCAGGGAATTGTACGTGTCCTGTTCTTAAAAGGTCAGCTACCATAGCTCATACTATTAGGGTCCCTGGGCTGGAGCCTGGAGTAGAGGGTGAGCCTGGGCCTCCATTGCTCCCCTGATTAATCACTGAGACAGGGAGACAGCAGAGACTGTCCAAGGGAGGATAGCTTCTCCTCACCTCCCTTGCTGGCTTATGATGAAAATGGCTCAGTAGACTGTGACCCTTGTCTCTAGAGAGAGAAGGGTTAAGGAGGGTCACAGTGAGCCTCTGAGGCTAGTGAAATCCGTCAGGAAACGCAGGACCCATGGAGACAAGGACAGAGCTTTGTCACACTTAACAGTATTCTGAGGATTTTGTCTCAAAAAGCATAGATTTTTTTTCCTGTTGAAAAGGTGACATTGAATTCATAACAGGACCCATACAGTTCAAGGCCTTTCAGATCTTCTCTACTGCCAGCAGTTGCAAATATTTCTATTCTATTGAAAAGTAAAAAGGCTATTTGATTTGTTTCAATAATAAGCCTTCAGAGCTTCTGATTACAATTCTGCCCCGAGACATCTTATTGGCATTCCAAGAGGATTGGCATATGTGATTAAATTATATTAAAATCCAGCCTGTGAAGAAGCTCCAAAGCCATTTGAACATTTCTAGTTTGTCATGGTCCAAGGTTTAGTGCAGATTTGACAGTGCAACCCTGGTGCTCTTCTTGGTTCTACTTTGAAAAATGGTAAAGAAAGCTGCTCCCTGCATGTATTGATTGTTGCATCTTCTTACTTCAGTGACTAATAGAGGAAATATGATCCAGTGTTTAGGCACCTAGTCTGGAACTCAGCGAACCCTAGGACCAGTTCACTGCTTTTTCACAGACCTCCTGTGTGACCTTGGCCAAGTCACTTATGGCCAGATATTTAAAGGTTTTTAGGCACCTAAAGATTCAGATAGGCATCTAGTGTGTTTTAAAAAAAAAAAAAAAAGAAAAGCATTAGGTGCCCAACTATCATTGAAATCAATTAGAGTTAAGTGCCAGTGTGTCAATTCCACATCTACAAAACAGGGATAATACCACTTCCTTACCTCACAGTGGTATTGTGAGGTGTTGAGATATGGGGGACTATATAGGTACCTAAGACTGTTATCTTTGTCCTGCTAACAGAGCTCTGGAACTGTCTAGCTTAGGTTGAAAGGTCTCTCTTAAAAAAAATGTTTTAAGATAGACTGTGCTAATTTAAACTGTGCTAAAATACTGGTGTGTACCAGGTAACTTGATCAGGTAGCGTATGTTAAATTACAATTTGAAGCCCAGGCTTCTACAGGACTGCCTGTCTGAAGATCTCAAAGCCCATTATAAACATGGAGTTGCTAGTTGTGATTCTATAGTTAAGGTGGAGTTCTGTTTTACACTTAAAGCAGAAATGCAACCTCTTGTTTTCATATAATATACATATAGCATTTATTTACATTTTATGCCTCAAAACACTTGTGAGATAGCTAAAGTTTAATTTTACAGTTTTAGAACATGTTTGTTAGCTAGTACGTTTTATCCTAGTCTAGAGGTACCATAAGAGGGAGTGAGCGGGGTTCTATATGAACAAAAATAGTTTATAAATTTCCAATAGGATAAAATATTGGTGGAAAGTCTTAAAATAAACAATTTAATATGGAAATACCTTAGAAGCAACTATATCTTGAGTAAGTCACAATTGGGCACTTGGTCTAGAAAGTCACAAATGCCCTTATCTTTTCATATTTACAGTTTGCCATGCCACTTTCATTTGTAGCTATTTTACTATTTGTTCTAGATAACTACTGGCAGGTTAACTTTGTAAAGGAGACATATTTTTCACCTATATGGTAAAAATACTGTAATTGGAGAATATCATTATCCTTTCAAAATTGCACTTCATTAGTCCTTATTTCCTGATTTACATCACATAATAAATGTGTAGTCTTAAAAGGAGCCAACTTCAACTTTTAAGCTAATTCAAGCCAAACATTTGGAGACCAGAAATTAGCAATGTTAATGGAAGCATAGACAATAATTGAAAATAGTCATGTATCTTGGAATAGTATTAAAATCTACAAATTCTTACCTGCAGAGAGTAGCCTCGAGCAATAAGCTTAATATAATTGTGCATTATTCTGCCTTTGATGTTACATTAAAATTCAGAAGCCAGTATTACTTGTGCATCATTATCCATTAAACTAGAGAATTCAGCTGTTCAACTTCCATCAGAATCATGAAAATTTCATAGCATCTGTTAAATATATCATACACAACTGGTATACTTTTCTTCTGATGAAGAGTGTTGCACATATTTATGTATTACTGTTAACCAAAAATTACACAGCAGTTAGAGAAGCAACAGCATCTCTAAAACATGCCATTGGTTTGCCAGGAATGATTAAATCAAATGTGATGAGTGCAATTTCTGTCACTTCAAAGGATCATACTTTTCCCTCTCAAGGAAGATGTTTTATCAGTTGTGTCTGGCATAGGAGAAGTTGAAGAAACCTCCCAAACTGACCTAATTCACAGAATTCCATGTTCTAATATAAGATCTATGGACTGTGCTGTAGCTGTCCCAGGGTAAACTTGTAGCATAAGTAAATGAATACTCTACGTGGTAAAAGATGATTTGTATTCCCTTTGATCCAAAATTTTTGCTTGGGTTAGGTGATACATATGGTGTTGAACAGAGTGTGTTTACATCCTCATGTAGCAATTCTTAGCTACTCTGTGTAATCTCTTTATTTTAAGTTAACCAACCACTGTAATACTTAGGCACAAAAATAATGTTAAGATGAGTTCATTCAAATAATTTTTGTATGCTTAACACTTATAAATTCTGTTTTTGTATGGTCAGAAAAAGAAGTGAAGTTATATGCTCATTAGTATGAGGCCTGGTCTACACTACGCGTTTAAACCGAATTTAGCAGCATTATACTGATTTAACCCTGCACCCGTCCACACAATGAGGCCCTTTATATCAATATAAAGGGCTCTTTAAACCGATTTCTATACTCCTCCTCGATGAGAGGAGTAGCGCTGAAATCGGTATTGCCATGTCGAATTAGGGTTAGTGTGGCTGCAAATCGACGGTATTGGCCTCCGGGAGCTATCCCACAATGCACCATTGTGACCGCTCTGGAAAGCCATCTGAACTTGGATGCACTGGCCAGGTAGACAAATTTGTTAGTCTTTAAGGTGCCACAAGTACTCCTGTTCTTTTTGAGGAAAAGCCCCGTGAACTTTTGAATTTAATTTCCTGTTTGCCCAGCGTGGAGGTCTGATCAGCACGGGTGGCGATGCAGTCCCAAATCCAAAAAGAGCTCCAGCATGGACCGTACGGGAGATACTGGATCTGATCGCTGTATGGGGAGACAAATCTGTTGTATCAGAGCTCCATTACAGAAGATGAAATGACAAAGCATTTGAAAAAATCTCCAGGCTATGATAGACAGAGGCCACAGCAGGAACTCAACACAGTGCTGCGTGAGAAGCGTAACGGAAAGCCAAAGAATCAAATGGACGCTCATGGAGGGAGGGAGGGAGAGAGGGGGTACTGAGGACTCCAGCTATCCCACAGTCCCTGCAGGCTCCGAAAAGCATTTGCATTCTTGGCTGGGCTCCAAGTGCCTGAAGGGTCAAAAACATTTTCCCGGGTGTTTCAGGGTGTATGTCGTCAATTTACATCCTTCACCCCCCCCCCGAAAGGAAAGGGAAAAAAATAGTTTCTCGTCTTTTTTCAATGTCACCCTATGTCTACTGCATGCTGCTGGTAGACGGGGTGCTGGAGAGCTAAACAGCAGCATCCTCTCTCCTCCCCTCCTCTGTGGCAGATGGTACAGTACAGAAGGACTGGTATCCGTTCACGTCATCAGCCCGTGAGTGCTCCTGGCTGGCCTCGGTGAGGTCGGCCGGGGGCGCCTCGGTAAAAATAGGAATGACTCCTGGTCATTCCCAGCAGATGGTACAGAACGGCTAGTAACCGTCCTCGTCATAGCAACTGGGGGCTGAGCTCCATCAGCATCCCCCCTCCCCCCATCATGTCTAAAGAAAAGATTCTGTACTGCCTGGACTATCATAGCAGCGGAAGGCTGGTCTCCTCTCCCCTGCTACCCTTTAATGTCCTGCCTGGACTATCATAGCAGCTGGAGGCTTCCTCCCCCTCATTTTATCTCACTAAAAAGTCAGTGTTTCTTATTCCTGCATTCTTTATTACTTCATCACACAAATGGGGGGACACTGCCATGGTAGCCCAGGAGGGTTGGGGGAGGAGGGAAGCAACGGGTGGAGTTGTTGCAGGGGCACCCCCTAGAATGGCATGCAGCTCATCATTTCTGCGGGATCTCTGGGGCTCTGACACCGAGCGGCTGTGCTCTCTGGTTCTCTAGTACACTTGCCCCATATTCTAGGCAGGACTAACTCTATTTTTAGACAAAACATAGGAAGGGAATGACCCAGGGGGTCATTCCCATTTTTGCCTATGCGCCCCCGGCTGACCTCAGCGAGGCCAGCCAGGAGCACCCATGATAGCAGCAGACGGTACAGAACGACTGATAACCATCAACTCATCGCCAACTTACAATGGCATGGTAGACGGTACAATATGATTGGTAACCATCTCTGCTATCTTGCAAAGGCAAATGAATGCTGCTGTGTAGCAGTGCAGTACCACGTCTGTCAGCAGCATCCAGTACACATACGGTGACAGTGACAAAAGGCAAAACGGGTTCCATGATTGCCATTCTATGGCGTCTGCCAGGGCAATCCAGGGAAAAAGGGCACAAAATGATTGTCTGCCGTTGCTTTCATGAAGGAAGGATTGAGTTATGACATTTACCCAGAATCACCCGCGACACTGTTTTTGCATTGGGATCTCAACCCAGAATTCCAATGGGCAGGGGAGACTGCGGGAACTATGGGATAGCTACGGGATAGCTACCCACAGTGCAATGCTCCGGAAATCGACGCTAGCCTCATTACATGGACACACACCGCCAAATTAATGTGCTTAGTGTGGCTGCGTGCACTCAACTTTATACAATCTGTTTTACAAAACCGTTTATGTAAAATCGGAATAATCCCATAGTGTAGACATACCCTGAGATACAACAACTCTTATGAAAGCCTTTGTTTTCTTGACTCAGGAAAGTACGTGTATAATAAACACCCAGAGTTCCTTTTTTCTGAATGTTATGAAACAACTTGGTGTTCTCATCACTAAATTCCTTCCTCCCTTTGCAGAGCTTTTCTCTTTTAAGGAATGAACAATTGTGGGGTTTTTTGGTTTTTTTTTTTAAGTTCTGGGGTTTATTTGTTTGTTTGGAGACGGACCTAATTAAGGGGGGTAAGATTGACTTAAAATTACACTTCTGGCTAAATTTCTTGTGTGCCATTGTCACAATTTACACCACAAATTTTTGTAATTGAAATAAATTAGAAGAAAATAATTTTCTTAATTTGTTTTGGCTATTGGGTGTATACTCATTTTTCTCTGTTATTTACCCCTTTCTTCCCCCCCACATGTGATATTAGAGAACAAACATTCTAAAAAAATAGAGCATAAGATTGTGAAACTACAAACATTGGCAAGAGAACTGAGAGGTAGGAGATACATCTTTTTAATGTTATTAAAAATACATTTCAGGTTGGTGCATAATTTAAGAGGTATGAAATCTCTCAGTTAACCCTAATTGATTTGAAAACCTGTGGCTACTAGAAGCAGAACATTTCTGATAGCTTAGCCTTACAAAAAGAAGACAGTTTAATTACCTTTTTTGGTAAAGGGCGGCACAAATAAAGGAAGAGCAGGAAGATGTCAGCTGAAGGTTAGAATTAAAATCCACAACAAAAGACTGTGCTCATGCATATATGCAGTGTTGTAGCCATGTCTGTTCAGAATATTAGAGAGACAAGTTGGGTGAGGTAGTATCTTTTATTGGGCCATCTTCAATAAAATGCGAGACAAGCTTTTGAGCTTACATAGAGTGTCACAGCTAAATACAAGGTAGAAGCCAGAAGTAAAGAAGAACTCTGTATAAGCTTGAAAGCTTGTCTCTCTCATCAAGAGAAGATGGTCCAATAAAATGTATTACCTCACCCTCCTGGTCTCCCTAGTGCACATGCATATTTTAAAAGCTTTGACCATCAGGCTTTTAGGATACAATGCTATTTTCCTTTACCGTAGAAAACCTGCAGTACTAGAGGATAAACTTAAAACAAGCTGAGACCATCTGTATCCATCTGTCCACACTTTTTTACCAAAAATATAATGGATTTTGTACAAAGTATGCCTTGTGAGGTATCATTTGAAAACTCATAATTTGCTGATCATTATTATCCTGGTAAAATGTGTGGGAACATTGTATGTAAAGTTATAAGATTCTACTGTATGACTTTACTGAAACATGCTCCAAGTTTAGAAAAGCTGGCACAAACCATTTCCTCAGAGACAAAAGGCAAACTGACACCTCAGTAAGGTGTCAACATAATTAAATTGACTATCTATCCCCAGGTTAAATGGCCATTCTTTGGCAGGAAAAAAGGGTGTGAGCAAGACATTTGCTACTTGAAAATGGAACAGCTGGAGGTTTCCATGCAAACAGACTTCATGTCTTCTGAACCTCAGCTGAAGATGATTTTCAAAGAGGAAAATAACTATAAGAACAGAGGACACAAATCAGCTCTCCCTTCATCTGTACTTATGGCATCAACAATACCTGAAAGACAAGGAAATTAACACTGAACTGAGGGAGATATTCTGTCTGAAAGGAGTTCAGTCAATAAGACTTCTAGAGTATGTGGTGAGGGAAACTTTTGCTTTGATTAGGTTTGTGTTTTACCTTTTATTTCTTCATAACTAATTCTGACTTTTATGCATCATTACTTGTAATTACTTATAATCTATCTTTCTGTAGGTAATAAACTTGCTTCATTGTTTTATTGAAAGCAGTTTGTTTGGACTGAAGTGTTTGGGGAAACTCCATTTGAGATAACAAGGTTTGTGCTCATCATTTCCCATGAATGAAATGATGGACTTAATATGAACTTTTATTGTCCAAGAGGGTGCTGGGCACTACAAGAGACAGACTTCTGAGGACAAGTCTGGGACTGGAAATTTGCTGGTGTCACTCTGTAATATGGTTTACGGGTGGTTGGCTAAAGCACTCAACTGCTGGGCGTAATTTACATGGTAGAGGCTATATGTGAGCAGACCAGGAGTCGTTGCTTTCATAGTGAAGCAGTGTAAAAGGCACTCCAGTTTGGAGAATTGAGGTGACACAGTTGTTCAACAGTCCAGATTGTAGCCTGGGGAATATCACACAAGCTCATATATATCCAAATTTTCAACATCCTTTAAAAATCTGGATATCAGAACTGCCCGCAGGATTCCTTGCCAATGCCATAAACAGTGGTAAAATCACCACCCTATTCCTCTTGCACTGTTTTTGAAGCCAAGTATCACATTAGCTTTTTTTGCCAAAGCATTTGACTGGGGGTTCATGTTGAGTTGCCTGTCCACTAAAATCCCTTTTTTATTTTAAAGTCACTGCTTTCCAGGACACAGTCATCCATTTTGTAGATAAGGCCTACATTCCTTGTTCCTAAAGGTGTAACTTTTTGTTTGGCTGTAATAAAATATATTTTGTTTGAATGGGTCCAGCTTATCAAGCAATCCATATTGCTCAGTATGACAGGCTTGTTCTTATCACTCCACCAAACTGACATCCACAAATTTTATCAGCAGTGATTTCAACTGCTAGAACAGGGCCTCATCCTCCCTGATTGATCTAACCTCATTATCTCTTGCTTGCTTCTTGCTTGCTTATATATACCTGCCCCTGGAAATTTCCACCACTTGCATCCAAAGAAGTGGGTATTCACCCACGAAAGCTCATGCTGCAAAACATCTGTTAGTCTGTAAGGTGCCACAGGATTCTTTGCTGCTTCCAAATTACTGATGAAAATGTTGACTAGTGTTGGTCCTAGTACTAATCCCTGCAAAATCCAACTAGAAACACTTGCTTTTGAGGGTGATTCCCTATTGACAACTTGATTTGGAGATGTCAGTTAGCCAGTTGTAAATTGACTCAACATTTTAATTCTATGATGACATCTAGATTTCAAACCAGAAGAAAATATCCATCATATTACTTGGGTGTTGGATTTTTTTAATTGGAGTTTGAAATAAATTATTACATATTCACAGTTCTAGCTTACAATTTCAAACTCATGGTAGCAGTATAATTCCAACAGATATTAATGTGGAGACAAAACCATTTAAGGCCAAATTAAAGTCAGACACTTTCAGAAATGAGAATAAATATGAGCAAACTTGGCAAAATAGTATAAAATTGGACAAGCAGCATGCATAAAATGCCTTTACACACAGCAGCAACAATATTTAAGTTTAATGTATCTGTGAAAATGAGACCACAGACCCAAAATTGGAATAACCATGTTTTCTTCTGGGGGACAGTGGGGTGGGACCTTGACATTTTACCTGCTTATAAACTATTTTTTTTTGAGTCAGCCCAATATTTTGGTCATATATGTAAACTTTTTTCCCTAATTTTATGCTACATACATCCATTTCCTTTGTTTCACACACAAATGGCTGCAAGAGAGTTGGATGTGCATAGGTAATTGATTAGATCTTTTTTTAAAAATTGGCAGAGGTGATCTCAGCAATTACAGCTGGCAAGCCAAACTTCAGTACCAGGCAAATTGGTTGAAACTATAGTAAAGAAAAGAATTATCAGACACATAAAGAAACATGATTTGTTGGAAGAGTCAACATGGTTTTTGTAAAGGAAATCATGCCTCACCAATCTATTAGAATTCTTTGAGGGAATCAACAAAAAAGTGGACAAGGGTGAGCCAGTGGAAGTAGTATACTTGGACTTTCAGAAAGACTTTGGTCCCTCACAAAAGGCTCTTAAGCAAAGGAAGTAGTCATGGGGCAAGAGGGAAGGTCCTCTCCTGGATCAGTAGTTGGATAAAAGGTAGGAAACAAAGGGTAGGAATACATGGTCAGTTTTCAGAATGAAGAGAGGTAAATAGCTGTGCCCCTCAGGTGTTTGTACTAGGTCCAATACTGTTCAACATATTCATAAATGATCTGGATAAAGGGATGAACAGTGAGGTGGCAAAATTTGCAGACAATACAAAATTACTCAAGATAGTTAAGTCCAAAACAGACTGTGAAGAGTTACAAAGGGATCTAACAAGACTGGGTGACAAAATGGCAGATGAAATTCAATGTTGATAAATGCAAAGTAATGCACACTGGAAAACATCATCCCAACTATACATACAAAATGATGGGGTCTAAATTAGCTGTTACCACTCAAGAAAGAGACATTGGAGTCATTATGGATAGTTCTCTGAAAACATCCACTCAGTGTGCAGCGGTAATTAAAATAGCTAACAGAACGTTAGCACCATTAGGAAAAGGATACATAATAAGACAGAAAATATCATAATGCCTCTATATAAATGCATGGTATGCCCACATCTTGAATACTAAATGCATATCTGGTTGCCCAATCTCAAAATAGATATATTAGAATTGGAAAAGTTACAAAGAAGGGCAACAAAAATGAGTAGGGTTATGAAACAGCTTCCACAGGGCCACCCAGAAGGGTCGGCAAGAGGGGCATTTTGCTGTGGGCCCCGCAGGGGCCCCCCATGAGAGTTTTCGGGGCCCTTGGAGCGGGGTCCTTCACTCACTCCAGGGGCCCTGGAAAACTCTCGTGGGGTCTGGGTCCCCGGAGCTTCTTGCGCTCCGGGTCTTCAGCGGCAATTCGGCGGCAGTGGGTCCTTCCGCTCCGGGACCCACCGCCGAAGTGCCCCAAAGACCTGCAGCCGGGGGGTCCTTCCGCCCCGGGACCCGCCGCCGAAGTGACGGGTCTTCAGCTGCAATTCGGCGGCGGGGCTCCCCCACTGCGGGTCTTCGGGCACTTCGGCGGCGGGTCCCGGAATGGAAGGACCCACCGCCACCGAATTGCCACCGAAGACTCCAGACCCCCTCAATCCTCTAGGCGGCCCTGAGCTTCCATATGAAGAGAGGGAAAAAGTCTGGGACTTTTCAGCTTGGAAAAGAGATGACTAAGAGGAGATATGATTGAGGTCTTTGAAATCTTGACTGGTCTGGAGAAAGTGAATAAGAAAAGATTATTTACTCCTTCACACAACACAAGGACTAGGGGTCACTCAGTGAATGAATAGACAGCAGGAATTTGTTGCCAAGGGATGTTGTGAAGGTCAAAACTATAACAGGGTTCAAAAAAGAACTAGATAAGTTAATGGAGGATAGATCCATCAATGGCTTTTAGACAGGATGAAGAGGGATGCAACACCATACTCCAAGTATCCCTAGTCTCTCTTTGCCTGGGGCTGGGAATGAGCAACAGGGAATGGATCATTTGATGATTACCTGTTTTGTTCATTCCCTCTGGGGAACCTGGCAATGGTCACTGTTGGAAGACAGGATAACTGGGCTAGGTGGACCTTTGGTTTGACCGAGTGTGGTCCACTTATGTTCTTATGTCATTTTGAAATCCAATGTAAATATTCATATGGATACAGGAATGTGTTGCTGTTACTTTGTTCCACTTACCTGGATTTGGGTCATAGTTATTGTAACTCATGTAATTAATAATGGGTATTGTGTGGTTGCTTACCTTGATACCTGAGTAAGTTTAGACAAAATGAAGTAATTGGTTATGTAATTACTTTATTGCCTATACATTTTAGCAATCACAATGCCTCCAGTATTATGGATCAGAAAGCAAAATTTCACAAGGAGTAAAATGATAGAAAGTGCAGGAGCCCTTGAGCAATTGCCTATTACAGCAAAACAAGCTCTAGCTAAACCTGACAGACAGACTCTTTGGATCTTTGTAAGAAGATTTGAAAAGTCAAGCACAGGGAAGTTTATGCTTCACCTGCACTGGATTAAATGACATCATCTGTAACCTCCTTATCAACTCGCTCACTTCAGATAGTGCTAATTTACGGATGGTCTTCCAAGATGATCATTTTATTTGTTTTCCTTTTACTATACGAGTGCAGTGGCAAGCCGTGTATGTTAATTTAGCCTTGTTAATTTCTCCTGTTATAACAGATAACTACAGCTACAGAGATACCTGCCTCAACTTTAATAGAAAATAATCAACCAAAAAAATCAGTTAAGAAAGTAAAAAACATTTGTCTCTTTAATCGGCCTGCTTCTTGTCCCACAAATTGTCCTTGCCTACACTGGTAAAGACTGTATCGTCAGGCACAGTATAAGGTACCAAATGTCACAGTGTGGATATTCTCACAAAGATTCTTAGAAAACATTGTGAACATGCTGTAGATTGCAGGAGACTGTTTTCCCTCTCGCTAACAGCCTTCCATTGCCCTTACTGGAGATGCTGTGCAGGCAACTCGGCACAGTCTAACTTGCATTGTGCTCCTGGCCTCTACGACACCTCCTGTGGGATTTGATCTGCTCCAAAGGAACTGAATGCAGTAAGCCTACAACACAAACCACTACAGAGGAGGAATATTTACATGCTGCAGGGAACACATGTCTTAATTCAGAGAGAAGGCTTGGCTAAATAAAATCACTCTTTGAAAAATCATCATATTAAGTTTGTGTTCAAGGATGTATTGGTGTTTGCAGAACAGTATGGCCATGTCTTCAGAGCCTGCTGTGTGATTAATGTAGCCATTAAAATATATCATCTCTTTCACATGCAGATTTTCATTATTTATTTGTACATGGTACAAATAACAGAATAATGATATGGCAGATGAATGAACAGCAGTGACTGTGCTGTGCTATTATATGAACACAGTCATGAATATATTTTAGGGTATTTTTTATTCAACTAAATATTAATGAACAAATACATGGCTCATGTATGTTTTACTTTCAAATTCTGATCCATAAGGGTTATCTTGCATATGCTTATGATAGTCTAAGTTTCCATGAAATTCTTCTATTTGGAAAGGGGAGCGAGAAGTTTGAATGCTTGTGGAAGAGGCCAGCAATTCTGTACTGTTGCCTTGTGGATCTTTTGAGATGCAGGTGCTTCTTGGAGGATTTCCTATAGGCAAGGGCCTTCTATGCAAAGGCTCTTTGACTCCTTACTACTACATGCAATTTTCCCGCCCCCAAGCTCCGGAATAACACCAATAGCTTCACTGACTACTAAGGGCGCTGGAATAATTTGTAGAGTGGGGGTGCTTAATGCCATTGAACCAAACTGTAAACCGTGTATATGCTGGAAACCACAGCATGCCTAGTTGTAACTGTCACAAGTTAACACACTGCTGAAACGATGATCTATGCTTTAATCTCCTTTCACCTTCTCTATTGCAGTTCATTTCTCAACAGCCTCTATGGGTTCTGATCTTAATTTGTAGAACGTGGCTGCCGACCTCATCCGGAGAAACACAACAGCAATTCTATCAGCTCTTCTTTCATTTCAGGATCAGTAAAAAGTAGATAAAGCTCAAACCTATTTCATGGAATTTTTCTCTCTACTTTCCTTCCTACACTCTCCACAAACATAGCATTGGCATCATCTCTACATGCACACAATTTTTCTGTTGCTGGTACAAGAATCTTCTGCTCTGCCATTCTTGTTTCCTGGAAAAGGCTTCCTATGTGTGTCTGCCTTGTGAAATTTCTTTTTATCTCTCAGTGGAAAACACATTTCTTCCTTGCCTTTCATTGTAATTTCTCTCTTGTTTCATTTATTATTTAACTCTGTAATTTTATTATTTAACACTTGAAATCATATTGGAATACAATATATATGACAGATCCATTAGAAAATTGCACTGTATTATCAGTAGATAATAAGATTTCAGGACAAATTACCATTTCTAGAGCTCATTGTTCAGTATCCCTAAAAAAATACCACTGAGCTAGTGATAACTCTTACTCGCTGCTATGATTGAATCCCATTACACAATAAATAATTGCATTATGGTTGCAAGGCCTGGACACTTTACAAGAGATAGATTAAATAACTGAAAAAATCCAACTTTGTTTCCTGCACAGAATCTGGAACATCAAACAGCAGAACAAAGTGAGTAGTGTTAAAGAAGGATTAGTACTTGGCATTAAACCCACTCTCCTGAAAGCAATGTTTGTCTGGTCCCAGCAGGGATGAATGATAATCACATCCTAAACCAGTTGCAAAATATCAACTAGTGCATACTGAGGGTAATGTTAAGCCCCTGTGTAAGCGTTTCATGAGGAGTTACATCAGCTTGTGCCATGGCTGAATTTTGGTCCACAGGACTTCATATACCAGGGTACGTCACTATTCACTGAAGTCAGGTATCCTATTTCTGGAAGGGATTGGTAGAAAAAGATGAAAAAACATTGCACCTGGCCAATAATACACTGATGTTCACAGGGGAAACTCTGACTCTCTAGTAAACACCAAGGCAAAAAGAAGGCAAGTGTAAAGTCTTGTAACCCTTTTTACAGAATCCAAGCAATGTCTGATAAAGAAAGATCTAGCTGATCTGTTTAGAGGTAGATTAAAACAAGATTTTTGGCTTTGGGGCTTCTGCATCAGAGGGAACTTTGTACTGCACTTATGGAGCAGCAGGTACCATGTCACAGAACTGATTGCTGCCAGGCAGTCACCTGCTCTGATACAGAACTCAGGGAAGATGAAATAAACAGTCCATGATAACTGAGTCAAATCATCAAGTCATGAAGGAGGTCAGTAGCTCAGAGTCAGAAGCGAAGTCCTCCAACACTTATTCATGTGAGTTACCCTTGCACCTGCATGTAGTCCCAATAGGATCATATTTTTGCTTACTTGAAGTCAGTAGGACTAGTTGCGTGAATAAGGAGAGAGCCCTATGTGACTTCATTTTATCCGGCATGTGCAACCTCCAAGGGGGTTAGGTGAGTGGGTGCAGTACAGTCTTAATCCACTTCTGAGTCTTTGAACAGTTTAGGATGCTTCTCCAGTTGGCATTGTGTGACAGATCATTAATAATCAAAGCAACAGTAAAGCACTACATGTGAAGTGTAATTACATTCCCATGTCATCAGAAAATCTGGTATTAAACATATCTAGTGGATTTATCAAGTGTGTAATAATGTCTGCTTGAAACTAGTATATATCCAAATAACAGTATGTTTGCCCAGTTTGCAGTTTTGCATTGGTCTATCCCACATTGAAAAGGGTTATACAGACAGATATACAGCTGAGTGGCTATCTACAAAAATCAGATTACCTTCTATGACAATGATGGACTATGATTATTTATAATAATTATATTTTCATTAGGGCTTTCAAGCAATTTAAAAAAGTAACTGTGTTGTTAAATAATAGAATACCATTTATTTAAATATTTGTAGATGTTTTTCACATTTTCAAATATATTGATTTCAATTACAGCACAGAACAAAGTGTACAGTGCTCACTTTATATTTATTTTTATTACAAATATTTGAGCTGTAAAAAACAAAGAAATAGTATTTTTCAATTCACCTCATACAAGTAGTGTAATGCAATCTCTTTATCATGAAAGTTGAACTTAAAAAGTAGAATTATGTACAAAAAATAACTGCATTCAAAAATAAAACAATGTAAAACTTTAGAACCCACAAGTACACTTAGTCCTACTTCTTGTTCAGCCAGTTACTCAGGAAAAACAAGTTTGTTTACATTTGCAGGAGATAATGCTGCCCAATTTTTGTTAACACTGTCACCTGAAAGTGAGAACAGACATTCACATGGCACTGTTATAGCCGGTGTTGCAAGATATTTATGCATCAGATGCCCTAAAGATTTATATGTCCCTTCATCTTCAACCACCATTCCAGAGGACATGCATCCATACTGATGATGGTTTCTGCTTGATAACGATCCAAAGCAGAGCAGACCGACACATATTAATTTTTATCATGTGAGTCAGATGCCACCAGCAGAAGTTTGATTTTCTTTTTTGATTGTTTGGGTTCTGTAGTTTCTGTATTGGAGTGTTGCTCTTTTAAGACTTCTGAAAGCATGCGCCACACCTCGTTTCTCTCAGATTTTGGAAGGCACTTCAGATTCTTAAACCTTGGTTCAAGTGCCGTAGCTATCTCTAGAAATCTCACCTTCTTTGCGTTTTGTCAAATCTGCAGTGAAAGTGTTCTTAAAAGGAACAATGTACTGTATCATCATCTGAGACTGCTATACTATGAAATATGTGGCAGAATGTGGGTAAAACAGAGCAGGAGACACATTATTCTCCCGCAAGGAGCTCAGTCAAAATTTAATTAACGCATTATTTTTTTAACAAGTGTTATCAGCATGTCCTCTGGAATGGTAGCTGAAGCATGAAGGGCAGGGCCGGTGCAACCTATTAGGTGACCTAGGCAGTCACCTAGGGCACTAGGATTTGGGGGGCGGCATTTTCTTCGGCGGCGACTGCGGCGGCCGGATCTTTGGCTGCCCCGGTCGCCGCCGGCATTTAGGCGGAGGGAGGGCCGTCTGCAGCAAGTAAGGGACGAGGGGGCGGCATGCAGGGGAACTCCCCACCCAAGCTCACCCCTGCTCCGCCTCCTCCCTGAGCATGCCGTTGCTGCTTCACTTCTCATGCCTCCCAGGCTTGCGGCGCCAATCAGCTTAGGCACCGTAAGCCTGAGAGGCGGAAGAAGTGAAGCAGCCATGGTGTGCTCGGGGAGGAGGCGGAGCAGGGGTGAGCTGGGGTGGGCAGCTGCCCCACGGCTCCCCGGGCCAGGGGGGAGGGGAGCTGCCATGGTCGGGGGGTGCCTCAGGGCGGACCGGGGGAGCTGCCGTGGGGGGGGGGGCAGGGAGCCGCTGCAGGGCTTGGGGAGGGCGCAAGGTGGAAGTTTAGCCTAGGGCCCGAAACATCCTTGCACCAGCCCTGATGAAGGGGCATATGAATGCTTACTATATCTGGCACGTAAATACCTTGCAATACTGGCTACAAAAGTGCCATGCAAACGCCTGTTCTCACTTTGAGGTGACATTGTAAATAAGAAGCCGCAGCATTGTCTCCCATAAATGTAAACAAACATATTTGTTTTAGCGATTGGCTGAACAAGAAGTAGGACTTGTAGGCTCTAAAGTTTTACATTGTTTTCTTTTTGAGTACATTTGTAAGTTGCACTTTAATGTTTAAAGGATTGCATTATGGTACTTGTATGAGGTGATTTGAAAAATACTATTTATTTTGTTGTTTTTACAGTGCAAATATTTGTAATCAAAATAAAGTGAGCATTGTCTATTTTGTATTCTGTGTTGTAATTTAAATCAATATATTTGAAAATGTAGGAAAAACCTTCAAAAATAGTTAATACATTTCAATTCACATTCTGTTGTTTAACAGTGCAATTAAAACTGTGATTAATCACGATTAATGTTTTAGTTAATCATGAGTTAACTGCGATTAATTGACAGCTCTAATTTGTATTTGCGCTACCTTATTTATACCAAAATAACTATCAGTCTGTTTCTGTAGATTTAAGTCTAACTTTATTCTCGTATGATCTTTGAAAAACAGTTATACCTGCCTTATTTATATCAAATTCCTCTGGGTCAATTCTTTCCTATAAGAAAGAATATGTAGATATACACATTTTTCATGTTATGGGATGAATTAGTGGTTTTGGGGATGATACATAGATATAAAGATAGATATAAGATATAAAGGTTTTTCTCTGATATAATTATATGTTGTTACAACAACATTTTATTGTGCTGGTAAAACTAGAAATTATAATCAAAGAACTAAAGATTAAGGCACAAGGTTAAAAGCTCAAACCCCTGTCTGCAAGGAAGCACACGAGCTAGTAAAGCTGACTTGTTTTATATTGCTTTGGATTTATGGATAGTTGTGGGGTTTTGGGAGGTATTTAAGTGAAATGAAGAAGAAAAGAGATGGTTTTATTTTAGGTTGCTTTAGTTTCACAAGAATCCTCTTAAAATACCTGAACATCTACACAAGGTTTTGGATTTGTTTTATTTACATTTCTCAAAACCTGGCCATGTCACACACTTAGTTTACTTGTCTAATATCCTTCTCATCTTGTATTAATTACTTCTATAATTGGATTTAATTTATTAGCTACTTCTTCAATGAGAAATTCATTTTGTCCCCTTGTTTTCCAGCAATACTAGCATTTCATCATTGCAATAAATAGCAATAAAAATAATGCTTGAACAGATATACTCAGATTGAGGCTTGCAAGGTGCAAGTGGCTCTTTAAAGTGTCTCCTGCGGCTCTTTGCAGCACATGATATTAACACAGTGTGATTTAATTAATAACCAGTCTAAGTTATTAATCAATCAGCGTGCTTTTACAATGCTATTAATTGTAGATGAAAAATAATAATGCACATTTTGCTGTGAGAATTATGATAAAAATAGTAAATGAAACAATGAATTCACACGATGGTGGCTTTTTTGGGTAATGTTGATTGCTAATTTGGCTCTGGAACTACTGAGGTCTGAGTATCACTGTGCTAGAAGGTGCCAGCTAAGTCTTTAGGGTTTGATTCTATGCTGCAACTCCAGGAAGAGCAAACCAAGGGAAAAAGGCTGCAGAGTATCCCATAATCCCCATAGTGCCATGCAGTGTGGGTATTCCCCCATCCATCCCCAGCACATCTCCTATACTGGGATTTGTGATGAGGAAACATAGGGCTGATTATAGTGGCCCTACAGTGTGCCTATGCAGGGAAATTCTTCCCTAGACCAGTTGACTATATATTTGATGCCCCTAGTTGCTGTCAAAATGGGGGACAGAATCTGTCCTTTTTTCCTCAATACCTTCCATATTCAGAATGTCTTAATCTCTTGTCTTTCATCTGTGTAATTCCTGACTTCCTTCTGATGAAGTCTGGGTGGAGAAGCAGAGCCTGCTGATCTCTCTGGTGGCATTGAATTTTCAGCAGTGGCTCAAGAAGACCCTCTTAATGTGAACTGAAAACAATGATAGACAAACAGCAAAAATTAGAAAAATAATAGCACAGATACTGACAGCAGCTAGTAGATACATATTTTAGCTTGGCAACAGATATGTTTGGAAGTTAGAGTTTTTTTAAATCAAAGGTATTACTTTTTCTAAAACCAATTTAGGACTTGTTATTAACACCCTAGGCCATGTTAAACATTCCCTTACTTTGTGAGAAGTTCCAGTGAAAACCAGGTACTTTCACAGTGTGCACAGCTCATACCATTGAACCATTAATTGCACTAAACTATTGTCCTGAGGGGAGGCATGTGATGAAGAACCTAATGACTTAAGTAAGGTATGAAAAATGGTAGAACATAAGGGTACTTTAAAATGTGGTAATAAGGGTATAGTAATTTATGGGACACCATCAGGGCTGGCTCCAGGGTTTTTGCTGCACCAAGCAGCAAAAAAAGCGGGGGGGGAGCTGCTATTGCGCTCTGCAGCTCTACCACCGCCACTTCAGTCTTTGGCAGCAATTCAGCGGCTGGTCCTTCGCTCCAAGAGGGAGTGAGGGATCCACCGCTGAATTGCTGCCGAAGACCCGGATGTGCTGCCCCTCACCGTTGGCCGCCCCAGGCACCTGAGAATTTCAGTTAAAAAAAAATATATTTCTTGGCTCAGGCTGTAGAGAAAATCTTGAAAATTTGACTCAAACATATTGGGGGGAGGGATAGCTTAGTGGTTTGAGCATTGGCCTGCTAACCCAGGGTTGAGAGTTCAATCCTTGAGGGGCCCACTTAGGAATCTGGGGCAGAATCAGTACTTGGTCCTGTTAGTGAAGGAAGGGGGCTGGACTCAGTGACCTTTCAGGGTCCCTTCCAGTTCTGAGATAGGTATATCTCCATATATATATAATCATTATTTTGTTTTTCTTTTTCCTTTTTTAAGTTGGGGGGAAGGGAGAAACAATGCTGCTTTATGATTTTTGAACATTTGGGGATTGACAATACTGTTAAAATTTTATTTATCTTAAAAAATATCTGGTCAGAAAAGGGAGAAACAGATTTGCGGAATGGGGGGGGAAGAACTTAATTCCACAACCTTTGTTCATTCCATGAAAATTTAAACGTTGAAATAAAAAATGTATTCAAAAAATTAAAAAAAAAATTGGACCAGGACTGTAGCTTAAAAAATAAAGGGTTGGATACATGGACTTATGCAAAAATCGTTAGTTTTGTAAACTTCAGTTTGTTCTTTTAAATGCATAGAGCTTATGAATGTGTCTGAATTTGAAGATCTTGTTGAATGATGTCTTACTGTGTTTTTCCTGACACAGCAAAACACTTAAGCAGCTTCTGACCTTTAAGCATGTGTTAAATTCCGTTCCTATGAGGTAAATCACTTAAGCATGTGCTTTAAGTGCTTTGCTGAGATAGGGTCTCAAAGTTGTAGCACCAACTACCCTGCATTGCCCTCCCAAAGTTCCTCAGTGAGCCATGACCTTGTAGGACCAGCTCTAGAAGTTCAGGGTAGCTGTGCTATTGACATCATCTGGACATCTCAACCTATGTTGTTCTGCAGTGATGGCAGTATTGTGGTGGGTTTTTTTTCTAAGTACAGAAATAAATAGCAGTTACTGTGAGTACATACAGTGGAAAACACGGTTTTATATTGTGAGCACTTTTCAGTCAAGAACTCTACTGAGACTTATTTCATATAGGCCATTGAAGGATATTGGATAGTGATAACTTTAGATAACTACTGACTTGGGTAAGTTTTAAACTGATGAGTCAGAGGTAGAAGGCTTCACATCCCATAATCGATGTCTTTTTAGCTATCTGATACTCACAGAAGATTCTGATTCATATAGTTATCAATAGAAGAAAAACTGAAAGAGGAGCTTCAGTGAGGTTCTGAGATTCTACCTGGTACATGATGGCAACTGTGTAATGGGGACCCATGTTATATAATTACAGAAAATCAAAGCCTCAAGGAACATCAAATGATGATAGAATCATCATAATGAATTGTGTTAATATTTCAATCAATTAATTCAGAGTGGGGAAAGTTGGTTGGCAGTACTCCTTAATTCCTGCATAATTATTTCTGAGAGATCACAGTTGTGTTAAAATGGAATTTCTTTCCAAAAGAATGTATAATATTAGACTTTCAGTAAGTGCATGGTATGGTTTATGTATCTTTACTATTGCAAATTACTTTAGTAATGTTGTTGTTTACTGTTTAAGCCCTCTGCTTCTTAAATTACTGCCATTACTTTGGAAACAAGATAACCAGGTAATTATGAGCTGTTTCTACCAAATTACAGTTTGGACAATAATGGATCATAAATTTTAACATGTTTGAAAGAACAGTAAAGGAAATGCAGTTGGTGATGCTGCAGAAAAATTCTGAATAATTTATTTGTTAAAATCCACCGTCGTACACTGTATCTGACTCGTTCTCTATTAAACTTAAGCCATAAAGTTTCTAAAGAACTTTACGCTGAAAGAAGAACATAACACTTTCATAAGCGCTGTAGTTCTTCTCTATTAATGAATTACAAATATTAACTTTTTAGTAACATAAAAAAGTGAGTTCATGTGACTGATTAACAAATTATCGAACAACAACAAAAATTAGTGTTTGCATCAAGTGCTGGTCCCTCTGTGTATTCCACTCTGGGTACAGCCTGAACCTGGATAATTGTTGCTAGCAGTGTCTGTTGTTGTGTGCCTGCCCACTTCATTTCCTTGTGCTCTGAACTGAGGGTATAAGGGATCTGTGGATAAGCGGCCTCTACAATTCCTTTATATCACTTCATGGTCTGAGATGGAACCTCTTCTGTGTCCACAAAGTTAATCTTCAGCACTTTCCTGTAAATATTGTTCTTTGAGTGATTGCAGATTTCCATTCCACTGTAGGCATGTGCATGCCTTGGACATAGGTGTCAGGGATCTTTTTCCCCTCAGCAGTACCCGTCAGGATGGCTTTAGCCATGCACCACTGTTTCCTGGTCTAAGGGTGTGGAGCTGCACCCGACTCCTCTCAGCTCCTATTTACCGCCTGTGATAGTTGTTGGAATGATCTCAGACTTCTTTATTCAAGTGCTTCCCTCACTGGTTGTAAATAGTTGGAGTTAATTATTGTTAGTAGTTAGTTGGTTCATTGAGTAAGTTAGTGGTAGGTTTCCTTTTTTTGTGTCCTTTGGGACCATTTCTTTTCTTTTAGAACTGGTCTAGGTAATGGAAGGATGCTTCACTCCCCAGGGTTCAAGTCCTGAGGGATATGCTCAAAGCTCATGACTGTCATAGAATCATAGAATCATAGAATCTCAGGGTTGGAAGGGACCTCAGGAGGTCATCTAGTCCAACCCCCTGCTCAAAGCAGGAGCAAACCCAACTAAATCATCCCAGCCAGGGCTTTGTCAAGCCTGACCTTAAAAACCTCTAAGGAAGGAGATTCCACTACCTCCCTAGGTAACCCATTCCAGTTCTTCACCACCCTACTAGTGAAAAAGTTTTTCCTAATATCCAACCTAAACCTCCCCCTCTGCAACTTGAGACCATTACTCCTTGTTCTGTCATCTTCTACCACTGAGAACAGTCTAGATCCATCCTCTTTGGAACCCCCTTTCAGGTAGTTGAAAGCAGCTATCAAATCCCCCCTCATTCTTCTCTTCTGCAGACTAAACAATCCCAGTTCCCTCAGCCTCTCCTCATAAGTCATGTGCTCCAGCCCCCTAATCATTTTTGTTGCCCTCCGCTGGACTCTCTCCAATTTATCCACATCCTTCTTGTAGTGTGGGGCCCAAAACTGGACACAGTACTCCAAATGAGGCCTCACCAGTGCTGAGTAGAGGGGGATGATCACATCCCTTGATCTGCTGGAAATGCCCCTACTTATACAACCCAAAATGCCATTAGCCTTCTTGGCAACAAGGGCACACTGTTGACTCATATTCAGCTTTTCGTCCACCGTAACCCCTAGGTCCTTTTCTGCAGAACTGCTACCCAGCCATTCGGTCCCTAGTCTGTAGCAGTGCATGGGATTCTTCCGTCCTAAGTGCAGGACTCTGCACTTGTCCTTGTTGAACCTCATCATATTTCTTTTGGCCCAATCCTCTAATTTGTCTAGGTCCCTCTGTATCCTATCCCTACCCTCCAGCGTATCAACCACTCCTCCCAGTTTAGTGTCATCTGAAAACTTGCTAAGGGTGCAGTCCACACCATCCTCCAGATCGTTAATGAAGATATTGAACAAAACCGGCCCCAGCACCGACCCTTGGGGCACTCCACTTGATACCGGCTGCCATCTAGACATGGAACCATTGATCACTACCCGTTGAGCCCGACCATCTAGCCAGTTTTCTATCCACCTTACCGTCCATTCATCCAGCCCAGACTTCTTTAACTTGCTGGCAAGAATACTGTGGGAGACTGTATCAAAAGCTTTGCTAAAATCCAGAAATAGTACATCCACTGCTTTCCCCTCATCCACAGAGCCGGTTATCTCGTCATAGAAGGCAATTAGGTTAGTCAGGCATGACTTGCCCTTGGTGAATCCATGCTGACTGTTCCTGATCACTTTCCCCTCCTTTAAGTGGTTCAGGATTGATTCCTTGAGGACCTGTTCCATGATTTTTCCAGGGACTGAGGTGAGACTGACTGGCCTGTAGTTCCCTGGATCTTCCTTCTTCCCTTTTTTAAAGATGGGCACTACATTAGCTTTTTTCCAGTCATCCGGGACCTCCCCCGATCGCCATGATTTTTCAAAGATAATGGCCAATGGCTCTGCAATCTCATCGGCCAACTCCTTTAGCACCCTCGGATGCAGCGCATCCGGCCCCATGGACTTGTGCTCGTCTAGCTTTCCTAAATAGCCCCGAACTACTTCTTTCTCCACAGAGAGCTGGTCACCTCCTCCCCATACCGTGCTGCAGAGTGCAGCTGTCTGGGAGCTGACCTTGTCTGTGAAGACAGAGGCAAAAAAAGCATTGAGTACACTAGCTTTCTCCACATCCTCTGTCACTAGGTTCCCTCCCTCATTCAGCAAGGGGCCCACACTTTCCTTGACTTTCTTCCTGTTGCTAACATACCTAAAGAAACCCTTCTTGTTACTCCTAACATCTCCGGCTAGCTGCAACTCCAAGTGTGATTTGGCCTTCCTGATTTCACACCTGCATGCCTGAACAATACTTTTATACTCCTCCCTGGTTATTTGTCCAATCTTCCACTTCTTGTAAGCTGTTCTTTTGTGTTTAAGACGAGCAAGGATTTCACTGTTAAGCCAAGCTGGTCGCCTGCCATATTTACTTCTCTTCCTACACATCGGGATGGTTTGTTCCTGCAACCTCAATAAGGTTTCTTTGAAATACAGCCAGCTTCCCTCGACTCCTTTCCCCGTCATGTTATTCTCCCAAGGGACCTTGCCCATCAGTTCCCTGAGGGAGTCAAAGTCTGCTTTTCTGAAGTCCAGGGTCTCTGTTCTACTGTTTTCCCTTTTTCCTTGTGTCAGGATCCTGAACTCGACCATCTCATGGTCACTGCCCCCCAGGTTCCCATCCACTATTGCTTCCTCTACTATTTCTTCCCTGTTTGTGAGCAGCAGGTCAAGAAGAGCTTTTCCCCTAGTTGGTTCCTCCAGCACTTGCACCAGGAAATTGTCCCCTACACTTTCCAGAAACTTCCTAGATTGTCTGTGCACCGCTGTATTGCTCTCCCAGCAGATATCGGGGTGATTAAAGTCACCCATGAGAACCAGGGCCTGTGATCTAGCAACTTCTGTTAGTTGCTGTAAGAAAGCCTCGTCCACCTCATCCCCCTGGTCCGGTGGTCTGTAGCAGACTCCCACCACGACATTACCCTTGTTGTTCATACTTCTAAATTTAATCCAGAGACACTCAGGTTTTTCTGCAGTTTCATACTGGAGCTCTGAGCAGTCATACTGCTCTCTTATGTACAACGCAACTCCCCCACCTTTTCTGCCCTGCCTGTCCTTCCTGAACAGTTTATATCCATCCATGACAGTACTCCAATCATGTGAGTTATCCCACCAAGTCTCTGTTATTCCAATTACATCATAATTCCCTGACTGTGCCAGGACTTCTAGTTCTCCCTGCTTGTTCCCCAGGCTTCTTGCATTAGTGTATAGGCATTTAAGATAACCCGCTGATTGTCCCGCTTTCTTGGTCTGAGACAGGAGTCCTCCCCTCTTGTAATCTCCTGCTTGTGCTTCCTCCCGGTATCCCACATCCCCACTTACCTCGGAGCTTTGGTCTCCTTCCCCCGGTGAACCTAGTTTAAAGCCCTCTTCACTAGGTTAGCCAGCCTGCTTGCAAAGATGCTCTTCCCTCTCTTCGTGAGGTGGAGCCCGTCTCTGCCTAGCAATCCTTCTTCTTGGAAGACCATCCCATTGTCAAAGAATCCAAACTGTCAGGGATCCCCATCTGACCTGCCTGAAATACATGGGTGAGGTTGATATTAGTGACAAGTGTCACATCTGCAAGGGCTTCAAACCCCACTCAAAGAAGAATAGAGCAGCGAGGCTGAAGTGCTTGCTTATGGATGCAGCAATTTGACCCCCCTCTGAATCATCACATGGGGAGAGAACCCCAAGTACTTCAGCATAAGTACAGAGTACTCCACCAGATGTATCTTTGGCTCCATGGTCCCGATCCCTGGTACCAAAGAAGAGAGACAGACCTTCTTCGGGCTCGGCGTCTTGTTTTTCCATCTTGGAAGGCATTTTGAGGCAAGATAGGGGCAAGAACTCTACAAACTGTGTGGCAGAGAGAGCCACCCCAAGAACTTCGCCTATTGACAGGGTTCATTGCCTCTAGAGCTTGTGGCAGGTCTCTTGAGGCTGTCCCCTGAGAGACATCTGAGGAGCCAACAATTGATGATGCTGCCATCTACCCCAGAGGCATATGCAGCCACAAGAGAGACTTGCTTAGCTTCTCGGTACTGATTTCATCATCACTGAAAACCATCCAACCACTTCTTACCCCTGCGGCTCAACCCTCACCGCACTGAGACCCCCCCAGTACCACTGTCTAGACCTCCTCTCAAACCTGTGTTTTTGAGAGGGAAATCTCCCTTGATTTCTCTGGTACCACCATCCCTGGGTTCAGGTGACCATTCTCAGGTACAATCTGTAGCAGCGCCTCCACTGTCTGAAACTTCTGACTCCTCGTCCTTGGACTCGGAAATGCTGTCCTCTCTATCCTGGCTAGGACATAGCACTTACAAGGTCATCTGGGCCATGGACAATGCAGCTTCCCCAACATTGGCCTTTCCCTTGGGGCAGTGACCTGTACAATGATGGGTCTTGGGTACATACTAGTGGTCACAATGTGTTGTAGGCACAACTCTGAGGTAAATTCTCTTCAGCAGTTTAGGGTAATCATTTGTTGTTTAATGGAGGACTAAACAAGTTTACTTAAAGCCAAAATGGTAGTCCTGCTGCATCTCTTGGATATATCTGCTTCCAGGTTATGTAACCATTTGATATGATTTGTACCAGAATAACTTTGATGTTCTGGGCCAAATAACAGGGAGGGTCAAGCAAGGAAAGCCAGTGGCTATATCAATTCCTAAATGCTCAGAGTTTCAGTGGGAATTAAAATCAATGGGAATTGTGTGGCTGAATCACATGCTGCTCTTTTTA